>NC_132939.1:13037500-13637500 GCF_034638445.1 Ciconia boyciana
CCTACGGAAACAGAAATAGCTGTCTTTGTCCCTGGAGAGAATTTTCAGGCAGAGCGGTAGGCTTTTTGGGAAGCCTTGTTACTAGAAATGCTGAAATTATTTTACTGACAGGAATTATTTTTTTCTAAAGCAGTATTGCTACACATTTATCATTTTTATCTAAAATAAAAATGTCAAATTTAGTTTTCCTCTTGCCTTTTTATTAATCTGGCCTCCACTTAAGAATAAGATAAAAGTGCTGCATCTAAAACAGTGGTATGTTATAACCAGATTTCTTGCACAAACATAGCCTTGATGCAGATGATACTTAGCCTGTATATGCCATCATCTTCCATTCATCTGCTCCAGAAATCTGTAAGTCAAAACGCTGCATCTTTTAAACTATGAAGAGAACTCTCAAGGGGTTTTTTTAGCACTACTCAAGTATGAGACAGTACAAGAACAATCTTGCATGACTACTTTTTCCAAATGTTTTATGGCAGCATTTTGTACATGCCTATTTCCAGTTCTTTTGTTTGGATTCCTGCAAACAGAGGAGAACAGGGCACAAAATCCAACCAGCCAGCAGGTACCCAGTGATGCCAGTCTACCCTCGCTAAGGAAGAATGTATCTGAGCACTAAGCCCCATGCGAAGAGCAACAGACGGGCAGAGCAAAAATAAAAGGAGTCTCAATGGAAGGAAAGGTCATGCTCTATCTCAGAGTTGGACAGACCTCCAGGACCGATTTATCCTGGGTTTAAATTATACTAACTGAACCAATGAAACAATTGTTTCCCTCACATTTTGGAATGAAAGTGATGCTGCTTGATGGGTTAGATGCTGTCAGATTGTTACAAGCTAGTATAGAAACAACTCTGTCACAAGCTACATTTAAATAAAAATCTTCATTTGAAAAGTTTTGTATAAAAGAACAGAATTTCTGGAAACATCAGGGAAAACAGCAAGTACTGTCAGACACCACATACTGTAATTACTGAGCTCTGAGTAGACGCTCCGATGTGGTAAACAGTATTTTCTTTGCAGAAAGGCCCAACAACTAAGATCTTTATAAGCAAGAAGCTGCTCTGTGCAAAGCAGAACAAATGAAGGTGGGCTTCTATTCACGAACGATATGTCAGCTACCGTCGTTACTCAGAAGTGGCTTTTTTCCCTTTCCAGCTCTTTTGTCTTTGCTCAAGTTCAGCTTCAGTGAAGGCAGCCGGGCCCCAGTTTGTGATTAAGTGAGGATTCTTGGAGCCTGGAAGACAGAGTGCAATACTTGAAACAGGTGTTTCTGACAGGGACATTGCTCACCCACTGTTGGTGGGACAGGCCGAGTGTCACCACAGGATGATTTCGTAAGTGCTGTCTCTTCTAAGACTGGAAACCCACTCAAAGGTGACCTGAGGACCTGCCCAACCAAGGAGGGAGGAATGCCTGGGACACCGTCAGTGAAGGTGCTTAGCGTGAGTTGTCAACTGCTGCAATCTTTTGCATCCTTATCTCCCAACTCCCCCTGCCCAGTTGTATCTTAGTAAACCCCTCTAGTTCTTGCCTTTAGAGATGTCTCTGAAGGAAAACGATCTCTCCAGCACTGCATTACAAAGCCACTTTCCTCTAGGCTGGCACACTATTAATTAAGCTAAGAAATTAAACTTTTCCCAAAAATCAGATATTTTAGCTATCTTTACTTCATGTTTTTGGCAATTAGCATTTATGCTAACTGCATTAAACACCCAAACCACGCAATATTCAGGTTGATCCTTGCTTCGTTTTAAATAAACAAACGATAATAATAAAAAAAATAATTGTTATAGTAGGGCCAGTAGAGGTAAAGACTTGAAAGTTACCATCAGCAGTTCTCACAAATGTGATATTTATAGGCTGCTATGAAACCAATAAGCTACAGGAAAAGGCAGATTTCAGTAAATCGCTAGGTGATCTAAGTATATGAGACAGAATGAATACATATTTTTTGTAACTTTTCTGTTGATAACTTACCTGGCTCTATTAGTCGAATTAATCCCTCATGATGAGCTACTTTATCTTTCCAACTCTTGGTGTTATTAGCTGCCGTTTCCAACTTCTTCTTAACCTCCTGAAATAAGATACAGCCCACTTGAAAACAAGAACAACTTTACTCTGTTTACATAAAAATAAAAAACATCCTTTTACATCTAAAGACAGAACCATGCTAATTCAGCCAGCACTCCATTTAGTGTAGACAGAACTTAATTTCTAACCATCCTAAGTAATTTCGTCATCGCTAGCTGTATAAAAGTAAGTTGTCAAACCAGAATCCAAAAATAACTAGGTTTTACAAGATTCTGTAGCTGTGTAAGTAGGGCTAGTCTTCATGAAGATTGAAAGCATAAACTGCAGTTTCAAAAGAGAAAGATGCATTTCCTGTTCCAAACTGAGAACAACTAGTGGGTATTTCTCACTATCAGAAATCATAAAATGTAAGCTAGGAAAAGGACCACTGCTGTTACACCCAAGCAAGAAAAAAGTATTCTTCAGTCTAAACTGGTCTTTTGGTCAATTCCAAATGGACAGCCAGAGTGTTTAATTATTTCTAAAATAATAAGTCAGCTATTGCAGTGACCTACTCCGTCATTTGTTTTATGGATTTTGTTTGTTTGTTTGGGGTTTTTTACATCTGTTGTATTCAGCAGTTCCTTTGGAGTAGTAAATGATGTTTCATATACAAAAAGCCCGAGATGTCATCTAAAACACAGTCAAATATTAGCCAAATGCAATCTAATGATGGTGTTAGATTTAACACCAACATGGTAAGTTGTAAAGTGGCCAGACCTAGCCCACCTGGGCCCTGGCTTGCAGTCACTGCAGCATTTGTATTCTGTGCCAGTTGAGACAGCTCACTTACTTGTCCTTCACAGAGCTAACCTCAACAGCACAAACACACTCCCTAGTTAAACAGAAATCTAGTCATGTTTTGTTTCCTGACCTAAATGCACGCAGGATCAACACCTCCCTAGCCCTAGAAAGTATGCAGCACTTCAGACTCTGTACTCACTGGATTCTGACTCTTACTTCTTCCACAAATACAGCTACTGGCCTTCACCAAAAACACTCAGCGGAGCAGAGAACAGGCCTGGCATTTGGGATGTGAGGGCACTGCTACACACTGAGAATCTGAGCTAGTTCCTAGCTATCCTTGACATCAGTTCAGTGCTTAAATCCCTTGTTGAGTAGCAAGGGCCTACAGTAGCGCATTGATTTTTCATCTGTAGAAGACAATATTGCCCCATGACATCACCAAAACATTGCAAGAATAACTAATTCAAAAGCATAAGGCATTTAGTTATGACAGCAATGGGACTGCATAAGAAGTTAGTCTACAGTAGAAGACAAACATATACAGAGTATTTCAGGACATGACTGAGCTGGCTTGCATGCGAATTGGGACAAAAGAATAAAGGAGGTGGTGCGTCTGAAACACGTCCTCTTCTTCAAATATATCTACTGGTCTAGGCCAAAAAAAATCCAACACATAACTATCCTACCTGTTATTATAATTTTTGTGCATACTAATCCTTAAAGAAGCATGATATTGATGAACTTCAAATTCAGTTAAACTACTGAATACCTGGCTAAGTATGAGAGGTTAATGAACAGAACAGCTCACCTCGTATTGCTCAAGGGCCTCCTTCCTTTCCAGTTCAAGTTGTTCCAGTTGCTGCATAGCAACTTGAAGGGCCCGTTCCTTTATCATTCTCTGGTTTTCTAGCTCTTGCTTCTCTGCTTCTGTCATCTGAATGGTCTGTTGCTGCTGCAAGTGCCATTTTTCCAGTTCAGCTCTCTTTGCTGACTCCTCTTCCAGTAATCTGCAATGGGGATTGCGATGTTAACTGCACTTTAAAGTAACCTCTATCTATTATGTAGTATACATGTAGGGAAGCCAAGCTAATTATTTTCTTTTTTTTTTTTTTTTTCCTTCCCCCCCCCCCCCCCCAAAAAAGCTTGGGAAGCAGGGAAAGTTACTGCTTGTTCTCTTGTCTTCAGTGTAAAGCTGAAAATGATGCCAGCAGTGCAAGCAGTCTGACTGCTACAAAGGGCTATTCAGAAAATTTAGTCAATAATGCAAATACACAACACTGAAAACCACAGAAGAAACAAGCATGCATAAGTTATCTTAATTGTCTTAGGAGGACTGAATATATGAAGAAGCAAACCACACTCAAGAAAGCCCATACAAGTAAGAGTAGACTTTTAACCCTTTATCAATTACAATTTAAACCTGTGATAAAATACAGCAGAAAGTCATATTTACAGTTACTGCTTTATAAAATACACAATTGAAAAGTCTGTACAGAGTGATCTCAGTTTTTCAAGTGTTGACACGCTCGACAACACCTGATGGAAAAATAACTGCGCCTGCTTTTCTGAAATTGCTGAGCACTCCCACTGCAAAGGGCTAATCAGACATATTAAAAAATCATAAATACCAGCTTTAGCCTTCATAGCTTAAGGAAAAAAACAAGATAAATCTATCCCATGTTTGGACTTCAAGCTAGTCCCCCTTTCCAGCAGCATGTCCAAGATGCAAGCAATCTTTAATAGTATGGCACAGTTACTTATTATTGCGGAGGGGAGTGAGGAACTGAAACAAATTTCTACTAGGTCAAAGCCATACCTGGCTTGAAGTTTCCTTACAGTCTCTTCATCTTGCCGTGCTTGTTTCTCATCCTCCAAAGCTTCCTGTAGCTGTTTATACATTTCTTCCAGTTCACGTACTCTCTGTAAATACTGTTCCAGTTCAGATGACTTCTGAGCAACCTGCTCTTCCATTTTTTGTCTTACCTAGCAGCATAAATTGAGGACACATATGAGCTACTATTCAACTCAGGTTTACAATTTTTAAAGGAATTCCCAGGTTTCCCTCAGATAATGTTTTCAGAGACAACCTTTTCCTGCTGCCTGCAGAGCAAGACTGATAAACTTGAGTCTATATTTGTAGATGTGTGTTGGTTCTGATGGAATAAAGTTAATTTTCTTCATAGTAGCTAGTATGGGGCTATGTTTTGGATTTGTGCTGGAAACAGCATTGACGATACAGGGATGTTTTCATTATTGCTGAGCAGGGCTTACACAGAGTCAAGGCCTTTTCTGCTTCCCATGCTCTGCCAGGTGCACAAGAAGTTGGGAGGGGACACAGCTGGGACAGCTGACCCCAACTGACTAAAGGGATATTCTATACCATATGACGTCATGCTCAGCATATAAAGCTGGGGAAGAAGGAAGGGGGGGACATTCAGAGTGATGGCGTTTGTCTTCCCAAGTCACCGTTAGGCGTGATGGAGCCCTGCTTTCCTGGAGATGGCTGAACACCTGCCTGCCCATGGGAAGGAGTGAATGAATTCCTTGTTTTGCTTTGCTTGCGTGCGTGGCTTTTGCTTTCCCTATTAAACTGTCTTTATCTCAACCTACGAGTTTTCTCACTTTTACCCTTCTGATTCTCTCCCCCATCCCACCAGGGGGGAGTGAGCGAGTGGCTGTGTGGTGCTCAGTTGCCAGCTGGAGTTAAACCACAACAAGATGTGTAACAAAGAGCATTTAAAAATATAAATAATAATACAGGTTACTTACATTGCCCTGCTTCATGCAGCACAGGATTTTTACAGGGGTTTAAACCTAACTTCAATCAGTTTGACCTTGTTGCTTAGTTTACAGATAGACACTAAATTGAAGGAAGAGAAAGCTTGTAGAGGGCCCAGACACAAAGGTCAGGCTGGTTTAATTACACTGTTTCCACTCCTTTCCTCAGGCAAGTCCTTCCTTGTCAGCAGTGTATTTCACACACCTATATCTGGAAGATGGCACCGTGACAGCACAGAATGGATAAAGGGTTGGAAATCGGCTAAGGAGCTTGGCTTTACTAAGAAAAGAGCAACTATAACAAAAACAAAGGTAAGGGATAGAGGAAGGTGAGGGGATGCTGCATATCCACAGTCACCCAGTCTCTGATCCTCATCCCCGCCTTTCACTGACCAGAGCGGGAAACCAGAGCCATCCTCCCACTCAGCCCATCACTGTGCTAGGGACAGCAGCAGTCAGCTGGCTTTGAACTGAGTTGGGATAAAGCACCAAAATCTCAGCATTTAGCAATGCAAAACATGTACTTCACAGAAGGTAAGCACAGCTCCTGAAGTCAGCAAGAAAGGCTTGCTGTCAAGTGTGACAGGATGGCATGTCCTGCTCCACTGGTCTGCAGTCTCCTTTCCCTCAGCTAACCTAAATCCCACTGACCCAGAAAGTGATTGTATTCAAGAATTCACACTCAGCCCATAAAGCAGCACTGTGTGCATTTATGTCCTGAGACGTTCCATCACATCGACCTGACTATTTCCATTTCTTTTCCCCAGCTAACAGAAAAGCCTGTTATGCCTGACAAAGCCCTTGAAGATTGAAAATTAGTTCTTTTGTAAATTCTCAGTATGGATTACAGTAACAGCATTGTAAAGCTACAATATTTCTTTAATTTTTTTATGTTTGTGTATATATGTAAAAGAACACACAGTATAAGAAAGCAATAGTTTTAGGAATATATTCAAGTCAGAAAATTCCTAAAATGCATTTTGATTATGCCTGTGTTCATTTTGCATATTCATATAGTATGTACTGGCCTCAGGTTCTCCATCTTTGAAAATTGCAAGGATAACTTCAGTCTGCATTTATCCTTCAAACAGTCAAATTTTTCCCAATTTTCCAATAATATTTAAGGTTTGAATGCTATACAAATTGTAGGCAAGCTGTTCCAGTATTTGAATTCACTAGTAAAAATATTTTATTCCTACACCTCTA
The DNA here is from genome assembly GCF_034638445.1 of Ciconia boyciana. NCBI lineage: Eukaryota > Metazoa > Chordata > Aves > Ciconiiformes > Ciconiidae > Ciconia > Ciconia boyciana. The sequence continues at coordinate 13,044,307 of NC_132939.1, forward strand.
ATAAATGGAATGCAGGTTGCATTCTCCAGGCTCCTGCAAAATCTGTGGAATCCTTTCAGTGACTGCCTGTGAGGGAAGTCATTGCTGAACACATCGCCCACTCTGTGTAATCATAGCAAAAAAACCACGTGCACTACTCACCATTTTTTCTCTCTCCAGCTCCAAACTGAAGCGATCTTGTAATTCGACTTGAGTCTGAAGTCTTTTCTTCTCTTCCTCAGCAGCACGAGCAGCTGCTGCTTCCAGTTGCTGGAAGAGAAGGAAAAAAACAAAACTAAAACATTTGGAAGGAATTGAATTTTATTTAACAATTTTTGTTTTTAACAAAAACGGAAGAAACCTTCAAAAGCATTAAGGCAGCAGCTGGTTTTTTAAGTGTCTGAGGCTTTTCTCAATTTCTAAATGTAATTTTTAATCTCATTATTTGCAAGACAATTTTAAATTTACCAATGAAAAGTCAATTATCAGACTTCCTCCAAGTTTCCTTTGAGTCCTGCTTTGCACAACCGATAGAAATCGCTATATTTCCTTCTCTATCTCACATGGGATAGAAAACTATTATGGAAAGCCACATCCCAGGCAGGACTGCACAGGACTTCTAACAGTGAACACATGCCAGCATGCATAGAGTTCATACAGAAACAAAAGTGAGAAGCACTAAATTGCCATGGGAAAGCAGAAGTGCCACAAACTTTGACTATAATAAGTGATTGTGCTATTGTGAATCACATCCCTTTAACATCCCCTAAATTTCCATGTAAGGTAAATAAAATTTGAGTCAATAGTCATCACTTGAAATTAGGGGAAAAATCAGCCTGGTCAGAGCTAAGGCCTAGGAAACAGCTGCTGGTACCTTCATGCCTTCTTGCAACTTATTTAACTTTTTTTGCATCTTGATTTCACAAATATAGTCGTTACAGTTTTTTCTTTCATCAGTGTTTTTTAGAATGCACAGAAGGTTAGAAATGTACCAGCCAAAACTTTACCAATACTGAAAACAAAATAATTATTTCACAGAATTTTCCTAAGAAACTTATCTGATGCTTCAGAGGAAACAGAAGGCAATCACCCTTTCTTTTGTAATATGCTAAGCTGGTGAAATTGCTTCCACAGACCTTCAGTAAGAGCGAGACACCCATCTTCTTTAGTATTTTTGGAAGGTACCACATTTAAACCATCTTCCCTCACACAACCTAGATGAACTAATGAGATGCCTAAACAATTAAAACTGCCAAGCTAAAACTTTCATTCCTTTAAGTGCTTGTGATATCACTCTAATCTGAAATAGATAGGAAGAAGGGAAGGAGAAGGCTCCTAGTTTCTGTTTTTAAGCCGTAGAAGATAGCAGAGAATTGCTCTCCTTTGAAAGGCTTAAATTATGCCGGTCTTTCAGAAGTAGTATTCCTCCTCTGCCAGAACATTTAAAAGCATGTAACTGTAGTCAAATCCAAGATGCCTATTTAAGTGAAATTTTCTTTTTATTTCCTTCCCCGCTTTGAAATTAAACAAACATTGCCAATACTGAGCTGAGACGGCGAACGTGCAGAGTCACAGGCAAGGGTGGGTGCTAGGCTTTTGCCAGAGAGCTCAACAAGAAAATACATTGTTTGTCCACTCTTTATCAGCAACTTCCTGCTTAGTTCATGTCAGAGGACATCAATTCCTGGCAGGTAAGGTTACTGGCAACAACTATGCAGTTTAGGGAAAAGTCCCAGAGGGAGGGGGAATCAATAGGAACACACCATTTCAGCAGGGGTTAGTTAGCATGCAGTTTGAATCCCATGCAAGACCCCAAATTGAAACAGAAAGGGTGCACAAGTCTTGTGCACGCTCTCTTGATAAGAAAACTTACCTTTCAGCCTGTTCAATGTGTGTATCTCAAAATTCCATTAAAAATATGAAAAGATCTATTTTAGACAAAGACTCATATTCTTCTGAACTTTTCTACTGCAGGAGCTATCAAAATACAAACCAGAGCATACTTTGGCAGATGCTGCGTAAGTGGTGGCTCACTGCCATCAGGAGCAAATCTAACTCTTAAGCTTTCCAGAACAATTCAGTTTCCTGAACCATTTACAAAGCTTTTTCCTTCAAGAACATTTTTCTAACTAATCAAACACTTTAAGTTCCTCCAACACAGTACCTCCCCACTAATTCCACTTAGTCAAAGTGCAGTAGTTCATGTCAGAGACTAAACTACTTTCCTTGAGAAGTCATTTTAATCCAGTCCACTTCAAAAGATGCTTCTTGCCGCAACTCTCTTTAGTTTACCCATTGTTATTTCTACAAAACTCCCTGGAGCCTGTCAACATCCTACTGCTCCTTTGGGGTTGCTCTCATGTTATCTTCCCCACTTTTTCTCCATAAAGTAAACAACACAGAAATCCAGCCCTATGATTTCTGTTAACAGGTATATTACTTACTAGTAACTTGCAGGTAACACAGGCTATCCTTTAAAGCATATTTTGCATTCTGAATCTTAAATACCTGGTAGAATATAGGTGCTAGAATTAAATTAAAAAATGGTTTTCCATTGTCGGACTCCATTTAAGGCGAACAAAGTAATACCCACATCAGTACCGTCACTGCAAGGTTAATGAAAAGAAGATAAATTTCTCCTTGCCACAAATAGTGAGTTAATGACAAGACTTTTTAAAAAGATACATATTGGATGATTTTTATTTGCTTTCTAGACTCAGCACCTTTAACATGCTCTCACAATATTTATAGCTTCCCCCTGCCACAAAGATCATTAAAGTTTTTTCTAACTGAGGGCTAAAATTAGTTAGTGTTTTTCATTTATAAAAAACCTCAACCAATGATGCAGACTTGTCCTAAATGGGAATGCAAAAAATCAAATTAATTTGGGAAGGTAGTGAACAAGAGACTCCGCAGACTAAGCACAAAGCAAAGATCTGAACTGCCCTAGCAGCAGGGACTCAGCAGCCAAAATGTTAGGCAGCAGTAGGGAGGGAGGCATTTGACGTTATTCCAAGCTACTTCCAAGGCACACTCCGCGTTAAAAGGTATCACGGCAAAAAAAGCCATAGTGACTCTTCTTGCAAGTCTTTAAAAAGAAAAGATAGAAAGTATATCTGGAGACTAATCAAGTCTCTGTGGAGAACTACTGCAGAGGCACCAGTTGTTCCAAAGTACAAAGATCCATCAGCACGTTCAATTTCCTGTTATAGAGTGTGCAGCCATAGCAAAAGCAACTTGGTGTCTCCTGCCAGTCGTTAGACTAAAAAGCTGTCTACAAGGAAAAGAATGTATTCAGCAAGTCTTCTGCTAATACTCAGAGATTTCCAGTCCAATTCTCAGGCTTTTAGAAGTCAATGCAGCATTTACAAGGAATATGCATTTAAACAGTTTATAAATAGTTGCTATGTGTCTTAGCTCTACAAATCTCTCCCAAACTACTCTAATAAAATTATGCCTATACATACTTACAAAATCACTTTGCAGCTTTGGAATCTTTGTAGGTTAAATTTATATCTCTGGAAACTACGTCTGTGTGAAGAGAACAGTTCCCCCACACATACAATTCACATAACATAACTTTGGAAAACTATGTAAGAAAATTTTAATGGAAAGCCCCAAGTTTGACAGACATGTCTGACAGAAAAGAAAAACAAAAAACCCACAAGAAATAGACTCTCCAGTCCCCAGACACCATCCACACAGCTGGGGCTTTCTTCTACACTAGCTTCACAATGCCCTCATAAGTACAGGGGACAGGGCTGGGCCACATGAGTTACCCTGAGCCTGCTGAACAGTCCTTAAGAAACTGCTGCAGTCAATGCTGAAGGCTTTACTGCAGGCTCAACCAGCAGATCTACTTGCTTAGGGGGCTGATGCTGACACAAGCTCACCTCCCCTGGAGGAGTTCACTCAAGGTGTCTGAACACTTGAACAGGAAATAGATGCCTGTTAATAGCATTATACTTCAAGAAGCCCAGCTCAACCACAGAGACTGAGCTTAAAGCTTGAAGGTTAGCAGCTCCCACTCCCACCTTTCGCACGGTCTCCAGTTCCTTCTGCTTGTTCTCATTGGCTGTTTGCAGTTCTTTCATCTGCCGCTCCAGCTCTTCTTGCTCAGCTAACAGCTTCTGGCGCAATTCTTTTCGTTTTTGGCGTGCTTCTTTGTGGGGTGGAGGGCTCCCCGCTCTCAGCAGGTTCACAGTGGTCTGTATGGCTGGAAAGGAGCGTGCAAGACAAAAGGGAAAAGAGCAGCACACCACTGAAGGGAAATGCTAAACTTTCTGGATAGCCTTAGTGAATGAATACTTGTGGTGTTGTGTTGTTTATTGGGGTTTTTTAAAATGTATTTTTAAATCAGAAATAACTGTTGTCAGTTCTCCTAATTCTCATCAGGCTAGCTGTCAATGCAAACCAAAAGTGAAAGACACTTGGCTTTCAGCATTGGCTGTGTGCCACAAGGATAAGGTCCAGCAATTCCAATGCATTGCCAATTCCAATATTGATTTCTAACAGGCCATGGACATACAAGTCATTAGTACGCCCAGCTGCAAAAAAAAACCCCCAACATTTCAAGAGTTCTTACTGCCTCAATTCAGTGACTCTAATCAAGCGGTAAGATGTTATCTAACATATACATCACTTACTTCCCTAGAACCAACCTTAAACCCTTTATTCTTGCTGATACTCCAAGGGAAACACTGTCTCCCAGTAAGACAGTAGCTCTCATTCACTTATATTCAGTGAGGAAATATTCAAAGAGCAAAGCTGAGGAGTGGCAGATAATTTGATGTTTTATTCACCTACTACAACTGTGAAAAAAGATCTCTTTTTGGAACTAAGTAATCATTCGTCACACATCTGACTTTGGTGCAATTAAACACATGCTTTAGGTAAAGAGGGAAGTGCAAATTAAAGCACACAGCTCCAAATATTTAAACGCTGTACATACTTCAATGGCATTAGCAACAGTGGCTTTGCAAGGGCTTCTACCTCACTCTGCAAAAGATGCATGTAACTATCGCTCAGCACATATCTGGGAAGGTCTCATAGAAGGAGTAACTTCACTGTGGGAATAGAAAAGGAAGCCCTAATTGCCAGCCTTAACCTCAGCTCACCAAACCATACTACCTCAAGCAAAACTGTAAAAGCAAAACAAGTATTTTATGATGCTGAAATGAACAAGCTTTCCCTTTCTCCCCAAAAGCAACAATTTACAATGTATTCCCCTTCTCTTCCCCATCCCTAGAAGTACAGCCAATATAGAAAAAGCAAACAACAATAACATCCATTTTATTTTGGTTGTGGCTGCCTAAATTGAGGCACCTACATGACCGAAACCAATTCCCCTTAGTTCTTCCTGAGTCTCAGGCTCCTTAAAGATCCTTTCCATGTGCCCAAAACAGAGACATCAAAAATCACAAGACCAAGAATTTCAAATTTGACTAAAGCACAGCTGTAAGACTTCAGATTACCTTAACTCTCACATAACTAAGATTTTTGAAACCTCACCTTGAATCCACTCCTGTTTCTTCTTTTTATCAGAAGCACTGATCTCAAAGCTTTTATCAAGACATTTTATGAGAAAAAGGCATTTCTTTCCATCTTTGTCAGGCAAGGCCTAGAATGGGTAACAAAAGGATTAGCTTTGCAAACACTGAAATCTAAATTATATTTTCAAGCCCCACATGTGCAGTTATCTGTTACAGAGCTACAAATACCAGCACTAAGAACCTTTATTAAAAGAGTATTTACGAACTGTTTTTTATATAAAGCAAAAAAAGCTCCATTAACGAGAGATATCAGGAGTCCACACTGCACACAAAAAAGGATTAATTCTTATCTTTAGACATTCATAGTTTTTGGTGGTTTTTTTTTTACCTCTACACAACAGTTGCCATCCAGTATGATGTCTCCCTTCTTATCCTTTAAATCTTCACTTACATAGTAGGAAATAATATTGGGTTTTAGCACAAACCATCGTTCTGTCCAATTTTTCCTTTTGTGACCTTTTTTCAACATATAGCCCTGTAAAAAGCAACAGATCAGCTGAAATGCCCGGCCTCTGTTTAACCACCTGGTCTTTTGGTTATGCGGCTCAAAGGCCCAATAGAGCACACAGAAAAGTTAGCTCAAGGCCCTAAATACTTCACCTACACACTTCCATTCCTGATACTAGCACACTGCTAATTGTTTAGCCCATGAGAAACTAAAAACTGGACAGAACACTGAATAAGTAACTGGGTTACCTGAAGAACTGAACAATTATCATGTCATTATCAAGTCATTATTACGATTCTCTGGTTCTCTTTGATGACCTTCACTATTTAATTTTCTTCAGTCAAGCAGAGACATTCACCATCACTAAAACTCACCTGTAATACTTTAATGACAGCCGTTATTAAAAATCAGCCCTGTGTGGATGCATACCCCAGTGACAGATGTGGGCCTGCATCTATGCACTGTAAACCCAGCCTGTTATGGGATATTCCCAGGGACAAAGCAGAAGCACCTCTGTCCTGTGAGTAGCTCTGCCCTGCCAACACACTCATTTAGTTGCATCCCATTGAAGAAGCGATCCCATATAGGATACTTCAATGAATATGTTAGAGAAACCAATAACTGAACCATACTCCTGACATCTTTATTGGATGCGATATGGGAACACTGGTGATGCTTGGATTTTCCCTTAAAGGAACAGAGTTGTACCTGGATTTAAGCAATGCCAAGATTTCACTCACAGTATTTTATTTTCCTTGAAAGATGATCCACTCAAGTTCCTATATGAGAAAAACACTTGCAAGCCTTAACAAGACTATTTTAAAAGAAGGAAGAGAAGCCCATACTTCACCACTGAGCTTTATACAAATAAAAGAATAAAATTACCGTCTTCTGTAATAACAATAAATAGGGCTGGTAAAATGATCAAATCATCCAAGTTTGCCTCTATTGAATATTAACATATCTAAAATATAAGCAGCAATACTAAGTGCAGTTATACTAGTAACCCTGTTATACATTGTCCAGCGTGGCTATGGCAATTCAAAAACCATCTCATGGAAAAGGGTGCACAGAGAATGATATAATAATTGGTCATTCTTTCAGGCGTTTGATTTTAAGTGATCTTATCAGGGGCACTGTTGTGGCCTAGTCAGTTTTTAATCTAGAGTTTCAAAGTTTGCCAGTATTTCAGCTATACCTGTCATTTCTGAAACCATATTCCCCAATTACTTACTTACTTTTTTCTGACTCCTAACTTCAGAAAAAAGTCAAATCACAGATGAAACTGAAACACCTATGAAAAAGCCATACAGAAAGCACTGTACTCAAAGCATTCCAGATCAAGAGGATGGAAAAGTTGGAAATGAGACCAAGGAATGTTTTTCTGTAATAGCTTTTAGCTATGGCAATTTTGGATACAAACAAACAAATAAATGTGCTGTGGCATATTTAAATCAAAAGTCTCTCTGTACAGGTCTGAAGGGGAGAAAAAAAAAAAATCAGGACAGTTGGAGAAGCTCTTTTGTTTAGAAAAAAAACAAACAACAAAACAAACAAAAAAGAAACAACCCCCCAACACATACAGCTTATCTGTGCTCAGCTTTTCTAGACAGTTAGCGGCCAGAGCCAAGACCATGCCTATTCCCCTGTGCAATTCCACCCCCTTGCTCCAACACAGGAACGTGCAGACAAACAGCTTTGTTTGCCGCCTCCGTACTCAGATCTGAGGTCTGGGTGGTCGCAAGGGTGTGTGAAGGACTCCTGCAGCTTCACTCTTTCATTCCTTGCACAGTCTAGGTCACAACCAGGTGTTTTTCCGCTTCCTGACATACTGTATTTGCTTTCAAAGCCAAGTCAGACTGATATTTTCCCCTCAAATTTCTGAAAAATCTTTATTATTTCAGTGCATCAGCTGCTTCTCATCTTCCAAGAGCCCACTGACAGCTCCTGGGGATCTTTCCACACCAACTATCGCACGAAGGACACATCTTTCAGAAAACTAAGTATCACAAACTTAATTATCACTGCTACCCTCCATAAGCCTTAGAGATCCAGGATAAGTGTACAATGAAAAGGGTAGTACAACACTTGGCTATGGTACGATAAGTCATTAATTAACACCTTGAAGTAATCATATACTGCAATAAACAGGACAATTCTGTGAATCAATAAGGTATCAGGGTACAAGCTGTGACTGAACCAGATGTCTGCAAGTCACACAGGGAACTCCATTCTCTATTAGGCCAGTGACTGTCCAGGAGGCGCTGGGCCAAATCTTCACACAAACTATTTTTAAGTGTCAAGAAACCATTCAAAGGCACTCAGACATCCTTGAGAAAGAGGCCCAGCCACCACGAGAGGAAAGAAAGGAGACAGTAAAAAAAAAAAAAAAAGGGGGGGGGTTGGGGGCTGGGGAAGAGAGAGACACAATATAGCATCAAAACTGAAAAGAAATCTGATTTCCTCACAAGTTTCAAGTGGAAGAACTGACCTGACACTGGTTATTTTATTTTCATGGTATCAAACAGCAGAATGACTTCATTTTGCCCTCAAGTGACTTTCTGTGTCCGTGTGCGTCCAGCCCTCACCTCTAACAGGCAACCAGCAGTTAACAAAAATAGACTTTTGCATTGTTCTGTGGATATTCTGAAAGAATTTCCTGTGCCAAGACCTTCTGATGATTTCTGAAGAACAGCTTTGGAAAGCCTGCCAAGAAACCCTTTGTTTCTCTCCTCACCAAGAAACCAAGAAATCAAAGATGAAAAAAATTCTCTGTCAGGTAAAAGTCCATTTTAAATAGTCTCTAGGTAAGCTCTGCTATGACCCCTCAGGTCCCTGTGATATTTATACTTCCCATGAAAGAAGCGCAGCTTTTAACGCCATTCCTAAACTGATAATCGAGCCACTGGAAATCTGAAGAAACTGAAGATTGACAGAAGTTTGCTAAGAATACAAAGGCCAGCATGACTTCTTGTGTTTGAATACAGGTAAGTAAGCTGTCAGTCACATAGCCTGCTAAGCAGAACAAGAAGTGAGAGATCTCTAGAGCTCTTCTACACCTTTTTGCCCTGCTGAAGTGGGGCAACTTAGAAGCAGACCTTTCAGCTGGAGCAATACCTTTGTCCAGATCCCTTTGTTTGAATACAGAGGTTACCACGAACACAACTTACATTTGCTACAACGTAACTGAACCTAGAAAAAGCATTTAAGAGTTGTCACCAGTTTAAGGACTGACAGCATGTTGCAGCTACTCTGTCAGCTAAGAAGCAGTTAATACTAGTATAAAAAAGGCAGAGCAAGACTTCTTTTACTTTCTAAAAACAAACTCTCCCAACAAGCAACTCATTCGTAATACTGCAACAATTACAACAATCTGAACAGCAGCACAATTTCTCTTTTATAAAAATAAGCTCAAATTAAAGAACCCTTATAAGTAACTTACCTAAATTCCCCCCTGCACGTTATCCATCTGGTAAAGAAATTTCAGTACAAGTTGAACATTTTTTAATTATGCAATAAATTGTTCTGCTTTAAAACATTAGTTCTCTATGGTTCTTACCTGTTTGAGTACATCTAATATGAGCTCATTAAAGACTTCATTGATTGCCATGGACACCGTCTGTCGGTCCATCCCTTTACTAAACTGCCCACTTCCGATGAGATCAATCAGCTCCCACGCAGAAAGACCTTCTCGACTGGTGTTGAGAGCAATCTTATAATGGTCAAACTGCTCTTGCTGCCAGCCTGCTCCCATTGCTTCGGTGAGTTTTTTAAGTAAATATTCAATCTGTACAGAAATACAAACAGAAATTAATCATTTTCAGCAGGCATGGAAATCAAGTGTTTCAGAGGTGTAAACTAAGCTTCTCTAGAGACTATCATTACAGCTAGATTCCTACATTCACATGTAGGCCCCTAAACGTAGGTGGTTTAATTAGCAAAGATTTTAGGCTCCTGTCTCAGTTGAACTTTTGACTGCCAAGCCCATCCCGCAGCTACTCTCTTCATAGTAAAGAAACAAAGAATTGAACCTGACAGCCTCTTTTAATATTTCAGATTCCTACAGAACACATGGGACCTTCCCTGCAACAGCTTCCAAACCGTGATGACTGAAGTGTGAGAAAGCAAGAAGTTTCAAAAAGTATTCTTGTAAGATAAAAAGCAAACAAGTCAGAAAAAAAGAAAGTCAGAAAAAAAGAAAGTCAGAAAAAAAGAAAGTCAGAAAAAAAGAAAGTCAGAAAAAAAGAAAGTCAGAAAAAAAGAAAGTCAGAAAAAAAGAAAGTCAGAAAAAAAGAAAGTCAGAAAAAAAGAAAGTCAGAAAAAAAGAAAGTCAGAAAAAAAGAAAGTCAGAAAAAAAGAAAGTCAGAAAAAAAGAAAGTCAGAAAAAAAGAAAGTCAGAAAAAAAGAAAGTCAGAAAAAAAGAAAGTCAGAAAAGGTGGCAGTTTGGACAAGAAATGAAATGAAAAACTACCAAGGTATGATCACATATCTTAGTCTTCACCTGACCCCTCTTCTCTTGCTCTCAAGCACTCCATCACTAGACACAATCTTGGCAGATGTGTCAAGAGAAGTAAAAGAGAAATTTTTCAGGTCCAGCTTTATTGTTTCCAAAATAAACACCCCTTTTCCTTTAATCTGTCATCATTCTGTAAGCATTACCATACACAGGGTATGGTACTAATAACACTAGTCAAAATAAACACAAGAACAAAAAAGAGGGAAAGAAGGCTGGGTTTCTTCATTTGCCTGATTTTTCTATGTTGTTTTTAAACTCATCACCGTTTGTTCTTTAAACGACCCAGTATTTTAAACTAAGCCCATCTACAGCTTCGAGCACATGTAAAATGCTTTTAATGGCTCTTTAAACAAAATAATTGATGAAAGCCTTCCTACAAAGACCTCTACATAACAAAGTAAAAGCCACACTTCCAAGCTTCTGTGACTGAAGTCACAGGACACCCATTACAGCATTTAACCCAGTTTTGCAGACAGACCAAGCTAATGCGGCCTTCTGCTATTTTGGGTCGTGGCTCACTGCGTTTCCTCACCAGCTTTGCAGGGAACCCGACTGCCTTCGGCAACCAGCCAAGGCAGACACTAAAGCCTCCTCTGCCCTCCCTAAGGAGGAAGCCTAGGGAGAGGGTGCTCAGTAACCCCGCAGCGGAGCACTCTCCCGCACCAGCCCACCGCAGGGACAGGGCAGCACCAGCTCCCCCAAGGGCTGGCCTTTCTGTGCAGCCACCACAAGGCCAGCGCAGAACCACTTCCCGGCTGCAGGCCAGGGCTCCTCCCGGCTGCCCTGCTTGCTTCTCTACAGGCATGAGGGATGCGACAGGGTGGGAACTGCACACTGCACGGTGGAGGTGGGGAGGGAAAGCACCACGATCCTTTCAGGTTCTCTTTGTGCATGTGGAAATAACACGTATTTCCTTAAGTGCTGGTTTTCTGAAGGTTAGTCCTTCAGGACACTCTGCTCCACCTTCAGTTTACCCATTTTAGGTGTGGTTTTGGAAATGCTAAGTGACTCAGGAGTCTGAATCCCATTATCAAAAATGACTAAGGTGTACAGCATGAACATGCCTCATTGAAGAGCGATGGAAACCAAATGCTTTCCAGGACTTCATTTTTCTCATCACCAATGCTGGTTTGCCTCTGTTCCTCAGCACTGCTTGAAAACACAATGTAATTTCTCCTACGGTTAAGAAAAACCTCAGCTGAGAGAGCCAAGGGATGTTTCACCACAGAATAAATTAACTTTTCAGCTACAGCTCAGAGTCATTTTTCAGCTGGTCTAATAGGCTTTTGAGCACCCAGCAGTCTCTGTGCAAGAGATTTGGGAGTACAAATAAATAAAGAAGTGTTTTCTCCCCACACATTTCACTACAAGGACCCTCAGGCCTCAAGGTTCTGATGCAGCATATATGCTAATTTTGTGGCAGCTGCTGCTTCTCTCTCTTGCAACTGGTAAATACGTTCCTTTCCCTCACATCCATGATCAAGAAACACACAAGCACTCATCTGGCAAAGCAGTAAATTACCAAATTCACCCTACAGGTGGGTGGGCTTTTCTTACTAATTCAGCTCAGTAACTTAGTCTCAGTTCTTAGTCTCACAGCCCCTACTCTAGTAGCACGTGGACTAATGCTACAGCAAAATGGAGAAGCTACTGAACGCCACTTCACAGTCTAGAGGAAAGTTCCCACTCCGTTGAATGAGCAGGAAGTGCGTATCCCTCCAAGATGTGGCTGTCGTACCCTCCTTGTAAAGACACACTAGCCGTCTCAAGACACGCTAGCCAGGCACAGGATACGATGTTGTAGAGAGCATTGCTTTTCATTTCAGCTTCACCAAGTAAGGCATTTAAGTATTTTTAGCTCCTCATGCAATTCTTACTAGCAAAGATATGATTTGAACAGAGGCCTCTGCAAAAGTGGCATTCAAACTGTAGACAAGTGCAACTAACACAGGGTACAAGGCTTATGGTAACCGGCAAAAACAACTTTGAGCTCCGTGCTGTGCGTGTCTGCCATCGGAGGAAAGCACCCCTCGGGCAGGGCACATCTGCACAGCCCCTGCACTCCCTCCACGCAGGCTGCACGCGGCAGGCCAGAGAGGGTGGCACGGGCCTCCTGCTGCTGCAGTGCCAAGGCTCTGCTGTGCGATGTTCACCGCTGCTCATATTCCACTGTTCACCAGAACAGGTCACAAAACTGTGCTTTGTGAAATTTTAGCATGCCCTCCCAAGCAACCAACATATAACTTTTACTAAATTTCTGTAAAATTCAGTAACTAATTCCTTTAAAAAAAGCTTTAAAATATGCTTTGCTGATTTTCACTCTCCAAAATTCTTAAGTTAAAAAATTAATCCAAGGCTTTTGAGCATCAGCTACCATAAATCCTCAGCATTCAGTTAAAGGCAGGAAGCAGCTTACTTCCTACTCCAGGCAAGTTTTATAGAAAAAACACAACCCAAAAAAGCCTTTCACAGCATGCAAGAACAGTAGCACCGCAAACTTGTTTCAAAACAAACCTCCTAAAATCTGGATTTGATGAGCTGAAATGAGTTCTGGCATCAATGCAGGAGTAACTTTTTTCCCTGGGTTCAAAACACATTCTACCACTCAGCTCAGTCCCTCTGAGCAGCACCAGCTCTGAACTATGATCCTGTACTTTAGTTGAAAGGAAAGCTAAAATAACTGAGGCTTAATTAGGTAGATAATATACCTGCCAAAATGCTAGACAGTAATTAAGAAAAAAAAAAAAAAATTAAAACTTAATGAACTTCAACTCTAAAATGTATTATTCCAAGATTTCACAACCTATTACACTGCTTGAGACATGCAGCTCTCAAATTCCTTTGGTTAATTATCTCCAAGTACTAGGACTCACTTGCAGACAAAGGGACACACACAAAAAAAGTTATACCGGAATAGACTTTTTTCACTTTTTTGCTCAAGCCATATGAACAAAATGTATATCAAACTAATGGGCTGGAAAAGAAGCAACGCAAAACTCTTGGCTAGTACACATTATCATGTAATGTACTAAAAATAAGTCAACATATCCTTTCCTTTAATATAATTTGTACACATTTTACCTTATTTTATTAGAACAGATTTAAACATTTAAGTCAGCTAACCCCCCCATCTGCAATTCACTGACATGACCACAAATCCCACTGAAGTACATAAAATCTCATTATTTTAAAATACATTAACTCGTCTTAACTGCAAAAGGACCTGTGCATATGACAATTTAATTTCTAAAATTAAAAAAAAATTTCAAGCTTTATCTTGCATTCAGATAAGTACATGGCTAACCAAAGTCCCCAGAAAAATTTTATCTAACTTATCTGCTCAACAGCAACAGCGAGTGTTGGAGTGGGGTATAAATATGGAACAGCACAAGGTAAATATAAAGAAGTAAGTTGGATCTGGTAAGCATAGAAGCAAAGAAGAGACCATTCATTATGTGCTCAAAGGAGGAACCTCTGAGAGCAAACATTTCCCCTCCTCCACAAAGAGACATGTCAACTCAGCAAATAAATGACAAATTAAGTCTACCAGCTCAAACATAACCTACTCTTGTGGTTAAAAACTAGGGTGTCGAAACAATGTTTGCTGCTATTCTGACTGGACCTTACTCACTTTCAGATATGGATGTAGAAACACAGGGTGCTTGCTAACACTACATATGCCAGCTCCACAGTATGAAAAACAGCTTCCATCTCAAATCAACAGAAACTTTTCAGCCAGAATTTTGCCAAGAGAAAGCAAAAATAATATAAAGAACAGAGGCTCTTTAACACGAGCCATGCAGCCTGTTTGGTATCTTCTTTCAGAGGGCACTTTCTTGTCCCATGTTTCAATAACTATTTGCTTTGCTTTTCCAAGTATTCCTGGCACTATCCTCCATGGGGAATGACATATCATACATGTTTCACTGATACATGTTTCACATCATACATGAAACATATCATACATGTTTCACATTTTTCTGATATACAAGTGGGTCTCTTAGAAGGTGAAAAATAACGTCAAGGAGGCCTTCATGCCCAGCAGAGCACAGCAGACAAGGCTATTCTGGTTCATGCTATTCAAATAAGGTTTGTGATATTAACAGAGCAGATGTAAAAAGTCTGTTCACATTGTACAAAATTCTGTGGAAGCATATGTTAGTGGGCAAGAGACATGAAAGCAATTATATCCCCTTTCACAGTCATCATCAATTCCTTTTTTTTCATCCCATCAGAACATTGCTTACTTTTAAGTCAAATATTTGTTTCTTCCGTTCCACCAACAAAAAAAATCCCCATACTAGAATTTATTAAACTTCTTGGACAATAACTACTCTGGATTAACAGACTTTGCAAAAACTGTGTTCATTATGCAGTGAAAGCTATTATCTTCTTTCTTTTTTAAAAAATAAATTAGCATTAAATAATAAAGGTCAACTCAAAGAAGTGCAACACACAAACATGTAAATCCTAAGGACAACCTGCTGCATAAGCTGAAAACTATCTTATTTTTTGCAGCAATCAAGGAAAAGAGCAGTGAAATGGGAAGAACTGATGCAAGTCATAAGTGACTAAACATCTTTCTAACCATCATCATCAACTTGTAGAGGTCAGGGGTCAATTAAAACCCCACATAAGCAGCTTTCATTCTAGTTGTATCAGTTTTGATTTTATTTCTGAACAGCCAAGGCTCAATTCCCAGTATTTCATTCACTGTATTAGTTTCTGATACTAGAATGCAGAACAAGGAAACAAACATGGTCACAAAAAACCTTTTCCTACAAGAAATGCCTCCAGAAGAATCACCACTGGACAGCTTCAGACTTTCACCTCCTCAGCCTAAAAACCAGCACCTTATTTTCAAATGCACAGAAAGCCATACAAGGTTTGGACTCTCTTTGTCCCAACTAGGAGGATTAGAAATGCCAGGTGTTAATACAGTTGAAGGCTAGAGAACAACTGAAAAGTGACTGTACAAATCTTCTCTCCTCAAGAAGCCAGGCTTAAAAAGCAAAGACACCAAATACGTTTGGCTTATAACAAGTTATGTGAACACTATATCACAACACACAAAGAATGTGCAGCTTGCAGGGTACATATCTGTGAGTTGCACCATTAAGGATGGCCCAGAAACACAGCTAACCACATACCAACAGCCTTCAGGTGATAAAGCATTCCCAAGGCTGCAGTCCCATGTCCAGAAATATGAAAGGGAAGTGTTTGGAAACCTTTTTATAAAACAGAAAACGTCTGGTTAAACAATACCAAGGCACACAAATGAGTCTGTAACAACTAAGAGGTGAGTTGTAAGGGAAGCTCATGACAGACTAGAAATATTTCTCCTCTTATGGCTACAGTTCTCTCCACCTTTCTTCCCTTTGTTTTACCCTTCTCATGGAAGAGGTAATGCCTGCAAGAGCTGAAGGAAACACACACTTGGATGTCTGTGTCTCAGATGAGCTAGTGGAAAAAACCTGCTGCGGGAAGGGGAAGGAGCTCCCACCTGGGCCCCCACTTTCTGGGCACATTAGTGATATAGCTGCTTGGTAAAGCTCTGCCCACTGCACCAGGAGGCAATTCTGTTGTTAGCCAAGAGTTGTATTAATTCTGAATGCTGTCCATCAGGACTAATTTTAACTAGAGCAAGCAAAATACAGCATTGTTTTTCTCCAGTCCATCTGTATCTCTTTGAAACACCACTTTCACCCAGTTCACAGAAGTGTTTTACTTTGTGCATAGCAAGGCTTCTCCCTTGAAAGGGGAGGGAACTTTCAGATTTGATACCATTTTGCATTTCCCTGGGACATGAGCACCTTTGCAAAATATACATTCATGGATCTCTGTTCCTTTCCAACTCTTAACTGCTCTCAGCTGCCCACCAGTCACCAGCAGAAGCTACACTGGAGCCCAAGGCTGTTAACTAGCTGAGCTCAGTGCCCTGCACAGCCACCAACTCCTGTCTCTCTGTGACCTGACTTCTCCCTATAACACAGAGGGATTCTCTCAAGCTTGAAGTCACATCCCAAAACTGCATACCCCAACCCAGACCCTTCCCCATGCTGGATTTTACTAACCTTATTTCTCTCAAGCGCAGGGCTGCCATCTCTCCTTCCATGGCAGGTGAGGAGTGCAGGCCAGACGCTGCCTCTGGCTTTCAGCCTGGCCTCTGCTAAACAAGCAGCTTCTGGCCCTTGTGTCACCTCTCCACTGCTTTCAAATTCCATTTTGTAACTGCTTTCCTCACTTTGCTCTTTCTAAAGCTTGCCTCAGCCTGCATCTCCAAAACCTTTCCAAAAATAGCCTGTTTTCCCTTCTCTGGTTGAGCTGCAGCTGTTCCCAATTTGCTGCCCCATTCAACACCTGGGCAGGGAATCAAGACTTACCACTTTGCAGATGGGGGTAACAGCCCTACCACAATTAGCTGTCTAATATGAAAGGCCAAGCACAGCAGCACTAGTGCAAAAGTATGCAATGCGGGCAAGAAGGAAGGAAGGAAGGACAGCTGCCTCAATCTTTAGTCAGTGCAGTGCAAAGAAGGTGAAACTGCACCCAAGCAGGACAGTTTTCCAGAGATGAAATTGTTCAAATGCGTGCAGAAACCACTTATCTCATTAAAAAAAAAAAAAAAAAAGGAAAATCAGACTCCCAAGCAGGTCTCAAAGAGCAGCTCCTCCAAGGAGGAGGAAGAGAAGGCATCCTCGTAGCCACATGAAGTTGTATCAACACATTCACTGGAGACCTAAGAAGTTCTATTATAATCTTCCCATCCGCAAGATGGGATGCAAAAATCTTCAAGGGATCACCCTTCCAACCTGAAAGCATGAGGCAAGTTTCCTAGTTACTTATAAAGGGGAAACAAAATCTCTGAAACCCAAAAGCCTACGAAGTGGAAGGGAGGGAGGAGGGGAAAAAAGCTGGATCCCACACAAAGCACTCCAAGCCAGAAACTGCAGTAAATTAAGTGTCACAATATTGTCAGCCAATGATAAGAGCAACAGACAGGGAGGGAAGGAAAGCTTGCTCCCTGGCTGGGAAGCTATAGTCACCCATGAGAGGTTTACATTGCTCTCACCAAAACACAAATATCACAGAACAGCAATGCTTCCATCACCCTCTCCTCTGTTCTTCACTTTGCAAAAATACCCTCACTTTATACATAATGTGCAAGCCATTTTGTAATTAAATGACAGGACACAATATAAAGTGGTGAAGACTAAATATACAATCAAGCTTTATTATGAACTCAAGAGGCATAAAAAGTAAATTGAAAGAAAAATACCTTTACTAGATACCAGTATCATTTTGAATACTATTGAAAACAGTTATTTTCAGATAGAAATTCTCAGCACTAAGACAACAACTACAAGTTTGTACAAAAAAATGTTTTGCAAATCTGGAGTTTAGATTTAACATTTAAAAACCCCAGACATAAGAATTTAAAAGGCAGATATGAAAGGTCACACAGAGAAAAAGCAAAACTGACCGAAATTGAGACTTTGCATCTTTACTTTTGGAATTTTGTGTAAAAGGGTAAATGAGTAAATGTGGAATTTTCCAGAAGCACAGAGAACCCGAGGAAGACCAATGCAAACCAGAAAGGAGTGCGTTCAACAGACAGGATTCCTCCACTGTCTGATTACATTACCTGTGTGGTCTAAGGCAAAAGGTTAGAGTGAATGCAGCCATTGTATACGGTAAGAACAGAGCAGCCTTTCTTTGTCAGGCTCTATAAGCTTTCTTTAAACAGTATTGCACAATTTTAATCTTGCCATAATCAAAGAGATGCACACACAGATCCACCCTAAGAATTTTAAAAATACTGCAAGTAGAAGAGAATACAGGTTAACCCTGGACATTAAGGATGGGAAGGAAGGCAAACAACAGCAGCTATGAAATCTGGAAAACCCCTTCTGGGCTTGGAGCCGACTCTGCAGCCCACCTCCCAACAAACGGACACATTGCCATTACCTGGCATCAGCTACAGAAGGCAGCACGAAGCTGGGGGATTGTTTGGTGGAGGGGAAGAAAGTGAGCAATGCCGGCACCCCAGAGCTGGCAGGTCTGAAGCTTTTAACAACATCAACAAATAAGATGTGAAATATCTACCCTCAGGTAAGCCAGGCTGTGCAGCAGGGAACACAATGACAAACCAGAGATGTGGATCTGAGTCCCAGTTTTGACATTTATTAGTGGCTTTGACCTTCTACCAAAGCCTAATCTGGCACCATTAAGAAAGGAGCTGTCTTAGCTTTTACAACCATGATCCCCGTCTTCCAGAACAGGCAGAAAAAAACAGGAAAGCAAGCAAGAAGACTGTCCCATTGCTCATGGGAATATAGCACGCCAGGTAGGGCCCTGTCAACACCCATCTGGCAAAAACAGAAACATTGTACAGAGTGAAATTCTCCTGCTAAAAAGTGAGTGATAAGGCAAAACCGAGCAGTTTATTTTGATAGGGGAATTATCTGTACTTCATGGTTTCGCACAACAGCTTGGAGTCCAACAGTTATGTCATAGTGGCACATAAATCAGACTGTTTTGATCCCTGACTGTTCAACAATTTGCAAATATTTATTAAGCAGTACTCCAGTGCTGAACTGCAAATTCAGCACTGTATTCTGCTGTATTTCTGCATACAGTTCTGCAAGACATTATTTATGCCTTCAGTTCTGATCTTTCTGCTTCCACCCTTGCCCCTCCCCAAAGGCAGAATTGTGGAGATACCGAAATCTTGCTCTAGGGTTAAAATACCTATTTGAGCGTTGCCCATACTTGTTCATGAACTTAAAGTGTAAAGACATCTCTCCAGTATTATTCCTTCAACCATTTCAAGCAAGACTGTTCAGGTGGTGGCTGCTTTTGATCAGAAACAGACATCATCAGAAAAGTTCGTACTTCTCCTTTTCATCAGGAGGGTGACATGAGACTGAAGACTCATCTTGCAAGTCACAGTAACACAGAGCAGAGGGGAGAATTTTTTTTCAGAATCACACTGATGTACTAAGTGCAAAATTTTAATCACATATAAGCTTATAAGTGATTAAAGATCACATACATGCACTACTCATGAGTGAAGCAAGAACCTTAACAGCTCTGAGTGCTGCTACTGGAGCTAGTCTCCCCAGCACCAGTCAGCCCTCACAAAAAGCAAAATAAGCTATTTACTGGGGGGCAAGCAGCACATCCCATTTAGTCCAGGCTGTTTAAACGACAGACATGCATAGCCATCAATATCTAAAGTATCCTGTGGGAATCCCCACGTATGCACCCTGGAAGACAAAGAAAAGCACCCAAGGCCTTACATTATTAAAAGAGGGGAATAAAAGTTTTATATTAAACAATTATTTTCTCTTAAATCTCTAGAGAGTAGCAAACATTAACATAGTTCAGCTGGGACATTAAGCAAACTGGTGTTAAACAGCTTAAGTTTTTGTTTCTTACCTCCTCAGGTACAATGATTAAAGGGTATTTGTCCTCTGATAAGAAGTTAAAAATAACCCACACTTTAAATGCATCTTCATCACTAATCAGCAAAGGACTTTTAGAGAGGTTCTTTTTAGCACAGAGAGTCCAGCACATCCTGTTGAATTCAACTTTGTCAAAGTTTCCTTGAACCTAAAATGAATAAATTTAACAAGAAAAATTAATATGCACAAATGACACAGAATAACAGACAGACAAAGTTTAACAGGCTAAGTCATACCAAAAGCACCAAGAAAATTCTAGTTTGCAAGAAATGTCAAGGCCCAAAAAGAGCACTGTAGCAGCCTCATCTGACTTCCTGCCTGGGGTTGAACTAAGGAATTTCTTCCAGCAAAATCTACATCCAACCTCCAATTTCTGGTCAAGTTAATAACACCCTGACTTCATGTGAAGGAGGCTACACTGCATTCTGCGTTTCCTCTAGCACATTAGCTTTAGCTTCCAAACAATCTTCATAACTGTCTTAGTTCCAACTGCCCTTCTATTGCACTGAGTTACTGAGATTTTATATAGCAAATTTGGAAACGATTATAGCCAAAACTACATGTGGATATACTAAAAGCAATATTGGAACAATAGCTGGGAAAGACCTTTAATATGTTTTTCCACTTCATGTTACTCAAACGTAACTCTTGTAGGATATTCATGAGCATGTAATAATTTTTTTCTCGAACGCTAATCCACTTAAAACCTTCCCTTTTTCTCAGACTTGCAAATATTCACCTTATTGATAAAAAAAATTCCTCTTGTTTTCATTATCCTTTATCATACCTAGCAACTGTACATACCCATCTGTGAATTATTTACATATGTGAAAGCTTTCATTTCCTCTATTTTCTTTTTAAACCTTCATTTATGTTAGAGATGAAATCTATTTATCTCCTTACAGCTTAGCAATGCTATTTCTTTGCCAACATGTAACTGATAAAGACATGTTCTGCACTGTAATGGAAGTCCCTTGAGATTTCAGAAAGCACGTCTAAGAAACACGTTCTTGTACCTCTTGTGGTAACACCACCAGTAATATTCAGTGACATTTTCTTATGATAGGCCAAAACATGCATCTTAGATGCTTCAAGGACACCACGGCAAACTGTACGATTTCCTATCCAGCCTGGTAAGTGGTCAAATATAGTGGAGGGTGAGCCACAGTGGCTAAGTCAAAGATAGACTAAGGAAGTGGATGAACTGATGTGGGTGAAGGAAAAAAGGAAAATAAAAAAAGACAGAAGTAAACAGGAAACCAACCCTATACCAAGAAGCACTTTACAGTACAGTTTCCAGGACTAAACGTGAGACTACGAAAGAAAGCCATAGACTTTGCATGTTTGCAGAGCAGGCCACTAATATAAGTGATGATGGAAGAGGCCAGCTACAGGCTACAGCTGTCCTTTGAAGAAGGTGGAAGCTGTAGAAGCTATAGCTGCTATAGCCACAAGCTCAGCATCCTGGTTGTTCGTACAAGAAACATGGGTCTTAAATGAAACAGTAGCTAAGTGAACTAACTCCCTTTGGAAGAAGGGCTAGAAGCCAGGTTTCCTTCTCCTTCCTTCAATTTGCCAGTGCCTTATCCCTTGGCTACTTTGGCTGTGGTTAGAATCATAGAATAGAATCATAGCATCATTAAGGTTGGAAAAGACCTCTAGGATCATCTAGTCCAACCATCAGCCCAACACCTCCATGCCTACTAAACCATGTCCTGAAGTGCCATATCTACACGTTTTTTGAACTCCTCCAGGGATAGTGACTCCACCACCTCTCTGGGCAGCCTGTTGCAATGCTTGACCACCCGTTCAGTAAAGAAATTTTTCCTAATATCCAATCTAAACCTCTCCTAACACAACTTGAGATCATTTCCTCTCGTCCTATCATTAGTTACTTGGGAGAAGAGACTGACACCCACCTCGCTACAACCTCCTTTCAGGTAGTTGTATAGAGCAATAAGGTCTCCCCTCAGCCTCTGCTTCTCCAGAACCAGCTTTTTTCTGCCTGTCCTCCCCACCCTGCCCAATGAAGCTTGACTTCTTTTCTAAGGCAACGTCACCCACCCAGACGATGAGCAGTTCCACCTTGGAAATGTCCTAGTGGTTATGCTACTCCCAAGGAAGATGCCAACAGGGTGGGAAATCTCCCTTCCTACAACCACCACCTGACAAGTGCTCTAAGCACTATAAATAAGGTGAGTTGCTCTACGAGCAGCTCATTTTAAAGCACAGCAGCAATCCATGACCACAGGGAGACAGGTGGAGAAAGGCACGGGCCCTGGCCGAGGTAAAGTGAAGTGTGTGGCTGCTGGTCACGTGGCAAAGCTGGATTGTGTGTGCCTCAGAAAGTTGTGTCAAAACCCCAGTCACCTACAGCATGTTACTGCCACCAGGATTAGGCAGCAGCCAAGCAGGAGGTTTCAGGACTATTTTGGCACAGGGGACTAGGTCGCGCTGTGCCAGAGGTCCCACTTTAGACATATAAGTCCTTTTTTCAGAATCCAGACTTGATTCTGAAACGGACTTCATGGGACCCACGGGGCATCCGGAGCAGAGACACTGTTTAGGAATTATTCAGGAGCAATAATCAGGCTGTCTGTTAAATAAAGAATATAATCACAAAATTGTTATTCTGGGGATACTGGGAGTTAGGGATGGAACTAAATAGTTCTCTTTAGTGAAGAATAAAAGTTTTCCTCAGCAATTTCATGTAGCAATGCCAACTATTCCTGGTACCTACGTTCTACAAGTACATTTGCATGGGGTGAGAAGGGAAGGAAGGTTAAAATCCCACAACTAAACCCAAATTGCTTTAGAGCTAACTCCATACTACAAAGGTCTTGGCTGTGCTACTTTGGCTTCCTTGACTGGCAATACTGCAGCATAGGTGGCTACATAATAATTACTCTGAATGAATATCATCTCTGGATTTATGAGAGATCATTTCTAAGCACTGTTTCAAAAATTAAAAATATTTGAAAAGTTTCTAAAGTTATACTTGAACTTATTTGCAAAAGTACTTCTAACTTAGTTAAGAAACTGTAGAAGTAGAAACTTTTCAAACAGGAGGTGCTGATGTCAAAAAAAGTCATAAACAAATACACACACTGCTTTTTCATGACATTAACAAAACACATATTTATAAAAACAGATTGGGTCAAAGACTATCCTGGAATTTAAATTTAAAGAGGATTCAGGATACAGTGAGACTCTACTATGAATCCTTCACTGAAATCATCTTGATGTGAAACTAAAGTAAGACATTTATGACACTCTACTGAGAAACCAGAATTCCAATTGTGTTTAACCAGAATACTCATCCTGCTTGCAACCTGTGTCAGTATCATACAATTCTCTTGCTTAATTAATGAACAAATCCTTGTACAAAAGAGATTTTTCCTGTGCACTAGTATATGCTTTTAACTGTACTTCATAATTTGTTCTAATTAGTTGAAGTCACCGTTTCATTTGGAAGCTTCTACAGTACTCCACACTATTAACCCTACAGCAACTATCACTTTTATTTGTGAATCTGTCCAAATGATGAAACATGCAAATAAACCGAGCCCTCCAACCTTAAAACTGCTTAAACTCATACAGTTTAAACATGATATATAAAAGACACCTACCTTCCCTTTCTAAGAAGTTTCACAAAATAATCAAAAGAAAAATGCAGCAAAACCCATACAATTTTTTAGATCTTTAATTTCTACTAATGTGCAAAGTATAATTTACCATCATCAATATCCTACCAAATAACTCTAAAACATAAGGAAATACAGAAAATATTTGGCTTAAGTACCAGTGATCAGATCAGTTCCAAAAATATAACAAGCACTGGCAGTGTAAATAGCATTCATTACGTTGTCTGGAAGATGAGATAACCTGAGGTTTAGAATTATGTCCTTCTTTGTCTCCCCCCACTATGACTCTTCCCTGCTATAAATAAGACATGTTGTAAAATACCACCATCACTGAAAATGAAACATTTTCAATTGGTATGAAAAGACATACATTGTAAATAATGGAACATGCTAAAATATGGTTATGAAACCAAGTAAAACAAATTATGAAGCCATTATACTGGCAAGCGACAGCTCCCTCCTGAAAGGGACACTTATAGAACAAGAACAGATTTTGTTTCAGATGTAGGAAAATCCTAGATACATCTGTCTGCTAAGTAACAAGCAGCACGATACTAGAAATCATCAATAAGGCAATACTAATTATTCAAACTATTTATTCAAATTCCCTATTTGGATAAAAGAAATTAGTTGCAATCAATTTGCCTCATTAAACTACTGAGTTGTGCCTTTCTTGATGACTCCTTGGTTCTATATCAAGAGGCTTTATTGCAGGGTAACACAGGGTAAGCCAGCACTAAAAAATAAAAAAAGCTACACTGCATTTAAGAGTATAACAGAAGTTATTTCAAAAGGTTACAAAGTCCTCTCAATAAAATTTTAAGTCACAGTTATATATCTGTTTTAAAAGAAATCTAAGGATTCATTCTTTAAATATTTTACTAATGTTTTAAACCAAAATATATTGAGATAAAAAAAATCTCTCTTGAGCAGGTGGCTCTCGCTCAAATGAATTAATTCACCAGAAGATGTATGACTGGAAATTGAGAGAACTTCCTCTGTATTTGGGGGTATAAAGCACCAGTCCTTCTTTAGTAGCTTTGCTTACTAGCATAAATTAATAGCATTTGTTCTACAATCAACACATCTAAAAGAATAGATTACGCCTTGGAAGAATGAAAAAAGAAGGGGTTTCTTGTTTGCTTTTTTTGCTTGTTTGTTTTAAACAAAGGAGACATGCTATGAACCAGTGACTTCATCCTACTGCATGTTGTCTTTTGGCACTGATGTAAAGTCATCTGTAAAAGATGAGATGTCACAATCAAGATTTTTCCAGTCCACAAAGATAGCCTTCTGTCTAAAGAATTTAACTAATTTTTAATAGTACATACCTAAACTGTTTACAAGCATTTAGTCAGGATTAAATAACATGAAGTTACAGGTAATTTAATCCTCTTCCTTAACATTTTCATCTTTTAAGATGAACTAATGGTATGGTTGTATCAGGCAATTATCAGAAGCCAAATCAGTGTATGAATAAAACAACACAAGAAACTACATGCAGTCATGCTCTTTCCTTTCATGAGAAAGCAAGGCAGCTTGTCCTTTGCTCTTACCATGGGGTAAGAAGGCATCCCAGAGTAGCTAAACACTGTGAATTCACACCAACTTGCTTATGTAGACAGGTCTTTAATTTTCAAATTAAAGTGTTATTTAAATACAATTGCTCCTCATTTCCATAACTATTCTTCCTATAAACACCCTTTAACAATAAAGCATGTTTATATTTGAAAAAGCCTTCCATCTCTATCTTCTTTTTTCACCTAATGGCTTGCTACTGCCTACAAAGGGTATTAACAAAAAACAGTGTGGTTCAGACTCTACTACCGTAATCCTTTGGTCAAAATAAAGTAAGGCGTTTTCTTTTTCCCCAGAATTTGTATATAAACTGCTTGGTCTCCATTGAATCTTACAGGAGCTCAGACAGCCAACATGAAGTGGAAACAAGATCACAAACTTCTTGGAGACAAACCAAGATTCTCCAACATCAAACAATCAAGACATTAAGTGTGTACCTTTATGTGTATTAACAGCCAACAACTCCCACACATGAAACAGGACACTATTACCGAGTATAAGAGAAACACAGACTAGAGAGGCAGAGGAGCTGATAAGTCTTAGCTAGCTATATGAAGCTTCTGCTTCCAAACTGCCAGACTGCATTTTACATATATCACATTTTCCACCAGTATTAAATGTAGACTAAAGAAGCAGCAAAAATCAGCAAATTGGGCTAAGGAGTTTGCATAATCTGCAATTGCTGCACTGGACTTTTCAGCTGCCTGTCAGTTCAGGACTTCTTAACATTATAAAAGAAAGCAAACATCTATGTACCTGCAACCACAACATCAAAGTTTGAGGGTTTCTGGGGTCGGTCCCCAAGTGTACAAGAAATCAGTGGTACTGAAGCCGATATGTTTGCACTATCACGTGGGCTGGTTTTTACTGCCTAGACCAGTCTCTCAACAGAAGTTGTCAGAAAAAAAGCAGGAAGATAGTTTTTCTACTTTCAAAAATTTCAACCTAAATCTCAAACACACAGCTCCCAGAGCCCAGCTCTGACCCAGCGACTACCTATCTTAGGACAAGATGGAGAGGAGAGTAGGGGAAACGCTGCTGGCTTTCCAGAGCTTCCCCCAAAACAAGGCACAACAGAAGACTGAAGAGTGCTCAGACACAAAAGGAAAGAACTTGCAAGGTGGAACTTAATAACACTCCCTAACGTCACCCACTGTAACTATTTGAAGGGATCTATTTATTAAAATACCTTGTGAATAGACATTAAAGATAGTTTTGCCCTTCCTGTTTGCAAAGGAGTCTATGACAATATTCTGTTACAGCTGTTGTATAAAGTGGGACAATCTATAGCTCCAGGAGACTTTCAAATAAATTCAAGCTGAGATGCTCTATTAATATGAACATGGTTTCACATGAACACAGCTTAGACAATGGCCAGATGTAACAGGAAATAGAAACCAAGGAGAGAAAAAAGAAGTAGAGAACAGTGCACCCTTCCATTTCAAGGCACAGGCTCTCCAGAGTACCTGCCCCATCACAACCGCACACAGGCACGCTCACAACCAGAGTGTCTTCACCCCAGCATGCTTCCTGCAAGCAGAAGTCTACTGTAAAGACACTCTAATACAAAACCTGATAAAGGGAAAAACAGAACACAAGAATTCAAAACTTACCTTTTCCAAGATGAATTTGTTTAGATAAGGCATGTAACCCTGATTGGAAACTGGTCCTTCATCATCATCCCTAAAGTGCTCTTCCAAGGCCACCGGGTCATGGGGAACATTTAACACTGTGCACAAGTTGTGAGAAAGGACCTAAGGACAGAAGAGAAATCAATGACACCACTGTTGGCCTTAACCATGCTGTGTTCCCTCCAGAGCAGACCTGTGATTCGCAAAACCATGCACAGAAAGTGACACCTTCATGTCAGCACAAGTTCTACCCTGCAGATTTTTGCCAAAAACCAAAACGTAACTAAAAAAGTTGACTCCAAGGATTTGACGGCTTCAGACAGTTGCATGTTTACGGAAGTAATGTGATCACAGATAGGTCCATTCCTAAAGAAGTGCAAACACAGCTACAGAAGCTGCTCTTTGTACACATTTGCATTTGAAAACCAGGAGAGGCATGCAGAAACACCAAAGTGTTTCTTTTTAAATTTCACAATTTACAGAGTGAAATTACACAGCTACAGAAAACAACCACAAACACCTAGCCTTTGAAATTATATTTACTATCTACAGAAAACAAGTAAAGAAGAAAACAACTCAATATGTATGTCAATATGTACAAAGAAATGACCACTCAAATTAAAGCATTAACAATAGATTTCTCTCATCTGCTTGCTTTTGGGTTGCTTCTCAACATTCACCCCATGTTTCAGTTAGCAAAGGAAAAGTCATCTTATAGAAAGGGGAAGGGTTTAGGCATGCTTCTCAAATTTTCATTTTAAAAAGGTATTTGCATGAATTATGTCAAGAGCTCAACACCCACCAGCACTCACGTCTGTTCTTGAGAAATGACCTTCGAGAAGAGGCTCCACGCTTGATTAGTTTTAAGGAAGTACTGAATTATTGAAAACTAACTGGTAGCCAACGCATCTCAACTTCTTCAACTCAGGCCGAGTTTTGCACGCATAAACTAACACCTCAGTACCAACAACAGGAAGGCAGAGCCTGGGTAGCAGTCACTCCTGTGCCACCAGCACGTTTCTAAGAAAGGCAAAGCGCCATCCCTTTCGTTGTTGACGCTGTCCCAAGTCAGGTCAGTTCTGTAACACACTGCCCACTGGGCCTTAAACGCGCTGTCACTCAGGAGCCCTCTCCCCTTGGCATGATGCAGAGTTAAGCCTCTGAAGACCATGTACCAGCTACAGGAACTGGGTTAAGGATTTAACTTCACACACCCAGGAATGGTGTGCATTGAAAAAAATGTAATTAAGAACCAAAGGCAAAAAAGACAGGTAAAACAAAATTAGGCAGAAGTAAAACAGATTGCATCTTTTGAAAAGGCATGCTGCTTGTGGTATTTTTTTTTATATCAACAACTAGACAGGACAGACTGCAACTGAATTTTGGCATACGTTTTACTTTTTCACTGTGCTGCATAAAATTAAAAAAAACAGACCCAAACAATGCAAAGAGAAATCAGTAAAAAAATGTGCAGAAAATTTATAAGTGGGTCTATTTAGGTGAGTAGACATAAAGCGGTCGAGATGGGGCAGCTGCAAAACAAGAAGTGAAAGTCTGAAGTCGTCAAAGCTTCGGAAATCAAACCTATGCCATACAAGTAAAATGTCTGGGCTTTCCACCCCTCCAAAAAAATAATGTACATTTACTTTTCCTGTGTACGATAAGGAGACATGAAGAGTCTAAGTACTAGTTAGCATAAAATCCTACAAAGATAGCCCAAGATGCAAGTTCAGGTCAGAGAATTCCTCTCTACATACCTCCAAAGTTACACTCTCTTTTACAAAAGCACGCGTTTCCACGAGAAATACATATTTGCACTGTTGTATGCTAACATTAAGCCACTGGAGCTAACCAGGTGCAAAAGTTTAAAAACAGAAAAACAACAGCATCAGCCATTTTACAACAAAACCTGTATTTCCCAAAGTAGCAAAATAGTATTTAGAAATTATCACATTTCACACTGCCCTCCATCAACAGTGTATTTCCCTTCCATCAATCCTTATTTTTAACCACCACATCAAATCAAGTATTTGAGTCCATGTGATTTACATACGGGGGGAAAAATAACATACTATCATGCGTGTTTCCCCTTCTATTTAAGGCTTCTGTTGTTATTTATAGAAGACTGAGGGATTCTTGAATTTCTGAGAGATAAAGATGATCTCAGTTTTCCAACCAGACTGTAGTTGCTAATACTACAACCGAAAAAATACTCAGCTAATAAAAATATTCTAAAAGCATAACTGATTTAAGCTTATTACCAAAATAACTTAAAAGTCTCAATAAAACACTTTCTCATCATGTCCTTTCTACATGTTTCTCTTCTCCATTTTTTGGCCTTCTTGCTGTGCTTGGGCTCTCAGAAACCTAGGTGGTTTCTGCATCAAGCAACCAATTTACCAGGAAAGAATTCCACTTTCAATCATTTTCTAAAATCTGCCTTATCTGTGATCTCTCCTGTGCCCAGTGCTCTCTTTTCATAACTCAGGAAATTCCTCAGCGCCTGCCAAAGCCTGCCATTCTCTAACACGGCCAAGTGCCAACTGAGTTCTTCAGTTGCAGGGTAAGCCTGAAAAATTCTGCACTGAGGTCTCATTTTGGTTTGTTTTGTTCTCTCAAATCACATTATCTGGACCATGATATACTCTATTTTAATGGTCAATTTAAAAAAAAAAATCTAGCAGAGTATTAGGTTAATTGGGGTACGAAAAATCGCCTTGCCTTGCAGAAGCTCTGTCAACCATGAGGACATTTTGCACCAGTAAGGATTATTCCCCCCGTGCCCACAGGGTTGCTAGGCAGCTTTTTCTTTCAGCACTTATTATGCTCTGAATGCTACATTTAAAAATCTACCTTCATGCCAGAGCCAACTCCTACCCTAAGCCGGAGACTCATCTCTGCGCTGCGGCAAATGGGTACAGTGGTGGTCCCCAAACTGTAGTTCATGAGACAGTACAAGCGGTCTGCAAAGGGTTCACAAAACCAGCGCGCTCTGGGTGCAATTCTTCCATTTTCAGTGAAAAGTTTTGTAAGAAAGA
The DNA here is from genome assembly GCF_034638445.1 of Ciconia boyciana. Classification (NCBI taxonomy): domain Eukaryota; kingdom Metazoa; phylum Chordata; class Aves; order Ciconiiformes; family Ciconiidae; genus Ciconia; species Ciconia boyciana. Next base: position 13,074,160 of record NC_132939.1, read on the forward strand.
TGCCTAGTGGTGCCCAGGGAGTACTGAAGGTGTTCTGCTCTAAATATAAATAACCAGACAAAACAAGCAAGCTGAACACCAAAGGTCGTTACAGACTCTGGATTTACTTTATTTATGGCCAGTCTCATGCTGCTTTACCTGCAGTGCAGAACCTCCAGCCCAGCTCTACTCCGCTACAGCTGCTCCCCTCTGAGCTCCCATTTTCCAAAACATTGATCTTCCAAAACTTTAAGCACGTGTTGAATTGTTACCATCTGAGTAGTTCCATTTAACCTTGTCCATAAAAGTGATGTGCGTTTCTAAAGGGAAAAGGAAGAGCTGCTAGACTACTTATTGCTCGGTGACAAAAATTTGGCCCAGATGCTAGTACGAGCATTAACAGGGCAGACTAATCCTATGGTGGCTATTGTCAGTTTCTTCAGTAATTTTTTCCTTTTCCATCTTTCAGGGGGGTCTTCTCCCTCCCTCGTCTCTTTTTAAGATTTTAAAATGTTGGCATCGCAGATCCTGACAGCTCCATTCAGTGGCTTTGTGTGAATTCATTCCAAGACATTCTTGGCTCATGTCTCCCTGACATCCATGTCAGCAGCTAGCTAGCCAAAATAAGGCTACTCACAAGTACTTCCCCTTTTCCTTTTTTGACCAGTGTGGAAACCAGCATCGTATATGCCCCTTGTCACAGGCACAAGGTCTCTTCAACCAGGGCACGTCTTAAGCATACAGTTTCTTGCATCTCCAAGGTACAGCTTCCTTATCCACTCAGGTAGTAAATGCTCCATTAGGAGTCTCATTATTTAACACTGGGGTTAGTGCAGCAACCTCTTTCCCAGCCGGACGAGTGTATTCAAGCCCAGCCTCCACCAGCTCAGGTTCCTGATGCTAGAGCCCTTCACTCACATCACCTCTCCATTCCTTCATTTGCTCCCTTCTCCCTTAGACACTCACAGACCATTTTTGACAACCTCACCCTTCCTCCTGCCTTCATTATCAGCACACCCCCTTTGGCTCCCAATCACATACTGGTGCCAGCCTGCATCTGTCCAATTGCCAAGGGAATTGCCTTTCTGCCCTGCGGCTCCCGGCCCTTAGGAAGAGCTCCCAGTAAACATCGTCCATCTACTGTGCCTTTCTTCTACATCTTCCTTGAAACCAGTTGACAAAACCTCAAGGACAAAGGTTAAATGGACTGCTGATCCACTGGCAGCTGCTCCTCTCAAACACAGTATCATGGCCCCGTTGTCTCCTAATGCCCCTCCTTTTGGTCTACAAGCTGCCTTGGTTTGCCAGCTCTTCTGGAAGAGGGGCATCCCTCCCCTTGCACCTTACAGACACGATTCCTCATGACTGCCCTAATACAAACGCTTCTGAGCCCCGTTAATAACGTCAGAGTACAACTCTCTCATAGTGACTCATAATGACTAATTTCCTACCATCCTTCAATGTTGTACAAAGTCAATTGTCCGGCTGGGGTCCAGCCCACTCGTCACAGGCTCTCAACCCTTCCAGTGCCTTGCTGCATTGTTCAAGGTCTTCCTCTCCGTTCGGACCATCCCTCTTGCCCCTGATTACACCATTTTTCCTCTTCCCACTGGCCACTGACTTCCCATTTAGTAAAAAGGCAAAACAAAAATAAGAGGTATAATAATCCTGTAACATCCCATATACGATTAAAGACCAGTTTATATTTTCTAAGCCTGACTAGTACCTTTGGTCACCCACATATTATGGGCCCAAATGAGACCATATTTTCATGAGGTGCTCACCATCCATGTCCTGCAGATATCACACCAGGAATCCAAGACTTTGAAAATCCACCCCAGTGGTAGCACACAAAACAAAGTAAGAACAGCCAAATAACCCCATTGCCTAAGCAGAGACAAGTCACAAAGCAATGTCAGGAAGAGCTTCCAGACAGAGTGTAAAAACTAATTGGCATGTATTCTTTCCAAGATCCAATCATACACACATACTACAAGGAGTATTACTAGCTGCTAAGTGTAAATAAATTTAAAACCACAGTGTTTCAAGATCCAGATGAAAAGCAGATTGAATGCTGGCACATTACAGAAATGTTTAAAATAAGTCAACTTTAAAATTGCAGATTGCAAGAAAGATGAAATTGGACTTAAATATAGGAAAGCAAGTATTTGCATGTAGCTCATGCTCGAACCACAACAGCAGCTATAACTGCATACACAGAACTTATACTTTAGCCTTGCTGTATCAGTGTTTGAAAGTGCTGAAACAAAATAATGATTGTGTCCATATTTAAACATGTAATTTAAGAACAGAATACACAAACATTTCTGCTGATGTAGAAAAAAGGTAAGATCTGCAGCCAGCATAACAGTAGAACTTCTGGAGATTACTGATTAGACCAAAAAAAAAAATAATCAGTGCATACTAGAAGAAGATAATATTGAAAATTACACAGAGGACTGATTTGACTGTCTCTTCCCTCAGCAGCTCAGACCATATAGAAAGATACAAATGGATAAAAGACATCTCGTTAAATCCTTACTATTCCAAGCAAGTCCTAGTTTTTCCTCCAAGCATTTGCTGTTTCTCCAGACTACAGAACAGACCCAATTCACTCACCTCCATCCCTTTGCTCTAGATATATTAAAAACAAAGCGTGATGCCCCACTTTGGGCCTCAGCTACATAACACACATTCATTTTTCTCACAATATTTAATGAAAATTATTTATTTTTATGGAAGGCTCAAAGATCACTTCTAGGTAGAGAAACTAGAAATCACTCCCTTTAACAACCAACATATTATACTTAGGATCTTCTGTACAACATGATGGCAATACCTTATACTGGATTATACAACTCAAACAATCTGTTGTAAGTAAGTATTCTTATTGAGGAGGGAAGAGTTCAGCAAGTTACAACACTGCACGCTGTTCTCAGAAAACAAATAGTTTTTTACCATTTTTTTTAGTAACAGGAGTTTCACTAAATTATTAAACATATTCTTCTAATACCACAGATCTCTACTAACCTGTTTATCTCCAAGCCTCATCTCTCCATTTTATAGGGGTGTTATATCTTCCTCATGGTAACTTGGATGAGAAATACTTTATTGTGAAATACCTTCTTAGTACAACATAGCCCTAAATCAATCAGACAGGAACTTCTGTTTTGCTGTCCTGCCTACCCCTTTCTGCTGCAGCGATGCAGGGCTACTGCCATAACGTACACCTTTTCTCCCCAGTAGGATTACCAGTTTGACAACACATTCATCATTTGCCACAAAAAGCCTACAGAACACCACTCTCTACCTCTTCCTGTGTTTCCTGAAAACTAACTCTTGGTGGCCACAGGAGAAGGCAGCAGCCTCATTTCAGACTTGTTTCTGCATTCCCATATCCCCCACTTGACACTTCCCTCAGGAGCCTTTATATCACAGAAAGAACTGCACAGACCCACAAAGACCCACTTTTTTTCATCCCTTCTCTCTCACAGATAGACAGAATGAAACATCAAAACTGTTTAGGAAGACGCTTGATAGGTAATGAGGGGACAAGTTTAATTTCCCCTCTCCTTTTTATTTTTTTGCTTTTTTTAAACACAAGCATTTGCAGACTTGGGGCTCTAATAAGACAGCAGAGCATGACAAGACAAGTAACCGTGCTTCAGTTTGGAAATACAACTGCTGCTCTAATCCACCTACGTCAGTCAATGATCTTAGAGAATAAGTGATGACACCTCCAACAGAGCAAGCCGTACAAGCCCACCAGCATCCCGGCTGCTTCTTTAGCCATTTAATTCACCCCAGTACCTGTGCGACCACAACAGCTTCTTCACCGACCAGCACACCAACATGTGCTGCAGACACACCTCCCGGGTGATGGCGCTGAGCACACAAATCGCGGCAGCGCACACAAGGTGTGGTAGTGTGACAGAAAACAGGATTCCTTCAAAAAGCAGGACAATAAAAAACCACTTCTCTGCAACCTACTTCAGCTAGTCCTGCAACACTGCAACACAAATACTAACTTTCATGATGCCACCTGTAAAAGACCCGGGACATCCACACGTTTTCAGCTTGAGCTTGCAGTTAGGTCTGGCCTCTCACCTGACTCCCGCCCCACAGTCACTTCTGACCAAGTTAGGCTGTATCTCACAGCCTGATCACCCCGAGCGAAGAAAAGGAGAAGAGGAACGGGCTGCTTGCAGCACATTATGTAATAAGCGTCCACAACACACAACGCTGAAAACAAAGTCCGTTAGCTACCGACCACACTTGGAAATACTGCCTGCAGCGAGGTCACTCTCGCTCGTGGAGTTTATCCCACGAAGGGTGCAAACTTCAGCTAATTGTTGCGGACAACACAACTCCAGCACTCAGTACAAGGACCCACAGTCTAAAATGTCAACAGGTGTTGCTTCTTATTCAAAATATTTATTTAGCCAGATTCCTGCTATTATTCTCAGGCCAAGATGGTCCCATAAAGCAGGGCCAAGATGGGACTGGATTCAGCAAGCTGCCTGAGAGCTCTTTTAAGAGCACAAACATTACTTCAGCATATAAGCTAAGAAAAGAATGGCACAGTTGGAGCCTCTTGACTAATTCTCCTGTTTATATCCAAATAAGAGAGCACTGTAGAACCTCACTCTCCCCTTGGCAAGCTATGAATTTCACTTGGATGCAGCCAACCCCTATATATGGGACCTTGTGGCTACCCCACAAAAGATTTTGGCCAGAAAGGGTACCAAGGACACGCAGTTGAAAGCGGACCAGAAGCACAACAAGGGTTTGTGCATTGACATCTCGGGGACGACGGAGTGCTTGCCTGGGCAGAATGAAAATAAGCCTCCTCGAGTGCGAGGAAGGGCCCGCGCAAGCCTCCTGCGGGACACAGGCGTCCAGGAGCCACAGCGACTGGCAATGCCGTGTGACGAACGACCGCCTCAATGGAGAAAATGCAGCTGACAGCCCCCAAGTGAGTTTCGAAAATGGGAGGCTGAATCCCCTCATCTGGCCCTGCGCGTGACCACCTCAGGCAGGCCCCAGGCCGAGCACCCCCATGTCCACCGTGGAGGCGGCCAGGGGGGACAGCCCAGGCCCATGTCACGGTCTCTCACACCCACATCGGGCCCCGGCCCCACTCCGCGTCCCCTGGGCTCGCCATGCCTCTCTCCTCGCTGCTCCCGGCCGGGTCGGGCCGCCCCACTTGCCTTGAGCTGAGACTTGGACACCTTCCCGCTGCGGTCGAGGTCGAGGGCGGTGAAGGCGTGCCAGATGGACTTCAGCAGCTCCTCCTTGAGGCCCACCATGGCCGGCCCGCCGGCTGCTGCCGCCCCGCTCCCGCCGCCGCTCCCGCGGCCGCTCTGCCTTCGCCTCGCCCGCCCCGCCGCCGCCGCGCCCGCCCCGCACCGCCCCGGGGGCGGGTGCCCGGCTCCGCAGGCGCCGCCCCGGGAGCCGCGCGTGTCCCGCCTCAGAGGCAAGGCCCGAGGGCGGCAGGGCCGAGGGGCCAGGCGGGGGCCGGGGCGGCCTCAGGCGCTGAGGAGAGCGGGAGCTTCGCCAGGTGCGCCGGAGCTGCCCTGCCTCAGCAGTGCCCGCTCCACGGCCCCTGCAAGAGACCAGCCCCCGCTGCGGGTGGCTCCGTGCCCCAGGCTACAGCTGTTCTTACAGGAGACGCCGCCTGATTTTCACAGTAGGATACGCTCACACAGAGAAAAGTAACTTTTCTCATAGACCACTTCAGCCCCAAGAATTTCAAAAACCGGCTTGCAACGAAGGCTGCATACAGCTGGAGTGTACGAAGTTCAGTCAAAAATAACGGGGGGAGGGCTAAAAACAACTTCACCACTACTTCTAGAGCAGGAGGGGTACAAAATACTCTCACAAGGAAGTTTTGTTCTTGGGGCATTTGTGGGGTTTTTTGTTTGTTTTGGGTTTTTTTTTTGCGCGGGGGGAGTTCAAGGAGTTGTGTTCAAGTCCTCTTAAATGCTGTGTGGCTTCAGAGTAAGCAATGGTGAGAGCAGCTGCTGTGCAAGGACTTCAGATGTTTCCACACTCCTTGTGCTTGCTAGCGGATCCCGCAGTGGTGTTTCTCTGCTAATAACATGGTTAGTTGCAGCTAGGCCAGAAGTGACAAGAAGATAATACTGCAACATACATTGCCTTGAACGCTGCACCTGAGATAATTCACAGTAGACAGCTCACGATCAAGTTAAGGTTTCATTTGCATGGATTTTAAGTAGAACCATTAAGATCCCAAATTCAAGACATATAACAAACAAGGAAAAAAAATTTTTAACTTTTGTCCAATTTTAGTCTTCAACTGCATCATCAGAACAAAAATAGCACTCTCTACAAGTGCAATAGTTCTGGCAGGTACAGCAAGATGACCGTTTTGCACCAGGTGGTGCTGGTTCCTTATGATCCCAGTAAGAAAAGCACTCAGACTCTAAAGTACCACTCAAAATGCCATTTATTGGAGCTAACACTATAATGGAGAGGACAGTATAGATAACCTTACATTCTGTCAGGTGCTGGGAACCCTGAGCTGTGCAGCATCAACCAGGTCTCTGATCACGGTGCAGCATGTCACACAGATCCTGCCCAAGGAAAAGTTACACCATTGTGGTCATTCAAGCTATTACAGGATTTCCTTACAACTCTTCCAATTCCTTCCAATCAACTATAGAGTTGATTTCCAAGGAAACAACTCTATACATCATTTCTACTGCCAAACAGAAAGGACGTTCACACGAGAACCTCTTGCTGCATTTTCAGATAAAGGGCAGGCCAGGCAGGGGGTATAATCGCGGGTACCAAGCAGGAGCTGCCTGCAGGTTCCTCTGGTACAATCAACCAGGTAAGTTTATCCCACGGCTGTGGGGGACACGTGGCCCCACGTGGGCCTGGAGGCCAGGCTGGACAGGCAGCACAGTGCAGCACAAGCTGAGTAGGCACAGGCCTAACTTACATGGATCACTAATCCTCAATGTACAATGGTCTTCTGGTCAGGATCGCTACAGAAGAGCAGATAGCAAAGTCCACTGTAGGAAGTTCTTTTAATTCTCATACATTTTATAAATTATAAAATGAGTTTTCTGTATGCAGGAAATTGGAGACTAGAATCATCCACAGATTTCTGGTAATTTTTATTCTTTAGTTTCTTGTCTAGCTTACAGCAACAAAAATACTCCAGCAATGCAGAGATGTCGTAGTCTCTCAGTAGTCCAGTAAATAGTCAAACACAACCTGCCTTATTCACCAGGCATATCTTAGCAGCCTTTTTCCCCGCCTCATTTTTCTTAACCTTTTTCCTCCATAGTTTATTCAGGACTTTGGAATCCACAAACAATTATTTATGCTCTTTCCTCAAGATGGATGATATGAACTATACAATTAACATCAACAATTAATTGGATTAAATTTCCTAATGAACCTGATTTGCTAACATCATAGCTGTTAGTATTACCAGAAACATCTATCATCTTGAAATACATTAGCGTTTCTCCAATTTGACCACAGCTATTCCACTTAAGGAGGAAGGAGGCAACTTTTGTATATGCAGATAACCTAACAAACTTATTTTATTTGGTAGCTGAGCAACCACAAGGTCCCACTAAATACAGAACATCCCTAATAAAGTGCATTAAAATACAGTTAGGTTCTGTGAAATGTCACTGAGGAAAAGCAATTAATTTAGTTCACACATGAATCTCCTCATGGCAGGGACTTGATTTCTGTTTTGAACAGAGTTCAGTTATTTTGGCAGATCATTTTTATAAAAACAATGGAGTGGAAAAATGAAATTAAACCAAAATGTCCCACAAAGTAATTGTAAAAAAAGCTGAGTGCTTCTGTTCATTTTCTCTTCATTCTTTTTTGCTGGCTTCTGTTACTTCTGATTTAAATGACATGCTGAAATCCTTTGCCAGAACAGGACTTGTTTTCCACTAAGAATATAAACAGTTCCATTCAGGTCAATAGGTTAACAGTCCACACTTAAATGTTTCATTAAAATGAGTAGTTTATATAAGCCTCAGCTGCTCCAGCTTTTGGTAGGTTAATCAAAAGGATACTTACAAGTTATGCATAAAACAAGTACATGATTTTATATAAGCATACTCATATTTAAAATAGTTTTTATAAGATTGAACTAACTGAGCAAAGCCAGTTAAACTGAAGTTCATATGCAGACATAAACTTGCTGTTCAACAAACCCTTTGTTTTTTATACTTACCCAAAATAGCTTTAACAAAGTTACAGGACTAACTGCATCCACACCCAAAGTGCAAGTTATTTTAAGCAACTCTTCTGCTTTAATGTGCTAATCTGGATCTTTGCTTATCAAAGACTTTACATTCTAAACCTTTGAAGGCAAGATTGACATATAATCCATAGAACATTAATTAACAGCAATCACACTTAACCCTGAAATCCTTAATAGCACTACATAAACTGTAAATTGTTTGCATGGTAGAAAAGTTCTGATGCAACATAACATACTTCTGCCTTTCTTGAAAGTTGTCTCAGATCTCAGCAACTTTATTTTAAATCTGTGCTTATTCTAATCTTGTTTGCTCTCCAGAGTTAAAAACATGACTGAGGGGTGGTGAGGAGATCAGGGAGGGAAAACTGGCTCACACTCATAGAGTGATTCACAGTTTCAGGAAGAAGCTTTACTTGGACCCTTCTGAGGCTCAGCCTTAAGAGGTCAATCACTTTTCTATTCCTCCTCCCTGCAGAAGCTTAGTTACTCCTTGTTAGCCAAATAATAAGTATTTGTCAGGGATGTTCTAACCAGAGGAAAGATTATGCATTTGAACTGTTACTAATTTTGTTTTACGCCACTGAGTCAGTTAAACCGCCATCAGGGAAAGAATTCAGACACATCAGCAACTCAGTTTTCTGCTCATTGTTAGCCCAGAGAAAATCTTCCTGAACTGTGGCTAGACCAGTCTTTTTCATTCTCCACAGGAAAACTAAATTGAAGCAAACAGAAATTGAAGACCATTAAGCCAACTTTGTAGCCAACTGTGTTTCCAGTATCTGCCATTTCATAGCGATCTTTCAGTAGAAAAATAAAACTAAAGCAAATGCCAGTGTTCGTGATCAATATGTTATAGTTTCTGAACAGACTAATCCCACCATAAAACATCTCAAGGAAGCATTGGAGGACAGTGTAAAAAAAAAAAAAAAAAAGAGGTAAGTAAATCTGACATTATACTGTAACCCAGTCCTCAAGCCATTTGAGGAATTTGTTTTTCTGTTATTTTTAAATACTTTTAAAAGTTTTCTCTTGCCTATATACATGCCTCAAACATTCTCACTGAAACTATGTAAAAATTAAGCATGAAAATTATTTTAGGTGAAATAGGAACCAGCATTAGATGCTGAATCAGAATGGCAGCTCAGTCTCTCCTACAAAAAAGTTAATTTCCCATTCACTTCTAAGACTTCTATAGCAATCTTTAAAGCAATTCCAGCAAAGCACACCTACTTTACTATAGTTTTCTGGTATTTATACACATATGCACAACACATGCATTTCTATTCAAACTTAACAAAATAAACATAATGAAGAGGTAAAACACAGAGCATTAAGTTACCTTTCAGTTCCTCCCTGGTAGCACACATCTTGCTCTACACTTGTAGCTGATAAGGTTTTTCTCACCAAGTTACAGAACTCACCGTAGAACGGAATACCACAGATACCTTACTTGCAGAAAGGAAGAGGAAATTAAATCCCAGGTGTGTTCTGCAGTAACCATCTGATACCATGTTTTGGGATGGTAACTGGAGAAAGAAATGATCAATGGAAAAAGCCATTTAAGCAGGGTTAGTGTAAAAGACTGTCAGTCAATATTGACAAGTGTCTACAAAACCACAGGGAGATTAAAATCCCATTTGCTAAGGCATGGAACAAATATATGGGGAGATTCTACCCTAAACATCTTAACACCTAAGTAGCTGAGAGTGAAAAGAGGCAGGAAGAAACACCTGCAGAGGTAGGAAGATCACCCAAGATCAGTGGTTGGTGAGACTAGTACTAAAGGTTGGGAATAAGAGGTTTTTCTCCTGTCCTCCCTCCCTATCCTGCAGAACACCTTGCCTAAAATACTTTCATTAGTGGTGCATTCTGTTGTCTGTAAATCAATAGATGAACAAGATCTTCTCCATCAGGATGCAGGCTGAACAAACAAAATATTTTCCTGTGCATAAATGGTAATTCAGTAACAGCAGCAGTTTTTTTATGTCCATTAGCCCACCTATCTGGCAGTAACCCTAGGGATACATAGAAGATCATTCATTAGAATTAGGCCAGTTATTCTGCTTTCATCTTGAGTCAGAGAAATCAGTTTAGACCAGCATGATTATTCACATGTCATGCTAAATACTGATGCTGCGTATTAGAGGGAGTCAAATAACTGGCAAAAGGAAGATTTTTGAAACCAATTCTTTAGATTTTTCAAGACTATCCAGAATCTCAGATAATTTTTAAGTGAGTACAACCTCAGATCTCTGAGCAACACGTTGAACAGTAATAAATTGCTTCCTGTTTAATTAGGCACAGCAATATTCTCTCCTCGGGGCACCTCCCTTTCCCCTACCCCAATCCCATTATACTTTGGGAAGATAGCATCTTCATCCAATTTCAACTGTTTAAACAGAAGCGGGACCTTAATTTCCTGTGTGCTGGCCTGCCCAGTCACTGCTTCTTCCTGCTTTCTCCCTGCAGTGTTTCTTGAGAGGAGAACCTGTGTGTCAGCTCAGCAGCCTCCAACCGGGGGAGCTCACTCACAGCTCTCATACGGTTTCCACGGTTCACTGGAAGAAGGTAATGTTCAGGCAGGGAACAGCCCTGCTTTTGACTCTTGCTGGCCACTGCTTTAGACCCGAGTCCTCAAGCACAGCTATCGCAGTGATATTCATAGGTAGCACACATGCACAGATTTATTAAGCATGCATACATGTTATATACTGAATCACATATATGGTGAAATCATGAAGATGCCTTTTCCAAGCCTACAGAACCGAGGAAGGGGGAGGGGGGTGCGATGAAAAAATAAAAGTCAACACTTACCTGAGCTACTGCTGGCAAGAATGCGCAATCGCTACTGCAGAACAAGATAATGATTTCTAACACTCAGCGTCGAGTGTCATACTAGCACACAAACACTAAAGACAAAAATGTAGTGTACCGTTGACTGTTTTGTCCAGCAGGTGTTGCTGGAGACTACAAAACACATCAAAGACAAGGTCAAGCTGGTCAGCTTTTGGTAGGGGGTCAAACCATGCATGGCGCACACACACACACACCCCTCCCGTTCAACAAGAAGAATAGGGTGACTAAGTATACTTTTATTCATGAAACTTTTAAATGTTATAAGCTAAAGTAATGCAGTCTATGAAATTGAAATCCTATTCTCAAATATACAAAGCAGTGCCTATCTCCATTCTAGGTGGAGGTAAAGCTTGTCTATAACTTCATAAAAAAGCCAAGCAGTCAGTAAGTTTTTCAGATTCTACATCTTACTAATTCAGATCCATCCCAACTAAAATAAAGCATGTTATTAGGTCTGTGGTAACCAACAGCTTGTATCTGGGGCCCGGGGGCGGCGGAAGCAGGAAATCAGTGAGCCAACAGGACAAGGTCAGGCTGGATGGGGCTCTGAGCAACCCGCTCTAGTTGAAGGTGTCCCTGCTCACTGCCGGGGGGGCTGGCCTAGATGACCTTTAAAGATCCCTTCCAACCCAAACCTTCCTATGATTCTATGACACTTGGAAACTGCAAAAAAAAAACCCTGGACAAATGCTGTGTAGCAATAGCTTAACAAAAACAAAACAGAGACTAATATGACCTTAGTAATTCTAGCTGGTTAACCCTGTGTAAAGTCATGGCAAAAATTGCTAGGAGTTCAATATGTAATCTAGGAAAGCGGAACAACAATTTCTAGTTATGCTACAGTTTCCAACTGGAAAGTGCTAACTTCTCTTTACAGACATACTCCTCGTCCATCTGTTGGCCTTCATGGCTATAAGGGAGCAGAAGTATGCATGACTATGACAGTACTGTTTTCTGGAAAAAATATTCTCCAAGTAAATCCAATTTTGTTTCTATAGTAATGGCATAAATGGAATTTCATATAGTATTTGAATACCATAAGTGACTCAAAATATTTTTTAAAATATTATTGATTATGATTTGATTATAATGGTTTAGCCTGCAGAACAATGAAAAACTAAGGACCATCAGTATTTCTACAAGTAGTCCATGGAAAGGTTTGATTCACAAGATGAATTATCCAAAAAGTGAATCAATCCTTGATACTTGAAATTCACATTAAGAAGTCGGGGGGGGGGGGGGGGGGTGTCAATACTTTTTTTGTCTGTTTCCAACAAGAACTAGTTTCATACAGTCACATGGAAGACAATTCATCCACAAATAAATCATTTAGATGGAATAATTTCAGAATATTCTTTTGGAAAGTAGCATTTGTCAGTGTTACAAGGTGTCATGTCTTTACAGGAAACTAATTTTGTAAGAGCTTTAGTCCACCACACCACCCACTCTTTGGGCACAAGATGCAGCAAGACTAAGCAAGACTAGACAGGTAGTGTTGTCCAGTAACGTATCATTAGAAGATGGATTACAGACACTGGATTTATATTCAAAGACAGAAGACAAAGAAGCAGACAAATATCTAGAGGAGGTGGGGATATGAAATACCTACTTTCGTTTATTTTAGGTTCTCTTTCTATGCAGTTCTTCAAGAAGTCAGGTACTCTGATCAAAAAAGTTAAGGTACTATGCTACCTCTGTATTGGAAAATTAAGCTAGATAAATTCACAAGAAAAATGGTTAATCATTAAATGTAGCCGTTTTGAATAACACGTTTGCCACCAAACTCTAATGCTTGCTTCTTAAATTGAGATAAAGCTTTCTTCTTAAAGTGCTGAAGCCCATCTTGTTACACCATGCTTGGTAGAATTTCTTCAACTGACATCTGACTTTCTACATTTTGCAAGAGGCTAGTAGCTTCTTCCTCCACCTGAAAAGGTGGCTTGCTTAACTACATACAAATTTTGCCCAAATGTTTTTGCAATAAATTTGTAAGCTACCAAAATTACTATAAGATTGTTTCTATTAAAAAAGAAAAACCCTTCAATGTCAGTAAAAATAGATAGCACTTCTCACTCAGCAAGCATCTGAATCATGCATCACTGGATGCTGGGAGTATTCATGTGAAGCATTAACGCACACTTTCCAAATTCTCTGCTTCTTCCCACTGGCCACTGTTGGGGCCAGGATTCTCAGCCTCACCATTGGCCTCAGGAAAGCTTATGAAAATTCGAGATAAAATTTTACCATTTTTGCTGCTCCCATAAACTACTTAAAAACCCTGAAGCTCCTTTTTAAACATTCTTCTGGGCACACAGGAGAAAGTTAAAACATCCAACGCCACTTCAGTTGCATGGTTTAGGCTGGGCATCCCTTCCATGGCAGATACAAAACCTGTGACCAGCAATAGAATAGAATCATAGAATCATTTAGGTTGGAAGAGACCTTTAAGATCAACAAGTCCAACTGTAAACCTAACACTGCCAAGTCCACCACTAAACCATGTCCCTAAGTGCCACATCTACGTCTTTTAAATACCTCCAGGGACGGTGACTCAACCACTTCCCTGGGCAGCCTGTTCCAATGCGTGATAATCCTTTCAGTGAAGAAATTTTTCCTAATTCCAAATCTAAAGGGGCTGTTTCTTTGAGGCTGTTTGAGGCTGTTTCCTCTTGTCCTATTGCTTGTTACTTGGGAGAAGAGACTGGCACCCACCTCGCTACAACCTCATTTCAGGCAGTTGTAGAGAGCAATAAGGTCTCCCCTCAGCCTCCTTTTCTCCAGGCTAAACCACCCCAGCTCCCTCAGCCACTCCTCATAAGACTTGTTCTCCAGACCCTTCACCAGCTTCGTTGCCCTTCTCTGGACACGCTCCAGCACCTCAATGTCTCTCTTGTAGTGAGGGGCCCAAAACTGAACACAGTATTCGAGCTGCGGCCTCACCAGTGCTGAGTACAGGGGCACGATCGCTGCCCTAGTCCTGCTGGCCACACTATTTCTGATACAAGCCAGGATGCCATTGGCCTTCTTGGCCACCTGGGCACACTGCTGGCTCGTATTCAGCCGGCTGTCGATCAACACTCCCAGGTCCTTTTCTGCCAGACAGCTTTCCAGCCACTCTTCCCCAAGTCTGTAGCGTTGCATGGGGTTGCTGTGGCCCAAGTGCAGGACCTGACACTTGGCCTTGTTGAACCTCATACAACTGGCCTTGGACCATCAATGCAGCCTGTCCAGATCCCTCTGCAGAGCCTTCCTCCCCTCCAGCAGATAAACACCCCCACCCAACTTGGTGTCATCTACAAACTTACTGAGAGTGCACTTGATCCCCTTGTCCAGATCACTGATAAAGATATTAAACAGGACTGGCCCCAATACTGAGCCCTTGGGAGCACCGCTTGTGACCGGCCGCCAACTGGAGTAAACTCCATTCACCACCACTCTTTGGGCCCGGCCATCCAGCCAGTTTTTCACCCAGTGAAGAGTACACCTCTACAAGCCTACATAGCTACTGTGTACAGCTTGTTTGCACAGCAATACCTGTACTGATGTTGCAAGCCTCTGAAAATGAGTGATGCAAGGGCACATGATTATCATAGGTAAATCAAATTTACACTATAGGGGAAGAAAGGCTTATTGTTTGTTGATCCCCCACCAATTGATATTTATGACTGTTTAGAAGTATGCTTTAAGAGAGGTCTCATTTAGTGTAGATGAACATTAAAATCCTGCAACAAAAACATATAAGATATTCTAAGTTCTCTCACAAACAAGACAGGACTATCATACAAAGTAAAAACTTAAAAGGTATTCCAGTCTATCAGTTTTTACTGATGCGAACTGCATATTCAGAGAATAGTTACCTAAACCAAGCCTCTGAATTTCACTGTCATATATGAATAGCAGAGACCTCTTACAAATAAAAATACTTCGCAGTTTTCATTTGCTAATTGCAAAGTTAAATTTTATGATAGTCCATTCCATTCACATACAGCTTCTCTGATAGTCACCTGCAACTCTTTATTAAAGCAATGTAAAAGCTTCCCCAATAGACTAATCTATTAGGCCTTTATTAATTTTACCGTATCTCTCTCCTTTACATGAGGTAGAGTACAAATGCATAAATATTTCGCATCCGTGCCACAGAACATGCTGTTATTGTGTTCCCTAGACTATTCCAATTCCTCCCAGTTTTCTTCCCAACTTCTAAATAACAGTTCTCTTCCCATTCTCAGCAATTAATGAGTGTTCCTCCTTACCTCAGACCCAGGTCTTTCTTCACATAGTTTCATCTAGTCCTCCGTCTTCACAGTCATGGGTTCCACTTCAAATCTTCCAGGGGCTTCATCTTTCCAACATGCAGTACCATTTCTGAAGCTGTAGAAACAGACTGCTATAGATACTAACGCACAGACTGTGGTGCTTCTCTCCTAACTATCAGCGAGTATGATCTCAGTCCCACTCTCATGAGAGGGAACCACAAGCATTACACAGGAGCAGGAAGCAGATCTAATCAAGACTTGCTATAGTGTATTCCTGACTCAATATTTTATTTCCACAACTATAGAGTTAAATAAGTGTTAGACAATATTAAACAAAACTTTTAACTTTAATATTCAAATTCAACACTAATAAGAACAAATAGAGCACAAATGGGAAACATTGTTTAAACTAAAATTAAGAGACAAGCCAGTAATTAGAACAGTTCTATTTTTTAGCAACATCTGTCAGCCTAGGTCCAACATCAGTACAGGTTCTGATGGCCACATTCTGTTCATTTTGGAAGTTAAAACTGAATAGTTAAGCTTTGTCTGTTGGCATCTCAGACTGCAGTTTCAGTATAGTATACTATAAGCACGATCAAACTTATGTACATAAACCATGAAGAACAACCTGAACACTTACACTAAACAATTATTTACAAGTACTCCAACATAAAAAAAATATACAATAGCCTCAAGAATGGACAACTGAAGAGAACACCAACATTTAGAGAACCTTATTAGAAAGAATTACAAAACATCAATAGCCAAGACATTAACAATTGCACTACACTAATACAGAGTCCAAATATTAAATTGGTGCATTATTTCACAATGCACTAGCTTTGAGAGAAAAATGCTGCCTTCACTAAAATGCAGCTTAGATTTGTTTCACGTAATTGTTTTAACAAGAAGCCTATTAACACAATAATGATTGTTTTAATGCTACAGTTTACAGCGAGGACAACAAACTAAAAATAGCAGCAGTTCCACATGGCACTTAATTCCACAGGTTTCTAAGCTGTGGTTTATGCAATGCCTACAAAGTGCTCCCAGTTGAATATACAAATAAAATTCACAAAAAAAGTCTACCTGACATCAGGTACATTGAGCGTAGGTGGCCTTAAAGCCTGTCTTTCAAAATGTATTCCCCTCTGCTCCACAAAAATCAGTAACTATCAAAGCAAGGCCCCCTCCCTCCTTCTTAGAGATCATTAGGGATATTACTTCTTATTACAATGCCGTAACACTACAAAGCAGCACACCACTATAGTGGTTAACCCTGGGACGATGTAACATCTAACAGTGTAACTGAAAGGCTTACGGATTAACATCCAGGATCCTCTATAGACAAGATAGTAACTGAGTCCATTAACTCAAATGGTTAATACAGCTCATCAGCCATATTGTACAAATAAAAACCCAGAAGCAATTCCTGTAAAACTAGTGACACTGATCAAAGACAGGACAAGAAACCAGGAATTGAATGCTTTCTTCAATTCCTTAGGCTTCAGTCCAGCAGAGATGCTATAGCCATCCTCAGTAGTTCTTTTAGACTTCATAGTTAGTATATAGTAAGACTAACTGAGCGGTTCATTTTCTTTCCAATGAGTCGAGATGGTCTGTTTTGTGTTGTAGATCTAGTTGTCATTCTGTCAGTGAACAGTGCTCGCTCCTCAGCTGCAGCCTTTGCCATCTGTGCCTTCTTCAGCTCTCTGCAAGACAGTGAGAGAGTCACACGCAATGGTATCAGTAAGGACTACAGGCGTATCATAGCAAGAGCATTTCAAATGAATTACACAGCAGTTCAGAACTTAAGACTTGCTGTCAATTTAGGTCATGCTAAGACCATTATCATTTGCATCCACCTGTTTACAACCCAGAGGACAGAAGTGGGATGTTCGTTACTTGTCTAGATGTTCTTTCATTTGAACAAGGGAAGGAAATGACAAAATTCACACAACTCAGATTTTTATATCCAGCCTTTTATAAGCAGCTCAACACTTCAATTACCAGAACACAGTAGGATGCTGTTTACTTTCTAGTACAAGCTGTATGATAAATCACTGAAGAGCCAATTACTGAGGTTTGCCCAAATGAAGCATTCGGCCACAGCTGAACTTCTCTAGAAGATTCAGACAGACACACACTTAGATGAACATAACTGGCAACAGACAACTCAGAAAGCATCCTTTTCCTTTTGCATGCCCACATCAAAAGCTTATCACCACCTAAATCTTTTTTGTCTAACATAAAAATTTGAGCCCAAAACTTCAAGGCTGAGTCACTGAAGGTAGCACAGGCCATTGTCCCCGTGCAACATTCTGTCAACTATTCTGTTTCAGAGAATTACCAATACTCAGTCTGAGGACGAAGTTAACTAAAACTCAGGATAAAACTATGAAACATTCTGACTAAAGAGCAAAGTTAGCTTTATCAAGGGTTTCCCCACACACCCCTTTTTCTCCTTTCCTTAAATGCTGACATATGGCTAAGTATAAGGATTGCCCCCATACTTTTTTCCTTTTCCTATCCTAAACTATCCCTCAAAGAACTTTCTCTACTGTAAGAACTAGTATTTGTAATCTCACTTCACATTTGGACTCCAAAGCAAGATCAAATTTTACAAGCTTGCTGCATATTGGTGTAGGTGTATTTAAGTTACATGTTTTAGTTTAATAAGCTACTCCCATTCTTCTAAGCCAAAGTATTATTCATTAACACCCATGCCCCATCTAATCCTCCCCACGTTATCACTGTGTCAGTTCACTGCAAGAGAATGCAATCAATTTTAGTCATCTTCCCTAAAGACTGAACGTCAGTCACAAATGCACACACATGTGTACACTCACCACACCATTACCAGGAAATTTAAGTTTTACAATATACTTCCCTTCTTCCCTAGAAGTCTAATCTTGAATTCTTCCTTCCTCTAAAGAAGACAACACAGTAGAAAAGTTGAGTTTCCTTACAAGGATTCCTTTCACTGATGATAACTTATATACACAAGTTGTATCTTAAGTGGGTCAAATGCAGGAGTGTTAAAAAAAAACAAAGTAAAACAAATATACCTACCTGAACTATTTTATGGAACACTATCCCACACAACATTAAAAATTACTGTGGATAAGTGTTCTTTTTCAATCAATCTTGGATTTACAGTTGTATTTTATAAGGATGTACCATACTTGTGGCCATGCCAGAAGTAGTCTTCACAAAATATTAGCTTTGCCAACTTCCCCTTTCACATAATACAAAAATATGTTGTCTTTATACAAGCAAGCAAGTTACCTCAGCAAATCTGTCCTTGAATAACCTGCACAAACTGTCAAATGATTCTTTCTGCGGTCAGTGTAATTCCTAAGATTATAGAGATAACCATCTAAAATGGCAAGTTGGGCTACATTCAGACTGTAGCAATGGCAAGATAAGCAGATAGCAATGGAGAGAATCCAAATGCTAAGTTAACATCTTCATTCAAGACGAGCCAGTCAGAAAGTAATCGGTGTTCTCCATTCTCTCATAAAAGCCTGTTTGTTATGCATAATACATGCAAAGTTAACTGCAGTGAAAGATTCGCATGATTGCTTCTTAACTTACTAAGTCCTTCTCTGAAACTTAAGCAGAAATCAGACTTTCCTAAAGGGAATCTCTTCTTCAAAGGTTTAATTCAGAGTTGAGTGTTTGAGAGCAAGGAGTAGGACAAGATGACCTCCCAATACAAATGATTCTTTGGTAACCTAATAACACCGCTGTGTACAAATCAAATTAGTCCAAACACACTCCTGATGTGCTGTTTCATTTAAGTTCAAACCAGCTCATTTAAGCCATGTTTTCCAACACATTTCAAAGTACAGATGACCTAGGAAAACACAGACTCAAATCACAGAGATGTAAGTTACACTATACATGTCACAAAAGTACGCATTATGCTTGAAACATTTTTTTAAACTGTAATGCTTTGTATGCCTTGAATACTAATAGTGTAGTTGAGATTCCCTTAGAGTGTTCAAGAAGTTCCTTCTATGGAGAAAGTTCCTTTTAAAGTTACATAACCCACTTTGTACTCTCGGGGATGTACATGCATACAGATTTGTGGACCTCATACAGAAACAAGGACAGCCCTATTTTATCATCACTCTACCATCAGATGAAAACCCATTAGAAATTAAGTTATATTTAAGGACCCCAAGGAGCTACTTACTTCTGCAAGAGCGAGTTTTTGAATTTTTCAGCATTCAGTTCTATCCGGAGCTGCTCTGCACTCTTTTTTGCGGCAGAGAGAAGCACTGAATGCTTGACTAGTGCCACAGCTGAAGGCCTTTTCTCTGGATCAGGATTAATCATAACCTTGGAAAAAAGAGAATAAGGCATTCTAGTTAAGACGAGTAATACAGTAAATTACACTAATCAGTGAGCCACTGGTATAAGAGTTCTTACTTTCAGCAAGTCTAGTAATTCTTGAGAAAGCACTTGTGGTATTCTAGGTAGCTTTCCTTGTCGAATTTCATGCCATTGGTCCCCATTAGTTGGAAGTGGTTCAGCCCCAGCAGCACAGACAACAGTCAGAGCAAGAGCAAAAATATCTGCTTTTGGCAAATGAGTGTAGTTCTTGAAAAATAAAGAAAAATACATTTACTACACATACCATCCAGTGTAAGAAGAAATCTAACAGACAGCTAAACTATTCAGCACTGAACACATCCACAATATCACAATCCCCTTTAAGAACTACCAGTGTTCAAGGGGATACCATTTAGGAAGTTTCTCCTCCAGCAAGGAGATGGCAGACAGCAACTCATTAACGAAAACAGCATGCAGACCTAACATCACTATTTTCCACAAACAGAACAGTTACCTCTTGTAGGACTTCATTTGCAAGAAAACGGCTATCACCTTCCTCCACTTGTGGACTAGATACTCGAGTTACATGACCAAGGTCACCTGCAAAAAGAAAAAGTTATTTTTCAGAAAACAAATAGACAATGCAATTCTTTTGAGCACAAGTGTGCTGCTTCTCACCTATTTTAAATATGACTCTATTAGACGACCAGTCGTCATCATCACCTTCTTCTGCAGTTGTACTCGGGACTGATGTCCTAGATATGAAAATATTACCTGAAAAAGAGCAAATTGTTAAAAAACAAAACACTTGTGTCCAGTTTCTACTTCATCTAGTTTCATTACAGTTTGCTTTAGCCACACAGAAGTTTTAGTTGTATACATACCCAATTTCTAGAGTGAGAAACTTACTCGCTCTGGCCCCTCTGCTGGGAGGGGAGCCAAGTGTTATACAAGTAGAGTCAATTACACAAAAAGGACCCAAGATAAACTCAACAACAGTTTAAGTTTGCTAGCCAATTTTATAACTGACTTCTTTGTACTGCTATTTAGAACTTCAGTGAAGAATTTACAGTTAGTAAGGTGGGGCTAAACTGCTCATTTTTCTACAGCAGATTAAATTAACTGAGGAAGTTGTCAATACAGAGTAAAGCAGTTTAAAAACTTACTAGGTTTGATATCCATGTGTACCAGTGACATTGAATGAATGTACTTTAAGCCTCGAGCCACCTGAAGTAGCAGGTCCTTCAGTTCTGGTTCAGTAAAATAACGCATATTCCTGTAATTTTCACTTATGGCATCTGCTAAACTGCCACCTAAAACAACATTAAAGAAAACAACTATTTATTTTACATCAAACAGTTGACAGAGTAATGACAACTTGCTTCCAAAAGTAAGTACAACTGGCTTCCAAAATTAACAGTGAATATATCACCAAGAACTTGCTGATGATACATAAGAAGTGTAAAATCTAGTGCTGTATCCCCTCTTTATAGCCATGTAATATAACAAAATTATTTTTCTGCTATAGTTGTGCAAATTAACAGGACACCAACACAAGGGAAAAGACCTCTCTCCCTCTTCCAAATCTCTGGCAGGGTATCAACCATAGCAAAAAACTTCAGAAATCAGGTCCACCTCCCTTGTTAAAGGAAACTCTCTGGTAATTTTCTCTATTCCAGCTTGTACTATTGTACAGAAGAAAGAACAGTTTTGCCGCTTGCAAATGCCTTTCTGTACTTCCAATATTCTTGAACACTTAAGACTTAGTCTGCAATTTTGTATAATCTTTGTTTCACGTATCTGATACGCCTTTTCCAACAGAAAGGAACATAAGACACATTTGAGACAATGATGGTATGAGCTATGTGTAGGACAATCAACTCCTAACTAGTGCTAGGGATTTGTGGAGATACCTGTATATCTTCAAAAATTAGATTTTTTTGAAAGCAAGTTCAGAACAAGCGATCAACTTTACTTACCATTGCAATATTCATTCTGTATAAGCATATGATCATCTTCCGCCCATGCAGAGTAGTATCTCACTACATGAGAATGCTGTCCCAGAACTGCATGTGCATAGACCTCTCTTAAAGCATTTTGCCTATTACAGTCACAAAAAGTAACAGCACACAAGAATATTATGAGATGAAATTAGTCTAATTTCAGCTTGATAGAAACACTTATTATACTATCATGCCCCTCTGCCAGTTCAGGTTTCCAATTAAAATCTTCATATTCAGTTCTGTGGCACCTTAAGGTAGATTTGTATTTATATCCAAACAGCTAAAATACTTTACTTTGTATTAAAAGACTAAGTACACGGAACATCAAAAAACAGGTTTTGTTGCAGATAATTCTCAAGGAACCTGCCACTTCCAGTACATACTTTCCAACCAGCAGCAGCAAGCTTTGAGAAGCATCACTGAAGTTTTAGGAAAAAAACTAATGATGATCATAAGCCAGGAGTATGACTGGCCTCAACATTCCTAACTTCTCATAAGTTCTGGTATGCAATTTTGAGCAACTCAAACTTGTGGAGTTTTATATTATAACTATTAAAACAGTGGGGGAAAAAGTCACGAATCACAGGCTCATTCACAAATGCCAAAAAATACCCCTAAACTGACTTAACTAATCTGCATATCACTCAAGATGACGAGGATGAGGACCTAGTTGGGAATACTGCCTTCCTTTCATATCTCAAAGGATCATCACTGCACAGTTTACTCCTATAGTCCCTCCCGCCATTAATGCAAGTAAGCATTATTCTTACTTTCCAGACGAGAACAACCCGTTTCCACACAGAATATTGGGACAATAGTCTGCTAGGAGAAAGGCCCAGTAGCCTTTCCTCCCTAGTATTGCACAGTATTCGGGGAGGGGGAGGTGTGGGAAGGAAGTAAAGTGACTTCAAAATTGTATCTGTTTTACATTTAATTCATGTATATTTACACTTTTCTCTTAAATGCCTTCTCTAGACACTGATACAAAAAGACATGGGAGGAAAAAGCACCAAGAAGTGACTTTTAACTTCTAATAGCAGGAAATACTCACTCATCCACTGAGCCAGCTAAGGGCTTCTTGGATCGCTTTATTGCATAAATACAGCCATCAAGCCTCTTCACACATTTAAACACAGAACCGAATTCACCAGATCCAATCTTCTCCAACTCATGAAATTCGGTTGCATACCGTGACTTCATATTACTTTCCGTTATTGTTATCCTCTGCAAAGATTAGAAAGGAAAATACTTAGATCTGCAGATACACAGACTGCCAAACTTAGTATCCAATTCTAAAGATTAATTACCTTAGCAGGTCTGATAGTTTCATCTTCAGGCTCTCCATCACTTGCTTCCATGTCCTCTCCACAAGAGCTGAAATTCACAGTTACTTTTGCAGAAGTAATATGGCTTAAGTAAACTTAAAAACTGAAGTCTAGCAGCTGTTGATTTTTCTGAGATCTAATTCTCCCATTCTACCTAAGTTAACTAATGAACGCTAGACATTTGTAAGCGCAAACTCATAAAATAAAGGTACCATGCTAATACCTTTGTCATTTCTTTCTTCGTGTTTCATACTAGTATTTATAATGTGTTTTTCCCTCCTCAAGAAAAGACTGTGTGCATAGCTCATTCAGTCAGGTAAAAAGACTGTAGGACACGGCCTAGTCTATCCTCTCTGTATACTGATCAAAAGATCTAGTGCTAAATGGTTATTTCATAATATCATGCATCTCAAAGCAGATACTTTAAGAGCTATATTATGCATCACTAACAGATTTGCAAGGAAAAAAACTTCCACAGAAGCAATTTGTAACAAACTTTTGCAGCTAAAAGTCATTCTAAGGATAATCTTAAAGGAAGATACAAGTTACTCACTCATTCCAGTGCGTTCTCTTCCTCCTACGACATTTTCCTTCCGAGTTGTGAAGGAACAGGGAATCGGGAGTGAAGGGATTAATGTTCACATGAGGTGTTTGTCTAATATCTTCTTCTTGCTTCTCCGATTTCCCAACATTCATAAATAGAGAGCCCCCTCGAAGTTTTACTGAGCTGGAGCCTATTCCTTGTGCTTTAGAAAGCAAACTCTGTATTTATTTAAAAAAAACAAAAGGACAAAAAAAAAAGACATTTATAACCTCAATATTGCTTTAGACACAAATAGTCAGGTCATGCTTGAAAGCCATCATTACTGTACTGTCTAATCAAAGTTAGCATGAGTTGTTTAAATACCTGCATTTCCATCAAAAAGAATTCCAAAGAAACTATTAGGCTTTATACTCCACACAAAAACAGTTAAAGGAAACACTGAATGTTAAAATAGTTTTTAAAAGACAGGAGAGATTATGAGAGCAGTGGTTTTCTGTCTTTAATCATGTCATCACCTTAACTTCTTGGACAGATGAAACTCATGGACCATCCTGTGCTATATCACCATGATTTTCACATACAAGATATGGAAGTTAGATCAGACATCGGAAATTATCTTTGGCGACTACAAATTTAGGTGGCAAGCTAAAAAAATAAGTAAATAAAAGATTTAATAGTGATTCACAGATGCCTCTTCATGAGCCTCCAAAGAATTGCTCAAGAATTAACAGCACTGTTGTTCAATATCCAAAACAGATCTTTTGGGTGGTAATTTGTCAGACCAGGCATTTTCCAGGCACATGATGAAACCTCTCCCACTTAGGTAGGGAAGTTTGCACCCGAGTCTCCTACATCTTGGCGAGGATGCCACCGACTGACCTACTGGATCACAAGCAGGACTATTGCCTTATCCTAGCAACACCTTACGAAATAAAGAATTGACATACCTAAAGCCTAAACCACCAGAGGAAAGAAGGCTGATACTTGGGAATCTCAACTGCACCCCCCAAATCCCGACTAGGTGAACACCTTTAAGTCACTGTGCGTCTCAACACACATTTCAGTACTTCCACTGGATACCTTAACCAACTGATTCTTCCAGATACCAAAGATAACCTCTCCGTGATAACCCACGTAGAATTTGAGCACCTAATTTAAGAACCCCACTGAACGGCAGTGAAGCCTTGTTTTTAGCATCACAATCCACAAGACTCTTGCATCTCTAAAGCATCTGCTCCTAACTCGGTACAAGATCATCACCAATTTTACTATTTCCAAACGTGTACCACTGATTTCTACCAGCAAAACCTCATGCGAGATGGAAGCTGTAGAAAACCAATTAACAAGGTTGCCTTCCTCACACCTTAAGTCAGTTGTTTTCAATCTATAGACTATAGACCCCTGGGAGATTATCCCCGGGGATTATCCCTGGATTACTTCTGAAGGGCTATATGAAAAGTAATGAAGAAAGCAAGCCTATTATCACTAGATTTAAATTCACTATACGGTATTTTACATGAGTGTCGAGTTCCAAAGTTGAAATGCCTTCCAAAAATCTGTTACTGACAGAGTTAAGAGTTACCTATCCCTATAAGATTTCAAATCCATCAGTTTAACAGCATCGGCTACTCAAATAGCCTTTTACATTTGATGCAGAAGACTGCAGACACTGAACTTACACTGGCATACGGTACAACAGTCGTACTCAAACAAGACATACCAACTTACTGACAGACACGCAGGAGCAAATTCCAATTCAAGCTTTAACTTTCTGGTTATAAGGGTACAAATGCCCACACGACACTAGAACATTTATTTTAAGAGTTTAATATTCACCTTTTAAAAAATCTTTTCCACAAAATACACCAAAAGCAGGGCACTTATATATAAAAAAAATGTAAAAACGTATTTATCTGTATGTGTTTCGTGTACATAAGGGGGGACTGTTCCACGCCCCCAGGTACCCTACGGGCCAAAACGCACGACTGGGGGGCGCGGTACTGCTTTCGCTTCCCCGTTCCCCCAGGCCACGGCCCATCCGCAGGCAGCGCGGGCTGCGGAGGGAACCGAACGGCGCCCGCCTGGGCCCCGCGGGCGACCACCAGCCGAGCTGAGGGAGCCACGCGGAACGGCGGCGCCTCCCCGGCCTTCAACGCGGCGCCCGCAGCCGCCCGCCCCTTCCCCCTCCCCCCCGCGCCGGGCCCACCGGCGCGCGGAGCGCGAGCGGCCGGCCGGGCAGCGGCGCGGGCGGAGCGTCGCCCCCCGCGGGTTACATAACCGTAACGGATGGGCTGTGGGCAGGTCCCGGGGCAGACGCCAACTTGCCGTTGCGGGCAGGAGGGGTGGTGCAAGCGGCTCGCGGGGCGGGCGGCGACCCCGCCCGGACCCGGGCCCCCGCCGCCCCCTAACCTCCGCATTTCAACCGCCGGACGCGGCGCGGCGCCTCCCGCCGAGCCCTGGCCGGCCCAGCACCCCCCCTCCGCCCTCTCCCCGGGCAGGGGGCCCCGCAGCGCGGCGGAGCGCTCCGGCGCCGGGGCGGGTGCCTCACCTTGGGGGTGTGCGGCGTGTCGAAGAGGCGCAGCTTGCGGAAGGTCTTGTGAGGCGGGGTGCCGGGGTAGTCGGGCAGCGGCGAGCTGGGCTCCTCGCTACGCACCCGGTAACCGCTCGCTGCCGGGTGCGGCGGGGAGCGCCCGCAGTAGCGGCGGCCCTTGTAAGGGGGCGGCGGCGAGGGCGAGCCGGCCATAAAATAGGCTCCGGGCGACTTCACCGGAGAGGAGCCGAATCCCTCCTCCTCCCACGAGTCCCCCTCGTCCGGCAGCGGCGCCGCCGCTGGCTCCATCTCCTCCTCCTCCTCCAGCAGGGGCGGGTCGCCCCGCGCCGGAGTGCGAGCCGCCGAGAGCGGCGAGTCCGCCTCCTGGAAGGCAGAGTCCCCGCCGGTGCTGTTGCCGCTGCTGCCGCCTTCCTCCTCCTCGTCCTCCTCCTCCTCCTCGCAGTCGCTGTGGCCGCTCAGGAACAGCAGCTTCTGCCGGATCGGGGCGGCCGCCCGCCGGGCCGAGACCCGCCGCGGCGGCGCCGCCTGCTGCAAGCTCAGAAAGCTCATGGCGGCTCGCTGCGAGCCCCGCTCACGGCCGAACCCGGCCGCGCCGCGCCCGCTGTCGCTGCGCTGCCCCGCGTCCCTTCGGCGCGCTGTGCCCCTGGGTGCGGCGGCGGCTCCGCACGGCGCTGCCCCCGGGCACGGCTCGCCTCGCGCTGTTCGGACTCCGCGGCTTTCCCGCGACCGTTAGTCACGTGGCGCGCACGCCAGCCAATCACGCCCGCCCACTCGGTTTGAAAACACGGAGGGCGGGGGCGAAGCTACACACGGCCGCGTCACGGGGCGCTTTGGCGCGAACGCCGCGAGCAGTGCGGGCGGAGGGGGCGGGAGGGGGGCGGGGCTCGCCACCCGAAACCGGCCCTGGGGCGGCCACACGTACGTGTCTGCCGGGTGAGGCGCGGGCGAGGCGCCATCTTAGCACGGGGGTGCGGCCCCGCCCAGCGGCGGCGGCGGCGGAGCCCCGGGGACGCCCGGCTTGGCCCGGCCTGGTACCGCCCGCGTTGGACGGGCGGGGACCCCGGGCTGCTCAGCCCGGCCGAGGCGGGCCGCGCGCTGCCCTTCTGAGGGTGCAGCTCCTGCTTCATAGCAAGGTTGTTTTGCTCCCGTTCGGTTGCTAGAAGAGTGCGCAAAAACTCCCATTTCACGTGCCTGCAAACAATAACTCCTTTTAGGCCAGTTAAAGATGGCCTTTTTTAGCTAAACCAAAAAATTAATACATTCCAAATGATTCACGTGATTTAAAATGCAGTCAGAAACACGGGATCCTCAAATACAGCACCCCATGCTGTTAAGGATAACTCCTACAAGACACTTCCAAACGAACCAAAAGTCCCAGCGTGGCAAATGTGATTTACAGTGGATGCCGTTTATGAGATAGGCTGTATCCCTACAGGTGCCACAACTTAGCTTCTCAGCTTCATTTTCTGTCTCATATCACTTTGATGAAGTGTAACCCAACAAATAAACCCACCAATCTCTCTCCTGTACCAAATCACCTTAAAATGAACCCCTTGGGTAACAAAGGTCTTGAAAAAACCAGGTTTTTCCAGCCACAGGAGCCCTGAACAACCTGAAGAAAGCCAGGTGTGTATCCCTGTTGAGTTTCTCTCTGCTTCCCCAGGCTCTCTGGGCAGGCACACTATCCCCTGGACGTGCAGGTAGCACCAGGGGTTCACTTCCCCGAGAACTGAGGGCACATGGGTTGCTCGGACCCTGCGGCACAGCCCCCCTTCTGTCAGCCCATGCCCATGGCCAGCCTCCTCCCCAAAGCCTACCCCTCCTCACCCAGAGGACAAAAACCTCATCTGCTCCAAATGGGACACCTCTACAGAGAGCAGCACGGTCTGACTGTGAGTCTGAAAGCTTCAAAGATAACGAACTAAAACACATAAGGCTCAGTTAATAGAAAACAGAAGTTTGTACTTAACCATGTTTCCATTGTTTGCTGATCTCCTGTCGCTGGGCCACTGGTCCCTGATGTCCATGGGCAGAAGCCTCAGAAGCAACTTCAGACGTGGTTCCAGCTCCTGTAGCCGGAGCGCAGATGTTCCTGCTACTGAAGGAAGGGCTGTGGTCAACAGCAGGGCTTGGACGCCCTTTTCTGCTGCCTACCTGTATCTCCAACAGGTAATTATTTTTAGACAGAATTTCTATTGAGGCCCAAACCAGAAATAGCGGGATACTTTTTTCTCCCCTTTTCATACTGGTGCTGTTCACACGACTGCCGCTCTCCAAATCTGTGTGCTTTTGGGACATAAGAAATACCACGGGGATGCTAGTGTCCCATACTCCACTTCTGCTACCAATTCCTCCTTTTTTACCCTCTTCTGCCTGAAAATACCCATTTATTTGCAGAGAGCTGCTACACAGGGTGGCACAACTGTCCCCAACGGCTCACTGGTACCCTGCAGCGACTGAACCAGCAGTGTGCGTGGGGGTGACTGCCTGTGAATGCCCTGGTGAACGCCAGGTGAATGCCACCAGCACTGCATGAACGTAAGAGCATTTTAAATTAATTTGGCTAATATAACTCTGTACTCACACATACTCCCCATGCCTGTGCAGTGAAATGGTTTTGCTCAGAGCTCCATCACCTCGAGACGTGTGGGTCACTATCCTTTTATTTTGTAAGGCCTATATAGAAACATTTCTGCTTAAATATCACATCCCTACGTATTTCTCACACTTTCAATGGCCTGAAAGCTTAAGACAGGACAAGCAGTGGTGAGCCACAAGAACACAAGTTTTGAGATTATGGAAACCTCCTGAAAACTAGTTTCAGAAAACTGAAAGTAGCCAACATAACCTATGAAAATAGGATTGGGCGGCATTTACAGAGATACGGCTACATCAAGCCAAGTGCTGTAAACATGCTTGGTGTGCAGTAATTTAGAATAACAATAATGTCCCATTAAACATACTAATTTTTAAAACTGAAATACACTGTATAGCAAATACTAACTGAAGCATTTGAGTTTTAGAACAGATGATGTAAGAGAAGGCTATTAAAAAAACACAACCTCCATCTCTTTCTCAATTAATAGCCCACAGAGGGAGATGCAAAGCACTTCCTAATAAGTGACTCAAAACATCCCAGCCACTAGCTGTGGCTTCCTTCAGTCATATATGAAGTTTCCTTTTCTTTAAAAAAGATTAAAGAATTTAAGCTTTCAATAAATTCCTCCCCCTGAAATGTCAAAGCTGCAGTTTCCTTCCCAAACTCAACCTAAATATAACTGGTGCTGTGTTGCTTTCTGGAGTCTACAGACACAGGCATTTAGTGAGGGTAAGTGGCAAACTGAAATTCAGAAGCCCTATTGTATAGACTAACTAATGAATTACTAATCACTGGGACAGTTTAAGTGGGACAAAATCAAATGGAACAATTCAGAGTTTGTACAGAGAAGGAAGTATTTCTGAAGATAAGACAGAACAAGAGGAAAGAAAAAAAGGAATAGAGAAAGAAAGAAACAACAGTAACACAATTGTTTTAAAAGACAGTTTATTTCCAAACTGAGAGCAGATAAGAAAGGGAAGTACTGAATAAATATGTAACTATAACAAAATGCATAGTTGCTATGTAAGGGCCGCATTCATATGCTCTACATATCTGCTGTTCTGAATTTGCATCAATTGTTCTTTTGCTGTAGTTTGACAGGACCATAAACAGTTGTCTTGAAGAGAAGACGATTTTCCCCCAGACTGAGCGTGGCAACTCTGCTATCCTGTCCACCATGACAACTGCTATAACTAGCATCGGGAGGCCTATAAAGAGCCTAACTAAAAAGCACTGCAGAGCCAATTCCCTTAGACAGAGAGCACATTAGCAATGGACATCATCACAGGAGGAAGAGAGGTGAGCAGGGAAGAGCTCTGCAGGCTTCCGCTGCGCCATACTCTCCGAGCCAAACTAATCCCAAATTCTCTGAAGCTGATTAATTTGCACCTTTGAGCCTCTGTAGATCTTGCAAACTAAAGCCCTGATCCTCCAAATAGATGTAACAGCACATAACCTGATGTCCAGGCAGTGCCTGACTGATATTCCTACAAATTTGAGTGGTTTAAGGGTTTTCAGGATATATTTGCAAAATTGGCTTCTGGTTTTATTTAGTTTAAATTAAAAATTAAGTATATCAGTCTGGTGCACTGAAGCTTTTGCTACCAGAAATACTTATCTGGGGCAGCAGACACTCACTCAACAAACAGCTGCTTTTAACTAGTAGTTTTCAAGCTCAAGGGAAACTGTTGTTCCCTCTTTTGTGGGTAGCAGGGGAACCCAAATAACGATGAATGAGAAAGAAATGGAACAACAGCCAATTTGTCTAGCTGTCAGAGGAAACTGCCATAGAAGTGGGTACACTGTCATCTTGTCAGGATTTCCTGCACTTACAAGTTCGTCTGCAGTCCCCCAAAACCACTTTGATCAAATTGGAAGAGTTCTGCCAAAAACTAGATGAAACCCATTCTACATCAGCCAGCATAGTAATGAAACTATGATGAGTTCATCTTATTATGAGAAGGGTAAATGGAGTAAAAAAGCAGAAGAGGAGGAAGGTCAAGTTGCTTATATGAAAAACAGAAACACTACAGCCACTTGTGCCAAGGCTGTTGCTGGAGAACCGAGAGCAGGGACAGATCTGTGCTGTTCCTGGCTTTTCTCTTCAGTTCCAGTAGGTACCTAGGGACCAGCATGCTTGTCACCGGTGCCAGTGATGGCGTTCCAGTGTTCACACAAGACTTGGCATATACAGAGCTAACTGGTCTCAGTGGTAGTGTGCCAACTGGGAGATGTCTCCAGGCCACTGACAGCTTAAAGGTGAAGAGTTTAAAGATTAGTTTATCTGTGGTCATGCTGCTAACAGCTGCTGTTAGCTGACAACCTCTTTCTCTTCATTATAAGGTCCAGAGTTGAATGAGTTCTCCATCAAAGGTGGAGTTCTGTGTCCAAAGACATACCTGTAGTTGATGCTGCCAGTCCTTTTACTCTTTTTAGCCTATAGTCTGCATGCAGATAGAGCATTTCTCAAGGATGTATTCACCCAGGAAGTGTAAATAATAAGAGCAAGAGAACAAGGTGGAGAATGGAATGGGGAATTTGACAGCATGTAGGATGCCTCCCGAACTAAAGAGCAGCTTCTGGGCCCAAAATCCAGGAATTTAAGGGAAGATCTGAAGATACTCAGAAGTTATAATGTACAAGGCACATTAAAAAATAACAGGTTTTGCTTTTGCAAAAATCACAGCTTTTGCTAAGCAGTCACGTACAATTCACTATTTCTCTGTGACTACGAGAGCACACACTCCTAACAGTTTTTAGTGACTCCCTTTTTGCCTGTATGTCTGCCTCTTAACACTTGAAATCTGTTTACAAAGCAAATGGCAAAAGAATCTGTTCCCAAGAGTTGTATTCAGATCAGAAATTTCCTCCAAAACATCCTAAAAGTTAAAGAGACAGAATGATTACCATGACTGAAAACATACAATTAGAACAACCCATTCCTGTGCTGAAGTGAAGTTAAAATGATCAGAATAGAACAGAAGTCAAAATTCTGTATCTGCAATTAAAAACCTCAAAATGCCTAATGCACAGAAACTAAAGTCACTACTAATTTACCAGTATCACTAACCTTCTTTCTTTTTCTCCTTCAGGGAACATGCAAAACCATAGAAGAGGTACTCAGCCTTTTTTCAAATTTACTACTATTCATTTTAATAATCTCTTATGCATATCATTTAAGGTAAGACGTTTTGCAAACATTTTTTAGAGATGCAGATAACAAGATAAAAGCCTACTAAGAGTTTCAAGAAGCTCAGCCACCTTCTTCCCACTAACACCATCCTCAGGAGCCTACATACATTCAAAAATCTCTCTTATTGTGTTGAATATATCTGTTTAAAAACAAAAAGCAGCTAATCCTATCTGTCCCACAAACCATTCTTGTACTTTCTCATTTTTCAGTCATTACAAACTATATTAAAATCTGAATTATCTCTACACCAAAGCAAAAAGCCCACTGGAGATGTAGCTTTGGAACATTGTTGTTTCTCCAGAGCTTTCTACAGCCACGTGGTAGTTTCTGTTATGCCAGCAGACCTGCCAGATGTTAGGAAGTCAGCCTCTTTTCCTTGTCTTGCCTCACTAAGCTACCTGCTCAGAAGCCTTGCAGCCAAATACTACAGAATCAAGCAGCAACATGATGGAGAGTCTAAAACTCCCCAGAAAATAAGTAAAATACAGCAGCCAGTCAACCTAAAGGCTGGTGAGGGATTTAAACAAAGGAAAGGGTAAAATACTGGGGTTTTGACAGTAACATAAGACACTTTTTTGTTATCAAAAAAATTCCGCACAACCACTTGTGCCCTGCAAGTGTAAATGTTTTGCCATTCCTTTGAGTAAAATGCTTCAAATAATCTAAACAGAACAGAAATAATCCAAATAAAAATCTCTTACTGCTCCAGAACCTGAGATGGATGGGATTTAAGGGGGTCACATTTCCATTAGAGATAAATACACAGACTGTGTAGGACAAAATGCTTGCTTGTTGATATAAGCTTGTATGTTTATTGGGATAACTAAAGTCTGCTTTGAATATAACCCTCAGTTGAAAAAGTCTGGTATCACATTGCTGCTAGGGTTAGGTGTCAGCCACTTACTGCTAGTGGTGATGGTCTAATTAGATTGTTAAATTTTCCTTTGGCCAAGTGAACTTTACTAGCAGAATGAGAAACAGCATCAAAGGAATGTCAAACTGCTGGCAACACCTAAGCTACACTTTAAAATACACATAACACAACAAGGAAAAATGCTTGTTTCTATGCCTTATTTGGAGCGTAGTTTACTATTTACGACACAAGAACTGAAAGTGGCTCTTGATTTTTTGTTCTCTTGTCATAGGGGTCCAAGCTTTGGAAGGTTTTTAATCAATGGAGCAAAAAAATACTTTTGGGGCATCTGGTGTTTAAATATATACTGCTTTGCAAAAAAATAGGAGTACCTTACTATCAACAAACAGCTGGAGTTTGAATTTATGCATCTGCAAAGACAAGGCATGTTAATGTCTTTTTCAAGAGAAAAATTATGCGGGCTGAATAAATATACTTTTCAAGTTCCAAACAACTGTAAAGTAATAATTGAACAGGACACAAGTTACCCTTCATTTCCAGTCTCTTAATGCCTTACTGCTTAAGAAAATCAGTTTGCTTCCCACTGAACTATGATTGAAATTTCATCTGTGCTGTATTTGAAAATTACACAGAAGATTTTACAGAACAGTTAACTGTTTTCATTCGATGACAAACTAAGAGTGACTGGAATAGGTTTGTTATAGGGCACTTCTCCGTCTTGGTAAGTAGAACGTATCATCAACCTAAGGTGTGCAATCTGACTAACCTCAACAGCTGTAGTGCTGAAGTTGCCAGATTCAGAAACACTCTTGATCACATCCTTACTCCATACCATCTTTTCCTGGTGGCTACATACCGATTAAATAGCTTCCTGTCCCTGGGGAAGGCTCCCTGACTCTGCACTCTGAGAAGTACACAGCATGCAGAGTGATTTTCCGTATTCTAGTACAGCATGATCATCAGAGAAACCAGAGCATCCAGTCAAACAAATTACTCCCGGCAGTATTTGAGGAGTTATGAGGGTTAGGAACTAGAGTAAAATTTACGAAGAACTGCCTTCCAAGCTCAGACATTTTGTTTATCTGGACTATCAGTTCTGTCCTTCTCTTGTGTGCTAAGCAGACACCACATGCTTTTTCTCCCACGCTGTGCCTGAATATCTCTGGTATCGGTCAGGTGATTGGTTGCTGAGATTAATTATACCATCAGGGATTATGGCTGTTTACAACTTTGTTGTCAGGCTTCAAGATTTACTCTTATAAAAACACACTCTTCCAGCGTCAGCCTATTCATGTGTGCTTTGGCATTAGCTCTTTAGGGTAAAAACTGTCCTATTGTTATGTTAGTGTGTCTGGCACAATAGGTCATCAGCCTGGAGCACCGAAAATAATTGCCTTTCTCTTTTTACTATCAGGAGAGGCACTGAACTACAGTAAAGAAAAGCAAAGCCCACAGTGGCAAAAAACTGTAGAAACATTTAAAAGGGAAAAGTTGACTGCCAAGTCTAGAGAGGTTTTGTTTTTTTTCCTTTAAGGGAGGAGTTGGTGTAGGCCGGGAATTCAGATCTGAAAGAAGAAAGCGACTGGGAATGCTGGAAATGTGGGAGCCAATTTGTAAGAGGAAGTGATACACTGAGTTGCTTTACTTTCTAGGATTCCTCTTTTACAAATTATTTCCTTCTAGTGTGCCAAAGCATTTCCTTTGAGGCAGAACTTTCAAGAAGAGGAGTAAAATCTATGGGGAAAGGATAGAGATTTCTACTGCCAAACACCCAATCCTTTTTGTCATATTGTTTCCTCCTCCTGAAATCCTTTTCACCAATATTCCTATCTAACCCAATTTTGTCCTGTCTAATCTCCACTACAGGTCCTTCCGACACCAACATGCAGCATCAGCTTACCAAACAGCTCCTTCCACTCCGGTCTGAATGGAAGCAGGGCAGAAAATCATACAGGTCTCTCCACTCTGACAAGAAGTCTGTTATGAGTACAGGCCTCACAGCTAAGACACATATAATCACCTCAGCTTCTCTTTAAACACTAAGCAGCCTAAGTCAGTCTGGCTTATTTATTCAGTAAGTATGTTTTCCTTTATAGGGGTTGCTAGCACAACATGGAAGCAGAACCTTTGACTTGGGAGTTTTGCAAGAGTAACTGGTAAGATACCAGTAAGAGAAATAATTTTAAAAATACTGCAGCTTTTCCTGGCTGAGCTAGTTCTGAATGCCTTGCAGCAAACCAACTAGTATGAAAGAGGAGCGAATACTCACATTTGTACAGTGGTCAGAAAACGTCCTGGGAAACGAGAGAAGTACTGAAGTTATTTCTTTGCTAAGTCAAAGCCACTGTTCCAGCCACCGTTTCCAGAAACTATTAGCAATGAAATTTAAGAAAGAAAACCTTGAACGTTCATGTCAAATGATACATCTTTAATTTCTAAAAGGTGGTAAGTCCTAAGAAACTGATCTAGTTGACAGGCAATTAATCCTCCTTGCATAGTACATTTATCTCCATGGGATATCAAGAATTACAACACTTCAGGAAAACTGGCACCTAAGTGAGCAAGCAGCCTCAATCCTATACAAAAGTTACAGACAACCTCAATGTTTCCAAGTTTTACTTTGTAATGGATCCAGAGAATAGTCTTTGCTTTGTCCACATCTATCCCACAGTACTGTATTCTTTCCCTGCACTTTTCAGTTGTCCATCTGTATAAAAAACATAAAAGGCTGCAACCCACACTGATACAGTAATGCACAATAAATTAGCTTAATTATATTCAAACTTGGCCTTTTTGAGGTCAAATACCTCAAGGTACATAGTTATTGACTTTATTTTTTTATGTAAAATGTGTACCTCACAATACTTATAAAATGATTACTTGATTAACACTTCATCCAGAAGATGTTTAATCCTTCCCTTGAGAAGGTAAAAGGTGAGGCTTCTGTTTCAGAAGTGCTCTTGACACTCATCTAAAATAAGCATTGAATCTTACATGAAGCCAAAACATTTTAACTTGCTTAACAAGCTTACTAACAAGACAAGAGTAAAGACACTTTTTCATATAAAAAAAAATAAAGTTACGTTTTACTGTATGTGTTAGACATATCTACAACGGATTTTTTTCCTTTACAGAAGGATAGGTGGAGAGGAGCATTGTACTTACATCATCATTAATTAATCCCTTTTTTCTAGTAACTTGTGTCCTGATTTTCAAAAGCACTGATTATCAGCATATCCTAGGTACTGAATGGTAGCAGCAAGCACTCAGAACTGTTGAAAATAGACTATTAGTACTTGTACTTACGCCGCAAATGCACCATTTGAAAATATTCCTCTTGAAAACAGGTAGTTTACTTTTTAGTCAAAATCAGTTGACTAATTACTATTTTAATCATTCCTGTAGTGTTTTAGAATGTTTAAAATAACTGTTAACACTAATTACTTAATACACTACAGTGGATTATGATCAAAATTAGTATGTCAAAAATTTACGTTTATGATAAATAAACTTTGGAAAAATTTATACAAGGCCGTAAATAAATAACTTGAACTTCAGTCTCATTAAAAAGTAAAACAGTATATCACATGACAATATCATCCTATCTAGACAATACAATCTTGCTATATTTTATTGCATAATAATTTGAGAGTAACATCTTAAGTAAAATATGTAAAGAAACAAAATCATTAGATTTACTTCCTTTAATATTGAACAACCAAAGTTTCTCCTTTGTACATAATCCAATTTAAAGATAATATAATTAGCACTTCCAGCGTTAACAGTCTGTATTTACAATGAATCAGATGGGGTGGATAATCTAAAGAGTATTCAAATCTGTATGAAACAAATCAAAATACGAAGATTTACAGTAGGCTCAAAATCCAAGACTTTTCCATTTATGGAATGCAATTTAAAAGGCTTTGTTGTCTTTATTACTTGTAAGGGTTCCTGAAATGATGATTTTTAACAGTATTTTAAACATTTGAAATCTTCAGTAATGCCTTCATTATTTGTACATGACATTAAAAATTAATTCCAGTACTTCTATTTAATTTTTCACTTGCTTGTAGACCAGTCTGAAATCTGACAAAAGGGTAACAAGGAAATTTACTATATAATCCTAATTCCATATTCCTGAATATACAACGGTTGGAAGTAGATGATGTCAGTCCATTCCAAGGGTTATGTACACAAAACTTAGAAAACGTTCTTCGCTCTTGCATAAAATGTGTACACAGTATCAATGAGCGGGGAACTTCAAAGTTTTTATGGGTTGCTGCTGGCATGGACCTTTGTTGATTGAAAATAAAATACCTTTCACTCTATTGTTCTGGTAGCAGTTTTAGAAGTTAATCATCAATCCCTGGTGTTTCACCCTGTTGTATTCTGGAGGCTATTCTAATGGCTTCTTCCAGAGACTGTTGTTCTCCAAGCTGAAACAAATGCATTTATACGTAAATAAATCAAAAATGTTACATATGGATATAAATGTTTAAAAAAAAAAATTAAAGATGAAACCAAAGATCTAGATATGGATCAATACGTTAGCACAAATAACTGTGATCAGTATTGTCACACCTCTTCTGGGTAATACATACTAGCAACTATCTAATCAGCATGACAATTAAGATAGCTTCCCATAGCAGATTAAGCTGAGCTTCTATGTATCTACCGAATAAATTTGCTTCAAAGAACTGCTGCATGGTAAACACATTTCATGACACACAAAGTAGATTATATTTCAACTTGGCATATATAACAAAGCTAAGATAAGGCTTTCAAAAGTCATGGTGGCTGTTGAATTACATTTTAACACGGGTAAATCAAACAAACATCTTCATTTTTCTTAACTCTCTTGCAGAAAGTCAGCTCTTTGGAACACTATATGACATTAATATATGTAAAAAGTGTATACTTATTGCAGAATCCTGACTGTATAAAAAAAGCAGTCATGATGACACTGTTTGATTCTACAGTAGTTTAGAGAGGAAATTACCTTGTAGTTGCAACTACAAGGCCATCAATGTATCTGGCACTGTCAGAAGCAACATCAACCAACCCTGAATAAAGACAACTGGACACTATTTTGTGAAAGAATCCATGGAGTTTTACGTGTACACCGTGCGTGCATGTACATCCAGTGATGGGAACACTGAAGACAACATAACAAAAACGTAAAGCTGGCCATTACCTATTGGCTCAGGAGAAAGATGTATGAGAGTGTGAAAAGTAAAACCAGATTATTTGACAGATGGATAGACCTAATGGGACAGCTCTAAATATCGCTTGTAACTTGTTTTTACAGTCACTGGATATCACATTCTGGAGCCACTCAAATCAAGAAGAGCTCTGTTACCACCTCCTTAGGACTTCAATCTGGTTATCAGGCTGCTGGCTTTATCAGTATTTAGAAACAAAATGGGTTCATGTATTAGTATCAAAGTACAAAAGAGAAACAATAATATTTTAATTTTGAATTCTCTCTCTTCTATTTGTATTGTACATTTTAAGTTTAATTAATATAAAGATACTTCACCAAAAGCTTCACTGCTGGGAACAAAAGAGGGGCATGTGCAGAGAGCGCCTATGTTTTCTTTTCATTCAAAGGACACACTGCTAAAGGTGCAAGTTACTTTTTTTTCTTCCTCTCATGCAAACAACTGCCTTCTGCTATGCTTTGTCTTACGTGCAGTTTTGATTACTGTCAACTTAGCTCAAAAGACAGGAGTTCAGAATTAAGAGCTTCTCGACTTTCATTGCTCTTCAATCAGCATCTGACTTGCTATTTTCCATTTAACAAAGGGGAAAATAACAATCTCTCATTTCTGCTTGAAGATATTAACACAATTCCTTTCAGTCTGAGCTCTTAAGAGAGTACATGCATACATACACTTAGACTGCAGCATTAATCCTGAGACTCAAATGCTCAAAGGTTTTGATCTCATATTAGTTTCAGCAAATATGAACAGTTTGAAGGAACCAGACTTAAGCTGCCGTTACTTCCACATGCAAAGTATATTTTACCCCCTAGAAATGAAATTTGTGAGTGCATTTTCTGCATTTCTTTTTCTATTTGAAGCTATTCCCGAGAACACATATTAACTTACACTGCTTAATACTGATTTGTTTAGAAACTCTTTTGAGCGTCTCCTCTCTGCGTAGCCACAACTGATGTTCTTTTATATCGGTATTTGTCAGAGCTAAAGCCCATCATGCAAATCATACTCAAGACAGTTGCATATACTCAACTCCCTTTGAAATTCATAGCGTGTATCACATCCATGAAAATTATCCTCCTCCTAGTTGTATACTGTTTCAGGATGTATGGTTCCTGTGATTTTCCATGTTCTCTAGAACAAAATGTGTGTCTGTGGTGATACCCAGACAACGATAGGATCAAACCCACAAAGTGTGAGTCCCAATTCCACAGTAAATTTGAATACAAAAGTAGCTTCATTACATTCCCACTGGACTTCCTATTTATGCACATAGTTAAGCACAGACTCAAGAGGGCTATGAGGTGGACCAAAAGTATTAGGCACTTTGCAGGACTGATACTACTGTGCAACCCAAAATTTAAACTAATTCAACTCCTTTTATTTTATTTTGAGTTTAAAATTGGCTTCTCTCATGGGAGTGGCAATTTCCCTAAGATCCTTCATCATTTATTTGACCCTTGACTGCAATGCCATTTAAAGCGATGAATTTTTAAAATACTAAATCTTCCAGATTTCAAATTTCCAAAAGCTTCTATTAACCTACCATCACATCATATGTAACAAAAATAAAATACACACATAGTTAATTTAATGTTTGAGTAAGGTAGCCTACTGGCCATCGCTTGCACTAGAAGTTTTGTTCAACCTTCCAGTCAAGCCAAGCTTCCCTCTGAATAAACTATTCATGAAAAGACTTGTCTAGGCTTTGGTTTTGGTTACTTTCTAGATAAAAGCTTAATTTGTGCTTGGTTTCCACCTTCTTTTAAATTAGTCCCATTTAAATTAGACTCTTTCATACCTAGAAATTACTCTTTCATGACAGTGTTTGGACAGCGTGAGGAACTATTTACAGAGACTGCTGCTTGTACTGTGCTGGTTTGACACATAAACAGAAGGTTATTATTTCCACAGATTTCTGATTATTATCTTTCTATATAACTGCTTACACTTTCTTGCTATTAGCATTTCAAGGTTCAAATAACATAAATTCAGTAATTTTATCTGTATAAGTTCATAGCAATTTACCCTTGAGAGTTTGGCTTTATATGTATCAGCTCTGTATGCAATGCTGAAGGATGAATGAAAACACTTTTCCACTGAAAACCTGTGACTCCATGAATGATTCAGCTGACCTGAAGTTTGTCCCTCCCCTAACCGCCCCCTTTTTTGGAAGTTCAACAAGTAGATTTGGAAAATCAGGTGCTTATTATTCCTCTTCCTAACCCTATATATTATTTAAAATATGAGATCATATGGTTATGGATTATTTTTTCAGGGGAGCCAAGCTTATTTGAATCATTTTGTTACATGACTCGGAGCTTCTAGCTCTAGAAGTAAGAAACACTCCAAAAAACATTTATCACCATCTTACCTGTACTGCAATTTGTGTTCCATTAGATGTAGCCAACAATGTAACAGGTCTAGTTTCTGTAGTCACTAAGTGGTGCCCATGTTGCTGATGTCCCATTTCTGATGAGGCACTATGAAATGCTGCTAAGTCTTGAGCCACAATAGCAACCTTCAAGACCAAAGGAAGAGAATGAACTGGATGACAGATCTGTTACCGTTACTGAGCTCATACAATGGTTATCTTCAAAGTTAAAGTTAAATTCAAAGCTGTGATTATTCATGAGCATAATTTTATTGTGCAAAAGATACATTTTTTAAGAAAGGTTGCCATCACTGTGTTCTCAAAGTTATGTATTAGCTCTCAAAATATAAATATCCTCAGAACTGCACAGAAGTTCAAAAAATGTGCCTGTAAGCCTGTGATTATTTATGCATACAGAGCATGGTGATCAATAAGTATCTTTATTTTCACGTGGCACATTTTTAGAACAGTGGAATGCATTCTAACTTAAAGATTAAAAATGATATCACTATATTTCTACTAAAAAAGTTAGTTATTGTATTTGTATATTAGAAACAAACCTGCAAATATATACTTACACAAACGTTTCCTATCTGCCAAATAAATTACAGTCCCATAATATTCAGTGATAAAGTTACAGTTCATACTGGATTCTATTCTTAGCTCTGCCGCTCATTTACTATGTGACTTTGGGGAAAATACTTAGCATTTCTAGGTCTTATTTTACACACACCTAAATAAATTACCAGACTGGTACCTCAGAATTTTTTCTTGGTGCCCAACTGTTTTTAAAACATTCTGCCATATGTTGATATATAGTGCTGGAGTAGAACACATCATACTCTTATGAGGGGAATGCTATGGCCAGGTGTTGAAAACTGCTTTACTTAGGTAATTCTATGTGAATGACAGAACTGTGATGGCTTAGGTGCCTATTTTATATCATCTTATAAAAGAACATTACACGTGTATGCAGGATAATATCTTACCTGCTGTCCTTCGGTGCCTTCTGCAGTAACCATCGCTACGGAATGTGTTCCCGCAGAAGAGATGACGGCATCGTGGGCAGGGACTGTGATGGTGGTGCCATCTTGTGTTACCATAGTGATAGTATTGCCAATGGCCTGCATATCTGCCTGGGATATGTTGACCTGAAACGCAAAATAATTCCTGAAGTAAAAAAGGAAGGTTTGATTGCTGCTCAAGTCATACCTGAGTCTTAGCTTTTGGCAACACAACATATGTTGTTAAGTAAGGTTTGAAAAAAAATGATGATATGAATTTGAAGTGTAACAGCATTTATCAAATAAATTCCTGCCAGTTGGTTCCGCAGGAATATTCCTGCTAGTTCAGTTTCTTCATTTGAAACAAAATGTGTAGCAATCCAGAACAAAAAGGCAACTTGTTCATAATAGCGGGGAAAAAATATTTTAAGCCATGATCACAAGTAACATACTGGCCAAAAGATCCAGTAGGTGTTATTCCACTTCCTGACCGGCATGCTCATGCATTCCTTGAGAATCACTGTCACTCTTTGGCCAAGTCCCCGTCTTGGACAAAGAGCCCTCATCGCATTCATCTTACTGACTGGGATCTAATATTCCACGACCTTTCAGACACACTTATATGTTTACAGAAATAAAATTATGGCTCTCAGTAATAAGAAAAAGGATGCATACTTGCCCCTAGTCTACAACTCCATGTTAATCAGATCATATCCCAAATAACTGCATGATAGATTATCTATGCATGTGTCTTACAAAATGGACAATGTGACTCAAGGTAGTACCACCTGACATACTTTCATCTTAATGGAAATACTAAAGAGGCCTATGAGGGCTTACAATTTAAACCGCAAATAAACAATTCATAAAAAATTAATGATATAAATTACTGATGTCTCCAGTATAAATGCATTAGGGCATCAGATATGTGATTTGATGTCTGATTTACAAGGTAATAAAACATCCCAGAACTAAAGTTAAGCTGAAGGATAATTTAAATAAATGCGAGAACTCCATGTCAAGGCTTCTGCAGGCCTTCATTTTAGAGGGTAAAAATCCCAGTTACTTAGTATTGCTGCAATGTTCAGGGCTGGCAATACAACATCCCCTTTTAATATTTCATTTCCAATTTGAATTTAGAAGATATCTTTCATATGCTACTAGCATTTCAGCTACCTTTCCAGCTGAGATACAAACTTTTCCCTATATGCCTTTGATATATTGCCATAGCTAAACAAAAGAGTTGCGTTAAAATCCCCTCCCAATGAAATTTCATCTGAAATCCTTAAAAAATATATCCATGGGAATCCTTAAAAAATATATCCATAGGAATTTTCAAGTGGAGGTAGTATCAAAACATTCCTTATCCTCTTGTTTATGTTAGAAATGATAAGAACTGCACACTACCAAACAGCTTGTAAAGCAGGCACCTGGACTAGAAAGATTTCCCACCCCCCCAAAGTGTGTGCAGACAAGACAACAGTGAAGATGACCATCAGGTATCAACAGAATAATCAGGGAATTCTGAGAAACCTCAGAAACTAGACTGTATATATAACAGTTGTTAAAATAGCCCATGCCTACTTTAAGAGTGACAAAGATAACAAGGATAGCCAAAAAAATCTAGCTATGTATTAATAGTTTCAGATGTCAGAATATGTGGTTTAATTTAGGTATTCCACAGGAGGCCCAACCTTAAACATATCCTGACCCAGCTCCAAAGACCCTTCTTTCCTTAAGAAACCCACATATGTATTTACCAAGAATCCTAACTGATTTTAGAACGCACATGGAGTATCTGCAAACACCTGCCTCAATTCTCAATGTATTTTTGTCAGCTCATTAACACTGTGGTTACTTACATGTTGGGTTCCATCCTGGGATATTAGTGCTACTTGTTGACCTAATCCTGACTGAGTAACTGTAGCAACCTGTGCAGAAATTACATCTTCTCCCTCTACGCCTGTCACATAGGTTATCTGGGAGCCTTTGAGAACATCTTCACCTTGACCTATTTGATACAAAGAAGGCAAGAGGATAGTTTAGATACTCTAAATGCTGCCAGGAAAGCAAATGACAAGGATTAAGTGCCAGCCTGGTCTGAAGGTTTTAAACACTCCAATGGAAAAATTTTAGTGGAAAGATGAGAAAAATAGAAGAAGGAAAGATAGCAAAAGCAAGTCAGCAAGTCTGTTGTTTTGGGAACACGGGGTATAATCTTTTAGCAATGAATTTTAACACACATAAACAGTACACAAAAAAACCCCATTTAGTTTATAAGCAAATATTAAAATGGTGACAAACATTTCTAATTAATTCATTAAATGTTAACCTCTCCATACAAGAGGCTCCATGCAAACACAACTAGTAGCATTTTAAAGGAGTTAATTAAACAAACATACAGAAGAACACAGCGATGGCTTTGTGTGAAGATTTAAGTAAGTT
This sequence comes from Ciconia boyciana, assembly GCF_034638445.1. Lineage (NCBI taxonomy): Eukaryota > Metazoa > Chordata > Aves > Ciconiiformes > Ciconiidae > Ciconia > Ciconia boyciana. The sequence continues at coordinate 13,117,989 of NC_132939.1, forward strand.
CATTATCTTAATAAATGTTTAACCTCAGCAAATGAATCTTGTCATTCCCATAAAAGAAGGAATTAGACTATAGCAAATCTGCTTGAGGCATTCAGTGCAGTTTCCCAGACACGTGTAGTAAAACAACTTTTCTGACCACAACAGTTTGCATGTGTATTTCCTATCTTCAGTCACATCTAAAAATCGCAATTTGACAAGTGGTATTTGCCCTCCACAGTACTTCCTTCAGTCTGATATTTTATAGTGATAGGATTCAATACTCATGATACCATGAAAAAAATATTCTAAGGAGTACTGCAGCACGTGAGCTTATTTTCATCTTTGCCGCCAGGACAGTTTACAGAAACTGCTATTAACTGCGGAAAACCAGCACAGTATCAGAGTGCTGCAAAGACAGATTTTCCTTTTCTCAAGGCAGTGCCTTTACTCCTGCACAAAAGACTGTCACCAACGATGGTGTTATACATACTCTTAAAAAAATCCTTAAGAAAAATCCAGTAGGTTGCAAACATAAACATCTTAGATTCTCTCAGGTCCCTTCCCACATTCATGTTTATAGCAGGTTTGCTGGGACAGCAACTCAAATTTCTCTCTTATCCCCAGGACTGCTATAAATGAGTTTATGATCTGGTCAATTACTCTCTCAGTTTCTGTTTACAAGTTGCCTACCACACTAAAAAGTCCTACAAAGAAGTTAAATAACTTTATTAAGTACTTCAGATTTTTATCTATGCTTTCATTTCCTTGGTTACAAAAAAAGCAGCAAAATATTATCCAGCCCATTTTTTTTTATAACAAGAGATTCAAAGACTGAAACTCTAACCTGGAGGTGGCTCAAAAAAAGCCTCTTGTTCTTCTTCAATGGGCTCTGTGTCATTGTGTGCTGTCCGCTTGTGCATAGCAAGTGTAGAAATCTGCTTGTATGTTTTCCCACAGTGATTACAGTTATATGGTTTGGAATGAGTATGTACAACATGATGTTTGTATAAACTGGAATACTCTGTAAAACGTTTATCACAACCAGGAACTGTACAGACGTAGGGCTTCTCCCCTGTATGGAAAACCAAAAGGGATAAAGAAAACTTTATCCAGGATGCACAGAAAAAATTGTCAACAAATTGTATGTAGCGACACACCTTCATTACCAACCAATTTCAAGGGCAACAGTGAAGCTCAAGCTCACAAAGTTTACAAATGCAGCCTCTCACTGTCTTTTTTTAAAAACTACTGCCAGTAAAAGTTGGGCCCCTTCTTCTCCCTATCATTCCATCTAAAACATCCTTCTGATGAAGACAGATTGATACAGGCTGAAAGCTGCAATGTCAGTTTGGCATCGTATTGAGAATTTTGGTTTTATTAATGGAAGCCCCATACTTTTCCTCAGTGATCAGGTATGTTGATACATTAGTACAATTTCACTTACTTTTGAGTCTTTAAGCTCTGAAGAAATCTATAGGAAGCATATGTTTAAACAATTATGGTTTCATATAAAAACACCTTTCATTTAAAAATCAATGAAACAGATGTCCAAGTTACATTATAAACTAAAAAGATAATCTGTGATACAAAACATACCTCTGTGAAACTTGTCAGTACTTCTATAAAAATATATAAGGCTACCACGATGATACGACTATCACTGGCTTTTACATTTTAGAACCTTCAAATTTGTGCCGATTACTTCTGCTGACTAACCCTGACAGTCAAGTTGGGTACGTATTTTCACTTCTAGTCTATAAAAAGAAGGTTTTGGCCACCGCTCCAGCAGCAAGGAAAATACAGCTGGGATGAAAGGGTGACTCACAACGGTGAGCCAAAGTCAAGCTCAGACTTGTGCTTTACTGTTATTTAAGATACAGCTCACAACGGAGGCAAGCCCCAGACCATATTATGGCTTTACCCCAATGTCCACTGAAGACAAGGTTTTGCATTCATTTTAAAGAACTTTGTATCCAAACCAAAATTATTTTGCCTTGACAGCAAGGTGGGAAACCTAACTCCTTAACTATCCTCTGCTGAGGGGAGACAAGTCCCAAACGAAAGTACCAAGCCAGATCATATAAACATGACTATACCCAATTACAATGCACTAAAGCAGTGTTCACAAGGAGAATCACACAGCCTCTCCCAAGCAGATTCCACTTCAAAATAAAAAACATCACTCATATACCTGTGTGTATTCTCACATGATTCTTATAATTAGTTGCACTGGCAAAAGCTCTCCCACATCCTGGCTCTGTACAGTAATAAGGCCTTTCGCCTGTATGTGTCCTGATGTGAACCTTCCTAATATTAGATGTTGTGAATGACCTGCCACATCCTTCAAATGGACACTTAAAGGGCCTTTCACCTGAAAAAAAAGAAAAGAAAAGGTACACATGCAAAAGTTATGAAAGAACAAAAATCCTAAGTTACACTTAGACTGAATGTAGGAATCTAAAGCTACTTAATTCTCTCTGAGACCCTTGGTCAGAAATACCATGAACATGCCACTGTGGAGTGTTCTACTGTTTATCAAAAACTGGCAATTCAGGAAAATCGTACAATCTGTAAGCTAAATTATGAAGCAGTTAGATTAGTACTTTATGATGTATAAACCAGACACAGTTCCTTGGATTAGCTTCCACATTGTCCATATTCTAACATGTATTTAACACCCCCCACAATTCATACATACATTATCCAAAACAAGTGTATCACACCATTTGTACATTTGTCAATTGTAATTAATAAAATGAAAAAATACCTTCATGATTTAGCATATAACCAAGATACAAATGGATTAATAAAACTCATTATAGAAAGCACTTAACCTTACATGAGAGTAACCAACTTTTTAAAGAGAGACAGCCCTGAAACTCAAGTTTCAACCACAAAACTAAAGCAATCACAAATACAGGTTCTTTTTAAAATAAGTCTATTAGTGTAATATAAATTTAGGCACAATAACTTACATCATTGCACCAAAACATTTCACCATGAACACTAGATAAGGCCAATCCCTGTCTAACACCCCAATAGCCCTGATCTTTCAGATCTATCAAAGCACACAGAGGGGGAGAGCGAAGGGAGTGAACTTTGGAGAAGTGTGAGCCACCTGACATGCTGTCCTGTTGTAATTTCACACTTCGTAGAGCTAAGTGCATTCCACCCACTGTACTGCTTACCGAAGAGAAGAATCCAAGAGCAAAACAGGGCAGATTATCATTACATATACAACATTAAGTACTGAGAGACAGAAATAAAAACCAAGGTCCTGATAGAGACATTAATACCACGAAACTCCAAAGTAGTTAGCTCCTTGGCAGAGGAAAATATAATTCACTCCTTAGGGCAGCTGTTTCGGGACGGTTTTTCAGCTTCCTGCCAAGGCAGTGTGTGTGTATTAAGCGTACGCGCCTCAGTGTTATGTTACCATGGCTCCCCTAATCCTTACTTCAGCACAGGACCTCAAATCACGCCTGAAAGGAGCAGGGTTGCAGAGTCAACCCCGCCCAACAACAGACCCTGCATTAGAAACCAAAACAGATTGCTCTTAAAGAATGCCCGCAAGAATGTCATCCGACCGGTTGGTGAAGCCAGCCTTTTAAGTTTCTAATGTACTTGTTAGAAAAGCGACCTGTTTCCAGGTGACTGAGATTTCTAGCACTAGAAATGCAAAGCAAGGCAGAAGCCTTCAAGCTCTACCCCACAGAAGCTATGAGGAACCATCCACACCAGCTTTTCTGATACCAGAATAGTGTGTCTAGGGAAGTCACAAGGAACCCGAGGCAAGCAACAGAAAGAGGGACTGGACTGCCACTGAAAGAGAGGGAAAAATCACTTTTGGCTAAAACAGGCAGAAAATGAAGAAAGTGCTAACCCTGCTCTACATGATAAAGGAACGAAAAGGTGTCAGAGCCATGGGGGAGAGTGGGTAGGGCCCAGACTTGCCTCCGTCGGGTGCACTGTTGCAGCTTGCATAGGGTATGAGCATACACTACTTCATCCATCTGCACAAAGGACTGGATGCAATTTTCTTCTTATTCTTCGGCTTCCTGCAACTACTCATAAATCTAAAAAAAGACACTCCTGAACTCCAGTCCCTGGACTGCTGGGAGTCTATGATTTTATTATTAATATTGTTCAAATTGGTAAATCATTACACAGGGCTGGCTCAAGTCTTTTGTCTCAACTGCTAAATTAGATTAAAGCTATTAAATTACCATACAACTTCTATGGCCATAAAGAAGTAAAGAAAACAGTCTACAGCTAATCAAATTGTCCATACTACAGAAATATTTCAGTTCATAGTCTGTACTTGATGTAGTACATAACATCAAACAGTTCTCTTCTAGAACTGAAAACAGATGACGCTTTTATGTCTTCATCCTGATGACCAATTTAACATCAAGATAGCACTAATCCCAACAGACTGTCTTTAAATACGGAAGTCCAGGAAAGCAGAATTATCTCAATGTAATCTTGAGTTTTTATAATTTTTATTGCCTGCTTTTACCCCCCACTTGTTCTTTTTAATCTGAGAAATACCTATTTATTTTCTTTTTTTTCTTTTTTACTCTCTAAGATTCAGAAAGTTCAGTGGAAAAACTTGTCGGTGTTCTAGCAGGCAAGTAAATATTCTTAATGGAATAGGTTAGTAAGTGATAGCTTATTCTTCCTAAATTTAAGGGCTTTTTTTCTTTTTTTTTTTTTTTGAGATCTCAGGAGCAAAGGAGACATTGTGCAAATTTGTTTACATGTGTGTGCACCCAGAGTTTTGCGGAGTGTAGTGTATGCTGTCTAGAATTTATTTGCATTTTGGCTTTTCTTAGACAAAATGTAAGATTTTATTTTTTATGAATTTGGAAGTTTTAGTAACAGTTTTGTATGATATTTTTGTTCATTTTTCTGCTACAAGAAGAGAAGGGAAATCAGGATAACAAGCTCAGAACTATCAATCTTTGTGAAGCTGGCATGCAAGTTATCTTAAAGCACCAAAACTTAAGAACACTGATGCCATTTCTAAAAGGCGAGCCATATTATTGAGGAAAAGTTCCTTGTTCTGTTACAGCTGCAAAAGAAACTGTAAAGGCACCAAGTGACTCGGTGACAATGTCAGTGATGCACTGCTAAAAGTTAGTGCATTTGTAATAGCAGTGTGAATGCTTAAGCACTTTTTCCAAGAAAAGCATGCTGGATTTGCAGTAAATGCTTACCATGCTGAAATGCTCTTGAGCTCACTGGGCTTCAGAAAGAGAATATACACAGGCTGATTTCATAAGTATAAAGTCATAGAATGATAAAAGAAAAAAAAAATCCACCTAAGTGAATTAACAAACAAACAAAAAAAGGGTAATAATAGTACCTGTGTGGGTTCGGATATGTTTCTGCAGGTCTCCTGAAGTCTTGAATGATTTGGTGCAATTTTCTTCTGTGCACCGATAAGGCTTTTCACCAGTGTGTGTTCGGACATGACTTTTTAACCCATACCCTGAAGATCACAAAGGATGTTATAATAGTATAAACACAAAATTAGGATACTCATAAACCATCACCATCAAAAGCTGCGCTTGCCATTCTAATCAGGAAGCTCCCAGATGAGTAATATTTGGTCTTTCACTCTTCACTCTTTCACAAGCTCTTTATTCTACCATACAGAGCAGAACAACTCTAGATAAAGTTTAGAAATTATTTCATCCTTCATTTATGAAGAAAGTATACTTCCATAATGTTTCTCCTTCCCTTCAAAAGGATAAACTGTAATGACTATAATGTGGAAAAATATTTATTCTGTCTTCTGAGGAAGCTGTATGCTCTGTATTCCATATACTTTTTATCTCTTACCACTACTGTCATCAAAATGACATTTAATTATTCACTCATACAAAAATCAGTATCATTAATGAAGTCAGCAGTAAAAGCTCTACTGCTATCCAGGCTCTAAACTCTAATTATTTTAAACCATATTATTAACATCATCACATATAAAGGTGCCAACTGATAGCAGTCATGGACACTCATTCCCTTTAAGATTATTTTAGGAAATCATCATCATAAAAAACTCTATCAGTCTAAAGCGAGCTTTGGACCAGGCCGTCTGTAAATTATTTTGCAAAGAGCATTTTACCAAGATTTTCCTTTCTGCAATTCCCTGAGAAGATCTGACTAAAGAACCCTGAGACAGCCATTTTAGAAAATGAACTTTAGTTTTACTTGTGTTCACAAGCGATGTATATATTTCTACAAAATAAAGTAACAGTCTCTAAGAAGATGGCACCTGCTTTAGTTTCACAGTGTGTTCTCCCTAAAACAGCTGAAATTCCTATTCTTGATGTTTTTAAAAACACAAAGCATGTCTACCAAGCTGAGCATTAATTCATTCTTACATCTAAAATAAACTCAGTTTCATGATCCAAGCCAGGAGAGTTCTTAATATTTTAACCGAGAGCATTCAGTACTTAAAATGAACTCTATCAAAAGGCAAGGACTGCTGAACTACAGTGGTACAATGGCTCTGACCAAAAATATGGTATTAATAGACAAAAAGCTGTTTATAGCCATACATCAGTCTGTTGCAAGGGAAGATAATATTTCATTGTGTAGTTTTGAAATCCCTTTACAAACACTATGCAATTAAACTTAGGTGCAACCCTTTAAGCGTGGTTGTTTCCATTTTGACCTTTCTCATCAGCATTTCTTTTGCTTGTTTCTATTCAAAGAAACAGTATTAAATGTATTAGATCAGATGAAGGTATTTTAAAAACACTTTTTTTTTTTTTTTTTAAATAGAGCCTAACTTTTCTAAGTATCATACTAATTTACATTCAAAGCAAAAGAATAAAATCTGAAACAAGTTTTGCTCTTTCACTTTCTTCTATGTTTCATTCTTCATAATTGCATTTTGCACAATCAAATTCCATCTCCGGGAAAGCATCATTTATGAACAGAGTAGTCTGTATGGAATGTAGAGTTCACTTCATGAGAAATCTCACTCTCTGATACAAATTTAATAAAGAACACTTAAAACAGCATCATTCATCAAAGTTCCTTTCAAATTTGGAACAGAAGATCAGGTATTTACCTCTAGCCAACAGGTTCAGCTTCTTATTATCACCTAATTTAACTTATACTATTAGTTTCCTGTTAAGAAAAGCCTATTCTTTCAACATAAAATCTGACTGCAGCATAACAGGTGAAGAGTAAGGGAAAGTGTCAAACGTTTCACCTCATTTCTCCTTCAGTAACTAAGAGTTAAATCCTGTCTTTTCTGTATGCTACACTAGCTGTAATGGTGACTTTTTTTTTGCAGTTCTCCCAACCAAATTATTTACTTAGCAGTTTAAAAAAGGCAGTATTAAAAAATTACTTTATACAGAGACAAACACTAACAAGCAGGAGGAGCTAGTCTACAAAAGATCACCTGTTGCAAAGGCTTTGCCACATCCAGGATGTTCACACTGATATGGTCTGTCTCCTGTGTGTGACCTTTCATGCACCTGGGAAGACATCCAATACACTGACTTAATGAAATGTTGTATCTGATTAATTCAACACAGAAACACTTCATTCTCAAAGCCAACATATTTTATTTCTCTTCCTAAGATTCACATTCAAGTGTCTTCTTTTTAAATCAGTAAGAAAAAAATAATGAAAGATGGTAATGATGTTTTCCCTAAAACTAAAGATGTCTCTTTCCAAGGTCTAACTCGATCCTTTCAGTCAGTTTTGCAAAAAACATTTCTGTAAATACACACAGCGTTGCCATCATGCAACTACATTAAAGATAGTATGGAAACATGCCTCCAAGCCCACTCTCTATCTGATTTTTGACTCCACTGAGCACTTCGAATGATCCTCTTATATTGCATGAAACCTCTACCGCAAGGAGACCATTTTAACACATGATCCATAGAGTCAATTACTCACTGACTCCAGAGTGTTTTATCAGAGACAAGTCAGCACTGCAAGGAGTTTACCTCATCAGCAAGTGATTATCTCAGCCTAAGCTGGAATGTGAACAGCTCTACACCCTTACTGTTCCAGTAATTCCTTTACTTAATTTAAAAAAGGAAGATAATTAAGGAGTTGCCACCTGTAAAGAAAAGATGTTCCAGCTTTTCACTTTGAATAGTGGATTGTTTTGAAGAGTTATACTTTGTATTATGATGGTAAAATCTCTCAAAAATTGGAATTTTTGCATGACCATGCATGCATGTAAAGTAGATAAAGTGAACACTGGATTTCAGAATTTCTGTGACACTGCTGGTAGAAACTATCTCAACAAGAGATTTCTTACATGCTGGCAATATAGGAGCCTAACACGATCCCACACTTGCATCTATCCAGAACACTGAGCAAAATCATCTGAGCACCTGGGACAACCAATTACTGTAAAATCGGTTCAATAAACATTTGACAAAACAGCACCATTGCAACTGGCTCTCTGTTAATTTCTGTTACTTTTACCACAATCTGTCAAAAAAAAATCATGCCTGCAAAGTAACAATGCTCATTTTACATCTAATCACCTTAAGATGGTGAGCTGTTGTATACAGTTTTCCACAGCCATCATAATCACAGCGAAAGGCTTTCTCTCCACTCTGCTGAGATTTTGCAGTCACTCTTGTTCCATGTCCTTGCAAGACAATCTTAAGTTTAAAAAAAAAAACAACCCACCATTAAAAAAAACCCCACAATGGATCAGAAAAGTCACACATTTTATTTTGCTATCAAGCCAGAGCTGATTCTGACAGGTTTCTTTTGTCTCCCTTTGCTATGCCATGTATTTATTAGTCCTCAATAAATAAACTAAAAATAAATTACTAAAAAGCATAAGTTCTGATGAAAAGAAAAAGAGAGACTGTAAAACATATTTACTTGTAGCTAGCAAATTTAAATGCATGCATTCATTAGCCAAATAACAACAAAGACAACATAATTTGAAATACAAGCCCAGGGGTAAAATGACCAAATTAGTAGACAGAAGAGGCTTAGATTACATTTAAGGCACTGGATCCATTGCTAAGGGAGATTAGCCATAAATCAGACCACCTTCAAAGATAAGTTCATGCAAAGGCCAAACAATAATTAAATGCACTTATAATGAGCACTTTTTGAAAATGAAGGAAAGCATTTTGTACTTTGTCAGTGATGCATGTGTTTTGATCAAACTAATTGCAGCGATTCGAGCTAGGTTCTACTCTCCTTTCTGGCATGACACAAGAGGAAACTATACAGAATAGCTTTGCGATGCAACTTAAACCCCTTTTAAAGGCTTCTTCATACACTAATATGCAAGAAACATTCATACGGACAGAAGAAAGAGGCAGAAGCCCAAATGTAAACATTTTCATACAACTGTATGCAAAGTAATCGAGACTATTTTAAAAGGTCTATTCTTCTTCTAAACCACCCCCCCTTTTCTTATGGATCCAGTTCTATTCTGAATTGTCAAAAGAACATTTCACAGAATGGATGAGGTGGGCAGGCACCTCTGGAGATCTTCTAGTCCAACACCCCCTGCTCAAAGCAGGGTCAGCTGCAGCAGGCTACTCACAGCAGTATCCAGATGGGTTCTGAGTATCTCTAAGGATGGAGACTCCTGAAGGCTGGCCCCAGCCTTCACATTCCCAACTAATTCTTGGTAAGTACGAGGTCCAGCAACATGTCTCACCTCGCCAGCTGCAGCTGCTTTAGGCTGCCACCCCTGAAGTTCAGAAACCTCCTGGATTTCATGTGCCCTGTTGTGATGCTCTTCCAGCAGATACCGAGGTGGTTAAAATTCCCCATGAGGACCTGGGCCTGTGAACATGAGGCTTCTTCCAGCTGCTGAAGAAGGCCTCATCTTCTTCCTGATCAGGCGCTCTGTTGCAGACAGCCACCACAATGCCACCCACATTGGTCTGCCAGCTAATTCTGACCCCCACCACAATGCCACCCACACTGGTCTGCCAGCTAATTCTGACCCATCAGCTTTTGAGTGGCTCATCACTCATCCCAAAGCCCTATGCAGTCTTGCTGTTCTCACATGAAGGGCAGCTCCCCCTCCTCTCCTTCCCCACCTAGTCTTATTGAAGGACCTGTAGCCATCCATGACAGCACTCCAGTCAGCTGGACTATCCCACCACATTTCCCTCATCCCAACGAGACTGTAGCCCTGCGACTGCGCATAGACCTCTAATTCCTCATTCAGATAGATCAGAAGTTTGATTGAGAACAACTTTCCTATAGATTCTTCAGGGTGGATGCCCCCTGTTACCTTCAGACTGTTCTTAAGACTAAAGATGTAAAGCTGAATATGAAATTTTTAATCAACTGAAATGTACAACTCCACCACTTCAGAAAAGCTTCTCTGGAACCATAGAGAAAAACATAACCTCATGAATCAAGAAATCCATTACTAATACTATCGTTTAACCTATGATATCATGAATCACAGCAGTCACTTTAATACATTAAGGATCATGAAGACGACGCTTGGTTGAGCACCTGCACTTAAGCACTGATTTTTTTTTCCTGTCAGTAAACAAACAGAACCCTTAGGAAAAAAATCAGTTGAACACCGTGAGCATTTGTTTGTTCAAACAACTGTTTGCAGAAGTATGTGTTTCTTCACAATACATTAGTTAGTATGACTTGAGGATTATTAAGAATTCAGTTAGTATTATCATTCACCAAGGACAGATATAGTATTAAAATTATTGTTCTTAGAAGACAACTCACTCTAAAGAAACTAAAAAATTCAGATGTTAGGAGGCACAAAATCCGAAGAACATAGCAAATAAAGCACCTTTATAATAATGTGAAACTTGTTGAGAGGAATTGTGTACTTCAAAATATTTTTAAATAGGTTTAATTTAAAAGAAATCACAAATGCATCCTGAGTCCAGACAGGTAACACAGGAGGACAACAAAGGTAACGAAGATCTCAGAGAAGATTTTTATATTGTATACGTACAAACTTCAGTCATACGATTCTGCTTTTATTATGAACAGATGGGTATGGCAGGTTTGAAAGGAAATAGTGTGTGATATCCATTTGGGCACACGTAGTCTTTTGTTTTCACATGTAGAAATCACAAAGAGGTTTTGTGCTTTTTTCTTTGGTGAAAAACCTAACCATATGCAGGTTTGAATAACTACTTAGCCACATGACATCTGTTCTGTTCTTGTGTTACCTGTGGACTTAAAAAGTTTACAAATATACACTTATTTAATACTATATCTAAATATGAGGCTATTTTATCCCAAGTAATATATTATTTCAGAATGAGTTACAAGTAGGTATCTACTTAAATCAACATGATTAAGATTTTCATAGATAATTGATAGCTTTTGGACCCTTCCGTTGGCCAACTGAAGTCACCTTGCAGGGGTCAGAATTTGAGACTAAGCCTCAATACCTTTTGAAATACCAGATCTTTTTTTGTTTGGAACATACAATGCTCCATAAGATTGGCACATTTCCATATGGCATATATGTTACCAGACACGTGTAAGACAAAACAACCTCCAGATTCACTTTGTTTTAGGGCTGAGGCTGAAATCAACATGTAACTGGATACTGGTTACATGTCATTTTGCTTAATAGGCTCTTACTTCCAGGTAAAACCAACCAAGATTGTATCTTGCTCTTCCCTGAATTTTGCATTTCATTGGAGTTGTATTCCTATTCCAACCTACAAGTGTGCAAAACCTCTAGATTTCTTGATTTCATTTTATGGAATATATTCCAATACCATAAATAATGCATGTATTAGCTATTCTCTCCTTTCACAGTCATGCCACACAGGCAACAGTGGAGTGTGGGACCTAGCTTTTAAAAAAATTAAGAACAGAGAATTTCAAGGTAACTGTCAGAGGTGAGCCTATAATTCTTCCTTTCACAGATACTATATTTTACCTTGGAATATATTTTTCCTCCTTGTCTAGTTCATTATCTCTTAAATTAAACAAAAAGGAAAAACGGGGCTTCTCTGACCAAACCTTTCTCAATACAATGACTTTTCCGTTTTTGATTTTGTCATTTGAACATGTGTCCTGGTTTCGGCTGGGATAGAGTTAATTTTCTTCCTAGGAGCTAATACAGTGCTGTGTTTTGAATTTAGTATGAGAATAATGTTGATAACACACTGATGTTTTAGTTATTGCTAAGTAATGTTTACACTAGTCAAGGACTTTTCAGCTTCCCATGCTCTGCCAGGTGCACAAGAAGCTGGGAGAGGACACAGCCAAGACAGTTGATCCGAACTGGCCAAAGGGCTATTCCATACCATATGATGTCATGCTTGGTATATAAATGGGGGGAGTTGGCCAGGGGGCAGCAATCGCTGCTTGGGGACAGGCTGGGCATCGGTCAGTGGGTGGTGAGCGGTTGCACCACTTGGGGTTTTTTTGTTTTTCCCTGGGTTTTGTTCCTCTCTCTCTCTCTCGTTATTTTCCTTTTCATTAGAATTTCTTATTACTATTATTATTATTATTTTATTTCAGTTATTAAATTGTTCTTATCTCAGCCCACAAGTTTTCTAATTTGTGCTTTTCCAGTTCTCTCCACCATCCCCTTAGGAGGAGGGGAGGGTGAGCAAGTGGCTGCATGATGCTTAGTTGCCAACTGGGGTTAAACCACAACAACTTGTGAGGGTATAGGGGTTTTATTATTATTTTTGTGGCTGGTCATAATTCTTTGAAGCCCAGAATAAGTTTTGCTTTGTCTTTTCCTTTAATAAAATATGTTATGATGACAAATACTATTCTGCTTACATAATTTTACAGATACCAGGTAAAAAAACCTTGAGATTTAATAAGTTGCATCTGTATTTTCCATTGCCCTTTGAGCTTTTAAGTTAATATTTTCACATTGAAAAGGTTTTTATATTTCTACATACTAACAACATGAATACAGAAAAAGAAATTGAAGTATTTTTCTGCTTCTTTAAGCATTCACTAGGAGCAACACTCTTATCTACTGATTACTTATAAAACCCGCAATAAAAGCCAGGGACCCTAGTAGGGCAAGTGGAATCAAAAAAGTCACCAAAGAGAACAGCTCCAGACATATGCCTGGAATTGTCTCTCTCGAGAAGAAAATAATTCCTTAATTGAGTCAGCATTCCTTCTGCTTTAAGGACTTTAAAAAGTTAGTTCATTGCCTGGAAAAGAACTTCTGAAATACTTACACCCTTAGTGACTAAATACTCAGGTTGGATTGAAAAATCTTAGAAATCCAACATGATTTTTAATTACCTTTTAACAGAAAAAAACCCAGAAAACAGTAAGTATTAGAAGATCCTTTTAAAATCCTGTGAAATGATCTTGTACAAAGTGAGAAATATGACCTATCTGTATAGGTCTGAGATCTAAAATTCCTGAAGGGTAGCAGCAGACCCTAGCTCATGGCTACACAGGACTATCTATCATGCACATTGCTGGGTAGAGAAGACAGAAGAAATAGATATATTTAATTATTTTGTATTGGGCTACATACCTGCATTTTTTTATCTTGTTCATTTTCACCTATCATTCCTGTGCCACTAACACTGTCATTTCCATCAATAGACACCTGAAAAATGAAGTTGAAATTGGAAAAACATTTACAGGTTATGGTTATTATTATTCATCTGAAAAACAGGGGGTTACAGACAGTTCCTGAGGGCTTATTATTTCATAGCTCTCTAGCTCCCTCTTGAAACATGGTTATCCTATAGTACGTTAGCTTTCATGAAAATCACCACTTGTAGCACCTGCGTGATAGAATAAGTAAAGTGAGCATCTCAAAAGTTGTCTTAAAACAAGGTAGGAAAGACTGCAAGAACCAAGTATGTTAAATTAAAAGACTGACAAAAGTATTAAAGTAAATTAATAAATTTAACAATACTGAGTTCTGACAGAAAAAAAAAAAGAAAATGTTTACTTCTTTTATAATAGGGATATATCTCTCATATCTCTCACTCCCTGTTAAGCAGAATTTACTTGTTTCGAACAGCACAACTCCTTTGGAATCAAAATACCTAAGACAATGTGTTACATCTCAATTCGAAATAGTCAAATTACAACAGCTAAGCAAAGACCTGTGTATTGCTCCATAGGTTTATTTTTTAAAAAAGTCTACAGGAGGAGAAAGCTATTGCTGCTTTCCAAGGAGCTTATAAAAATATTTGAAAGAGTATTAGATATTAATTTGAAATTTTTATTTAAATAAAAATATAATTGCCCAGTTTAAAAAAAAAAAAACAAAAACGACAAAACTCTCTCACATACATCAACTCGAAGAATAGTGCCTTATTAGTCACTGTAGAAAAAACTAATTTAAAGTACACTTTATGTAGTTTCCTACTCCTTAATTGCCTCTGTATTGAGCACAGGCATTCACAATACTCTCTGCATCCATTACACTCAAGGCTGAGATTGATGCACCTAAATCTAGTCTAAGTGATTTTATTCTTCTTTAAATTAGTTTGGCAGGAACCCTACCTCAGCTGGTATGCTTATACCCTTTCACTAAGGAGGTCATAGCAGGCTCCTGAGAACGTTAATGGTTGTGTAAAGTATCTTGCTTAAAGCATCAGCTACCAACATTTCGCTTGGAGACTTAAGATGAACTTGTCCCGTAACAGGTTTCTGTACTATCTTTCTAAATTAGATGATTGTGAGAAATATACTTTTGGCAACTTTGAGCTAAAACTGAAGAGGAAAGTGCTCAAGCAGAGGCAAGTTTACATTATAGAGAGACTGCAAAGAGAGTCTGCAAGCAGGTAATTCTCAGGTGTTTTTTTTTTTAAAGGAAACAATAGCCTTTTTGGGACCTTCTCCTGCAGAATTTTTGAAGGGAGGGGAGACAACGTGCACAGAAAGGAGAATTGAATCACTTCATCCTGGACTTCCTGTTGTTGGTTGAGAAAGGAACTGCTGACATGAAATTAAAAGTTCATCAATGCCACTGGAAACAAACGATCCAAACAGAATGTGCATGCATGTATGCAGATGTACACAAATCCCAGGAACTGTACTTTTCCAGCAGCTGGGATGTCGCAGGAAAACAACTTATGGAAGAAAAGTATGTGTTGTAACCTCTTCACAATTCCATTACATATCTTCTGACTTAATGTTCACTGAGAGCAATGATCTCTTTTTTCCTTGGTTGCTTTGGAAGGTGGCATTGACTTAGCCCAAAATTAAGAGGACTCTAGTTACGTCTTTGCATGTGCTCTGCAAGATGTGGGAAAGTAGTACTATGCCTAAAGGAGAAGCAAGGGACAATGAAAAATGTACGTGTTCTATGACTTTCAGTGAACTTCTCTGTAGTCTTCTTGGATTTCTTTGTATGAACCCTTACAGAGTTTCTACACTGATCTTGGGCAGCCTACAGATCTTTGCTATTTCTGCCTGTTATGTAGTACAGGGGAACAGAGAAGAACCACCATTCTCCAAATCTGCCTTTAAAATTTTCTTCTCCCTTTTAAGTTTTAAAGAGAAAACCTTCAAAGTTAACAAAAAAAGCAAGATTCTAAAGAAAGATTTAGTCTGTCTTCAATTAAGAACATAACAACACCTATACTGAGCCAAACTAAAGGTCAATCTAGTGCACCATTTTGTTTCCAACAGCAGCCAGTAGCAGATGCTAGAGAAGACTAAAGGAACAGGCCAAGCATATAGTGATACATTCCCAGAAATATTCTCCCAACCTCCAAGCAATTTGTGGCTTAGGAACTTCCTGAACTAGAAGTCACATGTTTCTACCTAATAGCCCTGGATACATTTTTCTTCTATGAATTTATCTAATTACCCTTTGAATCCAGGGACATATTAGCATCCTCAATAT
Source organism: Ciconia boyciana (assembly GCF_034638445.1). Taxonomy (NCBI): domain Eukaryota; kingdom Metazoa; phylum Chordata; class Aves; order Ciconiiformes; family Ciconiidae; genus Ciconia; species Ciconia boyciana. Next base: position 13,133,788 of record NC_132939.1, read on the forward strand.
CCTACAAGCAGTACCTTGGCTTAACTTTGTGCTGTTTGAGAAAGTGTTCTTCCCTTGTTTTTCTTGAACCTGTCACCTGAGAGTTTCATAAGATGTTTCCCAGTTCTTACACTGGTAAAGACAACGACTCTTTGTGCCACTTAAAATTTTAGAAAATTCTATCATATACTTACCTCATGTATTTCATATGTTTGGTCATCATTGTTGCCCCTTCCTGTACCTTTTTCAATGTTCCTATACCAGCTGCTATGAAAAGTATACATTGCCTCACTATGAAGTGTACACGGACATGGAGCAGACTCACAAAACCACATTTCTCCTTTTAAGAGAAAGACAGGGTTGTGACAATTGAGCTATTATTTGCTTTTGTATGTAAAAGAGGTGCAATACTTGGAAACTCACTTCTACTGACTTTCCCTGAGATGTTCTAGCAGTACATTTCAGAATAAGGTTCTGAGATGAAAGCTTAAAGAAAATAAATAGAATTTTTCCTAGACACACACAAGTATACTACAGAAAGCAAATTCACATTACAGAATTAAAAAACACGTTAAGATAAATAGGCAAAAATGCAAATTTATTTGCATTTCTTCTGTTTCTTCTTCACCTTCTCAAAACAGAAACTTAAATTATGATTAATATAGCTCCTTGTTAAGAAGGATGAAGTTATGATTGATTTAAACCTAAATTAAATAGTAGCTAGGGAATGTGTAAAAGCTTGTCACTACAGCTCAACTAACCTTGAATTACCTTTTATTTTATGAAATGTTCAAGGCATAGCCAAACACAACACAATCTGACTGGCTCTCTTAGGATCTCTCAATTATAACAGACAGAAGCATAATGGAAAGAATAGTGTATAAGCCATTTAATTATCCTAACTGGCCTTCTCTCAGAATTCGACAACTCTCAGTGACACTAGAGGGCAGATTTTAAAATTTATTCTACTCTTTTTCCAGAGCAATACAAGCACTGATGCTAATCATCCAGCAACTGGGACACTGCTAAACTATAAAGTCATGGAAGTTGCACCACCCAGTATTATACTTACATTGTGCTTTACAGAAGTCCAGTAAAGTGGACAACATGAATTTTGAGCATCATACTACATTTTACCATTGAAAATATAGATCAAAGAAGTTCTTTCCAAACTCAGTAACTGTCTAATTGTCTGTTTTACACTTCATACCATGCGTTGTCCTTGCCCAGTACACCAGGCCCTACTCTTCCCAATGCAAGGAAATAAATATAAATCCAGCAACAGTGCCTGAACTAGAATAATTTAACTGTGTCTTTCTTTCCAAACAATGTCATCTCAAGAGGCTCCTTTCCAATGTTATATTTTAGAGAGAATTATTATTTAGTTGTCTAAATCACCTTCCAAATCAGTCTGACTCCACATCATTTCAGCGTTCAATCTCTTGTTCTTTTTATGCAACACTACACACTGGAGCTGCTCATGACAGTGAAGCACTGTCATGACAATTTGTTGTTCTCTCTTCTAAGAGACTGAAGACTCTCTTAATTATCATTTTAATTCTTAGATCACAATTGGCTTTTGCTGCCAAATACCTTGTGATGCTACATGAAAACATTATGGATAGAGAAGATGTCTTTCAGTATACCTTGGCTGCATATTGCTCCAAAGCACTGATGGTATCTGGGTCAATGGCAGCATCTCCTGTATGAAGACCTGCCACTGTGCCATCAGCTTGAATGGCTAAAATGGTATCTGACTGTGGCATTTGCACCGTGTGATGAATGTAGGCAGTAGTTCCATCCTCCAGCTGGACTGCTTGTAATGCACTCTGGTCGTAACTGTCTGAAAAATAATATTACAAAGTGTTATGAAAAAAAAAGGAATAGCAATGTCTGCATGTTACACAACTAACTACTGCTGTTTAGGAAATGTCTCCTAAAGTCATATATATGTATAAAATATATGAGAAATATAACGACTAGTACATGAGAAATATAAACACTTAAAATATTACTATGAATAGCACTGATGAAATTTTTTCAAGAAAACACCTCCCATAGCTTTATTTCTGCACACTTATAAAAGTGCAACACCAATTTTATATTTGTCTAGCTTTATTTACAAAGGAAACCAAGAACACAAATATGCTTTCCATTTTGTATCCACTCATAATAAAATGAAAATAATGTAACACATGTACTGATGTCAATACTTCAGATTTTAGAATTCATAAATCTGATCATTTTAAGAACAGAATCACGCAAATATGCAAAAGAAACACTAAAATACAGGATGACTTTTAAGGAGGAAATTCTTTATTGTACTCTCTCCTCTTAGTATTGCTGATTGTAGAAGTCTTATCACACTAGTTTAAACAGACTTAAAATACCTACTTGTTCACTTTTTGTAGAGAAGTAGTACTATTTCCAAGACTAGTGTAATCATCTTCTGCAGAAATCTAAGTTACCATTTAAAATAAATGTTTGCATTCTTGACTGTCAGCTGTCACATTTTCTGCCCTACTACCTAATGGCAAAATCATCAATAGCATGATCTTTAAAATTTAAGTCAGTCTCTACATTCTTTAGCTCAAGAGGGATTGATTGACTGATTGATTCTTACCTGCTTTTTCTTCTCATTTTCACATACAATTATTGCTAAAATCTGTATAAGGACTTACATTCTCTACTAACATGACATATACTTACTTTAATGTGATCCTGGGCTAAAAAAAAGTTAAATATGCTGGGGTTTATTCTGTTTATAACTGTTATATGAGGCCCAAATAAGGAACTGAACCAGTCTCATTTCAACAATTTCCAGATGTCATAAAGTAAAAGCAACAAGTAATCTACATTGGGAATCACACTAAATGACGTCATAGTCTAAAAAGAGTACTGTGTTTTATACTGCTGAAGTTCTGTTGAACTCTAATGTAATAAATCACACTTAAAAAAAAAAATTACCTTTTGAGGTGTGATGAATAAATGCCGTAGTTCCATCTTCCAGCTGAACTGCCTGTCCATCTTCCAGACGCAAGCTGTCCCCTGTTCGGAAGAAAGAATTACAATGCTTCAACAACAGTTTGAAAAATCCATTAGCTGGAAAGATTAAATACTAAATAACTAGGATTACAAAATACCTAGGATCTCTTCACAACTGTTTCCATTAAAATAAGAAATCAAGCTATTATAATGACCATGAATTACTTAGTATCAATATTTATCGGTAATACGTTATTTTAGAATATATTTCTTGTATTATTACACTTACTGCTTTTAGGCATGGGTACATGTTGAACATAAGCAGCAGAACCATCTTCTAATTGAATCACTTGGCCATCCATTAATTTCCCATCTGAAATACACAACCAGAATTCTTAAAAAGTATTCTGTATGACACATCACAGTTTAAACACACATCTGATACTTTTTGGATTAAAATATCAATAAAATATCACTGAGAAATAATGTTTGTAAAGAGTAAGCACAGTATGACTATACAGAGGTTTTAAAATTCTGCAATAAAAAAATGGAAAAGGCCTGATGTCCTACCTAGTAGGCAGAATGTTGATGTTTGGTTTGAAGTGTAAAGATCATCTCACTTTTGTTTGACTTATGTTCTGCATTTGATACCTGCATCTTATTAGAAGCAGAAATAAATCTTTGTTTTATAGTACTACTGTAATACCTGTAATTCCCAGCTGGAATTGGAACTTCATAAACATTGTACAGATTTTGCCTGACTTTACAATCCAAAGGGGTTTACAGTCCAAAGACAGGGTTAAAAAGGGAATACTATTTCAATACCAATCAACTTTTAGACATTTACCTACCTTTAGAATTGTGCTGTATGTAAGCAGTGGAGCCATCAGCAAGGGTAACTGCTTGCAAACTTACACCTTCCATGTTTTCTAAGTTGTCACCATCTAGCAAGGAAAAAAGTTCATATTCACTATTACCAGCATCAAACCCTAAAAATCACAACTTAACCACCTCCATACATGATTACATCCCCTTAAACCATAATGATTTCAGAAATAATAATAGGAAATAGCTCTTTCTTGCTTTCTAGTTTTTGAACCTTGAACATATACTAGGGTCATATGTGCAAGATTTTGCTCTGCAAATATGACAACTAGAATGTTATTTTCCTTAACTAAAAAAGTTACAATGTCACTGAATAAATAACTTCAAAGCTGAAGATTTAGGAGAAATATTAATTAGGTCATGAGAGTCAACAGTGAAATAACAATATATATACTTGTATTGATAATTTTGTTTTGTAGACTACTACCTGTCATTAATATACAAAAAGCTATTTAGGGTAAAAGATTTAGGGAAAAGTTTTTAATCCCATAAAATCATAATGAAGCTGTCAGAAAACATCATGTTTAAACCAATCCTAGATCACCAATCTATTTTAAAACTCAACTTGTTTAATACACACTTAGATATAAACTGAAGTTACAAAGTATAAAACAGTAAAACTATAGTGAGAATAAAGTTGGATTTTATATTTCCTATTTTGGCACATTTACACTCCTATTACCTTAATTAAGAGATCATTTCCTTTCAGAATTAAATTAGTGAACTTAATCAATCTCAGTTAACTAAGAATAATTTCTGTTAATTTTTAATTTAGAATACACTATGTGATTTTTAGAGTTTTATCTGAATTTCAAACAGAAAAGACACAATAATGTAGAGGTATTTTAACCTGAAGGTTCACCTTGCACAGCTACCGCTTCTGTTAGACAGAGAGTCACATGCTGGGCCTCCATTCCTCCTCCAGAAAATTCTGCCATTCCCTGAGAGTCTCGATTTATCTGAGCTAATAACATTGTCTACCTAGAAAGAAAGTGTTCACAAAACATAGACAGAAAATTTAAATACAGAACCAGAACTAGTTAAAGACAATCCAAGTTTAATTAGATTTTTATACAGCTGCTACAAATATTTTATGTTACCTTCCGCATAAAGAAGATGCAACGAATGATTGACTTACCCGGAATATACTTCAGAGGAAAAAAAGTTATTTGAAATAAGTAAATATTATTACCTTAATTAACTAAGCTGTTAAGAACTTCAGGTAGCAGTTACTAAATTGAAGTTCATCAACCACATTTAGATTTCAGTTAAATATGAATTATTCAGCCAATGTACAAAGAATAATGGTGGTAATGATGGTATAAGTAATGATATCTTTTTGTCCTCAGAATTAAAATAAAGCTGACAATTCACCCACGGTCACCCATGACAACAGCAAGGTTTTAACTATATAAATTAAACATCTCTCCGGTGCCAGTAAGAGGTTTAGAATCTATCACACACTGGGAAATATGTACTTCATTAGTAAGTCTGACTGAATGATCCAACTATTTCCCTAAACTTTCCAGGAAGGTTTCTATTTAATTTTAAAAAGAAAAAAAAATCCCTCCTTGAAAATAATAAAGTATCTCATGATAAAATGTATTAATAAGACAACAGGATAGTGATTAGTGAATGACATTCACAACTCTGCACGTATCTCATATAACCAGATACAGCTATCCCTTTGGATACTTATTTTTTACCCAGGCATGTTTCAATATGGGAGATTAAGAAGTCTAGTGAATCTGACAGGTTATTACTAATTTTCAGTATTACTAGATTAAGAAGCTATAAAGGAAATATGTAACATTGCATTCTACTAACTCAGATATTGGCTTTCACCACGTGGGGGGGGACACCAACCAAAAAACAACCAAAAAAGAGTCACTGAGTTCTGCAAGCCCTTTAGTTAATGTAACATACACTTAATGTGGATGAAGCGGGGGGGGGAACCCCACATGGAATTGCAATCTAGGCTACACAGCATTAAAGCAACTTTCCCCCCACCCCAATCTCTTGATAGTCAAGAGTTTTTCTTACAATAAGAAGCAGTTAGATAATCTCACAAAAAGGTTACAGATAAACAATCAAAGCTTTTAATCTTAGTATGGTTCTATGACCTGTTGTTTTATCATTCAAGGCTGAGAAGAATAATCTAGTTTTTTTAATTTACTTATGATTACATTTCTAAATAACTAAACTATTTTTACCTCTACAATCCAGAGATCTGCCCTTGAATGAGCAACTCATGAATGGTCTCAAAGACCACTGAGAAACTCGTGCTTACATCAAAACTAAAGAATAACAAAAGCAAAATTAGACCATTTAGGTACTCCAGCATGCCTGCAGTATTTAAAAGGTTTGGTACACTAATTTAGTAGTTGAAAATTATACCCGAGTAATATTTTCCAAATACATCCAAGTGACTTTGAAGCACACTGTATTTCCTAGAGAGGCAGGCAGCTACATAAGTTTCTTAGTCTCAGCAGAGAAAAAGCCGACTCACACCCAACCCAACTGTTGCAGCTCTGCTGCTTTTGCTGTCTGAAGTGCTTTAACCCAAGTGCTATGCACAAAGCAAATGTGTTGCTACAGTCCAAGCCCTGCTAACTTTTAATGGGATGTTATACCAAGTACCCACATTACCTCCTGAAATTGGACCTGGAGTCTAAGTCACCTTGACATGTATGAGATATTATTGACAGTTTGGTTAACCGTTAAAAGCCCAGTTAATGGAATAGATACAGTTTATTAAAGAAAGTGGAAGGGGTAGCTTTAGGAACGTTTTAAGCCTCCTGTAAAAAAAGCATGTTTTTTCATGCGCTATGTTGAAAATCACGTAAGAAAAAAACACTACTAATGATCAGTTCACAATTCAGTAAAAAATATGCCTTCCAAGATTAAAATCCTACATATCTATCTGGAATGTTAAGGAGATTAAAATATAGTTTTGTCATAGAGAATTTGAACCTTGAACAACTCTGAGCATCGAAAAGAAAATACCGTTAGGACAGAAACCAAAATATAATTCAAAAGAGCCATGAGAGATTTTTTTAACATCCAAGGGAAGATGGGAAATTCTTATTCCCAGCATCCTTCTCAAGAAAAGAAGCTTTTATAGAAAATGAGGTCTCTTTTAGAGATGTAATACAACAGAAAAAGAGCCAGTGCAGAGAAGCCATCCAGACTAAATTGCATTTATACTAGATGTTTCTGAAGAAAATGAAATAGCTAAGGTTTTTTGGATACTATAATCTAAAGAACAAGGAGTTGTATGAGGACGTAAGAGATCCTGAGTTCAACTCCCTTCTCTGCCATCTCCACGCGAGTGACTTTGGAGTAGTAATTTCTTTCCCTATTACTCATTTATCTCCCATCTCAAAACAGGGACAAAACACTTACTTAGAATGCACTTTGCTCGTAAACCAAAAATGGGACAACATGCTGTAGCTACAGGATCAGCTTAAACAGGCGCTTAATTGAAGTGGCCCTACCCTCAGCGTTCATGTACTGTGCAGCAAGTAAGATCAGAAAACTGATGCAGTTAAAAAAAATAAACTAGCACCAAAAAAAGTTTTATTTCAGACCAGTTTGCAAGGACTGCTTCTCTGGAGGTACTGCCAGCTTGTAGCAAGTTAAGTAATTATGGTATTAGACGCTAGCGGTGCACAGAGGTTGTCTGTATTCTTAACCGCTAACAGTGTTCTGTATTGTCAATGTTTTCCATTCACTCAATTTTCAGAATACCTCATGGAAGTAGGTTACAAAGCAGCTAGACCATTTCACACATTGGAGAAGAAAGGCTACACAACCAGTGATTTTGACTAGAACTGAAACAATTCCAGCAGGGACTGCATCTCAAAGGCCTTTCAGCTCAGGTCATCTTTAGAATATTCCCTCTCTTAGACAAAGTATCTTTTAAGAAGCCCCCAGCATCTTTAATGCACTATCTGCCTTTAAAATAGAATAATGTCCTTCCTCTAGAGCTTACGCCTCTTCTCTCAACTTTGGGGAAGTAGAGAGGAAGCTAGTCAATGCAGACAACTGTGCAGTCCTGAATCAGTCAGAGGAGAACCAATTGCTTAAAGGGTCAATGGCTATTTTGGAAGAAAAAGAAATGTAATGCAAGATAAATTCAAGGGCCAAAGGAGCAAAAGTATTTGTTTAAATTATTTTACAGTGTTTGTTATTGTAGTGTGGCTGATTAATAGTTATCACACACTGAAAAAAAAAATTAGTGAGATGCTGCACACAGCAGAACAACATTCACTACTTTCCTCTATTCCAGATGATCTGGACAATCATGTGCTGTAACTTACACAGACTGTGTTGCTGTTTTCTCCCAATTCTGACTGCTTTAAAATTATCCCTTCCAATATATCCTCTTCCCAATCCTCTGTCCTTCCACTAGCTTCTTATCCCCAGCTCCATCCCTTCTCCTTGAAGTACCAGTTTCCTTCTTCAGCCAGTCCTATCATGGTACCAAATTTCCAGCACATCCCTCTTCCCAAATGTAATCCCATCCTTCTTGTCAAAATAATCTAAAATACTCCCACGTCCACACCAACTCCTTCTGCAACTAGCCCCCAAGTCTTCTCTTACTGCTGGTCTGCTCTATGTGTCCATCACACCATTGTCTATCACCTTCCTGCCTCTTTGTCTCAAGACGGTTCATGTTCAGACCCATCTTAGAGGTACATCCCCTGTAATGGAGGTTGTAGCACTGGGACCCTCCCAAACAACAAAACCCCAGCTATCACTCGCTCTCTGGTGATGCAGCAGTTTTCCTGTTACTCTGCTGTGCAGGGAGGAGTACCCTCAGCCAAAACTGAATGTGCTGCTCACTTTCAACCTCTCTTCATCCTCCTCAGCGGAGAAGACAGGCTAACCAGACAGGGCTACAAGCTCTGAGGAAGAAGATGGGGAAAGAAATAAAGAAGATGTAAAGTTGGCCTATGTTGTAGAGAAATGGGTCAGGCTATCAAAGAGATACTGCTGCTACAATGTTACTTTTTTTTTTTTCTGTAAGAGCAGTCAAATACAGGAACAGATTACCAAGAAAGGTTATGGACTCTGCATTCTGGTAGGCATTCAAGACTCAACTTGACACAGCCCTGCGCAACCTCGTCTAATCAGACCTGCCTTGATTGGGGCTGGACTAGAAAACTACTGGAGGTCCATTCCAACTTAAACTGTTCTATGATATCTAATAATTTTGATATTGAATACATTTAAAACAGTATCACCATGCTGTTGGTACATCATCCATCCTGCAAATCTAGTCTCCCATCATGTTTTTATTCATTTGCCTTGTTTTTTTGAAACCAGTCTGTTTTCATCAAACTCAAGTCTCTTCCCTTACCTCAGCTTTAGTCACTCTCTTCCTCCCCTTTTCTGTTAACTGGCTCATATGCTGCTTTCTCCTCAGCTTCCAGCAAATTTGTCTTCATCCTTCTTCCATTCCGAATCTCACCAGCTTCTTTCCCTAATCCACCTCATTGCTTTTATTTCTGTGCATTTGCATCACTAAGCTTTTTCTTTAAACCTCCTGTCTGCCAGGAATTTTGTCAGCAAGAACCTGGTAGAGAAAGAGTTCCTTTACCCACTTCAAATATTGCACCTCATTAGTTAAAAAGCAGCTGAAAGCATCAATTTTTAGGAAAATACATGAATCCTGGGGCGGGGCCTGCTTGGCTGCTCAACAAGACTGATGCACGTGTATTCTGCTTAATCTGAAGAGCTGTCCTACAGAAAAGACACAAGTACAGGCTTAGTCACGAGGTACTCACTGAAGTGAAAACTTGAGACTTGACTTTGTGAACTCTTGCAAATCTTCACAGATCATACGCAAGTTGCAATTTTCAAAAGGCACGTTAATGATGATATTTGTGAAGACTTTCACAAGGACAGTAATGCATATTGCATTCCTGAAATGATTAGTCACCAAAATACTCCTATGGTATTAATGCAGAGAAAAATCTTACTATTCTTTAAGATGGTTAAAATACTTCCCACAGAAAAATCAGCCCAAGACAGAAAATTATTAGATTGAAAAATTTCTGAACTGACAACAGTGTCTGATAGAAGTAAGCAACAGCCAGTCGCAAGAAGTGATGCTGAAACAAGTCTCGCACTGTTAGTTACAAAGCAAAAGCACTGTTAGTGATGTGCATTGCTGACTTTATTATGCTTTTTGACAAAAGGTGCACCAGCAATGTAAACCCCCAGTAAAACACTGATAGATAAAATATGCCATGCAGCAGGGTACATACGTGTAATTTTTTATTAAAAAGAAACCTAACATCCCCACCACCCCCACCAATTTATCTGAACAGAAAAAACTGTGAACTCAAGTATGCTTTAAATTTTCAACACTCAGAAACTAGAGGGATGCGGGGGAGGGGGGAGGAGAGAGGTTGGTTAAAAATAAAGGATTTTTTGTGAAGACTTCATCAATTTGCCTATCTAGAGAGCACCTCCTCTATTTTTCCTTCCACTAATACTCAAACAAGTAGAATCTTTTGGGTGCTGTCACTTGTTCTGGAGAAAAGACACAATATTAAAAGATAAGTTTTTATATAAACTCAATCTAGCAATTGGAAACAGGAGTCTCCACTGAAAACTAGGAATCGAAAAACTAAGAAACAGCAGGTGGGGTTTAGTCAGCTGAAAAGCAAAGCAAGAGCTGGTAGAGGGTATGCTGCCATGGAGCAGAAAGTGGGTTTGGCGCACTTGGGAACTCCGGCAGCTGAGAGGACAGCATGAGGAGACTCCATGTAGTGGAGAATGAGGCAAATAACAGCTGGAAAATAGCAGGAATTTACCATCTAAAGAACGACTATACCACTGTATTCCTGGACAAAGGAAAAAACCTGCAGTGACAGTAGTAGAAACACCTTAGAGAAAAAAAAAAAAGATTATGCTTAGAGGATGATTAGCAGGAAATGGAATAAAGTTTGTAATAGCAGTCATGGAAGAAAACTTACAGTTATAAAATATAGCTATCTAGCTATCAGCTATCTAGAATGTGCAGGAAGAAAGAACTGGGAAAGAAAGAGAGGAAAAAACCTACTCCAGACATTCAGCATCCTTGTGATTGTTCACCCTCTTTGCGCAGACAGCACCGAGAAGCTTGAAATAATATCCACTTATTTCATTTGAAAAGAAACATCACTTTTATTTTTAATACACTTCTAAATAATGTACAAAACCACTGTAATTTTATAAAACTTACAAAAACAAGAAATAAAAACCAATCCAGAAAACTAAAATGGCAAACGACACATAACCCCACAATACTGAAATTTTCATTAAGGAATTTTAGGAAACTGCATTCCCATGTTTGACAAAGCTGGATCCCAAAATCAGTTCAAGTATGTCAGCACAGTAACATAATTAAGGTTTTTCTAAATGAAATACTGGCTGCATTAGGGTCCTTAACAACTGATATGATTGCAAAGACCAGTAATTTCCTAAAACTAGTCTGATTAACAAACATTTGTGAAAAATCAAAATTAGTACCTACAATTAACATTCTGGTTAAATACACATCAACTGATAATTAATATGTATTACAGTCTCAGTGCAAAACATGACTGACAGACTGAAAACTGACTAGTCCAGACAAAGTTTTTTTAGAGCACCCAAGTAGATAGCTTACTAATTACATAAAGTCATTTGACAGCTGTAAGCTCAGAAATAAAACCAGCAGAACTAAGGCTCTCTAAAAATCTTACTTCTGTTCCTATAGTACCTGGATGATAATCTTTTCCAGTATTACACCAGAAATCTGTAGCAGGGTCAGAAATGAAATATAGATCCTGTGGATGCTTTGATCAAATGCTTCGATTAGATGAGATGTGGATTTCTTTCTTCATCAACAGCCCTTACCTTTTTCAGTATTTTACCACTGCACTGAAACATTGACTTCATGCTATAATCGGTCCGATTGCCTTTTAGTAAATAAACATAACAAATTACTTAATGTTAGGCATTTCTAAATTTCTACGTACTTTCTCCTATAATCTTAACTTCTTTTACTGTATTTTTTCCAGTCTCTTGTAAAGGCAAGCAAAACAGAAACAGCAATTTCCACTACATTAATCATCCACTGTATAAAATGGAAACAAGGCTGAAAAACAGAAAAAAAACCTCTACTGAAGAATCTGGTAACAATAGTTGGATTCACATAGAGGAGTAAGATATGCAATTTAATAGCAAATTACACAATTATTTTCTAGATAGCAAAGAAGTGTTGCGAATTATGAACCACGGGCTCTAACCCTGGCCCTGGAGAAGAACCTAATCAAGACTGACAGCACTGTCAACTGCATAAACATGACGTATACACTCCGAGTGGCAGCACAGCTAACTTGCAGAGACTGATGTTGCCCAAAGCAGAGGTTTGCAGTCAAATTCAAGGCTCCCTTTTACTCTTTTTGCAGTATTTCAACCTTTCTGTTCCACCAGAGCTATACTCTAATTATAATGCAGTTCAAGACTAATTCACTGCCACAGAGTTTGGTATCTCTTCAGAAATAACATATAAATGCAAGACCAAATTTATCACTGCCATAACCAAACACAACTCTTCCTGACTTCAGTGTGAGCAGTGAGAACCACATTTAGCCTCACATAATTACTTTATATTCCAGCAGTCTTCTTCCCCCCAAAGTCATCACCACACATTCAGTTTACATTGTGAATCCCATCTACAAATCGTGAATGTTAAAAGTATCGTCAGAGAACGATGCTTGCATTTTATAAAAAAAAAATAATTGGATTAACCAGTGCAAATAACGAATGTTTACAAATCCTTTATCTAACTAATATTATGAGGTTATGCATATGAGTGCAATTTCATACTGTGGGAGTGCTAAGGATGCTATGATTTTCAAATGTATGGCACCTAAAAAAACACAGGCAGATCAGAAAGCCACCCTTTTCCTACATGTGTGGAGAAGACTCAGGTTGATCCCAAATATGACTGCTAACTTCATATGTTTCTTGAACATAATAGAGAAGAAATTACTGGTTAATCAGTGGAGGTCAGAGTAGTTCCATTAGTATATTAACTGCCAGCAGTGCGGACAGAAAGCTAATTAAACTCATGCCGCAGCTCTGGGACAAGCACCTCACCACAGACTTGGGAGTCTTCAGAGAGATCCGATTCCAAAAATCCTGCACAGAAGGTAACAAGCAATTGAGATCCATACAGCACCGTTTGCAGAGGTACAGAGACCAGGATTCCGACAGCTTTATCAAAGTACAAAAAAGTATACTAATGCACCTGGTCAATGATCAATGCACTAATGAGACAGTTATTCTCAGTATGCTGCCATATAGGTGGAGTATGAGAAAGGGCTATATAATCTGTACCAAAACATCAAATTCAAATATGACTGAAAACACCTATGCATCATTTGGAATACTTGTGTGCACAGAATGGCTTGCAGGCATGCTGCGACAGAACAACCTAACTCACCTACCAAAACAAGCCAGGAAGTTTCTCTCAACTCAGATGGTATTCCTTGCTCAAAGTTAAGACACATTGCTTTTCTCCCAGCCAAACTTGTATTATCAATGCTAAAGAATACCTTCTTTTCTAAAAAAACCCAAACCATTTCTTTACTGCAGACTGGTTTGGTAATTTATAGTAATAAATTATTTTTGTTTTAATAGTTGAAAAAATTAAGGATAAATAATTATAATGTGTATGCTCAGAAACTGAATGTTGGGCCTGAGATCAGAAAAAACCTGAACCTATGGTAGGTCTTCTGATTTTCTGTTTTATACTTGAAAAACTTAGAATATGATTAACAATGCTGGGGGAAAAAAAAAAACAACTTTAAATAATTTTTCAGCATACATGTTAGTGAGATAAAGCACTAGATTTCATTCCAAGTGGATTTTCCCCCTGGAAGTCACAAAATGAGAAACAGACTTAAAGCACTTAACCAATGAACCTATGTGTTTTTAAAACTACTGGCTTTTGGGGTTTGTTTTTTACGATCAAGTATATATACACAAAATACTGGCGATATAAAGAAGGCATCCAGATGACGGATGTCAGAATTGTATTCAAAGTACTCCTGGAAATGAGCAGTAATGCCTATCTGCAGTAAAAAATAAAAAAACCAACAAACAAAAAAAGCCCAAAAACAAAAAAAAAACCCAGTTAACTTCTGAAGCACTTCAGGAGGCTACTTAATCCTTAAATCATAAAAGCTCTGGTTGTATCGGTGAGTGTTTTAAATAAAACAAGGAACATTTGGTGAATAGGTGAATACTTAAGGGCTAAGAATCTGAAAGAAATTGAGACCAACTATTTCTATCAATGTTTTACTTTTGCGTCAAACAGACTTCTAACTCTCTTGTCAAGAAATCACAAAAGTGTCTAATTTACATCACCAAAACAATTAATCCTGCCTGTGCCCCTCCAAACCCAGCAATTCCACTGAGACTGCCAACAAAACAGGGAATTTTGAGTGGGTTGTTTTGTGTAGTTACGAGTTAATTAGTAATCTGATAACTACATTATAGATTTATCAGTATTAGCCATGACAGTTAACAGTAGTGTTTTAGTCTATGCTTGTATTTCAGGAACTAAACGGCCAGCCTACTGAATTGCCAACCTTTACCCTGAATTGAAAAAAACAAAACAAAACAAAACCAAAAACAGAGTACAAATGTAAATTGAAAAACAGTGCATCTAAATATATGCTGAGAAACTCTCTGTAATACCATGTTAGCTCAGTATGAGTATACTTAAGATATGGGCAACATCAAGTAACACGCAAATACCGACCCATCTTCCAATTCTAGAGAAGTCCGTCATCAGAAATGAAGTCCAACAGCATTAAGCAGGTAACACAACTGCCCCCTCAAGAAGTGTATACAGAGGAAAACATTCAGCAGACAATAAAATACAGACTGAGGGAAGCACTAAGTAGTTGTAAGTGTAACTCTGATGTCAACTTTGAATACCACAGAACTTGCTGGAACTGTAAATTCCTTTCAAAACCAAGAACTTCATTTATTTAGCAAGTGTTACCTTGGTGGAGCAAAGTACAATCCCACTATACATTAAAAAAGCAGTGTAACCCAGAAAATTTTAGCAGACTAAGTCACTGGAAGCATTCACTAATTTAGTCCAATTCCATTTTTGAGTAACTGATCAACAAGTCCTGGTGTGCAGAGCACAGAGTTAGAGGACCAAAACCATATTCCCTTAAGTAAATACAACTAAGAGCAGATCAAGTTACAGACTTAAGGTACAGGCAGAACCCCATAAACCCTACTGTGCCATGATGGGTCGTAAGGCTTCCCTCCCCTCCTCCTCAGAAATGTGGTGTCCACGGACAGGCAGCTCCCTCAGGTTCCTCACTCCATCCTCAGAACAATACCTATGCACACCCCTATTTCAGAACTTGCATTTCAGAGCTGAATTCTCAGATTCCAGAAGAGGATCCACTTGTTAGGATTACAATCCATTTTAGGGATCCATAAGCAAAGCAGTAACCTTCCTTCAATCTCTTGGGATCTTTTGTGGCACAAGGCACAGGAATAGGCTACCCAATTCATACTCTCTTTACCAGGTGCACCAATTTCCTTGCAGCATAGAAGAGATTAAAAAACAAACTGCCCACCTATTAATGCAGAAAGAGCAGAAAGCATGCTGTTGAGCTGTAGAAATGTGCAAGAGATGTGACAATACAGGAAAAAAGCCAGTGGCAAGGAATGGCAAACAAAGGTTGGCCTGGGATGCTATGGTATGTCCATACATGTCAGAGGCAGCATGTGTTACAAAAGATAGCATGGGAAGTAGAGATCATGGGGATGATCAAGGAAGAGGGTACAAGTCAAAATGCAAACAGGAAAAGAGTAATGAAGGAACTGGACTACAAGAGCACTGAGACAAGTTAGATCTTCCTCGTATTTGTGTTCTGTCCATTGCAAAGCTTGAAACTGGAAGAATTGCCCTGATTATCAGGAATGTGCTGTTTGCTTTGTGTGTGGAAATTCATCCAAATTCAGCTAAGCCCTATGCTTTGGAAAACAAATAGTTTCACACATGCCAACTAAAGACGCCTCAGAATTTATTAACAGTGTTTCTCAAAGACTCAACCTATGCTGAGCATGTTTTAACCCAAAACTCTTAAGGGCAAGACTTACATGCAACAGCAAGGAAAGATCAACATCCTGCACTCTAAACAAAGCCCAATTACACTGTAAGAGAAGCAACCCAGTTCAAAACTGTCATCTTTTTAGCTTTATTTTAAAACAAACCCCATCTATTTTATTAAGGTCAATACATAAGTCTGCAAGAACACAGACACACACAGACACACACAGACACACACAGACACACACAGACACACACAGACACACACAGACACACACAGACACACACAGACACACACAGACACACACAGACACACACAGACACACACAGACACACACAGACACGATGTTTTAAGGAATGACAGGGCCCAGAAAAGATGGTGCCCAGGGAGAGACCATTACCACCACCAAACTTAAGCTGAAGAACCCTCAGCCTAATCACTCAGCACATCCAACAAAACCATAGGTGAGAAGGCAGCCCGTGCACCAGAAGCACAGCTGTGAGCAGGCACGGCAGCAGCAGCCTGCTGCTTAGACACTCCTGCTCAAACTCCTACCAATTCCCTTCTCCCGGATAGTACAGGACAGCAAAACGTGGGCCAGCAGCAGTCTGCTGAGGTGAAGCAGTACATAATTTGAGATATTTTAGAGACAAAAACAAATTTACAGCCTAATTTTGGCACCCATTACCAGGGAATATTCATCACTTTATTATCGCTGCACCCATCTCCTCTGAGAAAAGGCATTGCCTGCTCATGACAGAAGTTATTTTGATGTTCAAGCATTGAATGCTACCCAGGCACGAAGACAGAGTGAAGTGTGTGTGACTTTCTAGCTAAAGAAACTTTTGCACTTGCTTAAGCATTTGCTTTATTTAAGCCTTTAATATAAGGCAAAATAACTCTTCCTCAGATAGGATACTAGAAATGAAACATTATTTCATTACAATAATGAGTACAGTTTATGTAAATGATGCAATCAATTTGAAATAATTTCTCAAAACTGTTTAAAATGTTTATTTTTACATCTCATTTAATCTGCCATCTATTACCAAAACAATCATATATTATTTGCCTACGTATTCCCAAGTTTCATTTTCTGCAGTAATTCAGATGAATAGCTTCTGACATATATACAGCTTGAAAGCTCAAGACTTTAATGCATGAAATACAAAGAAACACGCCATGAAAACACGGTTATGTTGTACTCTGACACTCTAAAACTGTATGGCAAATACACAAAGAAGCTAAAATATACTACGCATATACTACTTCTCTTAAAAAAGCTACTAGTTAAGGACAAACAAATATAATTTTTCAGGTACGATTACCTTGAAGCTACAACAGAAATATCTGGTATATAGTCCTCTAAGGCATAACAGATTTACAACACCTGAAGCAGAATCTTGAGAAAACTATATGGCAAGAGAAAATGTTTTCTTTGAAGGACTGTAAGGTTGAAGTTTCTGTATCACTGGAAACAGGAATAACGTTCCTTAAACGTGGTGTCACTCTTTGTATAATGTCAAATGCAATTCTTTGGTAGTTCAAAACAAACCCATAAGAGATTTTCTACATAACTGGAGCTGCTCAACCGCAGGCTTGTTTTAACAGAAAATTTAACTTGCGTGAAAGTCACATCATTTTTTCTTGATGAACGAGCCCTGCAAATAAGACCTTATCAGAAAATAAAATCTTTGCGTTATTGCAGGAAATTTTTAAAGAGGAGTAGCTTCTCATTATCCTGTTCTATTAAAAGTTCTAGACAAGAAAAGCTGAAGGAAATTACGAGAGAGCAGGCTGTAAAAGTCTTAACATGATTCTGCACGGTATTTTGGCGAGTTGAAAGAGATGAACTAAAATAGGTAATTTCACAAGCTCCGTGCAAGGACCTTCTCCTGCGTTAGCACGGCAACAGACGCGCTCATGGCACCACAATACAGCAACGTTAAAAATAAGCAACTTCATGCAGTAACAGTGAATTATTCCTTCCCAAACGCGCGCGCATCAAGCCGCACGTTAGGCCGAAAGAGCTCTGAAGGCAATTGTTTTAATGCCGTTTTGCAAGTTTGCCCTCCGTCAAAATGGAAATATAACGTTAAAAAAAATTAAAGAAAATGTAAAAATAAATGAACCCCCAAATTAATGCACGGCGACCGCCAGCAGCGAGCGCCGGGCGCCCCGGGGCGGGAGCAGGGCACGGAGCGCGCCAGGATCCCCCCCCGCCCGCCGCCGCCCCCGCACCCCCCTCCCTCCGTCGCCACCGCCCGCCCGCGCGGAGAGCGCGCCCGCCGCCGGCAGCCCCCGCCCGTGACGCAGCGGCTAACGGGCGCCCCCGCGCCCGGGCAGGGGCGGCCGGCGGGGGGCCGGCCGGGGCGCCACCCGGGACGGGGAGGGGGCGGCGGGGGCGGCGGCCGGCGCCCGGCCCGGCGCGGCCCGGCCCGCGGTGCGGGATGCCGGTGGGCAGGCGCGGGCAGGCCCGGCGGGAGGGGGAGGGGCCGGGCCGCGCGGAGCGGGCGGGCGGCGGAGCCGCGGCTTTATTCGTGTCGGTTGGTGCCGGCGCTGCCCGGCTGCCCCCGCTCGCTGCCCCTCGCCGCCTCCCTGCGTGCGGGGCGGAGGGCGAGGCCCGGTTCGGCGGCCCGGCGCGGCAGCCCCAGCCGGAGATGGCGGTGGTTAGAATAAGGCACACTGGGTAAAAACACATTTATATACTAACCTCGCCGAGAAATTTTCCAACAATTCCTCCGTCCGACCACCATGCACCAGGACAGGAAACGGCCGCCTCAGCGCCCGCCCGCCTCAGCACCGCCCCGAGCCGCGCGGGCGGGCCTGGCGCCCCGCGCTACCACCGCTCCCATTGGGCGCGCCGTGCCGTGCGTCACCACCTTCGCTCGCCATTGGCCGCCTCCAGGCCCCGCGCCAATGCCCATTGGCTAGGCGCCCGGGGCCCCGCCCCGCGGCTTCATGGCGTCTCGGTTATGCTGGGTTCGGGGCCGCCGCCGCCGCCATTTTGTACCGCGGGGAGTGAGGCGCTTGTGCGTCAGCGGGGGAGCGAGGGAGCCGGCGCCATTTCCTTCCCCGGGGAGGGCGCACAGCTGCAGCAGCGCTCGGGGACGCTGCAGGCCCCTCAGCGGGGGCTGCGGGAAGGGAGGAAGCGAGGAAGGGAAGCGTGGGGGGCCGGGCGCGCCCTGAAGCGGCTGCCTCTGGCAGTGTGGCCGGCCCCCCGCGGTGGGGACGGAGCGGCGCGGCCCGAGGAGGCGGACGCCTGGAGCTGGGCCGCCGGGCGCCAGCGGGGAGGGACTGCTTGCTCGGCCGCCCCCCGCGCGCGGGCTACGGCCCCGCCGTCGCGGCACCCACAGAGGGCAGCGGCGCGTCCTGCTGGGCCCGGGGCGCCGCCGTCCCCGCGGAGGCGGGCGGGCCCGCGGCAGGCGGTGCGCGGCGCTCCGTCCCGTGTCGGTGCGGGAGCCTGAGGGAGGGAGGCCGCTGGAAAGGTGCCGGGGCGCGGTGCCTTTATAGAGGGCCTGCTCGGGGCACGGCGTGCGGGCAGGGCTGGGGGAGCGAGCACCTTGCCCTTCCCCAG
This sequence comes from Ciconia boyciana, assembly GCF_034638445.1. Lineage (NCBI taxonomy): Eukaryota > Metazoa > Chordata > Aves > Ciconiiformes > Ciconiidae > Ciconia > Ciconia boyciana. Next base: position 13,153,342 of record NC_132939.1, read on the forward strand.
CCTCGTTATCTTCTGCTGCCGGTTCAGAGCCGCTTTTGTGGATGAGGATTCTGTTCTTAAACTTATGCTTGAGAATATTTATCCTAATGTGATTTTTTGGTATGGAAACGTAATAGTCTAACAACAGCTCCACAGGCAATTAAAGGGTATTACAGTTATTTTGGTCGATGATTTTTCAAGAAAACGCAACTGTGTAATTAACATGAGCTATCACCATTGATAGGACAATATGCCCAGCTGTGTAGGGCATACTGTTCTTTCTAGGTTACTTGACCTTTATGAACATGACATATTAAGCAGTTAAGATTTTTTGCCTGAAACTTGCAGTCATACAAACAGCCAAAAATAGCTTATTCCTGAATAGATGCAATACAGAGGAATTTTCCTTTCTTAGTTTCAAGTTTTGTTTCCTGTTTCTTAATTGGAAACTTTCACCCAAAATACAAATTACAGCCATCAGTTTCATTTGAGGTACAGTAACAGTGAATGAAATACTGAAGATAAAATTCTGTTCTCGGTTTACCAACTCCTTTATGTTAACAGATTACTTGTTAACATCTGTCAAATCCTACAACTCAGTATTTCCCATTCTGAAGTGCTTTCTGTTCCTAGCATCAACATCTGAGAATGTCTGATTATACAAAGCAGAAATATGCAAACTAATGACACACCATTTAAGTTCAATAAGCTACATATGGACTGTGAAGTAATTTATTATGAGTGCCACAACACCAGGCAGATGAAGCTTTTCCACATTCCTGGTTCCAGGTATGTGGAAGGTCCCACAGAGCAGAGGGAAGAGAAAAAAACAGCTCAAGGGCCTCAACTCTGGCTTTTACAGTCCATAACAGCATAATACAGGAACACCTTGGACCTTCCAAGGTTTTCTCAAATTTTGATAAACCTTTTTTTTTTTACTACTGCATTCAGGTTAAGACTTGAAGTGGATTGAGCAGGAATTCAAAACTGTAATGTTCTTCCAAACTACTTTTTAAAAGTAAACAAAATGCCCACTTCTGCATAGGTTTTCAGAAGCAGTGTTCATCCACTGCTGATCATATACCAAAGATAAAAACTTACTTAGTAGCCCAAGTCATGGAAGACTGGTAAAGTCTGAACCAACATAGAAAGTCTGGACCAGTGTTACCTGAACTTGGCTGCATCTGTTGAAACCCATATGTAGACAACACTAGATCTACCACTAATACTGACTTTGGAACCACATCCTTCCCACTGAGGAGCCGTCCCCTCGGCTGCGCTGCTCGGAGCCATCAGCGAGCATCAGTCCCATTGCTGAAACTCCAGAGAAGGATGCAGCCATGTATCTTGGTGTTGAATACACACAGAGAGCACATCAGCAGGGGTGACCGCCTACAGTATGAACTGCTTAAGTACAAAGTGCTTACAGTTTCTGAGCAGCATCTCAAGGGAGTTACGGGGGGACAAATTCAGGCCCAGGAAGTGAAAATGGTTAGCAAGACAAAGTACCTACGAGGAAGGACTGAAAGGGAAATTGACAAACGTGCAAAGATAAAATGCACTGAGAAGCTTCATGATGTTTCTGCTCTTCAAGAACTGATAATCGCAAGAGGAGGATGTTTCCTTCAGAAAAATACAACTTAACCCATAAAACTTACCAGGTATCAATTACTAGGCACAATTAAAAAGCATCTGCATGTTTATTGTCAGGTACTCTGTAATTAATCCACTGCAGGCTTCTTGAATCTTGCAGTAGTAATTCTAGGCTACAGGAGATTTGAACAGAGCTTTGCTGTACTACGCTGACACCTATTAATTCTTTTAAGATAGTGATTTAGGAAAAAAGGGTATTAAATTAACCCAGTATATCAACATTTAAAAAAATAAGTGTATGACATAAGCCTCTTGTATTTAACACAGTTAAGAGAACTGTGGTTGCACCTAACATTTCTGCTTGAATAAATATTTTAGAGAGGAAAATACAAAACCTTAGAGCTATGTAACTAGAACAGACTCCCAAATAATGTAAGAATACAGCTACATTCAAAACACCACACTGAAATAAGTGAAGATAAGGATTTGCTTTAGATGTTTATTAATCCAAGGAGATCTTCCATAATAGAAAAAACAGAGGCTTTAAATTTCCCGGCTCTTCCTTTAGAGTTGCATTATCCTTGAAAATGGAAAGGATAAGTGCAAGTTCTAGGAGGGAGATCCATTTTAAATTTGACATAAGTGTATCACTGAAATTGATATATTGCATCACAAAATGCACTATCACCACCAACAACAATGCAAAATTGTTTTGCAATTTATATAAATACATTTCTTGGAGCAAAGGAAAGCAAAGTTCTAGATCCATTCTTAAAAAAGATGCTCCTTGCTAACCAGTCTAGCAACACATAAAAGCACCCTTGAAGTAAGACTGTATTCCTCACACCAAGATAAAATTCTTCCCTTGACTTGTGACTTGAAAAATGTAACTGTTCCACAAATGACAATGGCACTAAATTGGTGATTTCCCTCATTTTTTTTCATCTGCTTTGTATATAGCACCTTCTCACTGCTGCTCTGTCATTATCTTCTGCCACAAGGCAAAAGCATCTCGTCTGTCCTAAAAGTTTCTCTTCCATTTTCTGGGATGCATAACAAGATAAGCAGATACCCCACGAGCAGATGTTCAGAAATTATTTATGTCAAACTGGGCATTTTTCAAGGTCAAGGAATGCACAGGAAAAGGCATGCTGTAATTATGTCTGTCACCTTTTTCTACAAAAATAAAACCTTGTCTAGAGATTATCTTGAGGCCGGAGTACACCTGTATGCTCTCATGAGTTACACATTTACAAAAAAACCAGTTCTGTTCTATGTACTTGGCCAGTCAGCTAAAGATTCAAAAGTACTACTGTGGTTCTTCTCATACCACTACTATAATGGATACTCTGATTCAAGGCTTAATTTTTTAGGCTTTTTCACATCAGGTGCAATATCCATCCTTTTAAGTCCACAATTTGCTTTTAAAGTATCCCTTTGGTATTCGGCTAGGGCAACGTGGCATTACAGTGCTGGCTCAGTCTCTCACAATTAGCACTCTGTGCGCAGGGAATTGTATTTGCCGAAGAAAAGCAGACCAGAGAGGAGTGACTGGAAAAACCCATTACACCTGCCCAGAGAAGCGCTAGTGGTTGTGCAACAAATGGAAGGCAGAGCATGGTGCTGGTCAGCTCATCATGGAAACCCCAAACCACGAATTCCTGCTACTCTGCTGATGCAAAAAACCACACCACACAAACCAATTTTCTGAAGACTGCATTTTGAGTATCATAATATATATATGTGCATTTCATTTTTACAGATATAAACTCAGTTTATTTTTAACCTGTATTTAAATTTTGGAGGCTTACATTAAATTAAGGTAGCTTGTTTAATATCAATTGTAACAGCAGGTGACATTTTATATAAAAACAGCCAAAAGAAAAAAAACCCAAACATTTGATTTAAAAGACCTGACACCAATGATCTCAAGGCAAGATCAAAAACCTATGGATTTTGCTTTTAGAAAAGAAAAAGGGGGCATTTAAGCCAACCCATTCACAGCATCTCCCTGCTGGCTTCTTCATACAGTGGTTTTGATAGTGGTCCCAGAGGGAACTGTATTTTGCCTCTCTAGCTAAAATACTAGTTACTATAGCAACTTTGAAGGAAGAAAATTGTGGCTTCAAAAAATGGAAGATTGGCAAAACTTCAAATACACTGTCTGGATCAGGCAGACAACAGCACACGCTAATGCTGGGAGTGCAAAAAGAGGGGGAATGAAATGCAGAGAGTAGTGCACCTGCACTACCACATGCTGGAAAAAGAATATTTTGCAAAATTAGGGAAAAAAATTGCATTCATAGATCATAGCCCAGATTAGCCAAATTAAATTGTTGTGTTTTTAATAGATTGCATATATAGATGTTTCATCCACAAACTTCAATCGACTCTTAAGAGCAGAACTTCACATCTTATTTACCTGCTTTAGAGAAGATAACTTTTTCCTCAGTGCTTACAGCACACGTTTGTATCCGAATTTCACCTTGTACAGTGAGATCTTTAAGAAAAACAAAGGACACAGAGGGTGTTTTTTGTTTTTTTTTTTAGCAGCAATGAAATATCACTAACCCCTTTTTACATAACCGAATTCAAGTCACAACCAGAGGTGACTGCACCACAAAGTCACCAGGTACAAAACTGCTAGTTCATTTTAAATTAATAACTTGAAATTATTTTCCCCAATATATCCCTTATTTTTTATTTTTATTTTTTATAAACAGCAAACATTTTGCTATTTTTGTACATAGGCTAGCAGGCTTGTTTCAATATGAAAGTGCTAATTCATTTACAGATTTATCAGTTATGTAGTGCTACATTAAGTGTCCAATATTCTACATATGAACAATCTTGATAAATGGAAATGATGAAGATTAAGTAAGGCTATCTGATTACCTTATCTTATTTACATTAAAAGAATAGACACCCAATAGGAAGGGAGAAAAGGGAAATAAATTGGGCAAATACTCATACCGCCACAGGTGTAAAAATTAAGTCTGCCTTCTAGCTTCTCCTGTAAATGAGACATTTTAAATAGTCCTGCAGCCCATGCCTATTTTTTTCCTCAGAAAAAGAAAAGCTGCCTTCATGACATCCCCTCTTGATTTCCGATTTCCAAAGTGTGTAATTTGAAGCTTTAAATTCAGATTCTTCCTATCTTCAAAAAAACCTCTGGTTTGCTTTCCAGTATTAGGTTGCATGATCAGGTCCCACTTCTGGGGCTTTTGTCCAATCTATTTATCAATTAGTTTAGAGTGAGTTGTAGATAACATGAACCAGTTCTGGAACCACTATTGGGAGGAACACAAGCTCTTCACTACAATCACACAGTAGCAGGAAAAGTGATAATTCAATTCATTCCTGGGGCAGGGCCTCCAAAATTAAATGAAGTTGGCACAACTGGAGCATTGAATTTGTATCCTCCATGCTTTTCAATCATTTTGGATTCTAAAACAAAACAAACAAAACAGAAGGAAGGTACTTTAGTGCGTGTGTAGGGGGGAAGAGAGTAAGATTTTGTGACTGACCATTTTGAGTCTCTCGGAGATATAGGTTTAACCTGGGGTTACCCAAGAAAGTAATCAGCACCCACAAAGTGGCAGTGTGCCAGCCCTCAAACAACAGATGGACTGATTATTTATTTATTTATTTTAATTTCTCAATATTGTTATAGCTATGCTTAAATCAATTTATATTTTAAAAAGCCCACACTTTTGGACATGAGTATGTAATTTTCACATTTCAGAAACAGGACCTGAATGAATGCTGGACTTCTGAACTTGCTAACAGGCACCCAATTCTTTCTGATTAACATTATTAATAGACTTTTCAGTCAAATCAATAACAGAGCACACGTACAAAAAAGCAGTACACAGATATTAGCTAAGTTTTCAGTGTTCCTATCTCAATTCAACAATGTAAGCAGAAATAGCCACTGAAACACCAGAAACAGACATTTTAGTATACACGCATTTCCCCCCCATACCCAAGCAGATAATTTGGAGTTTAGGTTACTAGACCATATAATTCTGAAAGAAAACTACCGAGTTCATCACTTTTCATTTTCAACCAAACCTTAAGATCTTTAGGCATCTGAGGTCCACATACCCATCACTGTAACTAACAATGACAGTTAAGTTGTCTGGTTTTACTAGCTGCATATTCCATCCTTTGAAGATTACTGTAAAACTGGTTTGTACAAGCTCTAATACGTGGACAACTGAAAATTAGGTTGGTAAAGAGCAGATAGAAATGTGTATTTCTATCTACCTTTACTACAATCTAGATAATGCAGAAGAAGATTTATATTATTCCCAGCTCAAGATAACAATGCTTATTGATGTCTTATCTCCAGTCTAAGAGCTTTCTCCTACCTCAAAATAGTTGTGATCTCTCTCTTTCTGGGAATACAGGACAGCTCATATTATCTAGAGGATCTGCATTTTGTCTCTGTTTCTTTGGAAACAGGCCAGAAAAATGTTGCCCTGGCTGATGAAGGAGAACATGACCTGGGGACCATTGCTTTAGTCCCTCCCAGCTCCATAGTGCACAGGAAGACAAATCTCTTAGCTTATAGAAGTTCTTCTTAGCTACATTAATGAGAGATAATTATATTCCAATCCTAACAGGATGTCCCCCTGTGTGGTAGGTAGCCTAAACGGAGTATCAGTATGCTCTGACAGTATGCAAGAATTTCCTCTAAGGATCCAGTTGCTTAAGTTAAACTTCAAAAATCTGAACCTAACTTGCTCTATGAATAAGCAGCGAAAAAACCCCGCCATTCTTTTTCATAAAATGCACAAGTAGTATATAATCTCATCAGTACAATGTGTAGTGCTTGACAGGGGTCACAGTGAAACTGTATTTTATAACCATTAAAAGTGCACCATTCTGGACACTTACAAGCTTTGTGAGGTCATTTAGGCTGTTTTCTGACAAAAACTACTTATAAAATGTGCATTCTTACTACCAATCTTTTTATTGAAAGATTTCTGAACTTCTATTTTGAAACATCTTGTAGTAATTGCTCAATAAGATGCAGGATATGAGACTCGACTGATCACTCAAAATTCAGCCTTGACTTTGAGAGTGAAATGTATTGGCTTACTCTCAAACACATGGGAAAACTTGAAAAAAAAAAAGTGAAGATCTGCCCAATTCCTATCTATATTTTAAAATCTGTATTATCTGTATTGAAGAATAACAATCTGAAAGATTTAATAGGCTTAATAATGTAGCTTTACAGATGGATACTACTTCCATAATTTTGTATTTTCCCACCCACAGAATCATTGTCTATCCCAGCTGGACTAGGTCACATCAGGAAATAATTTATTAGCCACTTAATGCATTTGTTACCATACCTTGAGTTCATCCACCTTCAAGTAATCAAATTGACTGTTTTCAAATCCAAGCAATTATGACAAATATGCTTTTATTTACTTGGCCACTTCATTAAGAAGTTTCTATCATTCCTTACACTTGTGGTATGCCATACAATTTGTGCATTGAGGCTTTGTGACCTGACAATCTTAAAGAGATTTCAAACATCTCTGGAGTGTAAAACAGCCCTGCTTTGATGAAGACATTATCAGGCTTGAATTATAGGCATTTTCTGTGTTATGCTTCTTGAGCACATAAACAGCATTCAAACAGTGAAAGAAGCAATTAATGGTATAAAGGGGGAAAAATACCATGTGCTGCGCGCCTCTGATCTGCCAGAGTTGCTATGTCCTGCAATTGTTTTCTTTGTTCTTCATTAAGACCCTGTGTCAAAGCTTGGTACCACACAGGGTTACGATTCTGAATTGCTGCAAGAGAAAGAAAACATAAGCAAAAGGAAAGTGTTCATTAAAACGTTCTGTAATTCAAAGCTTACTAACTCACTACCATTTTAATCTGAATAATATTCTGTTACAGTTACATAATTCAATACATTTAAAAACACTAATACAACCTCTGACCTCTTTCCTCCCACCATAAATTAATTCAAACAACTCCCCCTGCTCTGAAAGTGTAATGTTGGTTTCCCCTTTCCAAAGAAAGGACTTGTTCAAACCACATATTGAAAAGCCTGTTTGGAAGCTTTCAACAGGTTCTAGTTTACAATGGTATACACTAAAATTAAGTTAAAATATACTTGTTGGCCAGGAGAGGAAATAGTTACTTACTCTGAAAAATTGTTTTAAATATCTGATATTCATCAATAGGGTTGTCTTCATCATCAATAATTGTGGAATAGCCTTCCAAAGCAGTCTCTTCAGCATCATCTTCTTCCCAGTCTTCATCATCTCCATCTTCACCTGCCTGTTTTGCTAGAATTTCTAGATATTCTTGACTATCTTCATCAATGTCATCTTCATCACTCCCCAATTCCTCTGAGTTAAATACCACACACACAAAAAGTTTATCTCAAGAATAGTAAGAACAAATCTTTAGGTAGATGGCTGATTATGCAAAACAGGCAATGGAACTGATAACAGTATAGTGCAGACTAGAAAGTGGGAAGAAGCTCATTTAACTCTGCTCCTAGTGCTGTGGTCTTCCCCCCCAGACACTCTTCCCTCACTTACACCAACTGTGTAAGTGGGAAAGCAAAATGTTATTGTCACAAAAATGTATATAGAAAAATTTATATGCAGATAGTTTGGAACAGCGCTTGATAAAACTTTAAGCAAAGCACTATTCGTGCTCCAAAGAAAGTCTGAAATAATTTGATGAAAACACTTTCAAAGGCACACTCAAAAGGGCTGTTTGAAAAGAATGCTTGAGAAATACAAAATGTAATAGTATGAATGATGTATAATGACAATAGTCCGGAGAGTCCAGAATTCAACAGCAGAGATCAAAAAGAAACTGGGCTTTAGGTAGATAGATGAAAACCAACAGATATTCCTTTCAGTGTGGAAAACTGTTCCAAAAAATCACTCACAAAGACACCAGGCTGATGATGGAAAGATAAGAACTAAAAGCTTAAGCAGAGTATAGGGAAGGGTGGAAGAAAGAAGTACAGGGAAGTTGTAGGTAATTTTGAACTTCATATAAAGATGATGGCAAAAGATGTGAAAGTTTGTGAAATGACTGTATGAAGAAGAAAGTCTATAAAGGCTGATGAAGTTGATATTACATTGGGGGTAGGGTGAGGGGGGGTGGGGGGGGAATCACAAGAACTGTCATTTTCAACACACAGCTAAAACACCAGCAGCTTATGGGACAGTTTGTAATATATAGTCCAAACTGTACAATGGATTAGAAAGATTCCTGGAAACTCCTCCTACTGACTCTTACCCCTCACTCAAATGGGCAACATGCTCCAGTAATAATTCCTTTCAGTAATGACAGCATCCACACACAAAAGCTAGCCTGATGTCACTTTGAAGAGACTCAGCCTAGGAAGTTAGTTTTTAAGAGGAACTGGAAAGTCAGATATACTTGAAAGTCGTTAAAAGATGTCCAGTGTTCTACCACAGCCTTTGATTTTTGGAATTCAGGAACTCTGAAGAATTCCACAAAGGAATTCAGCATCTCCATCAGAAAAAAAGAAGAATACTAAGTAACAGCAATGTTTCATTTTCCATACCTGTTTCCTCATCTTCTTCAGCTTCATCATCATCATCGCTGTCATTTTCATGCTCTGCATGACAGGCATATGCTCTTTTCAATCCATTAAATAAAAGGATAAAAGCTGGCAGGATCTGGCCAGCAACTTGATTTAAAACCTGTGGTATTTGCTCCAGATCAATAAGAGCACACAAGCCAAGCACACACATCTTTCTATCATGAAGTCTACAAAACAAAAGAGTAAAAAAGTTGCAAGTTTTGTTATGATTTACAAGCAGGTAACATAGAGGTGTATCACAGAGAATAATCCTCAAAATTAGAAACACTTACCCCAAGAAACAGTCCACGTCATTAAGCCACTGTGTTATGAAGTGATTAGTGACAGGCTCCACATTATTGGGAAAACGAAGATTTTCCAACGTATTTAATAGTAAATGAGGATTGTAATACAAAGCAGCTATGGCAACCTGGAGGCACATTGTTCGCAGTTCACTTGTTTTCACTTCTCTGGTCAATCTCTCTAATGCAGCTTCCACAAATAAGGGTATGCACTGAAAAGTGAGAACCATTACAAATTTAGTGATCAAAAATAAATTTTGTAGTTCTGTATTTCACAATAAAGTTGAGAAATGGCATAAAACCAGTCTGGTGCATAAATACAGAGGGCATAAAATGGGAATAATTTTTAATTGCCAGCAGAAGTCATATACAAAGATGAAATGAAAAGGTGAAAAGTATTTAATCTACTCTGAGCACATCGATTTTGTGACGTCATGCACAGTGGCTGTAATTCCTGGTTCTATAATCTTGTGTTTTAAAAATGAAAAATAGAGGAAATGTGTACAGTAGTCCAGAAAAATCAACTTAGTCTTTTTTTAATATCCACAACAAAGTCAAGAGATATTACTAACGTTCCAAGAAAACAGCTATTCAAAGGAGTAGTCTCTTCAGAGATGCCACACTGGAGAAAAAAAAAATTGCTATAGAAGATTTTCTTTCAAATAAATTAAAAATTAAAGTTTCCAGGCACCATACCCACAAGTATTAAAAAGCATGCAAAAAATGTTTCAACAGCTATTATACAGTGCTTGTCATGTACACAGCAGAAGCACACAAATTCATCTCTCAAATTCCAACTTCCATATGTGCATAATGAAGTCCCTGGCTCCTCTATGACATTAATTGGGGTTCTAGGAACTTCATTTTCATTCTTATTTCAAGGCTATTAACTTGACAGATTGAATAATTTTCATGAAATATTCACTAGAATTAACTTAGAATATAATTAATCAACTTTTAGAACCAAGATGCTCCTAAAACAGTACTGTTCCAGATTCACAAAAACACATGAGTTTTGCAGTGTCCTAAATTCTGGAGACAAAGTGTGCAATAACTCTCTCTGCAGTACTGTTAACTGAGTAACACTGAAGTAGAAGACAGGATTATTAGTCACACTATACAAACTTCTCAGAACTGAACTCATGTTAATACATAATCAATTCATATTTGAGAATAAAAATCTTTTTAAAGTATTAGTTATAGCAACCAAAGTTGTTACCAACCTGATCAATGCCACGCCCTTTACACTGAAGAATAATTACTTCTAACAGCTTTGCTGCATGACATTCTGCATCTTCTCCAGCAACTCCTGTAAGGACCTGAAAAATAACAATTACTGTTGATGATATCCCTTGAAGAAGTATTTTCTCTATACTGTTTTGCTTTAAAAAGCTGATATAAATTTACCCATTCTATTACAATGCTAGCATAAACATCCATCAGTGAAGCAGCCAAATCTACAGCAATGGCTCAGTATCACAACTAGAAACTGAAACATTGCCGAATGCGGGTAAAACTGATCTACGTGTACAAATATTCAATAACTCTATGGACACAGAGCTTACAACAGTAACTGTAAAAGTGTCAGCTGCCATTTTGCAAAGGTTTATTTCCATACACAAACCAAAAATTTGTTACGCATTCACATACTGAATTTTGTAAAAATTATATTTACGAATTTGGGATATCCAGTGGGACACTACGCAATACCTAAAACTTCTGTGTTAAAGATTCACTGTGCTCAGCTAATAAAACACTAATCACTAAGAGGTTATAACAGGCTAATTTTCTTTTTTATATATATAAAATGTTCAAGTATTTACAATCAGCCTGGTTGCAGCTTGTTTTCAAATACAAGCTGACAAGAGTTATTCACTATAATATTTAAACACCTTCAAAAGAATTACTCAGGAAATGCCACGGGCAGGGCAGCTGACAGTTCACCATAGTTCTTATATAGACACAACACATGATATCCAGAAGTGGAAAACTGAAATCCCCACAGATTACTATTAGAGATTATAAAAACATTAAAACCATCTTATAAGGAAGTATTCATTTCCTCACATAGGGCTAACATTCTGGAAAGCTTTGTATTTTACATATTGATTGGATAAAGAAAGCCCAGTTGGCAGCTACCTATACTACACAGGAGCTGAGAAGCTAAGTTAAATACAGAAACACTGCTAAAAAGTGACTGGACTGAGTCAGAACAACTGCATTCTGCTCCCAGCTTTTATCACTGACTTGGCCTGAACTTGAGAAAATAACTTCCTATTCCTATCCCTCTACTTTCCATCCCTACTCCACTTGTTTTAGCTAATAAATTTAAGACCTTTAGCATACATATGGTATGTGGTATCCCAGCCATAGTGAGGCTACAAATCTCAGATAAAAGAAACCATCTACCTTTTGCAATATGCATATGTGTGTTTTGCATGCCCATAAGCACGAAGTGTATTACACAAAACACACATGCACAAAAACCTGGGTTTAATCTGCTTTTGTTGTGTATGATTTATTTTTCCCTTTTAGCAAAAGCATATACCTGAAATTTGATGCAGACTCTTTAAATTTCTCTGCTATAACTTAATAATTTGTGGAATCACGGAGGACATGAAATAGCATAATGCTTTAAGAGCAGATATAAAAATTCTTCATTTTCACAGTCTGCTGTTGTGGAAAAAAGTACCCAGTTTAACAGTGTATTACTTCAGAGATCACAGGTTTTGTTATCTCAAAGGAATCTACTTACCTTCTTGCACATACTGTAGATCATTTCAAGATATTTTGTGTCTGACAGAAGTGTATCTGTATCAACAGTAACATAATTATGCAAGAGAGGCATCATGTCTGTATTAAAAGATGAATGATCACAGTTAGATAATGGTTGCATGTTTTATAGGACAAGCTGTTAAAATCAGGTTGAAATCTATGTATTAATAAGTTAATTACAGTTCTTGCTTCATGTTTGTCAAGATAAGCGTGCGTCTAGTCATAGATGCCTTAGCAAAACAAGTCTGGTTGCAGCAACAGCAGAATAAATACTTCAAGCATACCCTCACTTCACTGTTCTCCTAACATTTCAATCAAGATGCAATTCATTGTATGGTTGAAATTACATATATGAAACCATTTGGCTTTCTGAATTATTTGTATTACTTACCAGTAAAATAATCAAAGCCATCCTGCTGAAAGACTTCAAAAACAAGAGGAAGAAGCTGCCACATTTGTGCAGAAACTTGCTGACAGGTCAGACTATGCGCCAAGGAAAAGATCTCCTCATAGAACTCTAAAAGAAACAGAATCTAGGTAAATTTAATGCCAATCCCATACATGTAAAAAAATACGCCAACAAAAGTACAGATACCTAATACATGCTGCTGCAAAACTGTTCCAATCACTTGCAAACAGATCCCTTCCAGCTGCTGCGTAATCTGGAAAAAGGAGTTATGAATGTTTTCAATACTTTGGAGTTTAAATTAAACACATTTAAAAATAAAATTACTCAAAGCAGTTTCTATTTATACAATATAGTCTTCTAAAAACAATTCAAAATTTCTCACATTTTAGAGCACTAAATGTGTAAGAGCAGCACTCCTAGCTAAGGATTTGTAAGATAGCTTTTAATATGAGGTGGTTTTGGAATATTCTTTGAATATTGGAAGAATCTCATTATAGGGTATCCTTTAAAAACAAAAGCCTGACAGTAACCCTATGCAACAGTTCAGTCCCATTAAAACACAATAAGCAAATGTATATATCAAAGGGGTAAGCAATGGAAATTGCAGGAAGTATTTGCTGTTCTGGAAAAGTGAAATTAAAAAAAAAAACCAACCCCAAAAACCCACCCTACAACATTTATTCTCTATTACTACACATATTGTGTTAGAAATGTGACCCACTCTGTTACAACTTTGTTGCATGATAAGTACTTCACTGTTTTCTGTTTTAAGATATTTTTGGCTGAAAGGACAGTTTTTCAGATAACAATGTCAGGAACACTGGAACTACAAAAGACTTTCAGTGTCTTAGACAATACATATTAGCTTTAAAGTAATTTTTACTTACTTCCTTGTGATCTTCAACTACACTGAGAAGTGTATCAATAGTATTCAAGATTCCCATTGCTGTCACTGCTTTGTCATCACTGCCCTCTTCATCTGGTCCAGTCTGGATCACCTGGTTAAATGTCATTGCCTGCATGTAATACCAAAACAACCCATAAATATGTCATTTAATGAGGACATGCTTGGAGATGAAGAACAATTGTGCAAGTCTGGTATTCCACACAATTTAAGGAGGACTTCTGCTAAGAAAACATGTATGAATATCAGAAGGTGACTGCTCCATTCCAGAGTTTGTTTACAAGATTGATAAAATTTGAATGTTAAGCCATCTAAGCTGTCAGCCTTTATCTATTCATGAATAAAAAGATATAAAATGACATTACTTTCCATGCAAAAGAATAAATTTCCCACGGTATGTTTTTCTGACACAAAAGGTTTAATTGGTAGCTATACTAGACTGGACCACTTTGCAGGCATTCCCAGAGAGGACATGCAAACAATTTATAGTTTTAACTCCAAGGCAAGGGCCTTTAATAGGGAAGCACTGAGCTGACCTCTGCATTTGAAACCATTAGTCCAACTTGCTAGATACGGCCATTCGGGCTCCAAATTTCTCCTGCAGATTCAATTTTATTTTCACATTCCATAAAACATAACATTATTTTCACACCAAACTTTTTATTAAAAACCTGCTCTTTAATTTCCCATTTTAGAACATAAAACCTAAGTCACATTGTAGAGACTACCTAAAATGTCCTACCAAAATTCATTATTAACACCATCAGGAGAAAATACACACAAAGACTTCTCAAACATTTCTACAATTGTTCTTAGAAATTTCCATTTAAGGTCAAGTTATGAAGCCACCTTTGAGAAAAAACAGTCTAAATGTAGACGAAAATTACTTGTATCAATGCACTTAAGCAGATTGGAGTAACAACACCTACTGATTGATGGACAACTATCTTAATTTTAAATACCAATCTCTCACATAATAAACATCTCCTGAAGTCACTAGAAAGTCTTACCAAATGCTGTGTCATTTCTACTGCAATTGGGGTAACTTCTTCACTATATTCACAGATCATCTTCTGAATCACATTAGTAAGGTCATCATTTTCAGTCTCTCTTATAATATGAAGTAAAGCTTGCATTACGGGTCTAATAAACGGAGTAATATATTCTTTAGCTGTAAAACAAGTGAAAATACTTGAATTGACATTCTTACAAAACTACAGTATCAGTAAAAGAAAGTCCATATATATTTTACTAATATTTAGTGCTTTGGCATTAATATGCCAAAAACATGTGCAGTATTAAATCATTATAGCAATACTAACATTCAGAACAATTTTTTAACAAAAATGTATACCAAGAGGATCACAACTGAAGTATGAAAACCAGAGTTCTACAGTCTTTATGGGATGCAAGATTACTTATCATTGCAGATTTTAATTGAACAGGAATGTGTATATACACATTTTTGTCAAATTAGCCAAAGTATTTGATATAGAATTTATGTTTGTGGCTTTTATGCCAGCTTCAGGAATACTAAGCAATGTAAAGCCCACCAGGATAAAGACAACTTTTTTAAAGAAATAAATTTTAACATGAATGAATGTATGCTGAAACAGATATGCTTGTATTGCCATTGGATTTCTGATTCAACAATTAGGTGCTGTAAACCTGGATTTATTGTACCATGAAATTGTGATAATGTTATTTATAAAAAAACATATTTTTTTCCAGCTGGAAAATTACAATAAGTGATTACAAATTACAATTGCAAGAAGTAAATTAACATCAGGAAAGAGGAGAACAAGTCTCCCTGAACATCGCAATATTAATGCCTATTCCATTAAAGCTTGCTGTAGCTTTAACAAAAGAGGGCTACCTTTCTCTTGATTACTGATCAGAACTTGAAGTGCTATTGCAGCTTCCACTTTCACAGGCATTTCCCTATCATCTATCAGACACCGTCTTGTGAGTTCTAAGGCTGTCTGGAGATTCTGGTCACTCTTAAATTTGACTTCACAAAAATAATGAAGAACCCAACAAGCCTGAAAAAAAGACATTGAACAAATTCAGAGTTACAAAACCTACTAAAAGGATTATTGACTACTCATATATCCATAACCTACACAAATTATTACATCTGAAGTAAATATACTGTTGAATAAAGATACTGTAAAACTTCTTAACAGATGAAGATGTTTGAGAGTGTGGAGGCTGGCCAGTGGGAGGCTTGTCTTTCAGACATCACTAGACCAGTACTATGATCTCAAGTTTATCTTTGGCCACAGGTTTTGTGTGAGCAGTACAGTCTAAATGCAAAACACAGATAGACCATACCACCAGACACAGATGGAAAACTATGCACACAACTCTGCAGCCATTTTAGAACTACACAGTAGCTATCTATAATCGCACATAAAGGTTGATACTAATCTCCGAAATAAGCATACAATTTATTACAGAAAAAGTGCAGAAAGGAGTACATTTTTAGAGGGAAAAATTTAAAGAATATTCCTGAACTCTTCAGTTGGAACAGTGTATCTTAACAGTAAATCTTACACTTTCTTACCCGTGCTCTCATGTAACCCAGCTCACTACTGAAGAGAGGGAACACATGATTCTGCAACATATATTCCATCTGATCTTTATATATCTTCTTCTGTCAGAATATGAATAGAAACACATCAGTTTAAAACTTTTATATAAAATGCATTTCTAATCAAGTAAAAAAATGTCATATATAAAAGCATCAACAGCATAACAAAACGCTCAGACTTTTAACTTCCCCCTTTATTAAACTCCATTAAGGAACAATGAAATCCCATATTAGTAATTAAACTTGGATCCTACATGGACTTTTATAATTTTCAGTCAAAATAGTGACACTTTTTTCCTGTCATTTTTTGACTCCTAGAGACACCTTTTGTTTGGCAGTACATTACTCTGTTATCAAAAGCAAAAGTGGTCAGGGAAGCTTCTCAGAGCTGTTGTCCAAATACAGGTCCATGCCCTGCATCTTTTTGGCTACCATTCTAATTGATCAAGGTTGCTAACTGCACTTTATTTCCTCTCTTCTATACCCAGAAAAGATCTCATTACATCAACAGCCTCTCACTGGATGGATTTTTTTTTTCCTTCCTTCCACAAAAAAATGGAATGTAGTTAAGTGCAGCACAGGAAATGGTGTAGCAATTCTTACTAGAAGCAGAGAACTTAAAGGAACTTAAAACAATCATCTGAACTTGAACATGACCTAATAAAGCTTGTGTAATTAAGCTGACAAACCCAAAACAATTAAGTTCAACAGCTTTAAAAAAACTGGCAGCTATTCAAAAACTTGTAAATTCAAAGAGCTATTCTCTATGTGACACTATATGTGACACTATATGTGACACTATATGTGACACTATATGTGACACTATATGTGACACTATATGTGACACTATATGTGACACTATATGTGACACTATATGTGACACTATATGTTAAAGAAAGGAAAGGAGGAAAAAAAAGAACTAAAAGAACCACCAGATTTGTTATACTTACTTTTAAGAGAATTTCAGCCAAAGAACCGATCATATGTAAAGCACCATCTTTCTTACGAGGGTCAGCATTTGGCTCCGTAAGGATCTGATAACAAAAGCCCATTGTCTTCTGCAAGACCTATATTACATGTAAGGTTAGTCAAAGTATTTCAATCAATCATCTCGGGTACCATTCTCCATGCTCTGAAATGCTTAAATCTCTAATAATCTGCTCCAAGTCTGGAATTTGGATAATGTTTTATGTCTTTGTTATAAACACACAACATTCTTCATAGATAGGTCCTAGGGGAATTGGCAAATACAAAAATCACAAATAGACCAGTGCAAAATAAATTTGAGAGAAATGATAAATTTTAGTGTACTATATGACAGAGAGCAGTAAAGTAAAACTCTTATTAGTAGTTGTTTCAGCAAATGGAGACTATAAACTAAACCTGGCTAACGTATTTAAGTAAAATCCTTGAATAGCTTACCTCTTTCCTTTTACTACATGATGTAAACAATAACGTCTGAGCAGCAGTTGTTGGAGAAATGAAGTCTTCAAATACATCTAATTAAGTAAACATATAACACCTATAAATTTTGGTCCTTTACTACAGTTCATGATCCTAATGTAATCTAATAATTTAATATGAAACAAAAGAGCAACAATTTTCCTTTTTTTTCAGGTGGTTAATCATGCTTTCTTACTACAGATATTGCAAGACCAAACAACAGTAACACATGGTTGGAGATTCCTGATACATATGTCTCACCTTTTTCATGATCACTGGCTCTACATGTCTGATTTGAAATGTATGTCTTCCTTATTTTTAAGATAAATCTTTTGTAACAGTAGAAGCAGACACAGCGGTCAATTTTTGACTTATATGTTATTTGCTGTACAGGCAAGCACACGATTGAGTTAAAAATGCTCAGTTTCTTATTTCTCTGCAGAAGAGGATTATCAGAGCCTTGTATAATACCTGTACTGTTTACAGGTCTGCCTCTGACCTGAGAGATAAGAAACTCCCAAACCCATCAAGGTTCCTTGTTCTAGCCACATAAAAGTCCTAGTGGAGGGAAGATTTTGTTCAGGAAGTCTCAAGTATCTTCTGTCTTCCCCAGCCTGAAAGGACTGCATAGACAGAGTAAACCCCAACACCAAAGTAGCAAGCCACAGGAGATTAAATTAGACAAGTCTGGAATGCTAGGCTTACTTCATAATGTTTCATTTACCGTTACGGTAAACCTGTTCTGAACTGTGCCACGTGTGAAATTCCTTAAGATTGTTAAAAACTCCAGGGCCTGAAATATTAGCTGTTGTAAAGCATAAACTTTTAATAACATTAAATTTATGTAATAATTGTTAGCAAGACCTGGACTGTTTGACTTATAACAAAAACTTTGTAACTCTCAAAATTAGCTACCTTTTCAAGTGCAGAAACACTGTGTGTTGACTCTCATATGTTATCTGTTATTTCCACCAGTATTTCCAAAAGAAAACTATATGAAGTTATATTATTTGGATAACACAAACTGTTTTTCTCTTTCTTTTAAAAATTAAAGCCATATCTATTTAAAAAAAAAATAATCCCATATTTGTGTGAAGTCATATTTTAAGATTTCAAATTCTCACCAAATTTCATGCGAATATATTCATACGGATCTTCTTGCCAAAGCTCTTCATCAGCATCTGTATAGCACATCAATGGAAAAATAACATCTTGGATAATTCCCTGCAATAAAAAAAAAGTTGAAAACAGGCTAGCACTACTAAATCAATCTCTATATTCTGTCCTGTATTCAACAGATTTTGTCCATCCTGTCACTTCTCATATAAAATGGCAACATTCTAAAACTATTTGGACATACTGGATTTTATGTGCTACCTTGCAAAAAAGAGATATTTTAATTTAAGGTAGAGCTACAATACAGCGCAAGCTACTAGATTTGCTTTGGATAATGGTATGTGGAGATCATTCAATGCCATAAATTCAGTAGCTTACACCATCTCCAAATTTGTTGTGTTGCTGTGTTACACTGTAATCCTTAATATATTAAAGCACAAAGGACTGACAGCAAAAAACCCAATTAGCTAGCTTTGCTCGTGTATCAAGGTAACCTTCACCAAACAGGCTTGAACTCTTTCTACCAGCCATTTATAACAGAAGTCCCTAAAACTTGAATTCTGGCAAGGCTAGAAACACCATACAACAGACTGACTAAAGGTACTGCCGAATCATCTAAGTATTAAACCCCAAAAATGGTTTACTTGAATATGAGGTTTCAGATTCTTCCAGGTGACTGCATGTGACACTCCTTGATTGATGTAATTCAGTGTTTGCTGCAGAACTCTAGGAGCCATGTACTGCTTTTCCTTGTATTGATACAACACCTTCAGCAACACCTAGAAAAATCAATCTCATCAATAGCTTATATTGACCACAGACCATTTTAACCAGAAGAATTCTACCCTCCCTCACAATCCTACATAAGAACCCCTCTAAATCTAACAAAACCCCCCTCTTTATTCACTAGACTAAAATGGGTACTAACTAATCCTTCTGCTAAATGCCATTGTTAATTTTATAAGGCAATTTGCAGCTCATATGAGGTGCTGCATATCTTTTAAAAATACAATCCTGTAATAAGACAAAACATACATGCTAATTCATCACCAACACAGCCCAGGGGACCTGTCCCTCTGAGGTTTATTATTCCATCTTGCCATTCTGGGGGGAGAAATTAATCACCAGACACTGGATTGGTAAAAGACTCTACACTTACACAGTCTACTGATCCTTGCCTATGGGCAGCCTTACAGCAATGATGCTGTATGAAGAATGCATGCATATGAAGAATGATGAACCAGCCTTTCCCCTTGGCTTTCTGGCCTCAATTCTTCTCATGAGGTGGCATTCAGAACTATTCACAGGGATTTATGTTTGTTAAAGTCCATGGCTCTCCACAAATAAGGACATGAAATGGACATGGGACGATTACTAGTAATTAAATTCCAGCTCACTGGAAAGTTTGGTATTAGTAATGCAAGGGGGTTTCCTTGTAGCCCAATCCAGGTCAGTGGTAACGCTGCACCTTCAAGAGCAGCAGCACCAAATAAAGAGAAATGACAAATCCCATTTCCAGGGTTTCATTTAATTCTTCACATAAAACAACGTTTAAAAAAATCCAAACCTGAAGGAACTGAAAAGATATCTATCAATCTGTAATAACACCAAGAAAACATTTTGGGAAAATGAGATTCATTATTTTGAAAAGTAATTCCATTGATAACATTTATTACACAAGCACTGAGGCATTTCCCCCAAAGAAGATGCCTCACACTTGAGTTTAAAGAGGATGCATTCATTCACCATGAAATTCATAGCTTTACAAATGGTTTTATATTCAAAATGCTAAATATAATGCTCTAGATGCATTATCAGTCAAACTTTAACTGCTCATGTTTAAAAGCCTCCTGGACTTAAAGAAATTAACGGTTGTTACCCTCACCTGAGTACAAGGCTTTGGTGGCATTAGATATTGACTTAGGATAGGAAAGGAAAAGAGAACAAATGTTCAGACTTGCAGCTGTTTCAAGGATTATGAAAGAATACATATGTCAAAATTCCTTTTCAGTCTCTTGTGAACTAAAAGAGAAAATGATTCTCTGCAAAAACAATACCTTAAGTGACAGATGTTTGTAACTTCCAAAATCAGTAAAACATTGAGTACATGGTAAGACTAACATGCTTCTTGAAGTTATAACAATTAAGAAGAATGTTAATCATTAAAAAGTCTAACAAACTGGTAACAAAATTGATTAAACATGTAAACAACTCTGCAACATATTTTACTTCCTTGATGGTATGCCTTAAATACAGTCTTTCCAGAAGTAATTGGGAAACTAACAAAGACAGATTTCTTGTGGTTTTACACAGAGTACATCACATTCTAAAGACTGGCTTCCTTTATAAATTTCAACACAAGCAACAAAGAAGTGACCATCATTGTATTAACAGCATATAGTGAACTTTTATAACGCGTGGATCTGAGACAGGCTCCATGGCCTAAGTCACTCCATGGTGACAGCTCAGGAAAGATTTAAAAAATATAAATTAGGAGTTCTCTGTTCTAGACAAAAGTAGTAATCCTGGGTCTTCAGCAAAGTAGAACTTAACATACAGTAATACAATCTTCTCTGTGGAAGAGCTTATACAAGAAGGCCCAGTTTGCTGGTGTATTTGAATTTTAGAAGGATCTGAAGTTGTTTCTTTTTGAGAAAGAGATATTCTCCAATGTAACAGGACAGCACACAGAAAAGCCTAAATTCATCAATAGTCAATGAAGGGATGGGCAATAGTCTTTGGAAATGAAGACAAAGCTGAGGCCTAACAAAGCAGCCACACTCTTAGGACAAATGTTTTGGCCCTCTCTTTTCACAAATCTAAGCAGTTTCATGATTCAGATGCAATAAGTAAATAAATTAAAAAGATTAAGAAAAGGTTTAAGAATTGCAGTGAGGAAAAGCAGGATGTGGGACAGAGGCTCCAGGGCAAATAAAGAAAATTCTGCAACTGTGCCAAGGAATAACCAGACAGTAGTGTTCAGCCAGGGCTTAGTTCTGGCTCACCAGGTGTTTCAAAATGAGAAGTGTCTTGAGCAAAACAGCTGCTAACACAAGGGATAAGAATCAAGATATTCCAGCTAGGCAGTTCAGCCTGTTTTGACCAAGCTTAAGAAAGTTTAGCTAGAACTAATGCTGAATGTACTGGATTTTTTTTTTGTTGGTGGTGACATGCACATGACAAAAAGATAAAAAGAATAATCAATGAGAAGTAATTATGAGAATAATATTAGCAGTATGTTTCAAGTTTATACTTGAACAACCTGTAACCCCATACCATATCTTTATCTATTACTCCTTTAGTAAAAGGGTGCACTTTGGAGAGTAAAGAGAACTCAGTGAAGCATATTATCAGAATTTGTATTCTTCAGTATTTCATGGATTTCCAATTTTTGTAAAGAAATACATCCAGTTCAAAAATCTTCCATAACATTTAACTGAAGGGTTCAATTCCTTGAGTATACATCCAAGATTTATCTTCTGCACAGAAATAGAGGACAGCACCTTAAAAATAATCTGTATTTCTAAACTAGTTACATTATTGTATAGGAAGAAACTGTAAGCATTTTAAAGTTTTGCTTTTTAGCAATTTTCTTTAAAGACTTGAATTCTTGGTGTTTCCTGGATGCAATAACGGTAAGGATCAAATTTGATGCAAAGAAAATGTAAAGAAAAAACACAAAGTATTTTCTTGAACTGTTTAAATTTATCTCTTCAAAGACTTCTTTTGCCCATATAGTCTTTTGTCAGAGCTTCATTTTATCTTGGAAGTGCAAAGCAACCAGTAAGGTCTTAAAGAACATGTAGTAATTATCTGTCTGATGTCATCTACAGGTGACAGATGAGTACCTCAGAAGGTGATGCTGACTCCATTTGTCTGAGTAGTATGTTGGGATATATTTCCTAACACTCCATGTGACAAATGTTCTTTTCCCTTTCAATATTTTGGACGACCTTCAAAAAACATGTATTTAGGAGATACTTTCCCTACTTCTCCTCTTTTAAAGTCCTGTAAATAATTATAATTTCATTAGGAATGAAAACTAAGAAAATTGAAACTGAACTAAGAACTGTTCTTCTCCTGATTAAAATAAAGGTTTTGAAGAAAACATTCCGCTCCCTGAGATTTTCATAAATTAATAGTCTACTTACATTTACAACCTAATCAACTTAATATAATCAGATTTATGAGCCAATACAAGGAAATTTTATAAAAACTACTTGAATTTTTTTTATAAATAAACTTGTTTCAAAAGAACAGAAGTCAGGAGTACAGCCAGGAGCTGAGAATCAGATCAAAAAACTTCCCAATATTCATGTGAATTTTCCTGCTAGTTCAAAAAATTCAAATTACTGACTTTAAACACATGCACTATAAGAGAGGCAGATGACAAGTTATGTCCCATCCATTCTGTCCCTTCATGAAAACCTGTAGGTTCCTGCCACATGGTAGGACTATCTGAATCATTAAGTTACTCCAATAAAGGTAAATCAAGGATAGCTTGGCATAATATTAATACATCAGGTTAGAAACTGCTATAGTTCATAAGATGCTTTGTAGAAGTGGCAACCCCCAGACAGGGAGATGAGTGGAAAGTGACCAGACTTACCTGTTTGTACGCGAGCCTCTGCTTGATCAGGCTTTTGCAGAAGGCTAGAAAGTTTAGTATTTACTAACTTTGAGTCAAAGAAGAATTATATTGTCAGACTTAAAGGGGTAGGTAAGAAGGCCAACTACACCACATAAATATTATACCTATCTCTTCCAGAAAGAGAAAAATTGATAGCATTTATCTGAAGCTCATCTGAGGGCTTGTTATATGAGAGCATTTACTCTATTTACAGATTATCAATGCTGCATAGGCTATTTTCAGTGGATTGTCCTACATGGCAAATTAATAATTTTTTTAATCATTCTTTTCTTTTGACCCACAGATGTCAGTGCTTTCCATGCCCATGTGCTTAAAAAAACCCACCTGTGAAGAAGAGCAAGAAGCCTTTTCAGAAAATAATTAAATAAGAAATCATTACTAACTCTAAACTTATCCTAATACACCCCACATTCAGTGTTTCTTACTTGCTGAACACCAACAGCAAATGCCTTCAGGAACACTTCAGCAAACTCATTGTACTCCTTGGAAACATTACCAGGACTTCCATACCTAGAATTAGAAGCAAGTATGCAAATTCAAGGGTGCAGTCATATTATTGACTTGAGTAGTTGTTTGCTTTTTTAAAAAAAAAAAAAATCACCAAAAAACAACAAAGAGAAAATACCTCTCAAAAAGTCTAGCTAAGATATGCAAAGCCCACTTCTTGCATTTCCACCAAGGCAACTCAGGTCTGTCATCTTCATCAACTTGAAGGGTTTCCTGGGGACGGGGGGGGGGGGGAGAGATTATTTACCAACTATTCACAAAGAGTTCAAATTATATGTATTTTGAACAACTATATAGCATATTTTGCTTGTAACCTGCTATTTGCACTCCTAGCTTAAGAGAAGTATAAAGTACAGCATACCTAAAAATAAATCCCATTATATATGCTGCATAAATGGTCAACAAATTCTTGAAACAAGAAGCCAAAATAAGTTGTGCTATAATTTGAAAACAACAGAACTCCCATACAAGCTACATATTTTCAAAATTTGTCTTGTCTGTTTAAAACACCCTATTTAGCTTAAGAATTTTTTTTTTTGCATCTACTGAGAAAAAAGAATGCAGAAATAAAAAGTTAAACTTTTAAACATTCTAATGAATGAAAAATATTTAAACTTAAAGACCTAAATAGCCAAAAGCCACTTACAGCTGGTACATCTCTATCGACAACAGTCTTCAGGATTTCTATCCATTCAGTCAGGTTTTGCTGATTTATCAACTCCAAAGGTAATGTGTACTTATTTAGGAAAAAAAAAAAAAGCAAAATAAATATATTATAAAGCAATTTGAAAATAATGTTACTTTCACAGTTTGAACTTCAGCTCTTTCAAATCTTTGTTGACACTTAGCTACCACGAAAGATTAGCAAATTACTCCAAAAACCAGGCAAAAGAACTTAACACAACCTAGTCTATATCCTCAAAGGTGCTAGAGGTCTTTACTCCAATTCATTCTGCTTATGCAATCCTAAGATGCTACTTAAATGGATGTTACACTAATAGCTGAAGCAATTAACAGCATATTAACAGTTTAATTCCAAACTTCTGCATTTACACTGGTAATTCTATGTAGGCTGGCCTCTACAATCTGTCATTAGAAAACTTATTTTCTAATCAGTTTTCTAACTGATTTTCTAATCAGTTTTCTAGCAAACACTCTTAGAGGATGGCATGCATAAGTTCTATCTAATGACAACCAGGAATAGCACTGTACAAAAGTAAAAGCACAGCACAATCAAGCATACCAAAAACCTGTGAATCGTACCACAGTTGAGTAGTAGGGGAGATGATTCAGATATAATCTAATATTGTTAATATTTCTGTCATTTACTATTTTAAGGAAAAGCATAATGCTTTAAATTAAATTACTTATTGTGTATATACAAAGTTTACTTTTTACCTGGACAAGGGCATAAAATATTTTGAAGATCTGTTTCTGGATGAGGACAGACTGATCAGATGGATCACTCAAGAGCTGAATGAAACTATCCTTCAGAACTGGTAGAAAATGTTGCATTGCAGCTATCAAAGGACTTCGCTCCTCTGGTTTCTTGTACCTTTAGATTAAGAACAAACCAGTTTTGTAGATCTTTCAGGTAGCTTTTGGATTTTAAAAAAGTCCACCAGTGTAGACACAAGTAGGTTATAATACATTTCATAACAACATATGATTTAAAAAAAAAAACCAAACCCTAGCCATTTCTTGTTACAGAATTTGAAATAAAGCTATAGCCAGACAACATTATGGTTAAAAGGCAAGTTAGAAAACCACTGAGTGTCCATTACTCCACTATATATCCACATTAGTTTTCTGCTGGTAATGCACTCCTGCCAACTTATTCACTTTGAATACTACATCATGTTTGGCCACACCATTACTATGGTGAAAAGCAATCAGAGCACTACAAAAACTGCAAGCAAAAGGCACACATTTATTGCCAAGAATGGCAGATGCTGGGCTAGTCAGTAAAATTCCAGAAAGACATTTATCAGAGTTCACAATTTATCAAAATATTTCCAGAAACTAGACTACTTCACTGACATTGAAGAAAGTAAATTGTGAAGTCTCTCAGTTTACCATTGATGTCTCTCACATTTTACCATTTAATTTGCCCAAATCTAACAATTTGATAGAGAACGTAGGCTTCAAGGCTATGTGGCGGACTCTGAGCAGGCTTTGATTGCAACCCCCCTTGAAATAGTGCCTCAGACCTTCCCATGCTGGTGACAGTCCACCAGTTTGCCTATACTGAAAACAAGGCTCCATTTCATTTCTCAAAACACTTCAAAATTGCTGAAAGGAAAGGAAGGTGTATTTTGAAATCTTTCCCCCAGCTTTTAACTTACAAAGAAGAAAGTCCTTATTGACTCAAGAGTTATCACAGCAGAATAGGATCTTGTCCATACTGGTGATGACAATAAGAACGAAGTAAAATATCACTTTAAGACTGTACAGCTTTATTTTTTTCATTAAGCAATTAATACTATAATACTCTTGGACTCTTGTGGGAGATTTTTGGGTTGGGGGATTGGATTTTGGTTTGGTTTTGTTTGTTGGGGGTTTAATACATTTTTGGTATACTTTTCACTAATATGAAATATCAGTGCTCAACCTCTTAAACAATGCCAATTTGCAGAAATATAAGATAAAGTCTACTCAATCTGCTGCCAGATGGCACATTCTGTAAAAACTACTACAGAACACTGAGCTCCAATAATATAGTTTCCATGTATTTTCTGAAATAGAAACCTAAATATAAGGATTAAATGTTGCTCAGGAAAACTCAGTTTCTAATTTCCGCAAAAGACACAATTGAAAAAGACAAAAAAAAATGACTATGCAAAGAGCAGCCATTTGATCTTGCTGCCTGGATTTGGAGGAAAAAAAAAAAATGTTGAAAAGCCCCAAGATATTTACCTTCCACATTAAGAAAAAAAAAAGTTAATAGCTAAATATTCCTACAACTCAAGCAGTAAAAACTTGATCAAAGCCACAACATTATGCAGATTTTTCCCCAAAAAAACCTGACATAAGTAATTTAACAAATTTGACAGAGACCTGCTTGCACCCATACTGTTACACAATGAAACGTGCATATTCCTACATGATTTGTGAAACTGACCCTTGTTGACTTCACCCGAAAGCCAAACAAGTATGAGCAGTTGCTGGCCTCAGCTAAAGTGTTTGATCAACTAAGATTATGAACACACCTGTTACCTTAGTTAATCATGAAATACTGTGCTCATATCAAAATTCTTCCCTAAACAAGGATTGCTATAATCATAATATCAAACATGAAGTGTTCACTGGTAGTGTATCTCACAGATCTCTGCTGTATATTTGGTTAAAGATGTTTAAATTGAAAAGTAAGTGAGAAATTAGTTTATTTTCCTTTCCTAGCAGGACTTGTAACCTTCAGCCACTGAAAAAACTCCAACATGGGATTACAAAGGTCTTTATAGCATTTCTGTAAAAAAGGATTTTTGAGAAACTGATATTCACCTGTTTTACATTAATTTATGTAAAATTAATGGAATTAGAGAGTGCAATTTTTCAATGCAATGTTTTAAATCAAGTACCTGAAACAAAAATGTTATGCATGACAGTGCTTTGAAAGAGTAAATTGTGGATTCCATCAGTCCCACTACTACAACTCCCTGACTCCAGGACTGCACTTTTCTCTGACCCAGCTCAAATGAGCTTCCAACATGCCAGCAGCAGCAGCTAAGCTCCCCATAACTTCTCAAGGCGCAACCTCAACTTTAAAGCTCTGAGCGTAATACCACATACAGAGCAAACAACATTCACCTGTATCCTAGCCCAATGCCTTGCATATAGGAGAAAGTGGGCTTTGATAAAGATTTCCTATGATGGGTTGAATGAGGCTATCAAAATGATCATACCAAAGTCAGGTAACTAATTCTGAACTTCCTAACATTCAAGATTTCACACTTTGAAACCTTTATGTTTACTGTCACTGATACCTAGAGTACAAATTGTTTAAGAGTCTAAACCTGGTTTAAAGAAATAATAATTTTCTGCAAAAGTCATGATTTTGAGCAGACTTTCTTACTACTATCAATCCATAAAAAACAACTACCAAATTAAGGCTTTAAAACACCCTCTTTTTTCTGATCTCAAACCTCTAATGAAGGCAGTTTTTCTGTAATTTCTTAGTGGAGAAGATGTATGAGCCAACATCTGCATAGCGAGTATTCAATAATATTTTCTACAATTAGATTTCTTTCACCTTTGTGCAATCCCACACGCAATTCTACATAGTTACAATATACCTATAGAATAGAAAAAAATACACACAACTATATTAATTCTTCTGTTTTATATGGTAGAAAAAAAACTTACTCATAGTTTTTCACAAGTTGATAAAGACAAAGAAGAATTCCAAGCCAACAAGCACTGTTGTCAGACTGAAGATAAAATCCAATTTTCTCCACAACTGCAGTCCAGCGACTAGGATAATCATGCTTGATAATATGGTGAATGCAAGTAGTAAGCTGTACTCTAGAAATCAAATACACAATGATTAAATAAGTTACAGCTATTTTAATAATAGTCTTGCGGTGTTGAAACAGCTAATATTGCCCAAACTTAGACTTATTTCAAGTTTTGTTTAGAAGGTTTAGGTTCTGTATTTTCTGCTCAATATTCTCCATTTGAGGAACTTTAAATTTCTACATGCTGCACAAGCTGAAAACTGTTTTTCCATCTACATTAATTCTATGCTTAGGATACACAACGTATGACAATGATGCTTAGCACACAGGTGATCTTAGTTGTGGGAAAAAAAAAAAAAAGACAGAAACCCAACAGTCAGAAACCACAGCCAATTCATAAACAGGTTAAAACTGCATACCTAATCAGCTCAGGAGAGTGAATAATGGCTTCTACAATATTTTCACGGATACAGTGTCTATCTTCTTCTGGGATGGAGTAAGGTGGAATCTCTCCTGGTGCAGTTTCACGATCTGGCCAATACTGGGTTATCATATTTTTCAAGTAGATAACCCCTGTGAGACAAAAGTGGGAAATCAGCTGATAGCCATTCAAAGTACAAAACAAACACACATTTTGCGAACAAATCTATTTTAGAACAAAACTGATTGAAATTACTAATTCACTGACCATTTCTGAGTAGGAAAATCAAAACACATAAACCATGCAAATTATTAACCTAATAATTTACTAGGTTGATACTCTTTCACTCATCTATTGTGATATCTGTATTTTTAGTTCTATAAAGAATGTATTTTCATAAAAGCAATACTTTTAGTGTTTTTATATCTGTGCTACAGATAAATAGTTGTGGAACATTTTAGCAACACACTTCTGAAAAATGCTTTATAATTATTTTCTCAGTATTTTCATTTAAAAAAGCTAATCAATACTAGTGACTATCTAAAATGTCCCTTGTAAGCAAAAAAAATCTAATTAAGTTTGTGATACAGGAGTGAATGCTAAAGAGAAACAGAGCTCCTTTCTATCAAGGTTATGGGCCACAGCACTTTGTAGCAATCAGGCTGCTGGCACAAATGCCTGTGTTTACCATTTGACAACCTGCTACCATTTGTGTTTACCACAAATCCAAACTGCTTATGTGGCAGAATATAGATTACAGCATTTGGAAAGAAAAGGACTTACAAAATGCAACAGGAAATCTCAAATTACAAACTAATAACAAAGTTACTATTAATATAATTCTATATATAAATGCATAAAGCAACTTCTCTTCCCAAATTTCACGTGCACCTTCTGAAGATTCAGAAACCAAAGGGTTTCAGAAAGGATTTCAGAAACCAAAGGGTTTCAGAAAGGATTTCAAGATTTCAGAAACCAAAGGGTTTCAGAAAGGATTTCAGAAACCAAAGGGTTTCAGAAAGGGTCTGCAAAGGTAAGAAACACTCAGCAGATATGTGCTATTACAAGACTGAAGTGATGCAGACTTCAGTCCATCCTCAGAGGGATTTATCATGCCATTAACTGCTTTGCAAAACATGCACTGTTTGTAATCTACACATTGTATGAGTTGTTTCCACTCTCTACAGACTGCTTTGGTTTTTAATTGGCTTACACTGAGGGTGAATTTTCAGAGGTTGTTTTCAAACCTCCCCCTTTTTTTGCATGTTATACATGTTAAGCAGTAACTTTTTAGAGTCATCATCTGAATGGTACCCCCAAGCAACAAGATAAAAACACAAGTTAGGCTTATGCTACAACTTAGAATAGTCTACTACATGGAAGATCCAAATAAGTGACCAAGATCACACTTCATGAACTGTCAGAAAAACCACTGAAGTACCATATTAGAAGCTCTATCAAGTAATCATAGAAGCTTTAAGGTGATGTTTGGAGTTGCTAATAGTCAATATCCAATTTTACTTACGGCTCATGTGCAAATCAGCAGGGTTCCAAAAGACATACTTTGGTTTTGTCCATTTAAAATGTTTAGAAACATTAGCATTACTACTACAAGGTTAAATTACCTCCTTGGACCAAGCATACTAGCATCATAAACCGTTCTGTTTCCCCAAAGACCATTATTCACTAGAGATAAAGGGGAGCAATCACTGAAGAGCTAGCCACCTTTTCTTTCCATCTTCCTTATTCAGTGTGTGGTGCCAGATACAGTTCATGATGACCATTATTCGAGCAACTCCCAACTTTTGAGTATTTGAGATTAAAACCGTTAGAATTCTTTAACAGTATCTGCATATGTACTTGTGTGTATGCACCATTAAAGTAGATACAATGAAAAAAGGTTTGAAAACTTGCCTGCCTGTCTCACTGGTAAATCCAGTTGCTCGGACATAGTGAT
Source organism: Ciconia boyciana (assembly GCF_034638445.1). Classification (NCBI taxonomy): domain Eukaryota; kingdom Metazoa; phylum Chordata; class Aves; order Ciconiiformes; family Ciconiidae; genus Ciconia; species Ciconia boyciana. The sequence goes on from NC_132939.1 coordinate 13,184,043, forward strand.
CTGAAGCAGAGTTGAAACAAAGTTCACTGACTTATGAGCCTGTAGAGGGGGGGAAAAAAAAAAAAGGGAACATTATTTAGTCATAGTTTGTTAAGTTTTAGAATACTCCCATTAGGTTTTACAGTATCTTTATAATGATGTAATGCAATCAATAGAATACCAGCAATTCAGACAGTTTCACAGTAGTCAGCTAATCAACCGAAGCATTCCAAAGTTTCATGCTTACTGTATTCTGAAGACAGCATGGGGGAGGAAAAAACCCTACTGTTTAAGGTAATAGAGTTGAAGAAATCATTAAACAGGCTTCAGGAATCAGCCTCTTACAGTCACCAAATATGTTCCTCATCCAGAACAAATACTTACTTAAAAGAAGAATATCTAAATAGCCAGAAAAACCCAAGCGCAGCAAGTTTACAGTGACCTTTAACAAGGTATGAATTCATAATATAATAATCTAAGAAACAGATGGCAACTATGTTTTAAAACTAAGCCCAGCCTTAAGCAAGCCTGTCCAAGTCATAGTTCATCTTTCCAAAAAAACAGCTTCAAGTGACCGTTTATGCATTACTGCAGCAACAGCCAGCATACCTATACAACAGCAAACCAACAGTATGGAGACCTAAATGGAGTGACATCCGCAAAGTAACAACTTGGCAAGGATTTGCAAGAGTTCACTTACAAAGAAAACAAAACGTGGGTTTTTTTTTTTTTATAATGAGAAATGTCACTGGTACACTAAACGCTATATTGTATTTTCAATACTAGGAAACTATTCTTAACATTATTATAGCATCCTTTACCCACCTTTCCTAAGCATCAAAACCTTGAGACATTAAATGAATTTCCCTGGCAAAAGTGAACTGTAATCCTTAAAAACTAACTCTACTTTTTATAACCGGAAAACAACATAATTTTCCTCAAGGTCAAGAGTCAATGGACATGAGCTGCAGTGAAGGAAATTCCTATTTTACAGAAGGAAAAAAAAAACAACTCACAAGGGCCATCAAGGTCTGCAACAGTCTGTCCACAAAGGCTGTGAGACCTTGTCCTTTGAGATATTCATAACTCAATTGGAGAAGTCCCAATCTACCTCATCTAACTTCAAAACAGCTATGCTTCAGGGCGCTGGACCAGATGATCCGGAGAGGTCCTTTCTAACCTAATTACTCCATGATTCAAATTGCCAAGATATATTTCTGGTTTATCTTCACTGACATGTCAATATTGTTTCATACGCTCTTTGTGGCACTTCTATCAAAGACAACTGCATAGATCTACATAACTTAACCAGTTAAACTCTTAGGAAAACACCTCTTACCCACTTGTTACTCAGTTTGTTACTCCCTACATAAAGCAAATCAATTAATACTGTGAAAACCATTGAAATTACACTATTCATTTAACAAAAACAAATTATTGTCTCAGTTACTGCAGCAAACTAATATCATAAAGAGAAACAACCAGAAATTATTTCTGTTCTTTTAGTAGGATCAAAAGCTCTTTTGACAGTATGAAATGATGTCAACATTCCTCCTAAGCGTGTAACACTGCCCAGCTCACTCCTACAGCACCAGGTTCTTCTCTCCAACTTTAACTTTCCCCAGCAAATATCTCCTATACGTTCTCGTATAAACAAGCGTAAAAGGGACAGCCTGGGACATGACATTTGTTCATGCATTTGTACTAAGATTTGATTCGTGTAGCTTGTTTTCCATCTCCTGTTATTTAAAACTGATTTTAAATGAAGAATGAACTTGACTTAAGAATCTCCCCAAAATGTTAAAACGTCATTGTATGTATTCATCCTGTGCACTAAAAATCTACAGGCTACAGAAACCCCACAGAAGCAACACTTGCATCTGGTCCAACTGAAATGTTTATTTGTAGGGTGCGTTTTGATGAATTGGGAGTAACTGACACTGCAATATGAGCATGCATCTTTCTGGCCCATGTCCCTCTGATATCCCCAAAGTCCTGAAGAAGCAAATACTTTTTTTCATTTGAAAGTGTATTTGTTTTCAACTGTCAAATAATGGTTGAATAAATACATTTAAAATAAAATTTACTTGTTGGTATTAATTTCTACTACAGCTCCAGGTCCGTTAAGCTCCTTCTTTTCTTAAGTAACATTAATAGACACACTTCTCCTACAACACATACCAAATGACATTAGACCCTAATTCAGCACAGTATTCAATTATATGCCTAACATTAATGGCAGTGGAAGTACTCCTGTACTTAATTTGTTATTATGAACTTGCTGAAGAAAGCTTTCAGCTTCAATAACCTTTAACTCACCTACAAATAAGGCCATATTACAGTCTGCATAAAATGGACTTAAAAGTGCAAACTGATGTCTTTCCACAATGCCTACGATAAACTTAACAGCTACCTTTTCAATAGTGAAAATTTGCAATGTATTTCACATTTGGAAATTGAAAAGCATTTAATCCTAGAGTTTTAAAAATGAAGGATTACTTTCCCTTTTTCATGATAAACAACAACTATCCTTTTAATAAAAACTATTCATTTCAATTAAAAAAATATGGAAATTGCTTAAGAACTATCAAGGAACTAATGGAATAACAAAACAAATCGAATACAAAAATGTTGTGTCTTAAAAGCAACAAAAAATAGACTGCAGTGGACAAAACTGCCACACACTGAAATTTAATAAAATACCAACAAATAATATATTCTTCATAAAAAAACCAGGACTGAGCCTATACAGGCCTGTAGCAAGCTACAGAAACTCCCTAGAAATGTCAATTATATTAGTATGCAGGATTAATATATTTTCACTGGATTCTTTGAACTATAACAAGTTTTAAAGGACAGGACCAAAACATCTATACCATTATGTATTTTTTAAAAAAATCTTACCAGTATCATCCTAATTAACATCTCAAGCATCAGACACCAACCAACCACAAGGATGAGCTACTTTATCACATTTAGTGGTTCAATGCAGAGATTCAGGCTAGAAGTAATTTGTGCTTTTAATACAAGGTGGCATAAGTAAAATACCTTGTACTTTCCACACAAAGCCTCCTCTTAATCCATTCAGTTCATAACTAAATTCACACAGAGCTACATTAACACTTCTATGCATTCTAAATGGAATATAAAGGACTTCCAAAATTTTTACAATGACTCCCTTCCCATGCCACTGAAAGGAAGGTGACTCCAGAGAAACTGAAATGTGGGGAGGAGTAAGGACAGCTACACGAAGGCATGTGTGTACTGAATGGTCAAATAAAACTCCAGGTACTACAATAACCTGTCACTCGCTCCCTTGTTTTGCTTTACTATTAAAAAGAACATCCAGTGTTTTATTGGCGCCCAGAAAAAACAACTGAATTTAAAATAAGACACCACATAGGTACCTATTTTGTATCTACGGCATTAAAAAATACTGAACACACATCCATTTCAGCTATTTTAATCTTTAGTATTTTTACTCTCCAAAGATGGCTGCCTCTCAGGACATCATGTTCCTCTTCACTGGCAGCACTGCTAAAAAAAAAAAACCAACCAACCAACCAACCCACACCTATTTTAGGTACATATTCTACACAAATACTAGCTTTTGGGTTTAGTGCACGCGATTAGCCAGAATATTTCACTATACAAAAGGTGAGCTGCAAATGGAGATTCATTAAAGGTCTACCAGGGAACTACCTGAATGTAGATGATTCTGCTGGCCCATGCGCACCCCAGTGTCAAGAAGAATCGGGTGCACCGATGCCACTTCAGTGAAAGCCACTGGCAAGTAGTGTCATTCTACACAGAAATCCCATGGCTCCAGCATGCGAGAATTAATCAGCATTTCACAATGGTTGCTATTACATACTCTAAACTGCATGGAGAATAGAAACAATTTCTATAACTTTAAAGTTTTGACATCTATGAAACTTTGCCTTCTATTCTCTTGCTCCTCATTTACAAATACCCTTTAAAAATAAATATTAAATGTAGAGAGCTACAATGATAACTGAAAAAAAATGGTTCTGTCAAAGTCTATTTCCCAACATGTAACTCAACATTTTAAAAAAACAAAACCAAAACCGATCTCAAGTCCTTCCCCCTTGCAAATCCTCCAACATGCCGTGTCACTGGTATGACTTTGTTGTCTAAGAGCCAAAGAATGCAGGGACTTTTCCCAAGAGCAATCTTTGCTATGCAGCCTCACTAGCTGAGGAATGTATTCTATCAGACCACAAACGTTGCACCACTGTCTGTTAATATCAATCACTGTTCCAGAACACACAATCTTTTTGCATATTTCATTGCACTTCTTCCTAGCAGAGTTTTGTTGGCCATGTGCTAAAAAACACTTTTGAGAAAAAAAGTGTCATACCAGATACATAATCTGAAATATAAATGAAGTCTGAAGTTAACTTTAAAGAGACCGGTTCATGGTATATAAACTATCAACAGTTAATTATGATACGGAAAACCACTTTTTCCCCAGTAATGATATTCACTGAAGTAAGTTACACTCATCTTTAACACTAGAATTATTCATATGTTACACAAAGCCTGCATGCCACTAAATGATAAAAACAAGAAGCTTCATCTCAGGTAAAAAGACCTCCGTGCATTCTTCTTAGACATTAAGAATTTAACATACCATAACAGACACACTACTATAGGTACTGCCTTTACTGTTACCAAAAAAGCAAACCAGAAGGGTAATACTTACTACATGTTGCTGAACTAGAACCTTAGGTTATTTATGTAGTTATTCAAAGTATTTAATTTAATAAAGGCTACAATTTATTTTTAAAACAGCTGAAAATATATGAATCCAACACATCTCCCCCATTCCAATTTTGAAAAAAATCTTCATGCAATTTTTGATCTAGACCATAACAGGACTAGGTGAACACAACTATTACACTGAGATGAAACAGTTTGGTTTTTTTATAGAAAGGTAAGGTCAGGAACTGTTAGGCCATGCTGAATCAGCAAACCATCCTGTAGCACTCTTTCAATTCTTTTTTAAGAACTCAGCAGGTGTGGAAGTCATTCTGACCTCAGGTTTTTGCAAGCTAGTTCTGCTACCTCTTATGCAGCTACAATATATATGTAAATCCAGTTTAAGGTCCACAAAAGCTACATACATGCTTATCAGATCTTGCCAACATCCTTGATGCTCATTTCATCAGAATACTGTCTGCAAGTTCTGAAGCCTATTTGCTCTTCTGTTCGCAGAGGAAAAAGGAATGTGCTCTTAGCAAAGGCTAGCTAAGCACACAGTAACTATTTGCTAAGTCATGAGAAAGTGGCAAGTCACCTTGTCTGCTAGATTTTACCTTGTACCGGTTAACATGCATCAAGAATGTAACTTCTTCCTAATGAAGACAAAGCTCCCTTGGTTCCTTACTGCCCCCAAGGGGATGTCTAGTGTTGGACCAGCCTTGATATATAAAATTTAAAACCATCTTTTCCCAAAGCATCTCTCATCTAGCACACAACAAAATATATAGATGGATGATAAGGCAAGTGAAAATAATCAAGTACTTCCGGTAAAATGTCATAGTAACAACTTTAAAAGAGAACCCATGATCTGATAATTAGAGCCAGGAAATTCATGCTATTCTTGTTCTTACTCACACTACAATATACAGCCATAGGTGTTATACACGAAGACCATGTTAGAAAAGGTTAAAAAAAATTAAAGATGGGGGTAACACTATAAATATCTACCCCAAACTATCCAAAACATGGCATTTCAGCATTTGAAAATTCCTGGGGGAAAGGCACCACGTAATAAGCAGATTGCTTTTTCCCCTTCGACAACCTTTCACTCCAAAGCTCCCAGTAGTTAAGAGTCCAATAATTTAATACAATCATTCCATCGTTCTGACAGTTGTATCTATTAAGCAGGCAATGAAAGACATTGAACTAGGCCCTACTGTATTCTGTTAAACCAATGGCGTGCTATGGCGACTAGTCAACAAGCTAAAGCATTTTTCCTTCCCATGACTCTTATATTAGAACATGAAAAAGCTTAAACATAACTTCTGAAAGGCACTTTTTCAGTAGAGCGATAGGGTAACATTTTCCTAAACAAACTCTGTTAAACTCTGACTTAAAAAAAATTATGAGTTATTGGGGATTGCTTTTTTTTTAAAAAAAAAAAAAAAACAAACCTAACATTCTCAGACACAAAAATTGGGTTGTAAGTCTAAAAAGATGTCTTAATAGCTCATATGTACTGGGGTTAATCTCAGATACTTAGAAGACATACATAGCAGTTAAGTTATAAATTCCCTGGAATTACAAAGAAGAAACCTGCAAGGAAAGTATTATCTAGCAACTGTGCCTTTATAAATATGTTGATATTAAAAGATGAAACAACACTGTGTATTATTTTCAGAGTGTCATTCCATAGCTGCATAGTTAAAAATATCTGTTTTCATCACCATTTCTGGGAAACACTTTATACACGCAGTACAAAGACTTTCAAAAGGCAACAATGTCTTCTTGCTGCTTTCCAGTAGCTTACTCGAAGACTCTGGTTCTAAGTCCTTGTAAAGCACAGCTTTCCCCTGTAAGACAGGGATAGAGATGGGCAAACACCTCAGGGTACATCATCACCTGGAAATTACATGACAAGCTGTTGGACACAAGAGCTAGTGGTATCATTCCCTGTAACTTATTTTCACAGTGAAGAAAGTAAAGCCAAAGAGACCAAGATACCTGCCTTTTTTTTTTTTTTCCAGCACATCTCAACTCTAAAAGTTCTCACAACACTTTATGTGCAGGCAATATAACCTGATAAAACTTAGTGAAAGAAGAAATAACGCATAGAATGATTAATGACTTAGCCAAGGTCAAAGGACAAATAACAAAGCCTGGACAAACCAAGAATCATACACCCTGGTTCCCTTCTCCAGTCAGTGGAAACTTTGTTGATTATGATGAAGACAGATCTAGATACTTAACCCTTCCATTAATTAGGAATATCAATTACTGACTGAAGCATATTCTTTTCTGATAAGGTAAAATGACCATTCTACTGAAACCCAGTCTCATCAGCTCAACAGAGGCACTTCAGACAAATTAAAGATAAACTAAAAGGTCAACCAAAGACAACTATTAAACTTAAATTATAAAAACACTTGTGCGTGCCTGGCCACATGCTAGAATAGCATTCGCTGCTGTATGATTTCACGTTTACAGAGAAAGAGACCCCCATACCTGAAACAAAATATTAACTGGTAACGCAGCTGCCCTAACAGTTAACAAATTTAGACCAGTATCCTGCAAGCAAATGCGTAACTGACTTCAATAAACCTATGCAAACTCAAGACCATGCATGTGACTAAAATGACATATATGTACGAGTGCTTGCAGATTCAGAGTTTAACAAATGTTTTTATCACAAAAGGTCTGTGAAAGATCAGTGAGGCTACATTTCCAATAATAAAGAATTCTTACGCACCGATTCAATAATGTCTGGTGTTTTTAAAGGGGAACAGATATTTGGATTTTATACCAATTTAGTACTTGTGTAGTACATGATAGACCATGATATTTTGATTCAAAAGTGTGAACAAAAGCCAGTTGCCGGTGAGCATGATCCTTCATGCAACAGAGTTAGCCATTTGCTGAAGACCCCGACTGGCAGAGAACGTAATTTCCTGCATGCTCAGCAACTCAATACCTGCAGAAAATAGCTAAAATAGATTTCAAGCAAGTTACTATATATAGATAGACATGCATAGAACAAAAAATTGCATTTTGGAGCCAGCTTAAGATTTCATATATATTGCTGTCTTTATAGGCAATTACATTATTTTTACTTTTGGTTTAAATAAGAAACACTAAAATACTTTTTACTGAGGTATAAAAGATAGCCAATTACTTTATACAAACCTCAATTAAACATTGAGTAGTTTTACAGCTATTTATTTCAAATGTACCCAATATTTATTTGCCATTCACTTATTAAATGACATGCAGGAATTCAGCTTAATTACACTTTTTTAAAATATGAGAAGCTATACCTTTAGTTTTTGAAAGTTTCTCTACTGCCAGCAGAACATTTGGCCCACCTTTATCTAAGCTCTGCTGAACATCTGTTGCATTAAGTGTTTTTTGTCAGACCTAAAGTCTGCTTAAGAGCAACAAAGAAAAACGTTTGTGGAAAAGGCCAACTAAAGGCACCACAAGAGCTGCCGAACAGGCTTATCCTTCACTGCCTCCATCAAGCTATCACCTTTTCTCCGAGCCAAACAGTAGAATGCCTTTTTGTCAAAATGTCTAAAAGTCCCGTGGCCACATCACATCAATGAAGAAAAGTTTTCACCTACCAGCTGGAGTTAAGTGGAACAAAAATATAACCTTCTTCCAAAATTGAAACCTGTGGAACTAGGGTCTGCTGGTTTTGTTACATCCCAACAAGACACATGAATGTAGTCTAAGTGGATGACAGATCTGGGTTGGGAACCCTGTCTTCCCTCGTCTCTTGGGCACGTGTTGATACTACACCCAGAGAGCACACCTACCTCGACAGCGCTGCCGAACCCGGAGTCCAAAGGATTTGTATGAACACATGTAATTTGTTACGCCAGGCTATCAGATTTATTTCTGAACTCAGCCCAGGCCACTCTTATGCTAATAGGTTGTACTACTTATAAAGTGATGGGGGTCTTACTATCTCCTTTCCTGCTGACAAATTACTGCCTTCCACATCCAAAGCCTGCCCTTAGATAGTCCTAGGCAGGACTGGGTCCAGCCTCTGAGCCACCGGGTGCCTGCGCCACCGATGACTTTAAACACTCCTCTACTACCCTTTCCCCGGCTGAGCAGGAAGACAATGGAGGTAATTTGTTACCAACAGGGAAGGCAACGGGGGCCTCCTCCCCAATGCCGACCGCTTTCTGCCGCTAAACCCCCCCCCTCAGCAGCCCCGCCCGGTACGGCATGGCCTGGCCCCGGCCGGAGGCCCCGCTGCCATGTGCCGGGGACAATGCGAGTCAGGCGGCCGGGCCCGGCCTGCAGCCGCCGTGACACCAGGCGGGGCCCGGCGGCGAGAAGGGGCCGAGGGCGCGGGGAGACGGGGCTGAGGGGGCGCAGGGGGGGTCTGTTCCACCTCCCTCCCTGCTCCCTCAGCCCCGTCTCGCCCCGCCCTCCGCCCCTTCCCGCCGCCCCCGCTGGGCCTGCCCCGCTTCCCCCTCACACAGGCCTGCCCCAACCCCGCCGCCGTCCCCCCCGCTTTCCAGTATCGCCGCGGCCCCGGCCCAGGCCCCGTCAGCGCCCTCACCTCGTTAAGCTGCCTCTCGGCGGCTTCCCGCAACGCCGGATCCATGGTACCCCGCAGGGCCTCGATGATGGTGTTGGGGTCCATGGTGGCGGCGGCGGGGGAAAGAGGAGGAGGCGGAGGGCCGGGGCCGGGGCCGCACCGCGCCGTGCGCACATGGACCCGCCGCCTCGCAGCGGCCGCCGGCGCGAAAGGAAGGGAAAGCGCCAAAGGCCCGGATAGAGCTGCCCCCCGCCGCCGCCAGGGAGCGGCGCCCCTTCCGCCGCCCGCGCCCCGCCTCCGCGCCGCGGGGCGCCACGGGACCTGTAGTCTAACGGCCGCCCCAACGGTCGCCGCCGCGCGCCTAACCGCCGCCCGCCCCGCCAAACCGGAGCGGCGGGCGGCGGGCGCGCTTGTAGGGAGGCCGCGCCGCCGCCCCCGCACGCTGAGGGGAGGGACGGAGAGGGGTCCGCCGCTTGGTTCCCTCTCTGTGTGAGGGCTCGGTGCTCGGCCCGCTACCTCGGGGAGCGCGTTGTGTTCGGGGCAGCCCGGGGAGCGGCGCTGGCCTGTGGAGGGGGCCTGAAGGCGACCTCGGCCTTGTGGTAGGTGCTGCTGGCTGCGGGGGGCTGGGCTGGGCTGCCCGCCTCTGCGCGCGAGGAAGGCCGGCACACGGTCCACCCTGAACTCATCGGCCGTGGTAAGATTTAGTGGAATCCGTTGTTTTATCGAAAGTCCCTCCCTTTACCACGTGCGCTTCCCGTTTTCGGTGCGACTTGGATGGCTGGTAAGGAAGGAGGGATGCGTGGAGGCATAGGTTTCCTTTAAAGGCGCTTGCTTTATAATGGGCACAGGGTGCAAACAGTTCTTAAGGATTGGGGAAAATCCAGCGTTTTGTTCTGCTAGTTTTAGCAAAAAAGGAAAAAAAAAAGGTCCCGAAGGTGTGTCAGAAATTTGTCAGAAAATCAGTATAAACACAGAGCTGTCGTTTCTGGAGGGGTTGACTCAGTCACAAAATCAGAATTGGACTGCTTAAGTTGGTCCTCTACAAGTCACTTCTGCAGGCTTTATCCTACAAGCATTTAGGCACTGAAGTAATTTCACTTACGTGAGTGGTCACGATAAAATAAGCAACGCTATTTATAAGTTAGGTGCATAGTGATTTGTAAAATGTAATTGGTAGTATACAGAGTCATTCACTGTCATGTCTTCTTTTGGGGGATGACATGCAGTGATGTACTTGAAATTTTGAGAGTTATTTTTGTGAGAGGAGTTTATTGAACAGTCAGGTAATACAATCAAGAAAAAAAGTTTCACAAACAGCCCATCCTGGAACAACTCTGAAATGAAGGCACATTAACAAAGAAACTGCATATCAAATAGAAAAGCAGAAATGCAAATACATACAGAAAATAACATAAATTAAAAGTGGTACAATTTAGAAAATTCATAAAGGACACTATCTCTTTACTAGTTAAGTTAAACAGTTTCAGGAAATGCCACATTAAAACTTGATTCCCTTTACCACCCTACTGTCCTAGTGGTCTTGCAAACGTTTCCCATACATGGAGTTAGCATGGGCCACAGGCCATTCCCAGCACATAACCTGGATGGAGCCAGCTTGGTTTTGAAGGCCATCCTCTCTCAGTTGGCCACCGTCCCAGAGAATGGCCTAAGGCAGGCTAACCAGTACCATTTCAGCTGGCAAAATCTGCACTAGTCAGGTTTATCTAGAGTGTCTTTTCATATATGAAACAGCTTAACAGACTTGCTTATAAATTTTCCAAATGAGTAACTTCTCCATGATTGTTGCTGAACTAAAAACCGGATTGCTCTGTTTCTCTTGCTACTGGTTTGCTGGTGGTTTTTTTTTTACATAGTGCTAAAAACTGTGATTTACACTACATAGCTTTTTTTTTTTTTAAATTGAAAGTATGAAAATGAGTGCCTCATTTTTAAAACTAAACGGCGAAGCAGCAATGAATGGCTGGCTTTCTAAATAAGCCCAGGAGACATACGGACCCAGAAGACCCAAGTGGCAATGTAGCACAATGTCTGGACATGATGTCATGGGATGTTCTTCTGTAAGTTGCCCAGATCTGCAGTCACACTCCAATTCTAGATGTTGCCCAAAATGTAAAAAAAGGTGAAACACTGTAGATTCAATACCATTAAAAAATGCTACAACAAAGTCTTTTTCATGCTTTTGTGTCACAGCACAGATAACAAGATCAAATCTCAATGCTCTTTGTATCAAAGGAGCAAAGCAATAATGTCTCTAATGAGAGAGAACATAGATGCTAAGCTGATCCAACAACTTATGAAACAGAATATATCTTCTCTAAAAAGAAAAATAAGTACTTCAAAGGACAAAGGGCTCATGATGTGCTGGTTATGCATAATACTCTTTGTCAGATATACAGATGCGAAATGCTGCAAAGAAAAGCACAACAGGATGTGAACCATTGTCGGCAGAGGTACTGTGGCTAGAGAAGCTTATTGCCAGAGCTGTTACTATTTGTATTAAAAAGAAAAAAAATGAGGAGGTCAAAAAAAAGTTATGCAGAAGAACGTGTAAGCAATTGTCCAGAGTCTGAGTACTCTGAAAAAGAAAACATTGTATGTCAAGGAATGTTTGCATTCACAAGGATGTTCGCATTTGCATCTTTGCTTGCCCAGAAGTAATAGCAATAGCTAACCTCACAGCAGGATTAATTGCGTAAATGATTCACAGAAAATAATAAATGCAAGATTCAGTCAAGATAGACATTTCATGTAGACTGGACACCAGCTTTAAGAAGAAACATTCATGAGGTTAAAAAATAACATCACAAATCTGAACAATTTGTTGATGGATTACATTTGCCATGGGTAGTTTAGTGTTAAAGTGGGAGATGAATTAGTAAAGATAAAAGAAAACGGACATGCTAGCAGTTTGAGTGGAGCAACCTAACATGACAACTGACATCAAAGTACGAGGGACTGGTGAGCTGTAGCATCTTGAACACTGAAATTTTGTCAGGGCTAAATAAATATACCTGCTTTTGTCAGGTACTTTCTTTGAACAGTATTAGCAGGACAAAAGAGACTTAAGTCTAGCCATCACAGCACAGCAATTGGCGAGGACTTTGGCCAAAACTGTTTAGCAAAGAAAGGAGGTGAAAAATATCCTACCAAAGCATAAAGAAATATCTTGCAAGATGCAACAGATGAGTTCATATAAAAATTTAATTTTTAAGTCAAATTTCAAATCATGAGAGTTGACATTGGAGAGAAATGTGTCCCTTAGCCAGAGAAGCCTCATCAAATTCTTGGTCTCAGAACAGAAAAAAATGTATACATGCTGCAGAGATTAGCGGCCTGATAGTGTTCTCTGTTGTGTATGAACACTTGTAGACAACCTCAGGCCCCTGTGGGAGAACTGAGCTTCTCAAATTATCTCATAAAAGGCAAATGCAGTATTGTGCAGGCCTCAAACATTGGATACAAATCAGTCGCAATTACTCCTGAAGATAAACATACTCTCATAGACTGTCTTGGGTTTAGCAGCCATGTATATTTTCCCTGGAAAGTTGGAACAATAACAAAGACAAGATTTGTCAGCTTTAATAAAGTAGTATACTCCCTTGGAGCTGACTGCAGGGCACTGCTTAGCATGTATGCCTTTCTAGGGTACCATTCTCTTTACGGTAAATGAAAAGCTAGAAGCCAAAAATTGTGTATAAAGGGAGCACAGCTATTGAAGATCTTTCTTGAGCCTTGTCAAGTTTGGGTGCTTTCACCAGAGCATTCTACAAAATTTTGCAGAAATTTTTATGCCATCTACATTATCCAAAAAAGGTAGTAACTGATAAATGCTGGTATCAGCTGTTCTGTGCCAGAACAGATTTGACAGCAGCCAGATTGACTCCAGCTATGGCAAGACAGTGTATTCCTACATCAACAGCATTCCAAATGTCAACCCAGAATCTGGAAAAAAATACTTGCATGTGAAGGTACCTACCAATCCTACAAATACAAAGGGAGTTTGGACATGGAGTGAACGGATGAATCACCAGCACCCAAAGCTATCCTGGAGCTACTTCTGCTAAATCAAAGATGGCAATAGGAAGGAAAAAGCATGTACAGAAATATTGCGCCAATATGCGAAGTTTTCAAATAACTATTTATATTAGTCTTAAAAGAAAAAGCTCAAATGAGATTCAGATATGAAGCTATAAAATGAAACTGGTGATAGTCAACAGGATTTGGTGTAAAATTGTCAAACAAAGGTCATTAATTGTTTGAGGAGTTCTCTAGTTTTGCTGGGAAAATGGTGCAGAATAAATAGACTTCTTTGCTTCAAAATGTCATAGTGGGCTATAACCCTGAGCACACATTGAAGGGATTGAGAACTGGCTAAATTACAGTTCTTGGTAAAAAGGTGATAAATGAAGAGTGATTATTTAAGGGACCGGTTCCTATTGGATTTCTACTGATACCACTGGCTGATTCTTTGCTATTTGATAATTTAAGCAGTTTTGAAATAAATGTAAAAATCTCTGCAGATCATTGTGAGGATGGCATAAGATTAGCAAAACAATCCTATATGGATGGGACAAGCTGGTAACCTGAACAAACAGAAATGCACTTTAATGCAGCCAGATGTAAAGTTATATATTTAAGAACAGAAAATGCAGGCAGGTTTCTGTAGACTGAAAGGATTGTCAGGGATACCGTGGGCGTGCAGGTTGACATGAGCTCCCAGCAGGACATTGTGGCAGAAGACGTAGTACAATCTTCAAGTTGAAAACAGAGGTCTGAAAAGGGGGAGTAGGGAAGTGATTTGTCCCTTCCTCTGGTGCTGGAGAGACAGATGCTACATTGCCAGAGAATACCTCTAGCATTTACGGTTTTCAAGTATTTACAAACTGGATTGTATAAAATAGCCACAAAAATTATTTGAGATGCAGAGTTTATTCTCTTCATCTGTGTGACAGCTATTTGAAATGTCCAAGTTAGGTTTAAGACAAAAGTTATGAGGAGTCTTGATTACTGTATGTCACTACTATAATGATGAGATAAAGCAGAGATTTAGTGGGCAGTGTAAGGGAGGTTTGTTATGGAGTCTCTGCTCTGAGGTTGGCTCTAGCTGAGAGAGCAGGATGCCATAGCATGCCCATCCTGTGGTTGCACAGCTCCCTTTAATCCCCCCCTTAGTCAGCTGGGAGTTGGCTTCACCCCCAAGGTAAACTGCACTGAAATTTTATTCAGGATGGATGTAAAGAAGCCACTAAGCTCCTTTATGTAGCCATGACCTCAATAGTCGCTCCCCCTCTGCTAAAAAAAAGCACAAGTCACCCCCACCCCCTCCAGCCAGATGGCAAGGCTTGAGCAGATGCTAAACCCCATATTCAGACAGCTTTCCCAGGGGACAGAGGCTTAAAACAAGATTCAGTCATTAGCTGGTGGAAGTGTATGCAAGTAGAACAGCACGAGTAGAAATGCTGAGATGAAGCAGCAAAGAAACATTCACTGTAATAGAGCCAGTGATATTAAGGTCCTGAGTAAATGCCAAGGAGATAGAGCTTTTATAGAGCTTTTAGACCAATGGCCTCTTAAAAAAAAAGAAAAAAAAAAAAAGCTTGAGCAGTGTGAAAATTAGAAAAAAGCTCTGATGTATAATACTTCTGAGTTCAGAAAAACTGGACTTTTAACTTCTTTAATAAACATCTCTTCAAAGGTACAAGACTCCCGCATCAATTCTTGCTTTTCACCGTTAACTCTGGGCAGCAAGCTGGGAAAAAAGAGCAATGATCTCCTCAAGAAGAAAATACTGGGTACTGAACAGCTCTTCAGTGAAGAAAGATGTAACAGGATCAAATATCTAACAGATGAAACTAGAGAATCACTGAAACAAATTCCCAGTGGCAGTAATCAGTGCTCTGTCTCTCGATGTCTTCTGACTGAGACTGGATGCCGTTCTGGAAGATATGTTTTAGTAAAAACACAAGCTGTGCTTCAGTCAAACCGACAAGATTAGGGCTTTAATAAAAATATGTGCATAAAACTTTAATTGCCAGTACTATACAGGATGTTGGACTAGATGATGTGATCATAAACTGCACGATGGTTTGGTTTTTGCTGTTTGCTTTCAAGTTAGATGTATCTGCTCCTGAAGGCTCAGTTTCCACAATGTGGAAGTCCAGCTAACCCAGCCCAGAACCTGCTTCAGGCTCTGTGCGACAGGCAGTGGAGCAAGAGTGTCTGTAGCTACAGCAGTTTTATCTCCTCCTACCTCATGCACTTTTTTTCCAGCCTGTATATTTGTATTTATATACACATCTATGCTTTTAGCTTTCCCTTATTGTGATACGGAGTCCCCTCCAGCTCTGTAACTCTACCCCTTGCCAAACTGTGCAAAAAACGTACTTCCTTTCATGCAGGAAAATGAAACAGAGGCAGTTTCAAATAAGCCTCAGTGGCACATAGACACAGACAATGAATGTTGGACACTAGAAAATGGTGAATTCTGCACGCAAAAACATTGAATTTCATGGCCCTTAGGGAAAATCCCAAACTTAGAAAGCTGCAGAATGGTGGATCCGTGACACCCTGAGAAGATAAGCAGGAGATAGTAACCGGTACTTGCGGCGCTAAGATAGCACTAACAGTTTATGCTCTTTTCACGTTTTGAAGTCAGTTGCACAACCACAGAAGTTAACAAATGCATTGAATGGAATGTGTTGTATTACTCTGAAATGAAAACTCATGCTGAATTGCTGCCAGTGAATACGTGTCCTAAGAATAATGACTGTGATCACTGTGTTGCTCTGCAAGTATGTTTTTTCTTAATGTGCATTATGGGCATGTTTTTATTTTATTTTTGCAAGAAAACAAGTATGTCCGTTCCTTACCTTTCCTTAAGTAGGACCCCAAGCTTATCTTATTTTTTATGATTGTTCCTAAAATGGACACCTGTGGATCAAATGTAACGCAGACTTGAAATTTTGAGGAAGCAAATTTATAGAAAATCTAAGTATAAGGGATGTGCATCCATGATTTATTAGTGTTCAAGTGGATGCTGATTTTTAAAACACAAGCTTTCTAATGCAGTTTTTACAGCCAAAATACAGCAATAAACTGAAATTGTTCAGAAAGAGCTGTAAAAATGTTCAAGCTGGGGAACAGGCAAAAATTTATGAAACTTCCTAAGAGTAAAAAAGTACATTTAAGCTATAACTTTAGCCATATTACTAAATATGTGTTCAAGTGAGGCTTATGCAAGCTATATGTACATTTATCAAAGTATAATATTTCTATTTCATAAGACAGAGAGTTCAAGTTAGTCCTGTTTAGAATAATTTTAGTCTTTATCATGTTTCCGTTTAAATTGATTAAATAACAGTGAGTACAGTAAAACGGGACTAGGATTTTATTATATTAAAAATTAACTCAGAATAAATTCTCAGCACTTAGGAAAAGCTTTTCATTTGCAAGGAACTACATACACGCATTAAGAATTTTAGTAATCTAGTAACATAGCATTCAGTTTATTAACTCATTCCAGTCTGTACTAGGGGAACTAGGCAGTTCCCTCCGTAACACATCTGTGTTTAGAAAGTGTGCCAGTGTGGCTCCTCGGCAGCAAACTTAATTGCCTGTGAAGCATTTCTAGGGTCCTGGCAGCCAGGGAGGCTGTGAGGCAGCCAGGGGTGGTCGAGGCCGTGATGAGGAGCCTCTGGTGTGCTCAGGGCTGCCCACGCCCTTGGCCATCGGTTCCTAGTGCTACTGTGAGGTGACACCACAAGCCAGTATGTTGGGAAGCTCGGTTTCCTTCAAGGACCTTAAATTGCCAGTAGGTATTTAGACTATGCAGTTTTGCACAGATAGTGAGCTGCATGAATGTCAGCAGTAGCAGTGAGGATGTGTATGAGAGAGAAGAAGAATGCGGAGGTAGCAAAAGGAGAAAAGAGAGGGAAAGAATATCAGAGATGGAAAAGAAGGAAGTGATATAGGAAAAGAAAGGATAAGAAAAGAGGTAGAGGTTAAAGAGATGAAGTTGATCAAGAAGTCTGTTGTGACTGTTATGCAATATATGACATCAAATGGCTGTGGTAACATTCATCCAAGGATGAGAAATCAGTAAATATGATTGACCTCTAGTGATGACCACAGTCTTAATTGCACATTTGGGGTTTATTATATATTTATTATACAAAAGAAAACATATTGTGTTTTTGCTGGCATGGTACAATATCCCTTTATCTTATTTTTCCAGCTTTTCAAATCTACCTTTCCCTCTGTCCTTTCTAAACTTGAGGAGACAGTTATGTATACTACTAAGTCAGTATAATGAATAATAGTTTATCTTTAAATAAAAGAGTAAATTGAACCTTTTAAAACTTTCCTGTTTAATTTTCATAAATAGCAAGTTCAAGATGACAGTTGTCCAATGCCAAACAGATACCCTTAAAATCCATTCCATGCCAAATTTTAAGATCAAAATTTAGGCCAGGCAATTAGGTATATTCTCTACTCCCTTTCCCATTTGATATGTAAACATTTTTTCTTCTAGAAAAGTAAAGTAAGTGGAGAGTACAGTTACCAGATTTCTGCATAATACAGGGGAAGCAGGTACATAGAAAAGAAGCCTTTTATGCAGGAAAAATGTAAAACCAGTTCTGTTCCTTTATAGCTGAAATCATCAGAACTGTGTTAAAAGCAGAGACCCCACGCAGGGCAGGTGAAGAATTGGAGCTACATGGCCAAGTGCTTTTCTTTGGGTCTGACTACAAATAAAGGAGACTGACTGTTGCTTGGTGAATTCTCTGTCTGTTTGAGAGGAAGCATAATAAAGGGACCAAAGAAGTACCCAGAGGCAGGCAGGGAGGTGCTTACAGCTGACTGGGAGAAAATCTAAGATTAAATACAGAGTTTGTGAGCAGCAAATAATCTGGAAAGTTTACTTACAAGTACTAAAATAAACATATTACCCCTTTCTGTTGGATTCCTGCTGCACTAAGTGAAGCACAACTTTTGATACATTTTTTTTAAATAAATAGGATTTCATAAAAGTACCTTACTTCTTCACCAAATTACTTTTATATTAGAAATAGCTCTATAGATCATAAGCCTTAGATAGCTGCTTATGTTAAACGAGTCAATAACAACAAAATTATGGTTGAAAAGTGTGATGTGTATTTCCTAGATAGAACAAAGATAAACATGATAATTTGAGGGTATTAAAAATACTTTTTTCGTTATAAGACTGAATGCTTTTAATTTCCTTCTTTTACTTACATTTTAGATGTTATCTGATCAGCACTTTTATTAGGTGACTCATAAGTGTTTATTCTTTGTAAGTCTTTGCAATTGAGTATTGCTGTCCAAATGGGATGAATATGTTTTCTATTGGGTTATATCGCTTTAAATACTAGTATTTTCTTATTTAACAAAAGTGGTTATAATGCTGAGGAGGGGTAAACATAGGACCCATTCTGACCTGTATGTAAATTGCTAAAGAAATACAGATATTAAAACAAGCGATGAAATTTATATTATTCAACTTCATACTCTACCTGTGGGCACACGTATGTGTTTGCTGATGACTGTTGGTGCACCACTAACTGTTCATGTGGAATAATAGGTGGTGAGCTGGGGTGTGCATGTGCTACAGCTGGGTATCTGCCTGTGACATACAAACACATAGGACATATAGCTTTATCTTAGCTTCTGCATGAGCAGCAGCCCAGATATATTAGCATTATCTTCGACTGAGGCTAGCTGAGTTAGTACAGAGCTGGCCCAGAAATTCATACTCCTGTGGCTTCTGGGCTCTTGGTAGCCAACAGCTAGATTAAAATTAGGGCAGTTAGCGTGGCCTGTGGGACAAACACACCTCATGATTGCTGCATGCTAATTCCAGTAGCTGCAACAGCAAGGCAGCGAATGTGTGTGGAAACACGAGAACCGTATTGCCAATGCCCATGTCTTTGGCTGATCAAGACTCTGAGTCTTTTCCATGTGTTTTGTGAAGTAACAAAGTGGAAAACACCTCTCATTTCACCTTTTGAAGGCACGTGAACGATGCATGCAGGGCAACATCGTGTTCTCAGGATAACAAAGAGCTGTGTCAGCTTCCTCCCTGGGTGCTCCTCATACACCTTGGTTCCTGCTTGCGAGCTTTCTGCTGTTCTATTCCTGGCCTTTCCCAAGCAGGACTCCTTGCTTCAGAATGTGAAATGAATTTTCACTCATGTTTCTGCTAGGTTGACAAGATAAAATAATGAATTGCTACAGCTAAATCAAGCTGAAAGTGTATTAAAGTATTTGCATGAAATTGTATCACCAGTACAGCAAGTAATTCCACATAAAAAAGCAAACATGCCGGTTCAGCTACAATAAGGATTTCTACAGAATAATGGCATACCAGCTTTTTTTAGTTCTTATAAAACCACTTAGCAGTCTTCCTGTGGATTCCTTTTATTTTCTCTGTAGTAGCCTTGCTTATTCAGAAATTATTACATCATATTAATTAATGTCTTACACAAGCATCTGACATTTATTTTCTGCAGTCATTGGCTTTAGCCTATTTTGTTGCAGAAAGCGGGCCAAAAAGCCGATCCTGTAGTCTGTCCACAGGCAAAAAGGAACTAGTATTGTGTGCAGTAGAAAAAGTGTGTGAATTTCCTTATCACAAATATTTGTAGATCTGGATTTCTGCATTCAGCCAAGCTATTCAACAGGAAACTTGTCTAGGACTGGGTGCGTTATGTTCAAGATTCTTGAAATGAAGAGGTTTCCTCCACAGAACTGCCTTTGGTGAAAACAGTCTATACTTACCAGACCACCCCCATTTAATCTCTAATCCTGATTAACAACTGACTCTGTGATGCTCATTTATTACAATAGTAAGTGCTATCAGTCATATTATAGCTTTTTCAATTAATTTAATAATTTCCCATAGGAATACACATACAGCAATTAATTTCTCAGAATGTTGGCAGCTTTTCTAAAATGTTTCAGTTAAACACATTCTAACCCCTTCGATGTTGCTCTGGATTTTAATTATTTTCCATTGCAGAATACTTGTTTAATAGTGACCTGAATATATTTCTTAAAAACTAACTGTGTGTGGTTGCGTACAGCAAGGTTGAAAGGTTTGTTCCTTGTGGATTGGTTATCGGCCCACTCATTATGAATGGCTAGTTTCTGGAAGAACTTAGACCTTAGAGGCCAGATCAGGAGAAATACTGGGCACTCTCACTGCAGACATTTTGTATCTCACAGAAAAAGCAAAACAGAAGAAAATACGGCATGACATTTGCACATATTCTGATTAGACCATGCATTCTTGAATTGTGAAACACATCGTAACAGGAAAAAAAATCATACTATTAACTTTTCCCCTCCTCATCTCAAATGCAATTCATGCAATTTATCTGAAGGTTGCAGGGACTCCTTACAATATGGGAAATATTTAGAAGTCCTAAAGTTTTTCACTGGAAGTTTTGCTTGTTTTGGAAAAAGTAATACTGGGTTTTCCTACTTTTCCTTTTTTCTTATCCTTCTTTCTTCTACAATCTGTTTTACACTCCCGTATTACCTGAACACACTTCTCCATCTTCCTTCCCCCATCAGAATTGTTGTTCCACATTTTCTTCCTGAATCATGTGTGTAACCATTATGTCATTTTTTTCCAAATCTTTGTCCATCTGGTCTCCACTTCCAAAGATCCCTGATTTTTCCTCTCTTCCTCCTCTAAAATAGAAGAAATTTTCAGTTGTCGTGGTTTCACCCCAGCCAGCAACTAAGCCCCACACAGCTGCTTGTTTACTCTCCCCTGGTGGGATGGGGGAGAGAATCAGAAGGGTAAAAGTGAGAAAACTCATGCATTGAGATAAAGACAGTTTAATAGGTAAAGCAAAAGCCGTGCACGCAAGCAAAGCAAAACAAGGAATTCATTCACTCCTTCCCATGGGCAGGCAGGTGTTCAGCCATCTCCAGGAAAGCAAGGCTCCATCACGCGTAACAGTGACTTGGGAAGACAAACACCATCACTCCGAAGGTCCCCCCCTTCCTTCTTCTTCCCCAGCTTTATATGCTGAGCATGACGTCATATGGTACGGAGTATCCCTTTGGTCAGTTGGGGTCAGCTGTCCCAGCTGTGTCCCCTCCCAGCTTCTTGTGCACCCCCAGGCTACTCGCTGGTGGGGTGGGGTGAGGAGCAGAAAAGGCCTTGACTCTGTGTAAGCCCTGCTCAGCAATAACAAAAACATCCCTGTGTTACCAACACTGTTTCCAGCACAAATCCAAAACAAAGCCCCATACTAGCTACTGTGAAGAACATTAACTCTATCCCAGGCAAAACCAGCATATCAATCAAAGTAGAAACTCTGACCTCTCTCTTCAGGTCTTCTGAGACCCTTGAGCAACACCTGGAAATAAAGCAAATTATCAACAACCTGTAGTCTTTTGCTGCTGGCCACCAGCCAGTGGTTCATTGATGACTGTAAATAACTGCTGTTCAGGCTATTTAAATCTGAAAATTATTAATTCTGAAAAGTAAGGTGCATTTAATTTTTAAAATCTTCATTCAGGTTTCCAGTGCGAACTGGGAAAAACTGCAGAAATAAACTTTCAGCTACCTGACCATACCATTCTGCAGTATTTCCGTACAGCAGGTGCTTCCTGACAGACTCTGAGATCACCCGCTGTCTCTCCTGAGCAGGGGCACTGCCTCTAGTTTCAAGCCATTTTTGATCACTCTATATGTTGTCCATCAATGCTGTGAGAAATGGCCTGTTGTGAGCAGGAGAAAAAGCCTCTGTATTTGTATGACTGTGTGATGAACTACGTATTTATCCCTTCTTATCCCACACATGTACACGCTTACTTTCCCGCTTAATGTCTGTGCAATGATCCTCTTCAGCAATGAAAACAACTATTTCTCAGAGCATGAGCAGTGAATGGCTTTGATCATCCAACCTCCTACGATTTGTGGGTACATTGGTGATGAGAATAGATCCAGAGGCAACACTAAAGCAGCAGAACTTCAAGCTGATGATTTCATGAGGGTTGCAGGAAGGATGAGTAAACTAGTGCCCCTGTCACTCCTAGCACTACCCAGTATGGTGTCTAGGGCCTTGTGTCACATAAAACAGGCTGCTTCTGCCATCAGACCAGAACCGTGTTCCCCCTGTGTGATGTAACATTGTTTACCAAGTTATGTAGGTAAGAGAGAAATGTATTCCTGGAACATAAAACCCTAGGCACACAGTGTTGTATGACACAGTGCTACATTGAGACATTCTGAGCCTGAATTTCAGAGAAGCTGAGGTCAGAAGTCAGATAGCATTTCTGAAAAGCTCTGTCTTTATAATTTCTCCTTTGCCAGGCATGCTTACCATAAGCTGGGTCACATTGCTTAAGGTCATTCTGTCATTTAAGTAATTAATGAGAAGACATGCAAATCCTTCCTAACACTGAAGCAAGTGTTAATTTTATGCTTTATTGGTCTGTTTTTCAACACTATGTGCCAGTACTGCTGATTTGCTCCTCCTTTTCCAAGCCAAATGCATTTACCGCTTAACACCAAGGGATGATTAAAACTGCACTCAGAGCGCAACATGGAAGATGATCACTGATAATTTAACCATTAGACTCTGCAATACCGTTAGGCAATTGGCTGTTGACATACCCTTTCTGCTGGTAACCCAGTTCAGGTAATCAAGTGGCGTGTTATGTAAAGACCACATTCCAAGAGAGCTGTAGAATAAATGAGGAAGCTGAACTCGTTTCTGTTCAGATCTCAACAGTTTCTCATTTTTTATCTTTCACAGTGTTTACTCTCTGCTTTGTATCTTACTAGTTTCAATTATTTTTTATAAACACATTTTCTCCTCTAGCTTGTTTCTTAGCAGTAGGGGACAGAGCTAGCACCTCAATTCAGGGCAAATTAAAATAAAAGGAAGCTTTCTTTATGATAGTGTAACCTGCTTAGCCTACTTACAGTGAGAATGCAAAATGCAGAAAGGAAATGTCAATAGACAGTTACAGTGATCTGATACCTTGTCTACTTTTTAAGAACCTGGCAGCAAAAGGAGATCAGTCAGGTCTTGGTGAGTTCCAGCGGGTGGTTCCACTTGGGTCTTTGTGAGGACAGTGGAAAAAGCAGCTTGAAATTGCACTGATTGCACCTGATTGCACTCTGCAGCATTAATTTCTGTCATTACTCCAGCAGATTAGACACTGTCAAAGCTACACACCCCAGTATGTGTTCAATACTGGGAGGTGGCCTGAAGCTGGCTGTCCAGACCAATGATCTTTGTGAGTTACCTTCACATGAGCCCCAAGCTTTCCAGATAAGGCATGTTATGGGCCCACATGGCTGGACAGTGCAATGTGGTTACATCAGGAACAGTGACATGGCCCACAAAAAGGTGAGAGGAAATGCTGGGGTTGAGACTGGACAGAATGAGCCTCAGACACAGGCTGTTTAAACGGGCACTGGAAATCTCCACTTCTGACTAGTTTTTTCTGCCAGTATACCATTCCCAGTGTTACTTTCAAACAGCTTTGTGGCCATACAGTGAGGCAGTTCAGGAACTAGTCCAACAAATAATAAACCAGCAAGAAGAAACGCAGAGCATTATTCAGTGAGATCTAAGGTCCCTGCTCAGGTTCACTGTTCACCCCCTCCCTCTTGAATTTGTGTGCCCAAGAACAAGAATCAAAAGACAGAAACTTCTGCCAACACCCCTATATATATCCTAAGCCTCAGTTTAACTGAGCTGAAACTCCAATTCCACATTTGTAGAGGCAGGATCTGTAAAAACAGTCTGGAAAGTATGTAATGGCATCTAAAGAGAAATTTAAATGGGTCTTTGATCAGATTAAAGATAGTGGTTTTATCAGCATGGAATAACTTAGATTTGGGAACTTTTGCCGTGCAGACAGGTATGTCAAACTACCTTATTGCTATAAATTAGAAGGAATCTTTGAAGGAACATACTCCTCCTTAGAAGGAATATATGAATTTTCAGCTATGTTAGCATAAACTCAGCTGCAGACAGGGTATAAATTTGATCATTACATTTAATCCTAACCTAGTATTAAATATGAATCATGACTAATGGGTGTATCCCAGAATAAGGGCATATACATTCTCTACCCAGAAATTTACAAATGAGATAGTTATCACAAGTAATAAATGCCAGATTGTAAATACCTCACCTGCGGACAAGCGCTGCATGGCTGAAGTCTTGCGCAGCTGTTTTTGAGTCAAGCAAGGACTCTCCTTGCAGCTCTGCATACTCACTCTCCTCTTGCGCTGCCTCCCTTCTTTTATCTGTCTGCGATCTGGACTGCTGCTCGTGTTGGCTTCCCCCTACAGCTCTGTGCTTCATTAGGTGTGGCTTGTGCTGTGCTTCACAGGTGCCTGCAGAGAGCTTTGAAGAAAGAGACACTGTGCAAGAATAAGGTGCCAGGAAGATTTTCTTGCTTTGGAAATATTTTTACTTCCCTTGCTACCTATCTTAAAGAGCTGACATTGGCTGAACTCTTTAACATATTTTCTGCCTGAGCCAGTTCCCAGAACTTGGATGCTGTAGGCTAGACTAAGAGTTGGTATGAGGTAATCAACAGAGTGAGGTGGAGTTGTTCAGCCCTCTTCCTGTTACAAACAGTAAATTATTCATTTCTGTCAGGAGGACACTTGAGATTCCCTGGACTGTGATGAGAACTCCCTCTTTTCCTGGTATTTTTAATACGAGCTTTGACTTTTTAGAGAAAGTGCTTTCTGAGTCAGGGGGAAAACAAAAAAGAATCAGAAGGCCGGCCTCTGAAGGTTGGTACTACATTTCAGGAACCTGACGGAGCTTTCATGACCCTTAGTTGGGATGGCATAAGCTTATTACAGGGTGTGATTCACTCTTAATTTGCAGCAAGACAAAATAACCTTTAATTCCTGTCGTCTTGCATTCAAAAATAGGATATGAGCAGACTAACCAGAAAAGTTTCTTTCCCAATTTCATGCACACCATTGGCACATGCAGTAGAAAAAAAAAATGTAGCTGGCTATTTAAGGTGATCTGTGAACTATTAATTAGAAACAAGAGATGCATCAGAACTGAGAATCTGGCTTTTATTTTTACCTTTTGGGATAGAAACATCATAGCTGTCTATTTTACTGTGTTTCTAATTAATTAAGCAGTAATTAAAATAGGTACACTATTAAAAATGTGCATTTTGTACATTTGCACATAAATGCGTACAGTGTGTTGCATGTACATAAAATGGACAATAGGAGTTCAGAAACATACCTTATATAAAAAAAATACCAGGAGATAAATGAATCTGAACATTTATGATTCCTGAGTTCAGATTCAACTCATTTTAATGCTTACAAGTTTTGCTCTCACTTGCTCTTTAATTAATTTTTCAGCTTCTGTCCTTGAGCACTGACTTTTATAAATAAAAGCTTTCATTAACTCTCCTTCTGGCTCCAAGATATTTCTAATCCTTCATTCACACCAACAGAGCTATGCAGCTACAAATATGTGCTTATTTCTATTTATCTCACTTGTTGGTGACATTTTTCTGTTCATTTTAATCAGTGCATTCCATCCTAACTTGTCTTCTGTGCAGATGCTTATTCACCAGTTACATCCTCAACCTCTTTATCACAACTAATGAAACTATGAGCTCATCAAAACACACAAACCCCATTCCTTGCAAAGGACATAGATTTATTTGGTTTAAATTAGAATTTGGATAGAAAGATGATAAAATAAATGTTAGAGCTTTAATTTCTGACAGGTATTGCTTCATTCACACAGTACTCAAGTATTTTTAATTGTATTCCAGCAAAACCATACTTAGGAGAACTGAGGAGAAGTGGACTCTTTCAAAAATTCTTAACTCCGCTAAAGCTTGTTTATATATGCATTGCATCCATATAGCTAAATTAATTTAGATGTGCTTTAATTATGTTAATGCCAACTTCTTGGAACAATGTCCATATACCAGACTGATAGTATCTTTAAATAAATTCACTGAAGTTGGTAAAAAAAAAAACAACCAAAAGTAAAAAAATCACTAAGGCCACGTGTACTTTGGATTAGTTTACCAGTTACATCAGTGTAGTTGTGTATTTGATTTTGTTGTCTTGATTTCCTTCCCAAGTGATATAAATGAAGCTGAGGAAAGACCTCCTCTAATAGAACAAAAACATCTGCACAACTTGGAGAATGACAATGGTGTAACTCCACTGGTTAACACTTACACCGCAGATACAGGTTTCATAGGACTGTAAATCTTTTTTTAAGGCAAAGGTGGAATAAAAAAAGGCATCTGCCACAGAATACAAATTCCTTCGTTGATTAAAAATGGATCTGCTAGTATAATATTGTTCAAAACTTTTGAACAGGCAACCTTACTCCAGCAGACTCCTAGGTATTGTGTTTATGTACTGCTATACTACGGACCTCTTGTAGTTACCTCAGAATGACTGTATTAGACTCTTCTTTGCCAGCTTCTTTCCACATCTGTGCTCCAAGAGCAAGGCCTCTGGCTACCGTCCTTTCTGAACTGGTTCAAGCAATGTACTTTCTCTTTCATTGGGATTACTGTTGTATTTGGGAAGTCACTGTCACCTCTGCATGCAACACCCAGCACCCATGCTGAGAGACAGCTTGGCACCATCACTGAGCCGTGACAGACTCAAAACCAACCAGAGATGATATGCTGAGTGCTCATAAACTTCAGGCTTTGCCCACCCCAATCCTAACCAGGCCAGGGAGGAAGAATCTGGAAAAAAGCACCTATGCAAAGTCCTTTTCAAGAAACATAAGGAATGACGTGACCCATCATGCCATCTCTGCACACATTTCTGCTGGAACAGTTCAGCCCTCTGCGATGGCTTACGAAGGGGCACAGGCAATAGCAGGCACTCTGAACCTGATAGGTTGTCCAGCTAAATGTTACAGCTGGGCCTTCCATCGCTTTCCTGGGAATGGTCTCAGGCAGGGAAGTGAGCTCTGGTGTCATCTGCCTTTCAGCTTGTTACAACTTCTTCTTGTAAGCTACTGCCTCTCTGAGATGCCAGCAAAGTAGCTCCCTGTTCTGTGTAAAGCAAAATCAGCTGCTTTATTCTAAAGTTTGAACTGTTATTTGGAACAGAGTAATTTCTTGCCATATTTATACATAATAAAAATGTTAAAACAATGCAGTTTTCTTTGTGGTGGTCAGAAAGAAGACAATAATGGGGGAAAGCAGGAGAAAAGGGTTCTAAATCTGCACTTCTCCTCCTCAAGAAATTATACATATGATTTACTAATTGATTAATGCTCCCATTTTTGATAATTTTCACCCAGAAGCTCTCCGGAGTAGGATCACTCTGTCTCTCTCTTCCTCCTTCCTCTTGCTGACAATTAGTGTGACTCAGTCTACAAAGCACTGGCAGTGTCAATGACTCAGCCATGTGACATGTGCTCTATCAGTCCATCTAAGCGTGATTTAAAAAAAAAACAAGTACAAGTTTTTGTGCTGTGGGAAGAGAGTTCTTTCAATTTGATAAAAATAAAACATTCCATCCAACCACCCACAGAAGGAAGTGACTTCATATAGCTGACCACTTAGCTGCCGCCCTAGTAATTGTCAATATATTTTGTTTCTTTCCAGCAGGTCAAAAAAGCATTTTTCCTTTTAGTTCACATATAATTTGAAAGAACTCATATTCTGAGTGTAAGGTATATTTTCCAAAAAGCAATTCATATAAAGCTTGTGGGTTCTTGCCTCATTCAGTCTGTAGCCTCTAAGTACAGAGAGTGCTGCTCCCACTAGTAAAGCCACTGAGCAAACTCCAGCTGGAGACCAGAGCACTTCCATCATTCTTTCTCTGCTGAATGAAGTATAGTGCAGCATATGTTCCGTATTAGGAGGGGATTAGAAAGAAGCTCCAAACACAGAGGAGATTTTATGTTGTTTATGAAGTTGTATGTTATGTATAGGGGATACTTTATACATGAAGAGAGTAAATCTATTTTCAGTCCACAGCTATCTTTCTCAGTACTCTGTGGAGTGAAGCAGTTTCTGGCAGTACTGATCTCAACCACGTGTCAAAAGTTTCCTTGATCACTCACCAAAGTTCCAGTTACCAAAACTCTTTCTCCTCTGAACACATAAGGGATGTGGCTTATGGTGGTATTTTTCATTCTTTGCTTTCTTTCCAGTAAACAAATCTAATTTAATATTTTAAATAGAGGTTCTGAGTTATTTTATTTACAAAGTGAGTCCTAAGGAACATTCCCCAGACATGTCCCTTTTTTTTCGTGAGTGAATGCAGAGGTTCTGCTGATATTTGTTAGGTGGGGATGTCTCTGGAGGTGACTATTTAAATTGTCAGCAGATACCAAACACTGCTGACAGTTTCAAAGTTTAGTAAAATAGCCAACACATTCACAACAGCAGTATCCCCCCCAAGGGGAACCAAGAACAGCATAGAACAGGCAGTCTAAGAGTCTTCTGATAATCTAGTCTAACAAATATCACTTATGCAGTGTATTTCAACTTCAAAGTGATCTAGTTAATGAATCCTTAAATTTCACTCTGGCAGCAATTCAGAAAGCTGGAGCTCCATAACACTGAGT
Organism: Ciconia boyciana; assembly: GCF_034638445.1. Classification (NCBI taxonomy): domain Eukaryota; kingdom Metazoa; phylum Chordata; class Aves; order Ciconiiformes; family Ciconiidae; genus Ciconia; species Ciconia boyciana. The sequence goes on from NC_132939.1 coordinate 13,212,924, forward strand.
TGATGAGAGTTATCTTCTCTATTTTTAATAGACATATACTAACACTGGGAGCTTACTGCAGTATCAGTGTCCAGGGAACCATCTGCAGGCCATGCGCTTGTACTAAATAGAAGGGGAAACATGGAGCAAATTTGTATTGCTGTAATTGTTTGTTGTATGTCTTACAGTGGTCTCTTGGACAGCAGGAACTGTAGAGAATTTAGCAAGAGTCAGATGTTAGCCTAACCTGTGTTGTCAGGTTACCTGCATTTGGGTAACACAGAGGGGCTACACAATACAAAGCAGGTTAATTAAAGTCAGACATCCACTGATGCAGGCTCTGCCTGATTCCTTGGCTCTGAGTGATTACTGAACAACAAACATGCCAAACTGGGATTCATGCCCCACTGTACAAACCACTACACCCAAATAAGAGATAGCCCTTGCTGCATTTAGAATCTACTCTACAGCTTTTAAATTGTGGTATGTATTTTATTTACATCTTTATGTGCTTTTTCTCCTCTGTTTCAGGATGACTTGGTAAACATTTTTCTGCATAATAATCTGATTTACAATTTTACTTCCAACCTTCTTCAGTTTAGTATCTGTTTGATGTTTTGTCACAAGTTATCCAGACAAGAAAGAAGTCCCAGTGTTTGAATCATTTTACCTGGAGTACCAGGAACAATGGGATAATCAAAGAGAGATGACAAATGTGATGTGCATTTACAATAGGGGGAAAAATGCTATCTGCTACGGTGTCAGCAATTCCCATCTTGCTAGTATGTACAATTTTCTAGTGAAAGGGTTTGAAAAAACAAAGGATTCTGTCATCTGGCACCAATGCCCAGAGCAACAAGTTCATAGACCTGACTGGCTCCTCTGGGCACTAGCATTTCTAAAATATCAATTAAAAGTATCAAAATAGTGAATTACATGATTTAATGAAATAATTTTAAATAATTTGATTCTCATTTTACTCATTAATTAATTAGTAAATTAAAGCTTCATGTGGAATCTGCTCATGAATTGAAGCTTTATTTGGAATCTGATCACAATTTATAGTTTGGATTATTTCCTCCCACTGGATTTGGCAGGGGCTGTAGTTGTGTAATAGCATATTAGATTATTTAGATCTTAAATGAATCATCAACTTCCTGTAGACACTTACACTGTAACACAAGTGTTTTTTGTACAGTGTAGCAATAAAGCAATGCTTTTCAGAGGTCTGCTGTGTGCTGAACTGCATCTTCCTCGCTGCTTTATAAAGATCTATGATCTCAGGAAATACAATCTGTAAAATTCTACTGCTATAAAATTACTTATCTGTTGTATCCTGTACAAGCAATTTTAAAAGATATGTTTAGTCACGGTATAAAGTTAGTTGCAGGCAGAGTATTCCGATAAATGAGGCTGAAGTTAAATCTTAGAACAGTGTCGAGCTCTTTCATGAGAGCTTCCTTTCTAGAAAAAGACCCTGAAGAAGGGCTAGATATTCGTAAGAAGATACAGCTGGAAAAGGGAAGAGAGGGTGACACACTATCTCCCTCAGCCAACAAGTCTGCCCAGAAGCTTATGCAATGTGTGTTGTCTGCACAGCTTCAGAGCATTCTCTCTGGAGAACACTTACTGTAACACTTCTTGTTGGCGGGAAGAGTTGAAAGGTTAAGAGATGTCCTATTGCCAAAAGATTGTATGAGGAAATAGGTGCTTCGAGGTCAGATTCGGCCTGAATGCCAAGGAATCTGTGAACATTGGGACATGACGCTCTAGCTTTTCTGAGGGATTTCAAACCTCCTTACTGACAGGAACAGACATGAAGAAAATCCCGAGACAGCTAGAGGAGTTTTCTTTCTTCCCGGGAAAGAGCAATCCGGCTCATTTGAAACAGCGCACTGAAGCTTTCTTCTCGAAAGAGAGGAACAAACCGTCTCGAAAACCTAACTGTAAAAACCAAATCAGGTTTCCCCTTTTCCTCAAAGCCCACTACTGTTCCAGCGCCCCGGTGAGCCCCGCCCCGCCCCAGAGCCGCCCGGGCACCGCCAGAGCCGCCGCCGCCGCGGCGGGGCGCTAGTGAGGCCCCACCGTCCCAACCGGCGGCCGAGGGGCTCTCGCTGCTCTGTCTCCCAGGGAAGCTCCCACCCCCGTTCACAGAGGCAAAGCCGCTCCCACGCCTCACGCCGTTACCGAGGTAAAACGAGCCCGCAGACAGGTTTTACCCTGCTTCCCGCAGGCACGATCGGCCTTTATTTCCAGCCGGGCCGGGGCGCCGCCACCCCGCCGCGCTGAAGGGACACCCCGCACCGTATTTACCCCTACTGAGCGCACACCCGTTTACCATATATACCCATATGGGCGTTCCCAGAAAGGAGGCGTTACCGTATTTACCATCACTAACCCACCGCCGTATTTCACGATGTGAAGCCCAACACGTGCTCCCGTATATCACGGCGCAGAAGCGCAAACCGTAATAACCCTCATACAAGCGGCACACCGCAGCAGCGCATGCGCTGTGCGGCGACGGGGGCGGGAGGGCGACCGCGACCCGGTGGGGTGAGGAGGAGCGGCCGGTCCCGCCTCCTTCCCGCGGCTTTCGGTGCCGGCGAGGCCTGCCCTTGCCTTGATTCGCCGGCCGGTGGGCCCTGGGGTATCGCGGAGCCATGGCGCAGCGGAGGGCGGCGGAGCGCGGTCCTTGTCAAGCGGCGGCGGAGAGCGCCAGGCACCAGCGGCAGCTTCTAGAAGGTGCCGGGGGTTGGGGCGGCGGGAGCGCGCGACCTCGTCCTGCCAACGGTCAACCGCCCGCCCAGCTGCCCGCGCGGGCCGGGGACATTGCCCGCTGCGGCCCGCACGGGCGGTTGGGCGGGAGAGCGGCAGCTCGGTCGCCTCAGGGGGCCCGATGTGTGTGGGGGTGAGACGGGCTCCGGTCGCGGGGCCTGTCAGCCGCTACCGGCGTCAGGGCCGGGGGTCGAAATGGGGCAGCAACCCGCTCCACAGGCACGCTAATGAGGAAACACGCGTGGGTTCGTGTGTGTGTTGTTCCGCTACCGGCACGACCGTAGTACAAAAAGTGGCAGAAAGTGCAGTTCGCTTTATTTTCCTTTTTCGTCCTCTAAGTTTTTTTTTAAATTATTATTATTTTTTTTTTCTCTGTGGAGAAAATGTTATTAAAATAACCACCGGTGAGGTATTAATGCTTGAAACTGCTAAATGGAGGCCGCCTTCTGTCCTTTCGGCCTTAGCAGAGCCAGTGCACACCTGTAGGATCACGCTGACCTCAAAGCGAAAAACATTAAAGCGAGTAAAATTGCCAGCTCGTCCAGCCGGCTCTGTTTCGTCCGTGGGTTTCGTCATCCTTTCGCTGTGTTTCACAACAGTGAGGTGGCAGCGCGACCCGCTTGAATGTTGCGCGTTGGTATTGTAGTCATGCCACCGGCATCTACGAATGAAAATACAGCCTTGGCATTTTTTGCGTTCTTCCAGTGACCAAGAGAGACGCTCCCTGCAAAGTTGTGCTAGTCTAGCAGTGTCTGAGGAGAGAAAGTGTTTTAATACATGCACGCATACACACCCTAGCGTGGATGCAGAGAGTTCTTACTGTTTATTTCTGTTTAAAATTATTTGTGCGTGTCAGTGCATTGGTGCTTGTCAGTGTATTGCATATGTATGGTCATATTGGTAAAAATCTAACACAAAAAAGTAGAGAAGAAGCCTTAAATGTAATTTTATCACTTATTGTACCCCTATTACTTCCTTTACACAAGAATTTAAGGGCTAATAAAAACTTACATAGACATATCAGAGAGAAGTCTTTTTTTTTATGAGGGTAAAATATGTGTAATTCCCAAGTCTGAGAACTGTAATCTTTATATCCCAGGCTGGAGGCTGTGTGTGTTTACATATGTTTTCTCCTGATGTGTGTGTCTCAGCTAGTTGGCTAGTGGCTGTGCCTGGTGTTCTTTCTTAGCAGGAAAAAAAATAAAAATCTGTTAATGAGCCTGTTTCAAAGTTGCGTTGTCCATACTGAAGGTTTAACTTCAAGTTAAATCTCTGGTTAATTGGACTGGCAGAAGATTTCTGGCAAAAAGGGGAAAAATATGTATGGCTTACGTTATTTTGCTCCTTTTATCTCTTTACAAATGTATTTAATAATTTAAGCCTCAATTAATATGGATCATAGAAGTTCATGACTTCTGTGGGATGTTTGCCAGTGTAAGAACTTCAGATTTGTTTGAAAGCTTTCAGGGAATGTGAGCAATGTGTTGTATATGTTATTGAAAGCATTGGTGGGAAGATTTATGTCCACGGACAGCTTACCTTAACATTTCCTTAAGGTATAAGTTTGAAATCTGTTGTAAGATGTGAGGGGTTTTTTGTTGTTTTGTTTTAACTTTCTTTGTTTTTGTTTAACTCCAGGGAAAGCGCAGGCAGAAGGTGGATCAGCTCGGACATCACTTCTTATTTTAGTGTCTGTCTTCCTATCAGCTGCTTTCCTTATGTTCCTGGTATATAAAAATTTCCCACAACTTAGTGAGTAAGTATGTCAGGAAAGATTAATTTATTTGCTTTTCATTCAGGATCAAATTGTAGAGGAGCCTACATGGGGTTAAGTGATTTTTAAACTGACATGAGTTAATTATAGATATAACCTTATTTTTTTAAAAGGGAATTTGAGTGTATAACCTAGAATGTCAGGGTACAAAGCTTAATATTGAAATACTAACCAGTAGGATCTGTGTAAACAGAGTTGTACTTGACCTAGGGTTTCTGTTGGACAGTTGAGATACTGTGTTTTGATAAATTACCGCCTGTCACATTAGCAATGGTAACTCACTATGTTCTTAACCTTCTTCAGTTGAGAGCCAAAATGTGCTTGGTTTATTAACCTAGCTAGGTTATAACCTAGCTAGGGCTAGGTTTATTTTAAAATTCCTTGTGTACTGGTATAACTGCAGGCTGTCATCAAAAGGGGACATCCTTCTTCCTTCATAGCTAAGCTTCACGTTCTCTTTTTCTCCTTTTCGTTGCATCTAGTGCTTGTGTTGGGAAGGTAGATAGTTTGACAAGATGGAAGCCTGCTTGTCTGACAACTTTCTTTTTTTCTTTTGGTAGTTAATTTTCTGTCTGATTAACTTGCTCAACAAGTTCAGTTTGCAACAGTCCAATCACTAAGTCTGATACAGAGGAAGAGAGGACACTCAACTGTGCTGCCCAGGGTTGCACCAGATTAAGGTGTGACATGAGATTTTGCTCTTAAAGCTTTGTTTGTTTGTGAGGTAAAGCTCTGCCGCTCTTGCTGCACTTCAAATGTTATGACCCTACTGTTGAGGCAGTTACAGGTTTTTTTGGCCGAAATGTTGACTGCTGTTCAGTTGCCAAGGTTTGGTTTGAGTAATTATTTCTTTTTGATCCGTACTTAGTAAGAAAAAAAAAACAAACCAAAACAAAAACCCTAGAAATGAAGCTGATTATTGTAATGAATTAAAATATCATTTGCAAATATCTAAAATTGAGGATCTTCTAATACAAAACATGCTGTAAATGTTAAGTGTTCATCTGAGAACATTATCACAATATTAATCATGTGGTTTGTTTGCTGAGGTTATAGTTTAGTGGTGTAGTGTATCTATTTATCTATATATTCAGTAAGTAATTTTACTATACTGTTGGATTATATTTACCACCACTCCTGCTATTTATTTTTTTTTTCCCCTCCAGAGAAGAAAGAGAATGTATAAAGGTTCCTAGAGATATGGATGATGCAAAGGCCTTGGGAAAAGTCCTGTCTAAATATAAGGACACATTTTACGTTCAAGTATTAGTGGCATATTTTGCCACATATGTTTTGTATCCTTTTTCTGATATAAATGGCAGTTTTGATATAGTCATATTTCTCTGAAAAAGAAATTAAAAATACAAACTTGTAAATTCTTGATCATGGGTAAAGAAGGCTAACATACTTAGGTATGTTTATAAATAGACACAGATATTCTAAAATCTTTGAACTTAAAACATTTCTTATGTGTTTCAGTATGCTTTTTGGACTGTATGAAGGCATTGAGTAGAAGGAAATTGATGCATGCATGTATAGTAGTAAATGCTGTTGGGGATTTGCATGCAGCTTCACCTTGACTGTGTGTCTGTTATGGACAACATTATTAGCTTTAATATTAGACTTGGTCTCATTTTAGAGTTATGCTAACTTTTTAAATTGCAAACTGAATTGCCAGTTAGAAATTACTTTTGATTCTAAAGGAAAACTGAGACTACTGCACTGCTCTTCCTCGAGACATTCAAAAGTGCCATATAAAGGTAATTTAAAGAGTATTTTACAGCCTTTCTCAAGGAAAGTGTTTTGAGCCTTCTTTCATCTCTGCAATGCCCACATTAAAAAAACAAATCTCTATTTCCTTTTAGAGAGAGCTAAATTTCTGAAGTACTTTCTGCCTAGGGATACACAAAGGCTACCTGTGTTCTGTGCTAACTTTTTCCTGAGTGCTGAATATAATAATTAATCATTAAACACACTCTTAACTGGGACATTTAACTAGAGGTTAATAACTTTTAAAAGCTATATAAGAGGTCTGTTTCATAGTTTAATGCAGGAGGCTTTCCTAACTCCCAAGAAAAATCAGCACTGAATGTGCCATTAGTAATTATCCTTCAGCCCATTCTTTTTAAGTGTAGTTCACAAATAATAGATTTATGAAGAAAATTAAAATGTTGGTTTATATATTAACAAGAGGTAGAACAGAATTAGCTGTTTATTGAACTGTTATAGCAGCTGATGTGACGACATTTACTGTCTCAGCAGTAGACTGTGATCAGTTGACAAGCATGTTACAGTTATCTTGGAACCTTGACACTTGCTTAGAAAAAGCTGTGCTAGTTGTAATGGACTTAATAGAAAGGAAGATTATTTGGCTTTTTGATATTTCAGTCAATTCAACTCAGATAAAATAGTGTGCAAATTTTTTTTGCTTTATAAGATTTCTGTCCAAACTGGGCAATACATCAGAGTCGCAAGTATGCCTAGCAAGCCTTAAGCTCAACAGCCTTTTTGCTTATGCTGCAGAAATTTAGTTTTAGCCTTTTTGCTTATGCTGCAGAAATTTAATTTTTGCCTTTTTGAAAAATTCTGACTGAAATTAGTGATCATGTATCCTAGTTATCTCGTGATTGCACTGTGCCTATTTGTAAGAAAGTAGTAGTTGCCTTCATACATGTCAGTCTTCCATGAAACTCATAATAGTTAGGGGCTCAGATGAGGAGTTCTGTGAACTTTTCTGAGAGAGTGGCTGAAATCTGCTTATCTCTAGTCAATAATGTAAAATCACAAGTATGTGTTTCTTGTAATGTCACAATAAATACCCAGTGTCAATTGTAGCACAGATAAAAGAGAAAAATGTAGTACAGCTTTTATTATTTAGTGACTTATTTTTGTATGTGTAATGATGAATCTACCCCTTGTTTCTCTGTGCTTGGGCTTCTTGTGCTACTCTGCAAATGTATTTGGAAGTAAAGATCTTTAGAGGCTGTGCCAATTTATGCTTGTTGAAATCGTAATATGTATCATGACTGCTTAAAAAATTAAGAATTGGGTAGCTTTTTAAAAATGTTTGGGGTTTTTTTTTCTTAACAAAGATGCATCCAGCTTGCAAACATTTGCTATCCCTGGGTCTATATTTCTCAGTATCCTGTCAGGGTTTCTTTATCCCTTTCCACTGGCCCTATTTCTTGTTTGTCTGGTAAGTATGGAAAATAGTTTGTGAGGGCATATACTTCTATCCATTTAGAACACAACCAAGCATCTAAACAGCTTCCTGTTTGAAATGATCAAAGTCTGAGTGAAATAGGGGTATGAACGGGTTCTCATTCAGCTCTGTTGTGAGAATGGTGTTACCACAAAATTCACTGTAGCATTGGGTGATGATCCAAAACACTAAACTGTTTCTCCAAGTTTTCTTAATAATGGCGGCAGCTGGGTGTGAATTGGACAGTCACCTTTATTTTAAGCTTACCTAGCATCTACCAGAACCTGACTGTAATTTCAGAACGCTTACTACATTTTTATTAGCGCACTGCAAAACACATCTGTTTTTAAATGGCTTAAATACCCAAGAAGCTTAATTTAAGATATGAAATGTATGTTATTGACAAGCTTCAAAAAATGTCATTTACAAAAGATGCAGTCATAATGAGCCTTAGTACTTATGAATGAGATAATTGAGCAGGTATGGAAGACCAAGTTGATGAATTTTCAAATTTGAATCTTTAATGCCATTGTGCCCTTACTTGTAAAGCTTTCACTGTTCAAAATCTTAAAACTGCAGAAGCACTCAGTATTAACTGATAAGTAATCAACATTGTCTACTTTGAATGTTAAGATTGATCTATATGCCTTGGAAATAAAGGAACTGTCTTGAGTCAACAACATTCTTAGGGAGTGTGTACATACTGCTGAAGGACAGCCCTTCAGCCACAATGGAGGGCTGCATAGAAGCAGGCTCTATCCAGACCAGTGTAGAGATATAAGGCTAAGATTAGAGTTTCTGCTCATTTGTTCCTTTTTTTTTTTTCCCCCTCCCCAGTGCTCAGGACTTGGAGCTTCATTCTGCTATATGCTTTCATACCTAGTGGGACGTCCTGTTGTATACAGATACTTAACAGAAAAAGCGGTAAAATGGTCAGAACAGGTAAAGTTTCTAGAGATGCTGAAATTTATGATAGAAAATGTATAGTGGAATAGCATGAAAAACTAGGGGGTCTTATGCTCATGTATCTAGTTACAAAGAAAGGATTCTGACTCCTTTCTGACACTGTATAGTTACTTTCTCTGGGTGTTTTTAAACAGTGGGGAGTATTCCTGATTTTATGGTATTTCCTGTGAGGAAGCTGTTTTTACCTAGGAAGAGTTTGCAACTGATAACCCCCCTGGTTTAGCTAATGTCAAAAGGAAACCTCTCCAGTTTCAATTTAAAGTAATAGCTCTCTAAGCATCAGAACTAATGAAAGCTTGGGTTTCTGTTTTTTATAGGGGAAGAAAACCTGTAGCTACATGTTTGATTGCAAACCCTTAATTTGAAGATGTTATTGTGGTTGGAGCATTTAGAAACTTTCTTACAGTATCTGGTAACATTAGTGTCAGCAAGTGTTAATCATCAGATGAAGTTAAAGATTTTGCAATACCAAGTCATAGTGTGATTAGTACTTGACTGCATGTCTCTTGCTTTGATACTCTGAAACATGTTGAGTTTTTTTTTTTTTGGCAAGTATGAAGCACAACTTACTACTATACTCTGTTCAAGGTGTTTGAATCACATAAGAATATTTTAAACTTGTTCCTCATTAGGTAAGATGTGGAGCTGTGTCCTGCACAATTGAGCTTATTAGGTAATATAGTAGTATTTTGACTCTTGACCCAAGTAAATCTTAATATTGCAGTATAATCTTGAGGCTATTCTCTGAGCAGCAAGTGGTTGCTATTTCCATTAGTAGAACTGGATATGTGATTTCAAATCATGTAATTACATGTGCAGCTCATATCTCACTGCTTACAAGTTAATTGGACTATATCATGCTTGCATTTTGAGGGCTAAGACATTTTATATGCAGGATTAATAAATGTTTAAATATTTGTTCTCCACTAAGGTTAAAAAAACCCACAGTGGTATTAGTGAACAATAGCAGGGCTACTGAGTTCAGTGTTGCAGTTAAAGCTAAAACAGGAAAAACCAGGGTTGTGACTGGGGTGAGTTGCTACATGAGATTTCAGACGGAATTGCAGTCAGACCAGGTTTGATTTCAACTGTTTGGGGCCAGATGACCATGTTTAGGCTTAGGCTTAGTGAGGGTCTACCAGGATAGGCCAGAAATGGTGGATGCTTTGCTACCCTTATAACTTGGTTTGAGGTTACATTCCTTGTTTGAGAGGGCTGATGTGCTACAGGCAGGCTGGAAGGAGAAGAGGCTTTGGTGTAGTACTAGTGTAAGGAGCTGGGCTAGACTTGAGAATATAATTAAGACTGTAAATAAAGTTGAGGCTATTGTGGTAATGGGTAATGTTAATGCTAGGCATTCTAATGTATAGGTAGGTAGGTTTTGCAACTGTGCTGGCAGCAGCCACCTGATGAACGTCAGAGCCATGACCTAGGTAAGTTTTCAGGTGAGGAATACAGCTATGTTTCAAGTTTGATTATGAGTTAGGACAGAATGGGTTGAGGAACAAACTTAATTGTTAGTTCCTGCAAAAGCTTTAGGAATAGGATGACAAGCTGGCCGTGTTGCTTGAGCTACAGTTAGACAGGCAGAGGTTGCTGCTCTAGAGTTAGGGTTAGGCCTGCTGCTGTGCCGAATTACTTGTTTGCTGTTTAAGTTGGCTGATTCAGACACATCGTCATCATGCTCTACCACAGACTAGTATTTCCAGACTAACTTCAGTACTATTTAACAGGTGATTCACTGATGACTCTTCCTTGAGTCACTTATTGTTTAACTGATTTTTATGTTTGCAACTTTTCAATTTCTACAAAAGGTACAAAAATCTCCCCTAACAAAGCTCTAGTAGTAAAATAATTGTGTATTTTCAAGGCAGGGATTGTTTTACTGAATTTTTTTTTGTTTTTGTCTTGGCAGGTTGAACGACACAGAGAACACCTCATTAACTACATAATATTTTTGAGAATAACACCTTTTCTTCCCAACTGGTTTATCAATATAACATCTCCTGTAATTAATGTGCCATTGAAAGTATTTTTCATTGGCACTTTTCTAGGTAAGAATTCTGGCTAGTGAACTGCAGTTTGGGGGTAGCCCAAAGAAGGATTATTACTTGCTTCTCTCTGTATACATTGTTCAGCAGAGATCACCACCTACTGGACAACTGAAAGGTTACACAAGAATATTGCTTTTGTACTTTTCAGTGTGTGGAGCTTATAGCATCAAAAGATTTTAGTAGTCGGGACTGTTCTGATGTACTGGATGAGAGGTAATGAGCCTAGGCTAATTACTCACTTAAGGAAACATACATTATATGAACACTTTATTAGTAACTTTTTGTTCTACTTCATGGCTATCATATTTCTGTGAACTTCTATAAGCTCCTATTTTGAGCTCAGCATAATTGTGTGAGGATGTATGTGGCTTTGATCTGAAGGATTGTTTCTCCTCTTCCCACTCCATTTTGTTCATCCTGATATATCTTCCTAGGAGTGAATTCATAATTTAACTAAAGTAGTGCTAAACACTTTAGTTTTGTAATTGGCATGTTTTTACAAATACTTTTTAATCTGGTCAGGAAACAATCCATATTTTTCCTTTGTGAACTTAAATAAAATCCATTTGTAGAGAGACAACTTGAAACTGCAGTGTCTAAAGAGCAGAGATTATTTTCTTAGTCTTCTGGGTTTGAGTTGGTGTTAAAAATATTAAAAATGGCCTAAAACCAGTTCTTTTGATAACGGTTTTTTGTCTTTGAATTTTGTATTTATGCTGCTTTTTAAAAAAAACAAAAGTACAAGGCAGCAAAGTCTGAATTTTTTGGTGTTAAAAGTTGGATGACTATTTTTTCCTTTTTTTTTCACCCTAACAAGCTGTTTTTTCTTCCTTTGCTTTCCTACCCTTCTAATTCCCTGCTCCAGGTGTGGCACCACCATCTTTTGTAGCCATTAAGGCAGGAACAACCCTGTACCAACTTACAACAGCAGGGGAAGCTGTTTCCTGGAACTCTGTTTTTGTCCTCATGATTCTAGCCATCCTCTCCATCCTACCAGCTGTCTTCCAGAAGAAACTGAAACAGAAGTTTGAATAAGGATCAAACCGGACCAGAATTTCCCATACTTCATCTCAGGATCAGCACTTCTGATATTTGTATATTTGCTTTTCTATTGGATCTTAAGCAATGAAAGGGGAGGCTTGTAATTGATAAGAATGTCTTCAAATGAACACGTGGCCTAAAATAGAAGGAACCGTGTTCAGAAATGTACTGCGTATAGTTTTGTAACCAAACCATCAGTGTTTTACTTTGGGAGGGCATGTGTGGGGGGCCCTCAGGATGAGGGAAGTGAAAACACAGATGTAATATTTTGCTCTGATTATCTGCAGAGCAAAAATTGTAATGTAGACATAAACTACAGATAATGCTTTCTAAAACTTGCAAGGAAAAAAACCTCTTAATTATTCAGTCCAGTTTTGTAACATTCTCTGTAGGCTTGCATGTGATCTGGTCTGAGTACATTTCTCATCAACAATATTTTTTTTTTTTTTGCCTTTTGGATTTCCAAAATAATAGCATAATATAATAACGGTGCTCACTCAGAAACAAAAGTTTCTCGCAGTACTTTAACTACAATGATATTCTCATCCTGATTGTTTACTTCTATTTATTAGTGCCGTGTGGATTTAAATACTTGAACCTACATCTGCTTTACTAACTGGATTAACAAAGGCCAAGTGTCACATCATTCCCTCTTGTCCAGTCCTCTGTAAAGTTTTTTCTGGGAGAGGATATAGGAAGGGAGAGAGTAGGTTAGAATTTTTGTCGTGCCTGGCTGATGATTTTTGAAGTTCTAATTTTAATTTTTTAATGTTGATTATTTTGCTGATATTTCACTTGCATAGATTTATTCTGCCAATTTAAGAAAATGATCGTATGGTTATATAAAACTCTCAGTTCTCAAGTGATTTAAAAACGTATAACTTTAAGCATTGTAATACTACCATTTCTCAAGCAATATGTAAAGAGTATAAAATTTTCCACTGCTGCTGGATTAGCTAGAAATGTCAAGTACACAAATTGGTGTAGTTCTTATTAAAGAGCTGATTCCAAATAATGTTCAAAGCATCATGTAACAGAAGGCTCATGTGTCAGTGTATATAAAATTGAAAGGATGATTCCATTGTCCGGTAAGTCAGTAGCTGGCAGTGGGCGACCAGCTATGATTCACCTTTAAGTAAAAGTATATATATTCACTCAATAAGGTATATGATACCTCCCCTTGTATGCTTATAACTGTTGTAGTTTGTTGTATTGTCAGTGGAATCCCATAAAATGAGGCCCTGATGAGCAAGGAACTGGGGTGCGCGTTTAAGTTTTATCCTACTGAAACCAGTGCTGCTTATATGCTTTAAGTTGGTGCCCCTGAAGTATCTTGCTGAAATGGGAGTTGACACATTAGCATATGCTCCAATTCAAGGGTTTATTTGTCTGTATCCTCATGTTAACTCATCATATGGTAGATCATTTGAGATGTAAGAGAACAGTTCCATAAATGTGATAATGTGAAAGGTACTGGTACCTTTAAAGAGTTTTTGTAACATAATTGACTCCTTCATTTCATCACAGTATTACATGTAAATATATAGTAAATATTATTGATACACTATTTGTCTTTTATTTAAAGATTATTATGGGCTGCACATAAATGGTATTTTTTACATAGGTATGTAAAGGAATTCATATCACTTCTGTTTGCAAGTTTATTGTAAGATTATTTAGCTTCAGCAATTGTTTTGTTGTTTAGAATTTACTCTAAAAGTGTACTTTATTGGTATTTAAAACTGAATAGTGATTATTTTTATTGCGGCAGCTCTAATCTCAGAGGTCATCTACCCAGGGGATTTATTCCATAGTAAACTTGAGTGTGAATTTAGCTGTTGTGAGCAAGTGTCCCCTAGACTATTGAGTGTGAAGTCACTGTAGATTTACAGCCTACTTTTCCACATAGTTAATTTTTCATGCAGATGATCTCTTAGAATAAATTACTTACTACTTATTGTCCAGTGGCTTTTCTCAAAATTTGTCGCAATTTCTGGTCAATAACGGATGCTGTTGGAAAATCCCTTCTATTCTGTATAAAGCCAATGTTTGGGCGTAACCTTGGCACTAAAGAAGGAACTGAACTATGTTTCAATTTAATGTGAGTCACTTGACGTTTTCACTGCATTATATTTCACTGTGTAGATGGGATCAGGCTGTGTTACTGAAAAATCTGTTGTGTTTCAGCCATTGACTGAGTTCCCCTCACAGTGACTAAAAGCCTTAAGACCTTAAAAAGGTTGAAAATACAGTTCTTTTCCCTTTGCAAAAAGTTAGCATTTTTTTTAGCCTGTTCCTTCTGTGTTTATCTTCAGCTGCAAATGACCTCAGGCAGTTTCCTGCCCTATGAGGACTACTTCTGCGGGTTGTGAAGAGTAAGGAAGGCCTTGTGAAAAAGGCAAAAAAGCACTGTGCTGTGGAATACTGTACCAGCCTACTCTTTCCTTTAGGGAATCCAGCAAGTGATCCAAGAAATAGCCATAGCATTTTGACAGGAAAACAGTGTCTACCACGAAACAAACTGGGAAATCAGGAAGATGTAGCTTTGTTTTTTAACTGCAAGCAATTTTGAGTTGTTAGGTGACCTGTTTATCTTTTGGAATTTTTTGTGATACCTGCATGACATCATTACTAAATGTCTCTTGCCATTTGGTAATAAAGCTGTTATATAAAACATGAAACATTGTATTTTTGAGTACGATAAAGCATGCTGAACTTCCCACTAAGCTTAATTTTTTAATTAACCTGTTTAAAAGGGATGAGTTCTTCTTAAATGGTATTTTTAATGACTGATTAAAAATTAAACTGAGCTGATTACTTCTGTAGATGAGATTCATTCTGTGTCTACCTTTTATTTCAGAACACCTAGGTAAACTTGACTTCCTTTTCCACCTGAAATTAATTTCTCACATACAACAGTAATTTTGAAAAGTTTTTATAATTTGCACTGGAAGGCAATTGGGTCTAACTTGTTTTATCTCCTCAAATAGAACCATTTGCATAATTTGCTCTTTTTGTTTTTGCATTAATTCCTGATGGGAGGTTCATGTGCTAACATTATTATAGCTTCATTCACATTCCCTTAATGTTATGTCCAGTTATGGAATTCTTTTTTTTTGTCTTGTATAGAAAACTGATGTTGAAAGCTTGCTGAAAGGTTAAGACAAAAGAAGTAAAAATTAAAAAATGACAAGTCTCTCTTTAAAATGTTAGTGAACTATACTATTATGCAAAGTCAAAACATGGTTTTTGTTGTCAGGTAACTTTGAAGAGTTTTTGTATGTTGTCCCTGAGAATATTCATCATGTATAGTTTCTGTGATAACTTAGTATTATGATAGTAACTAAAAGGCAGTGTGGATTGCTCTGCTTTGCGTTAGAACTGAAGCGTGCTGCCTGCCTCATACCATGCAGTTTACTCTGGATTAAGCTGAACAACCAGCAGAATCGACTCAACCAGGTAGCTGATCAAGGACTGAAGCACCCAGCAGCTACTGCAGGTACATTTTTACAAACATAAGGACTAACTGAAATAGACGCCTGTGAGAGCTGTTGCTACAGGAATGAAAATAATCTCTAGTGTTTTGCACTAGGAGTATATTAAAAAGGAACAAAAAGGGAAATGCATTTCTGTGTTTTAGTCACATATTTTTTCTTTCTTTCATTCTTGTAAGTAATAATAGTGGAGTCTTAACTCTGGGAATTGTGGGAGCTAAAGCACTAAGAATCATACCTTCTAGTAAAATTCCTCCATTCAAAATGAAGTTTAGCACAGTGAACAAATCCTGTCCCAGGAATGCTGCGTGAGTGCCTGTCCATTCTGTACCACCCACTGCAGAGCCAGTGCCAGAAAGGGGAAGTCTAACTCTACTTCAAATGTATAATAAACTGTTTTTCATATGTGGGACAATCTCTTTTGCAAGATTACAAAATAGGGGGATTTTTTTTCCCCAGGAATATGAAAAGAACAGGTCAAATTATAGAAAGCTTTCCTTCTGTCGTAAGTAGTGCGAGGTTTGCGAACCATATATTTTAGTGTGACAGTGTTAAGAGGGAAGTGAAAGAAGTTTAGACAGGAGAGTAGGATCCAGAGCGAGCTTTTCAAATTTTCCTCAACGAGGAGTTAGTTACTCTGGTTATTTTTATGACCAGTTGATGTCTTGCAATGACACACATTTCTATCTAACTCTCAGCTGGTGGCTTTATAGCTCTAGGTCACCCAAACTGAAATAAATTATGGCCTTTTAATAATGGCAATTAATATGAATAAAAGCATAGATTTACTAACATACCGTAACTCCCCTTCCTCTTCTTAAAAATATTCCGCGTAGTGTAATAATTTGTGTTTCATTGTTTTATAGTACACAAGGAAGAATCTGGGTCTGGATTATGAGAGCTAAAATCAATGACTGGTGTATAACTACACGAGAGGCCTCATAAAAGCTCCTTTCTGTAGATAATCTGCAAAACACAGAATTCTTCTTCTGCACATCTCTAGGACTTCAATGATATCTTCAAAGCCTTAAAAGGTTAGTAGACACAAGCTTAGTAGGCTCTGGAGAGGAGAATGTGCCATAGTGGCAAACAGCTTCTAAAATTCTGCCTTGGAATTAAGATCTAATGTTACGGGCATAACTCCAGATTTTTCTTTTACAACCTAGCCCTTGAGCAGTTGTATCCAATAATCTGGAATTTGCAATCTTTACTGTACTTGGAAGACTTCCATGCCATGAAAAAGTGTTTTGAGCAGATCACTAAATAATTCTTATATTTAACTATTTGTTCTGTGTTAAAATGATTTCTCACAGGGAATATCGCCAGGGTGGGGCTTGGAAGGGCAGAGCCCAGCTGGCCTGTCCACTGCCTCTGGCAAGGGAGCAGGGCAGGCTGGGGGCAGCCTCAACCAAGAGTCTGGGTCATCAAGCAAGTCTGTGGTGATGAGACAGCTCTGAGGTGAAGCCAGAAATGCAAATCAGCAACACAAGGTCAGGATCGGGCCCAATAAGGGTAACCTGGGTGTGACACAGCCCAGCAGCCTGACTTAAATGGACCCATGATTGGTGGGGTTGAGACCCAAGCTGAGGCTGTTCAGGGCCACTAAGGCCTATTAGTGCCCTCAGAGCCCTTTTATCATAGAATAGTTTGGGTTGGAAGGGACCTTTAAAGGTCACGTAGTCCAACCCCCCTGCAATGAGCAGGGACATCTTCAACTAGAGCAGGTTGCTCAGAGCCCTGTCCAGCCTGATTTTAGGCAGTTTCTATCTTGATATGCTGACTTTGATGGGACTTATCCTGAATTATATCCTCTAATATCTTCTGATTCTCCTGCAGTGTTAAGGGAGATCCTAAATGCTCGGTCTGAATACTAAAAAAATTATTAAGCAGATGCAGTAAATCAGACATTTCGATACCCAAGCCCCCTTTGTGGGTCTAGCTCAGTGTCTCAACTAGAACACTAGGTCAGACAGCCACAAGTCTTCAAACCAGACTTCAGACTTAACCAATGTGTGACCTTGACTGCGTCAATATTGTGCAGTTTCCTGAAAGCCTCTTGATCCTATGTTTGCCTTGGTCTTGATATCAGTGATGAAAATCAGGGTATTATCTTCTTTCTTCATGGTTGATTCTGCAGTCAAAGGGAACCTCGTAATGACATAAAGTTCAAGCTTGTTCTGCTGTGGGGTGCTCTTGCAGGGGTTCCTGAGCTGCCTTTGCAGCCACTGGGTTGAGTCTCAGGCCTCCCGCAAGTGGGAAATGTGCAGACCTTCTTGACACTGTGGATGTTTTCAAGAGCCTTCTTGGCTGTCAGTGCCTTGGCCTTTGCCTCCACCTTGGAGGACTTGGCCTCCTTAGGTTGGGGCACCATCTTCAACAAGCAGAAGTGAAAGGAGTGGAAACAAATCAAACCAGACTCTCACATACTCACCCTCTGCCCTCATCTCAGATATTGACAAACTCTTGGACCTCCCTGACAGGTGGTGTGGTGCCACTGCCCATCTGAGGCTCTGGGAGCCCTTGTAGATACATCTGCACAATGGATCTATGACCTGCTCACAAGCTGCACTACCAGGTGTGGCTTCCTGGAGCTGGGGAGAAGAGGGACAATGCTGCATGGGAGCTTAAGAAACGTCGTTCAGCACCTTGACGTGGCAGTTCTCTGATCTCTGCCCTGATGTGGGAGGATGTGTGTGTTAGGTGATCTGGTGTGCAGGCTATATTCTAGAAGTATGTTGCATGGATATCGCTTACACCAAACAATCGCAGCCAGTTTCAAGTGTCCAGTTTTGCAGACTGGAGAGGATTGCTTTCATCGTAAGTGTCATTGATTTTTTTTTTTTTTAAGAATCCAGGATAAATATCTTAATTGAAGTAGTTAGAAGACACAATATCCAATCAGCACCCTGACAACTGTAGCGATCTCTTTATGCGTTGAGCTCTGTTACCATTCTGAGCTTACCTCATCTTGGGAACAAGCTGCACAGAAAAAGGTCAGATACCTTATTTCAGACTTTTTCAATTCTCTGAGCAGTGTTGAATAAAACTGTAATTTGCTGCTTAGGTTTCTTACTGCTTATTAAATAAACTCTTCCAATAATCATGACTGTGATGGTTGGCAAAATAAGCCTAAATTAACTAGTATGAGGAATAATCAAGATATATTCACGTTAAGTTCTGTCTTCACTATTTTTAAAAGACTTTATTCTCTTTGATTTAAGGCTTGAGCTTGAAAATCCCAGTCTTTGCCATTGAAAACAGTAGCTGAATCAACAGTGATAGTCTTGCCAAAGACAATGAATCTTTTAAATCACTTCCTATTTACTAATAATAGCTTTATGATTCTCTGGCTGAACAGTCATAGTTTCCACAGATTTCACAATTCCACAGATTTTCTCGACATCATAAAGAATACTTTCAAGAATTCATAATGTAGTTTAAAGTGTTGTTGTCTTACTCAAGGACATCTAAGCAATTCGCAAAGTTTACTGACAAAATTGCCATATTTTGGGTGTTTCCTGTGGTGGAACATTGCTCAAGAAGACTGACAGATTAAAGCTACTGGCCTTTCAATTAGACATCACAGATGTTGCTTGTAGTCACTAGGTAAGAGTATTTCAGAAATGAAATAATCAGGGGGGAAGGAGAGGGGAAGATACGATGGAAAAGAGACAGTCATTGACAAAATGGGAGGGGAAAACTCTAGCTGTTTGGGTACACCTCCCGGATGCCTAGATTTAAGAGAGACTAGGCTGTAAGCTGGCTGGGAAAGCAGAGAATTTGTCTGACAAAGTATGAACGAGCTTTTCACAGCAAAAATTGTGGTGACTCTTATCTTTCTTGATTAATGAACCTTTCGTTGATTCTGCTTCATGCAGTTCCTCCCTTCCTGTAGCAATTCAAAGCAAATCTGAATTTCTTAGTCTGAGACTCTCCTTTAAAAATATTTCTTGTCCCTTACCCTGTTGCATAGCAAGGTGTGTGTGCATTTAAATATTGCTGTTCAACAGTATTTCTGGTAATCCTCTGCTTGCTTACTGGCCCATCTAACTTTATTTGCTAAATCTTCTAAGTACATGGTTATTGCTGGAACAGTTAAAGTACAAGTAAGAACAATTTTTTATTTCCCCATTTTACTCTTTATTTGATAAAAAGCCCCCTGCCAATATCTGTGCTGTTTCCCTAAACTTTCTTGCAAGTCCTTCTGAGACCCTCAGGCTATTACTTTTGTTTATAAGGGTTAAACTGCAGTTCAGGCTTACTCAGAAGTTTACCACCTTCTGAATACATTGCCCTTTGCCACATTGAAAGCAGACAGAGAAACAAAATGTGCAAAAAATGGCTAGAGAACATAGCAGAATAAGAGCAACTAGATTTAGCTAGTTCTGTTCTCTGTGGCTGTCTTCCACAAACTACCAGGCAGGCTCAGCATAATCTAAATGTATGTGCTTACTGTAGAGTTAACTTGAGACTTTCACTCTAGTAGTGCTCCTAATTATCCTGCTATTTTTATTGAAATTGTTATGTCACAAACAGAGTTCATTACCTGGTGTGCAACACCCAATACACACACAGAGCCGAGATATCAGTTTATTTCAGGTTTCGCAGAAGACTGGGTGCTAGGTGGTAGCTCCACAAAGCTAGCACCCTGCTCGTTCATACAGGTACAGTATTTATACAGTCTAGTTATGCATAAGTAATTATGCAAAGCAGTTTTCTATTCATCTACATTTTCTCGTCTAATTCTTAAAGCTACAGTACTAGTTTAATATTCTATGCACACCCAAAGGTGAGGGGTCTCTGCTTGGGCTGGGGTTTCTAGCTCAACGGGTGTGACTTTTAGTATTATAACGAGGATAGTTTGCGTGAGGGTGCTTCTTATCACACTTCTACTAGTAGCTTGAGATTGTTCCCAAAACATCTTAATTAGCTTGCATATTTCTCCAGGAGGTGTTTCACTCCCAAGGAAAATAATTTGTGTTAGACGTTCCCCTTTCCAGTCTGAATCCCCCTTACCAACTTTATGTACATCTTGGCCTTCCACCAGCTGTAGTATGCTTCTCACATTTAAATATTTAGATCAGACTGACCTTCCATGTATACCCGTATAATGCTGAATTTGATTGACTACACAATCTCTCCCTCAGGTTTGTTAGTGGTTTAAAATTGAACTGTCAATCAAATCTAAGCAATACTTTCATTCATTGATAACCCATTCTGTGTCCCATACCGTCTTAATCAAGTGAATACTAATAGCATCAGTGCTGCTTACAGTTTTTCCTGTTTCCCAGAAGGATTGAAAAGCTCTCCACAATTCACTGGGCAAAATGGCGTAAGAGCTTAGTTATTGTACTGCAAAAGGCTGTAGACCATTGACAGTGAAGTCTTACATGTGCTGCTGTCTCTAGTGCCTGCAAAGAACTCAGTATGTCTTGGCAATGTAAACTCAAATATGTGAAGTTTCACATGGTTGATAGCATGTTAAGTTAGATTGGTGTCTGATTAATTTAGCACTATGGATGCAACCTTAACTACTTGGGCAGTCCTAGATAATAATCCTAAAAGACTGAAAAGCTTTTAATGTCTCCTCTTATAAGCCCTACAAGATAGGGAAGAATTCTGATGTGAAAGCCACAAATAGAGAACTGGGAGAGGAGAGGAAGGGGAACTCTTACAGACCTAATTTTAGTCTAGTGAGGCTGTCCCAGGCCCCTCTATGGTCAGTGGAAAGAAGTGCTCTCAACTCAGAGCATGGGTACATGTTACTAGTCCCTCAGTACTTGGTTTGAGTCAGTCTTGTTCTTCCCCTCTTCCCTGGGGGCTGTTTTCCTTTCCATGCTGGGCCAGAGGGGGGTTAAATTTCACTCAGCTGTGCAAGCCCAACTCTGTTAACAGAGTTGTCTGTGATGTTAATTCAAATAGAAAAAAACCCAACAACCCTAAACCCAAACAATCCCAAAAGCACTTCCCCTGCACCCACCCTCTCTCCCCCATGACCCAGGCCCGTTTCAGGGTATGGCTGCTCCACAAAGCTGTGGAGTCACAACAAGCATCGGAGCAGCAGCCTTCAAGGAGTGGGGACGACAAGCTGTAGGTGACAGGGGAAGACTTAAGTCTGGATGTGCTTTCAAAACACCACCAACACTAAACCGTGCTTTAAGCGAGTAGCCCCTGGCAGAGCCTCTTTGTCCCCTCGAACTGCAGAGGTGGGCAGAGCCTCTCCCTGGCTGAGGAGAGCCTCTGAGGTGAACCCCTGAGCCACCGACCCCCCCGAAGCTTAGGCCAGTGCTGTAGCCACAGACCCCTCGCCAGGAGGCACAAAGCAGAGCTGCTGTCCTGCAGTGGTCTGACCGCATCCCCTGATGGCTGCCCGCCCGCCTCACCGTCCCCTCAGAGAGCGAATGCGCCATGGCCAGCCACCGGCCTAACGGCCGCCGCGCGCGAGACCGCCCCCTTCACCCCTAACCGCCTCTGCGCGCCCACCGCCCCCCCGGCTGGACCAGAAGCATCACGTCATCCCCCGAGCCCAGAGCGCAGGCGCAGCATTGCGGTTCCCCTGCCCGGGCCGCCCCCCCCGCAGGAACAGCTGGGGGCTGTACCCACAATGCCGTGCGGCGCTGCCCGCTCCGCTCCATCATGGACGCGGCCGCCGCAGCTGGCGCAGCTGGCGCAGCCCCGCCGCCCGCCGCCGCCTGGCCCTGCACCCCCTGAGCCCCGCGCACCCCTCGGGCTCCAGCATGAGCGGCGGCAGCGGGGGCGGCTCCTCGGCACCCGGCCGCTTCGCTGACTACTTCGTGATCTGCGGGCTGGACACCGAGACCGGGCTGGAGCCGGACGAGCTCTCCGGTGAGTGGCCGCGGGGTCGGGGGCGGCGGCCGTTAACGGTCGGCTCTGTGGTGGCGGCGGCGGGACGGCAGCCCCGGAGGCGGGGTCCGGCCTCGCCGCCTCCCCGCTCCGCGGACCCCGGGCGCCGTCTCGGCCGGCCCCGGACCACTGCCGGGGGCCCCCCGCGGGCCCCCCCCGCCGCCCCCTGCCCCGGCAGCGGCGCTTGTGCCCCCGCCGCCGGCGCCCCGGGCTCTGTGTAGCTGCCCTGAGTGCTTGAAATGCAGAAATGCCTGACTGTGCACAGGAGTGTATACGTAGAAGTGTACTTAACTTTAAAAACCGCAACAAAGTACCTCTTTTAAACGGCCTTTTCAAAGTGAAGGTTGTGTGGTGGCGGCGGTGTTATTTTAGATCATCTGTCTTAACAACGATATACTGCGCTCGTTTTGGAGCTTGGTTGCGTTTACCAACTTTTAGTCAGGCTCCTGGACGTTTGAAGCACGCAGGTAATCTTAATGAATCGGATTTTGGAGGGAAAGCGACGACTTTTTCCCTGTTCTGTATTAAGTTTTGTGGTAGGATAGGATAAGAATTCTTTTCCAGCAGTATCTGAAAAGAAATCAGGTTAGGAAGTAATTGCTCTGCTAGATGAGAACGTTCACACCAAATACACAGCTAAACCATATCAGTCTATCCCACAGCACTGTGTCAAACCTGTGTTTTTAAGGTTACAAATCTGTTCTTTGTTTTAGCAGCACCTTGTTTCAGCTTTAGTTTCACTGCACTGACTTAAATTAGATTGCTGCTTAGCATCTTTAATTGTTCAGAAAGATATAGGAATGTGGTGGTGAAAACCTGACCTAACATCAGTACTTACTTTGGGTATTTGAGCTCAGAATTGACCAATGATATATTTGTTCTTTTTTCTTTTTTTTTTTTTTTTTTTAATTAGCTTGCTTTTATAAGATGTCATGAGGCTTTATTTTACGTCATTGTATTTTTAAGAAAAGCAGCTAAATAAACACTTGTTTCTTGCAGAGTGAAATTTGTGTTTAGCACTGACTTCTTACATTGAACTCTCCTAAACTTTGGCTATAATGGAAACTTTCTTTTTTTTTTTTCTTTTCTTTTAATGACTTTAAACAAAATTTCTCATCTGTCCCTCATGCTGAGCAGTACCTTACCCTAAAAGAATTCATGTTTGTCTAATGTTAAAATAATTGTAGACTACAATTTGAGACTTGAAGAGTGAATACAGCGTAACGGTCTGCTCTATAGTGGCACTTTAAACTACAGCATCAATTTAATTTAAGAAATCCAAGAGAACAAAATGCAATACAATTTTATTGAAGGATATGTGAGGTTCCACAGATTTTTCTTGATTAAATCACAAGTGAACAAAGTTTCTAGATTGAAAACAGTTTCTGATGTTAATTTTGTTATTCATTTACTCTGTATCTATCTGTGTAACATAGTGCAAGGCACACTCAGTAATACTCTCTGATCTTGATAGGAACATGAATAACTTTCCTCACATAATTAAATTTAAAACCAGCAGTGTATTACTTTGAGCTAGCTATCTAATAGTAAACTGGAAGACATCAGTGCCTTTTTTTAAGTATTCTGTCTGAGTGCGCAGGTCTGAAAGCTGGAGCATGATGTTCTTTCTGTATTTGCTTTCCCTATCAAGGACTACTTCTATAGTATATAAAACTATAGCATGCGATATATCTTGGACTCTGCTATGCCACCATGATACTGTAACGGTGTTGCTTGTGGCAAGGTGTGGGTTTTGGGGGGAGGGAATAGGTTTGAGTATTTATGGGGGAGACTGATTTTTATGTGATTTGAGGAAAGGGTTTAAAAAAAGGGGAGGAGGGAAGAGGATAAATTTATGATAACATCACGGGATATGAGCTAGCTGTAATTCCGGTGCATTTTCTTGAGTTTGTTGTGTTATTAATAGTGCACGATCGTGTGACTGATAATGCTTTCAAATTGTGTCTTAGGTTATAGCCTCCTCCAGTGTCCACTGATATAAATGGAAAGGGCCTCTGATTTCAGTGGGTTTTGGATAAAGCTTTGAAACACTTTGTACTTCTTGGAAGGCTTTCTTGTTTGAATGAAAGGGTTATTGTGTACTGTTTTTTTTTCCCCTCCTCCTTATTTCTGTGCTGAAAAATAGGTTCTGAATCCTCGTACTGCTGAAACAATTTGCTTCATAAGTGTCCATTGTTGGAAGAGAGGCACTGGCACTTCAGCTGGTGGGTGCAGGGGTGGGGAGTGGGATGCTTCCCCAGCATGGTGAAGCTGGGCACAGTGGGTCTCTCCAGGGCTTTCCTGCGTCAGGGCTGCCGGAGCTCAGCCTGGCATGATGTCATCGCCGCCCCACCGCTGCAGGGAACTGGCGGTCGCTGCCAGGGCCCCCAGGGATGCTGTCAGCAGACTTTGTTCTCACCAAGCTAATGAAATTATGTATTTCAGGTATTCAACTTTACTATTGATGATATAGCGTTTTCTGCAGACTTATAAATGAAGCATAAGATCTTGAATTGATGCTCAGTCTAGGTACTTTGCTTGAACAGACACCTCTGATAGCATTTTTCCTTTGTATGTTGGAAGCTTATGAAATAGCACAGCTGTAACAGTTTTTCCTTAAAAAGTTGGCTGATGGAAAATGCACAGTGTATATATATGTTTGTTTTCTTTTAATATAGTGAGAAATACTGCACTTGGGGCTTTGTAGTTAGGATGGGTTAAAGATAGCATGTTCTCTATTGCTAGGGCTTTTTTATCCCCAAATTCAGGTGATCTGGTTATCTGGGCATCCTTTCTTATTTTGATAATTGTGTTTGTGCTGGCTGACCTGTTAAAGCAGAGAGAAAAAAATTTACTAGGTGGTGGTAAAATAAAAGAAACAAGCAAACAACAAAAAACCCGACTCTGGATGAAGCTTAAGCTGCTGAGCTGGATGAGAGAGGAGCTGAGGCACATGTCCACATTTCTAGGGGATGTTGATGTGCCAGAAATTATGACAGAAATTTCTTAAGTATGCTGTAAAGGTCTGTTACAGATACATTTCCTCTGTAGAGGAAATCACAGAATGGTTGAGGTTGGAAGGGACCTCTAGAGGTTGTCAGGTCCAACCCCCTTGCTGAAGCAGGGCTACCTAGGGCCAGTTGCCTAGGACAGTGTCTAGATGATTTTTTAATATCTCCAAGGATGGAGACTCCACAGCCTCTCTGGGCAACCTGTGCCAGTGCTCAGTCACCCTCACAGTGAAAAAGTGTTTCAGTCTGTGCCCATTGCCTCTGGTCCTGTCACGGGGCACCACTGAAAAGAGCATGGCTCCATCTTCTTTGCACCTTCTTTTCAGGTATTTATATATATTTATAATATTTCCCCCTAAGCCTTCTCTTGTGCAGGCTAAACAGTCTCATATCTCTGAGCCTTTCCTCGTATGAGTGATGCTCTAGACCCTTAGTCATCTTCGGGGTCCTTCGCTGGACTCTCTCCACTATGTCCATGTCTGTCTTGTACTAAGGAGCACAGAACTGGATACAGCACTCCAGGTGTGGCCTCACCTATGCTGAGCAGAGGGGAAGGATCACTGCTCTTGACCTGCTGGCAATGCTTTGACTAATGCAGGCCAAGATACCTTTTGTCTTCTTTTCAGCAGGGGCACATTGCTGGCACATGGTCAACTTTGTGTCTACTAGGAAATAATGAAATACATCACCTACCAAAAATCTTCTGTGTGTAATATAACTTACCGTAATGCTGCAACATTATGATAGGATTTCTTAATTTAGGTTGTATGACTGTGCCCTGGAAAGGTAATGAGAATGAAGTCGTGCCTCATCTCATCTTTCAACTGGAGTCCCTTATCTGTTGAGTGAGTTAGATGTGATCTGAATGATGGTGGAAATACTTGCGCTATATGGAACTCTTGGAGTTTTTGTTGTACATTCTTTTTCACTAAAGATTTTGTTTTCTTCCTCTGTAGTGTGTTAGTTTTTAACAATCACTTGTCAATAGAGTTTATTTATTATGGAGTGGCAAAACAAAGGATCAACTTGCCATTTCATTACACTTGTGTGTAATTGTAGTCTGGGAGTTGCTATTACAAAATATGGAACTCAGACCCAAATATCTGGACACCATATTCTAATCTAAGATTTTTCTGTTGCACATGCCATAGTAGTCTTGAATGTCATATCATGAAGATGATAATAGTTAGTTCAGAAATAAGTGTTACAAAGGAGAAGTAGTGTAAAAAAAAAAAAGAAGAAAGAAAATGTTTATAATCTGTGAAGAAAAGATCGATGATTTAATAATAGGATTGTTTTTATAAAAAATCTTATTCTGGAAGACTAAGGCCAGTGACCAGTGTGTCACCTGTATTTCTTTCTGCCTTTCTTCCCAGTCTGAGCTGGTCTTTTAAGGTTTGGTCCAAAAATTAATTTATTCAGTAGATGGACTTGTGTTCCTTTTGCCAAAGTCCTTATCATGGTGCTTTGAGTTGTCCATCCGATTATGAGCTTCATTCTTAAAGGAGGATGAAAATGAGTGTTAGGTGAAGCCCACGTGTCCAGGAAATGTCCTTCCTTTAGACACCCTTCATGTGCCTTTTCAGAATCCATATTAGATCTCCTTTCACTCTAGTGTATGATGATGTGATACCATTTTAGTTATTCTTTGTCTCTCATACTTTTTTTTGTATTTTGTTTTTAATGGTGCTGAGGCAAGATCTCTGTGTGTGTAGATTATGTAGCATAACAGGACTGATTATGAGTAAGGCATCTATATATGCTGGCACCGTAGCCACTTTATTAGTGCTGGTGTGTGAAATTCTAATGAAAGATGATACCTGGTGTATAGTATTCACCTAGCTCCATTCAAAATTAATCTGACAAACTGATATTAGAGCAAATGTTTCTCCTCACCACTAAACCAGAAGTGTTGTCTCACCTCATCCCTCTGTCTGTAATTGAAGTGTCGCTATTTTTCTATTTTGTTGTCTTCAGATTTAAAATGGCAGCTTATCTTCATATGTTTCCTGTTGGTAGGGTTTATTTTAACAGCATTCTGTATCAATATAAAATTTTAAAAAATATGGGTGTGATGAAATGATTGAAGGCATTTGTCACATGTATAAACATATATAAATTGCTTAGTATTTCAGAATTGGGGTAGTAGTTTCCTTTGTGGTAGTCCATGTAGTAAGGCTGTTATCAGTGCCTGTGTTAGTTTCCAAGTTCAACAGACTTATATAGTTACAAGCTTTTGTTTTGCCTCAAAAGTATTTGTAAAGGGTAGCTAAAGGGAAAGAGGAGGAGGAAGAGCAAGCTCAATTTAAATTAACAGATATAATTTTCTGCCTGACATTTGACCTGTTTTGTATTTTTCCTCTTTTGGGCATTTTTATCTTGGAATTAAGACATGGCATTTGGGGTTGGAGCCAGCTGTGATTCTTGCAGTGAAGCTCTTCTGCAGTACCATTTGTTCCTTGGGTAAATAGCGTGTAAGTAAATTGCTCTATGTTTGTTGTGGTAGCAGTACCAACACTTGCTGCAGAAGTTAATTGCATTGGTGGGAGCCATTGCTTAATTTTTCCAAAGGCTGAAGTGTTCTGTGATTTGGGGGTTTTGTTTTTGGTGGTTTTTTTCCCCTCTTCCTCTCTTTGTCCATAATATGGATGGTATCGGTGCAAGCTTTCCACAGTTCCCTAATGGTATGCCTTCTCCCTTGGGGATTCATTCTGAGACTGAAAGGGAGGTTTTTCAGTTTCTTTGCTTCTCTGAGATTGCTAAGCAAGGTGTTAACTCTGTGGGGGGCCTCTCCAGTAGCACCAAGGCGGAGACAACACGCTGTTTTCCCATAGGTCACTGTGGACAGGCAGTAGAGAGCAACAACTTTTGGCTGGACTTACACTGGCACATGTGAAACATTTTAATCCAGATAATAGTTTATTCCACTCCTCCCTACCCCCTCTATCTTTTCCCAAGAAGCTGGAGCTGTTTGCCGTGTTTGAGTGCCAAAAAGATCCTTTGTCTCTTTGGGAACTGAGGCAGACGTGCTAGGGTAGCTGATATGTAGAATAAAGAATGGGAGAGCTGATGTAAGGGGGAAGCAGCTGTACTTTGCTGAACTACATTTGAAGCCACAGTTTATTAGGTGATGTTTCTGTAATGCTAGTCTTGTGGTTATAATATTTGGTTTTGAGATTAAGCTGAGCGGTGTGCTTTACAGAATCATCCCCTCAAAACCCCCAAACCCCTTCACTCTTCCACCCTTCAGTGTTCAGTTACAAATTTGGCTTATTTGGAAGGCTCTGAGGTAAGGTGTGGGGGAGGGGAAAGGTTATAGGTTCTTGATTTAGCAATAGACTAAAGATGCTAAAACAGTGTCTAAAGAATTAAAGTTTACAAGTCTTTGAAGCCTTTTAAAAAAGCCATAGGAATTTCACTATATTAAAGCATACAAAGTGAGTTGATTTGGCTTTTTGTTCCTTTGGGGTTTTTTGTGTTGTTTTTTCTTTGCGGTTTCTTTTGCAGGAGAGAAACTACAGAAAGAAAACATCTTAAATGGATTGTATGGGAAATACTGCAATTTGCAAATAATAAAACACTTCCCCCCCACCCCCCCATCTTCAAATTATTGATCCGGTAGTTACAAAACACTACAACTGTTTCTATCTGTTTTTTGACTTAGTGATGTCCTACTTGAGTGTCTTGATAATGACTTCTCATACTTATCTTTTGAATTCCCTCTAACCTGCAGGGCTCATGTAGCAGAAATAATGCACATGAAGTGACAATGTCAGAAACAATTACTTATTGATGTATGTTGTGCAGTAATTATTCTCTCTGAATTTCTTGACAACCCTTTCGGATTTGTGGTTTGTAATCAAGTTTGCAGCGAACTGGAATGTTAACCCTGGGAGGCATAAAATATTATTGCACAGAGAAATTATCAAGCATTCCAACACAAACTGATGAATGATGAAGAATGTACTTGGAGTGCTTTTGCTCAAGGCTTGTTTCTTAGTCTTTCCAGGAAAACGCTACTTTGCTTATGGTTTGATGGGCAAGAGAGCTTTAGTTTCAAACTTTCCTTTAGAAGTGTAGAATATTACCTTTTTTTATTTAGTTTTTCGGTTTTTACTGGTTGTATGATCAGCTACAGTCAGGTACAATGTGTACCTCCGTATTGAGTCATTTACGTATTGATACTGAAGCATCTTGAGAAGGAAACTATTGCATTTCACGGATAAGTGATCTGCAGACAGATAACATGGCAGTCATAAGCAACCTTTTCATTTTCAGATATAGCAACATTTCAATGTTTAACTGAGTGAGGAAAAAAGGTTGGTTTTACAGAAACAGATATTCCTTCAGCATGACTTCAGGTGAGTTTGGAAAAGTTCTTTTGCAATTGTAGTTGTTGCTGCTTGTGTTGCACTATGTGTTGCAGCAATAACGTGGTCAGAGATCTCGAGGTTGCTGCAATGTACTGATCTGTGCATTGCTTCCGTCCTCTACAGCATACATTTTTGAGCTATTCTACTATTTGCATATATTACTTATTCCTCTTTAACTTGCTACTTTCAGCAAGCTCCCTTACCAACTGTTTGCTCCCCAAGCCCAGCACTGTCCTACTGAGCTGTCATCAGAATTGCACTGGGGAAAAGTTCCTTAAGTTAACAAGGTCAGTGTCAGCTCTAACCAGCATAAGACAGTCATGTCTCTTCCTGGCTCTTTTATACGTGTGGTCTGGGAGCTTGAAATGTGAGATAACTCATTCAAAACTTTCACCGAAGACTGGTAAAATTTCCATTTATCAGTATCTCGGTCATTTCTGAGAACGAATACGGCAGAGATTTTATGGCAGCCCAGGCGAATCTAACTGTAGGTTGTTGCGGTCTCCCTTTCCCTGTCCTTACTGCGATCATGTGCTCCTGCCTCCTTCCCTTGCATGAGGACTAGCTAGTCCTTTTCGACATGGTTCAGTGCAGCAGTTTCCAGGGAGCACCAGCCCTTGGTGTGAGGAAAGAGGTTGGTAATGCACAGCCATTGATTAAATTGGCATAGGTGCCCTGAAGCACAGCTGCATTGGGGGCTGTATTCAAAAAGTTCTTTAGACTGAAATCCGTGTGAATGATCTGCAGAACACTGACCTGATCTCTAAGGGGTTTGTGATCCAGAGGGTGCAAGTTACTTATGTTCTGTGAGGTTGCTTTAACGCTGCAAGGTTATCGCAGACCGTAAGCATTGGATAGATGTCCCAGCGTTCATGTCTCCCCAGGAAGTGTGGTCAGGATCCATGAACTAACCTTCCCTACACAGAGGTCTGCCCTTGCATGTGTTAGTAGCCTTGAGAATAGCTGCCATTTCACAGGTGAGGCCTTAGAAACAGGGCCTAATCTCATCTTGGAAAATGAAGGAATCTGGACGTATCCACTGAATGAGGTGAATTGATGGTTCTTTTGATAATTCATTCCATGAATAGTCCTGAGTCTATTATGCGTGGGTGACAAAGTTTGCTCTGGGAAGTACTTGTGTGGTGTGTATGTGTGGGGTATTTGGGGTTTTTTATTTGTGTGTCTTTTTTTCCCCCTTTCCTTCATATAAAGTCTTCCACTATAACATAATGTTTTGTTTTCCTCAAGCTCGACCAGGGAAGGGATTTAGCTCATAATCTTGGTTCTGTGGAACCATGAGCCATCATCTTTGTTTATGACTGAACAAAGGGGTGATACACAGTTATAAGTGGTTAACTTGGACCTGTGACTTGTGTTTTCGGGACTGAATAAAAGTACTGGACTTTGTTATTCCTGTTCTAATTAGATTTTCATATTGAAAACTTCTTTTTTTTACCAGACATGAATCATGCCTTGTGAAGAAGAAAGGTAAGCTTGATATGGTACATGTAAAGGGAAGAAGGCTCGAGAGAAGAACCTCCTTATTAAGGCAGGTTACTGCAAACCATTGTTTTCAAAGGTTAGATAACAAAGTGAGACATAACTGGACAGGACTTATATACTGAGATGGTTGTATAGCTGAACTTTTTGTATTTTGCTGGCCTCTGTATGTCATTGGAACCTGCTTGGAAGGCTTCATGTGTATTTTAAAATATGTCTTTCCTCTTCAATGCAAAATCTCGGTGGTATCCCAGAAGAATAGAAATACTTGGTTAAAGGACTGGACAGATGCTTCAATAACATTTGGTCCTTGTGCTTTTACACAGACGTGTTTCTATCAGTCCTTAGAGCTGGAGTTGGAGGGCAATGGGAGTGCAAAAAGTAGGGACACTTAACTGAATGGGACGTGTCACTGTAAAAGGAGATCCACAGTGGTTCAGGAGGGTTGCCTAAGATGGTCTGTGCTTCTGTTTGCCTCAGGCTTTCCTGAAGCAGTCTCACTGGGTCTGCCAATCTTAGATAGGCATGAGGAGAACAGCTGATTTCTATGTTAAATACACTTAAAATATGCTTGTCTCCACTTCTGTTTTATATTTCTAGTACACATAAAAGAATTGTGTTCTATTCTGAAGATAAGCCACCCTTTTCCTTTCTTGGTGTCTTGTTGTGTGTATTTCAGGTCTATTGTGTAATGGAAATGGCGCCGCCCCCCCCTTCCCCCGCCCCCGTGGCTGAGAACACGCCTGTCATTGTAGTTTTGAGTGCTGCTTCTGTTGTTTAGTTGGAAACAGACCTAAATATCTTTCTGTAAGTCTTTTTGCTGTGGCTAAAGCAGAGAAGTCATTTAGTAAAACAATTCTGGTTTTAAGAACATTTCCTTGAAAAATTTCTGCCAGGCAGTCTTGACTGAAATACATTGTGTCCATCTGCTTTCCTGTGTTACATGCAAAGTAGTAAAAAAAAATTAAAAAAAAAAAGGTTTAGGATGCTTTTAAAGATGCAAGCTGAGGACTTTTGGGTGGGTTTTCTTGTTTGTTTTTTAAAAAGCTGCCTTAGATTCTTGATGGTTTCTTCTGCCACTTCCCTGCCCCACCTCTTCCCGCCTTCCTTGAAACAGTACCAGAAAAATAAAAACAAAAGCTGTTGGTTTCCTGACCTTACAATTACAGAATGCAGATGTCCTCAGCTGTTTTTCTGTGGTGCTTTAAATTCATTGTTGCAGCATTTGAAACTGTTCCAGAGTGTGTGTGGCGATATGTTTTGTTATCAGCTAGACAAATGCTGAAACTTAACTGATGAATGGATATCTATTAATTCCTAAATTGTCATTTGCCGTAGAGGGCTTGGAAGAATTTATACTATCAAAGCAGTGGATGGTCAAGAGATTATTTGTATCCAGTGGAGTTTACACTAAATATCCAGTTAGTGAAATGAATTCTTGTTTTTTATTTCAGTTCACAGTGAGGTTCTTCATGTTACAATTCTTGAAACATTACAATTTTTGAATTCTGGAATGCAAAAGAAAATTGGAAAACAACAGGATCTTTTGCATTTGACAGATTAGGGTTAACTTGTCTCTTTGTCCTTCTCGTCTTTTTAGTGACTGCAGTAGGAAGAATTGTATTGTCCATTGAAAGTGCAAATGTATGTTGTATGCTGAAAGGAATGTGTTCTCATGGGATTGGGATAAGGGATTGTTACAAGCAAGTTTGCATTCCCTAGATGACAAACAGGCCAAAAAAAAAATTAGAGCCTTTCATCACTCTGGTTATTTTCTTCCTCTTCTCTCTACTTCCTCTAAAGAAAGTCCTTTAACTTTTACAGATGAAGGATGGCACCCCACCCAACATACATTTCAGTTGCACCTAAGATTGATACCTAAGTAGAGCGCAGCGTGTCCATAATGCATATTTGTAGCTTTGTTTTAGAAAGGCAGACAGTGGAATTCCTTTGCCTTTGAGCTCTTTTGTCAGGGAAAGTATAACAGTAACTTGCATAAAGAAGCTTTTAGAGGAAGTCCCAGATGTGAAAATCATAGGTTGTAGATGTGTTACAAATGCAATGGAATGACAGCTGCTAGAGACAGTGGTTGAAGTCCCTGATTCATTAGAAACAGTGAATGAAACCCCTGATTCCAGTTGCTTAAACAGTAGTGCTGCAATAAAATGAATGTCATCCTGAAGATTTTCTCATATGGATAACCTGATCCACTTTAAAAACTGTTTAAGTTTTTAAAAACTGTTTAAGTCCCAATTTCAGTAACAAATTAACTGGTCTAGCCACCACTTCAGCTTGCACTATGCCTGATGTCTTGCCAATGGGGGGAGATGGGATAGAAGTGCAGGACAAGGGGTTTATGTGTTTCAGGATAAAAGGGAAGAATTCTTTTTTGTGTATATCTGAGGAAGAGGTTTGCTGGGGAAGGGAGTCCTCTCTAATGAGAAATACGTGCAGTTCTGCTTAAGGAGGAGGAACTGGAAGGAAGGAAACAAGTCATAATCTGAAGGCATTTGTCCATTGATGGAGTGGCTGTTTGGTTACAGATTTGGCAGCTGCAGCTTTTCTTGAATCATGGTTTTTATTCCAAGAATTCTTGTTTAATGAATTCTTACCTTAGTCTGCCACACTTTGGATGTTTATTTCCTACATTGTAAAGGTTTGGGTTTCTTTGCAATTATGTATGGTTTAATATTTGTTAAAGAAGGAATCAGAGAAACTTACTGTTTTGTTTTTTAAAACAAACTTTGGCTAATTATTAGTATATTAATAGATCTCTAGCTATATATTGAAATTACTTTTCTTTAATATTAGAATATGGGTTTCTGAAAAATCAGAGTGGTATTGTTCTCCAGAAGGCTAGATCTGGGGTTTTTGCTCTTTTTTTTTTTTTTTCCCCTTGTCTGTTTTTTTAAGGACTAGAATGAATCAACAGATTTTCATCTCATTTCACATCTAGTATGGTACAGGACATATAATTTAGTCACTTGTTTGATTATCCCAGTTTTGCTCTTAAGACTTGTAAATAGAATATTTGACCATTTCCACTGGCAAGTGGAAATATGGCAAGTCTTATTTTTAACAGAACTCTTTTCCCTTTGATTTTAAGATATTGGTTCTTGGCTTGACTGTCTTTCCATGCCTACATGCATCTTAAGCACCCATATTTGCTTTTACCATGTAACTATTGGTCATCTGTCAGTCTGACTAATCAAGAAGTCCTCAGATCTCTCAGTGTACATACCACCTCTTCCCCCCAGTGCCCCTCTCCCCCCAGATTGCTCTCATTTGCTCCATACTTTCATCCTTTCTACAGTGTGGAATCCAGAAGTATGCACACTATCTCTTTTGCCAGCCAACTATTTTTATTTAGACTTGGACCATGAATTTTAGAGCTGGAGTAATTTTATGTTTGGAAAATGTAATTATTTACCTTAATATCCATAGCCTTATTGTGTGTACTGAGAATGATTTTGGCTGAAGTAGGAATCCTGCTGTTTATGACATTAGCTGCTGGTTTTAGATTAACTTAATTCTAAATATGTTGTGGACTGCTGCCATTCTTGTATCTTTGGAAACGATTCAGACTTTTTTCCTATGTGTTATGTGCTTTGACAGGCTTGTTATTGCAGTTACTCTGTTTTCACCCAAAACCCAAGAATGAGAAAGATTGTTTTCAAAATGTCTTATGATGTCCATTTTCACCCAAGTATGGCTTTGTGCTTTATTATACTTTTTAATTGAAGGCAGGATAGAATTAGGCCGTTTTCTGGATAGCATTTATAATTAATGCACTGTTCAAATCCCTTTGTTGACTGACTTCCAACTTGCAACCCACACTTGGGAAAGCCTCTACTCTTTGGCTGTTATGGTCAGCTCAGTCTGAAGCCCCCACCCTGCACAAGTTGGGGTGACTCCCACCATTGCAAGATTCCTTGAACTGTGGTGTAGAAAGTGCGGAGGTAAAGGGTATGGTTATAGGATTCTATAGGGTCTTCCGAATCCTAAGTTCAGTTTCTCCAACGTGCTGCATAGTACAGGAAAGCTGCCCTAAGTGTATGGCTTATAGTTTCTGTTGCTGGTAGAGACTCATTGTTCTTATTCATTTGTTTAATTACAGCAATATGACTCTCTCATGTTGAAGCTGTTTTGTATTCACTTAAGACATTCATTTTAGTGGTAGCAGGAATTGCATATACAGCCTCTCTATACTAAAAGATACCTGTAAGAGTGTCCTTATGTGGAAAATATAAAGTTAATGTTTTGATTGCATGCTATCTAATATTTTTTATTTGAAGATGTCATGTATACAATAAATGTGCACCAAGACTGAATGAATTGAATGAATAACAGGCTGTATCACAAGAATTTAAAGAAAGAAGCTGCTTGGCAGGGTGAAAGCAACAAACCACTTAATCAGAATCAGTAGAGCTTTCTGGATGTCTTTGTTTTGTAATTATTTTGAGGAGATCAGTGGACTCGATGAACAAATGAAGGTGGCAGTATTAATGGTTCTTTAAAATCAGTGTTGTGCGACCATTCATTTCTTTTATTGGGCACTTTTTCTGGTAATAGGGTAGCTTCTTCTGACTTGTTCTTTATTGTCATAGGAGGAAAATTGAGCTATACTCTACCTCTGAAATAGCTGCTCAAAGACTTTTTTCTAGCTAGTGTGCAGGGAGAAGTTTCTGTACAGTTCTTAGTGTTGCATAATTTTTAGAGTTGCAGCACTGCAGTCACTTTCTAAAAACTAAAACAAAATAGTGAATTGACAGCATATACAAAAGGCTGTGATTCAATTTTAAAAAGTTTTGTTTGCAAAGTATCCCTGGCAATTTTTT
Source organism: Ciconia boyciana (assembly GCF_034638445.1). Classification (NCBI taxonomy): domain Eukaryota; kingdom Metazoa; phylum Chordata; class Aves; order Ciconiiformes; family Ciconiidae; genus Ciconia; species Ciconia boyciana. The sequence goes on from NC_132939.1 coordinate 13,248,795, forward strand.
CGATCAAGTTTGCCCTTTCTAATTAAGGGCAACTTAAGCCACACAGTACTGTTCTGTACTAGATAGAACTTTATTACATGAATGGAAACTGTTCTTGGCAGGGTGGGGGTTACAAAGAAGAATGATTGATTGATGTATTGAAGAGAAAAAAATCTAGGGGTAGAAGCATACTTATAAAGAAACAAACTACTCATCAGGGAAGATTGCATTGCTACAATCATGTCAAAGTTTTCTTGGGAGTTTGCATTAGCAATTTGCAAGCAATCCATCTGGATATATGTTGCTTCTGTTGCTATAAGCTACCTGAGAGGATGTATATGATTGGCAGGCATAGCTTGAATTTACAGTGTATGTATTAAGAGGTTTTAGTACAGGTCTAGCTTATTTCATGACCACACATGAAGGTTTGACAGGAAATATGTTACTACTTAGCATGGTTACATGCACCTAATAATAGTGACAGCAGCCATAAATTGCACTCCCCCGAGGTTTGGGTTGTAAACAGAACTTTGCAAATGGCATAGTAAAAAAAGGCAAGGGAATGGAGCCAGAGGTGTGTGTCTGTGGTGGTAGGGTTTGTCTGAATTTTGAGCCCTTTAAAAAGATCTTGTCTTCCTCTTTTGTTTTGTTGAGAATTCAAAATTTCATCTTTTCCACTTACAGTAAATGCATTTTTCAGTTGAAACTTGTAATTGTTTATATATTAGGGGGGAGGTCATAAGTGATTGAAACTGCAAGTTGTACAACCTAACCATTTTTCTTATTACTGTGTTGGATAGACCTTCCCCCACCCCCTCTCCTTTTCCTGAAGAGGAATGTGGAAGGCAGTGAATCAGATTTTTCTCTGGGTAAATCAGGAAAGAGCTAAAATTAGACCTTTGGAATTCACTCTTTTTATTCCCCCTCAAAGCTGAGGAAGGCTTGGTAGATAGCGTTCTGCAGCTTATTGAGTTGAAGCATGTGTTAGTTCATTTTAGTTTCTGTAACTTTTTTTTTTCCTCTGTATAATCTTGTAGAAAAGTGGTATCTGTTGATATGGGTAGTTTCATGCAGATACTTCCAAAGCAATGATGTCCTGCACAGGTTGGAAACTCCATGTAGTATCTCTGAGTTTGTAAGACCTAATTCTCATCAGTCCAAGACAGACACAGCTGTCTTCTGCTCACAGGTTGAGCAGCAAGAAAAGTAATACAGGTAAGAGCAGGGAGAGGCATAAAAATGAGAGCCAGAGAGGTTTCCTGCATATGCTACAAATCTGCATTGTGATAAGGCTTAAGTTCAGTATTAGGTGACTCAGTAAGATATCACTCAATAAAATGAGGTGTAGTTGTTAGTTCAAACATAGGATACTTGGACTGTATACATGTTCTAATACGCTTGTAATTGGGAAGTCCAAATTACAGACACGTAGGCCAGCATCATTTAAAGTGGTATAAATAATCTTAGAACTGGAAGTCTGTCAGGCCTTATGGTTCCATATGCTGCAAATTGTATTAGGTGGCTGTTAGAGGAGTGGTGTGAGCTTCAACGCAGCTGTGAAAAGGGGCTGGTTTTAACTACATGTTCCAACTAAATGTAATGTGTTTCAACTCTTTGGTCCTCTTGAGCAGGTTTGTAGTTTCCTTTATGCATGCAATACAGTTCATCAAGTTCAGTTTACTGAAGAGATGTGAGAGGGAGAGGTTGGAGAATTATCTGCCTCTTATGTGAGATTTAATCCGGTCAGTACCGAGTGTACCTCACTCTACTGAGACTGCTGTGAGCTGAGCTCTCCCTGCCACAGGAAGAGCTGGGCCAAGCCAGAAGTCTTGGTAGCAGCAGTGTTCGATGTCCTGGACATCCCTCAGCCAAGGAGACTGCTTCAGAGGTTATGCCTAGCTGGTGACTTCCCTTTTGATAAGCAAGCTTACTCTAAGAATTTAAGTCTTTTATGCATGTCTTCTTAAATTACATGGTAACAAATAAGGAGAGAGCAATACAGGACTGTAATAAGGCTGACTGCCTACACAGTGTAACAGTGGGAATAGCTTGTTTTTGCCACAGTTCAGATGGATAAAATCTTTTCAAGTCACTGATTGCTGTAGCATCTTTGCTCCTTTTCCACCCTGTGGTGGAGTCTTAGAGGGTTGATGAAGTGTGAAAGAAGGCAGAGGAAGGAAAGGGCATTACCAAAGCCAGATGGTGGTTGCTGGTGTTGAAAAAGCTATTACCTGGCATGGCAGGAGCCAGCAGGTGGGCAGGCTGGGGCCCAGGAGGAGGAGCGGCTTTAGGAGTTGTTCAGTTACCCATGTAGGTTATTAAAACTCTACTATAGTCCCATGTTTTCTTCAGTGCACCAGTTTAAGAACCTCTGTGTCTGTGGTTTACTCTTTGCTTCCTTTCTGTTTTGGGGGATCCCTATAAGCTAATTAAGCTGTTTGTGTGGACATGGGCTAAACTGGATTAGTGAAACATTAATCTTTGTTAACCCCTTCTTCATTCTCTATTTATTTATTTTTAATCCAAATTGTTTCACTGATCCTATTTTGAGTGGGATGCCACAGATAGTGTTTTTTCCAATGACAAAGAAATTCTGAGGTTCTCTGTTCACTGCCATTCCTCTGCTGGGTGCAGCACCAGCTCTCATTCTAAAACTGGTGTTTATGGATATGTACAGTGCCTAGTGAAATGATGTTTCTCTGCTTTTATGATATTATTTACATTACAAAATATAGTGGGATTCGTACTGTTTTGAAGGTTTGATGTTGAGAAGCATGTTGGCCTGAAACTTCCTGAAGTATTCCTGTTTTTTTTCCTTTTTCCTGGAATTCTGTATGTTTCTGGATTTTATATGTTGTATGACAGTTCCTGACAAATAGTCTTATAGTTGTAGCTATTTGATTACTGTTTCTGCTTTAAATCCAAATTAGTTGCAAGTTTGTAGTCTGTGGGGTGGTTTGCATCTTCGTTTTTGAGAGCTTTTCCTGTGCTGTGACAAGCAAGTGAGTGGTAAGGTGTGTGTGAGGATCATCAAATGTGTTTGAAAGGCCTCCTTAGTCTTCAGCAGGCCATGCTGTGTTGCATTAAAAAAAAAAAATCCCTTTTACATGGAACTTGCACAAAAGAAAGAAATTATTTATATAGAAATCATGTGTGAAGACCCCTATTGTAACTGGGGTCAATAAGGAAAGTACTTTCTAGCCATCAGTTCTGCTAGAGGAGAGGAACCTTATGAAAAGCATGATCTGATGATAGCAGTCTTTTGATAGTCGTTAAGTGTGGGAACTCGTACTCACTCTGAAACTAGTGGGATACATCATATTTTTATCAGTTTATCTTCTCTTGCGTCTTCATTTTCTCAGTTCTAGAATAAAACTTTGTCCATTTTTGCTGATGGGTTTGTCTCCTGCATTTGTTAAACCTGCTCTTGTCTTCAGTGTTTTTATCAAAACCATTTCAATTAGTACTGAATTAATCAGGTGTCTAATTCACACAGAGACAGATCTTGAAACCATGAGTTATTTTTGCCTGCTGGAGATGTGTTGCAATTGGTATTTTGCTGGAGCAGGGTGTTTGTGTTATGATTCTAACTGATCATAAATTTAGAAATTTAGGGTTAATTGCTTTTTGACTCTGGATGTAAGCAAATATAGTCTGTGGATTTCCCCCCCCATCTGTTGATGGCTATCTAGTGACAACCACTAGCTGCCTAGCGGGAGAAGTGACGGGGGAGCCTAGGCAACGGACTTGCTGGTGCTCAGGTTCTCATTAGTTGTGATGGCAAGAAAACAGGGTGGCCAGTGTCCTGGAGTTGCACAGATCACCTTTCTGTTCCTGTGTTGAACTTCCCAGATGATGTTGGTGAGCTGTCACTTGAGATTCCCTGCCCTGTCAGTATCTTTGGAAATCAGCATTGCCATCTGAAGGTCCAGTGGTTAGCTGTATTACAAGCATGAAGGCTCTCACAAAAAGAGGTAGCTAAAGATGGGAGACTGTGCTGCCGTGAAAGAGAAAATGAGCATCGCGCTCATGAGGAAGTCAACACGACAAATATGATATGAGAGCAGGGTGGCTCTAGGAAAGAAGTGTAATATGGAGGCACTCTGTCAAGAGCAGTGTCTGTGCAACAGCTGAATTGTTTGATGAATTACAGGAAGACATTTAAGTGTTGCCTTATGTTTCTTTCTGCATCAGGACTCAGTGGGTTTCCAGAAATCAATTTCAGTACTTTCATTAAATTATAGACAGACTTCAGGTCTAAAAAATGTAAGTGTGTGTTGGAGAGAATGTCTCTAAGGAGGAGATGGGGCAAGGCTTCTTAAAATATATAAGCATCCCTTCAGTGTTGGTGTTTGTTTGTTTTTTTTATCAGAAGGGAAGAGCAGCATCATGTATTTTGCAATATTAATCATCTTAATGAAAACAGGTCAAGTCACAGGTTTTCTTTTTATTTCCAGAATATGTGTGACCTTGCACACAGGTGAACACAGTGATTATGGTGCGTGGTTTCCAAGTTCAGGAGAAAATTTGGCCTTCAGATATTTTTTCCCTTGTGGAAAAAGAAAAACCAGGAACAAAACAGCTTAGCAAATGTCTGAAGTTTTTCCTCAATTATCCAAAAATTGACATTACATCATCTGCACAGATGTAAATATAGAAAACAGTAGGTGTGTTAAATCTCCTGACTTATTTTTAAAACCTCTTTTACACAGGACTCTCTTTAATTGAGTGTATGTTTGTGTCAGTAAATAGAGATGTGGCATTATGTCCGTTTTTCTTGATCTTTCTGGGAGATTGGAAGATTCTCTAAATGCTTATTTTAATCTTTTAAGGTTGTTTTTAGCCCTTGCAGAAATGCTGTTATGTTTTGTCATTGACTCTGCTCTTTCTCAAGATGGTTATATTTCAGTGAAGTTGTGTTCTGTTTCTTCCTAACTATCCTTCTCTCTGTACATGTTTCAGATTTTCCCAAATATGCATTTTTTCTCTCTGAACAATGATATTATTGAGCAAAATAATAAATAATGTAGCTGAGTGATTTTGTACGAAAATCAGCTGAGCTGTTGATTTTTCAGACAAACAGGAAAAACAATCCCTCTTAACTTCAGTGCTAAAACCCAGAGGATTAGCAAAATAAATGTGAATATTTTGTGTATTGTAAGACCTGTCCTAGGTCCTGATTCAGGGTAAGTTCCCTGTTCGAGGTAATATTTAAGACTTAGTTTAAACAAAATCCAGTTACATGACTTCTCAACTGTCAAAGGACTTCTTAAGCATTCCATGGAAATGAAGTTTCATTTGGTGTAATGTTTGTTAGGTTCTTTATTGTCTATAGACAGTGTTATAACTATCTCTGTGGCTACTTTATGGAAGTAAATGTTGTACGAAATAAAGATTCTAAGTTGGCTTAGAAGTTGAACTTTAAATATTACTGTAAAAGTACAGAACAAACCCAACCAATTCTGAAATAAATGTCTATTGCCATGTAATTGCTGCATGTAAGAAAATAAGTGAGGAGTTGAAGTGTGTTTTCTCTTTTGCAGGTGTTGCTGAAATAGTTCAATTTATTTAAAACATGATTTGATGCAATTGTGCCTGATTGTTAGTGCAGCTGTCAACAGCTGCATGCTCATTTAGCTAATTGCATTCTAGTAAGATAGCTAAGCTTATTTTAAGATATGCAGTTGTGTGCTTTTTTTTTTTAAAGCAACTACACACATTCAGAAGATTTACTGCAGAAAGTTCTGTGCTATCACAATGAACAATCATTGCTCGAGAGCTTATAAACACGACTGTATCAGCCAGTCTAGTGTATGGATAGCATCTGTGAAAAGTTGGACCATGCCATTTAAATTCATGTATTTCTAAAGGCCTTGAAATGGTCTTGTCCTTGGGGTTAGTTTCATCATCTGCTCTTTGGGAGTATTTTATAGTTTAATGTGTAAAACTTTCATGTAACAATTTTCCTATTGCTGCATCAGTATTCTGGTTGTGCGTACAGGAACTATGAGCTTCTGTTTATATACTGATCATCTCCTTCAAGAAATATGTACCTGAAATGAGAAATTTATATTAAGTGGTATACGTATAAAAAGCATATTAGGAGAGTAGACTATCTGTTATGCATGCTAATTCTGTACAGAATACTTGTATGTTTTTTACTGGTGTGTGTTAGCTACGTAATTACAGTCGACAGTATGAAATTTATAATGCAGTGTTGTTTTTATTTGTTACATAGCTTTATGCAAGTATATACAGGCCTCTAAAACCCGAGATGGTGCCAGCCGTTTCATTTCAAGTGCAACAGAAGGTAAAGGAAAAAGTGTGGGGGAAAAAAAAGCACAATTTTTTTGTTCGTCTGATACCCTATCTTCATGGGCATTTATGTGGTTCTTGATCTCTTAACCTTCTAGACTCTCTCTTCACAGCTAACTTCTTGTCATAGATGGTGAATACCCTTTTTTCCTAAGTCTTGAAGAAGAAATTAAGTGATGCCACTTGTGTGTCTCTCTTAAACTTGCATCATCTTTGCATTTTGTCTATTTGTGCTTTTCTTCAGTAACAACATTCCACTGAAACTGAAGCTTTAGCTGTGCTTTAACAAGAATCTGAAATATCTGAAGAGTAGCTTAGAGAATTGCTGTCATGACCACAATCTCAAGATAGTCACACTTAAGGAAAAGCAGATACTTAATGACATAGAAATATTACAATGCTAATCCTTGCTAATATCTGCAGTCTGATTACATGCTAACTGTCTTGCATTTTCTGTTTCTCTTAAAAGGAGTGTGTGCTTAATTCACTTATCCTCACATCTACCTCCTGATGTCCTGCTTTTTGGCCTTGTTTCAGCTTAAAAAGAGAATGAAATATTTACTTCTGTATTTTTCTTTCACCTGCAGGGGAAAACTTTGAACAGACTCCGTTAAGACGCACATTTAAATCCAAAGTTCTTGCTCGCTATCCTGAGAATGTTGAATGGAACCCTTTTGACCAGGATGCAGTGGGAATGGTCAGTATCACTTAATGGCTTTTTTTAAGACAAAAACCTACCTTAAAAATTGAAGGCATTCATCTGTGTTTCCTTTGATAAAATAATGTGAATTCTATTATAGATTGGAAATAATCATTAATTTCTCTAAATTATGCAGGCTCAAAAGGCCTTTTCATTTAATTGGCATATTTTTTAAAGGAAATTAAATTTAAACTTGTAAGTCCCTAGGAGAGTTTTTTGTTCTTTTTGCAACTTTTTTGTTACATTCTAGAGAATTGGTAGAGAAATAAATTAGTCTGCAATTAATGAGTCTTCTTTGTGCATGATTTTTTCTGTTTAATGGAATGCAGTGTGGTTTCTTAATTTAGATAAAATATAGTACTTTTCTCTGTCAGGTTTCTGGTCTTAGTGACCAAAATACTTTCCTTTATCTGAGTTTGAATTCTGCTATTTTATTCCTGTTGAGATTAGTAACAAAACGGTTATGAGTTTCAATAGAAACTGCATACAGCCCTTTTAATATGTTCCTTTAGTTTTTCTGATTTGGATGCATATTACTGTATTGTACAGAGATGTTACACTTAATAGAATTTAAAGTGAAATGCGATGGCAGTCTGTGGATTCTAAATCCTATTTTCACCAATGCTTCTGGAGGCAGAGGGAGAGAAAAGTGTGTTTTAATTGATATTGTCTCCCCTTCCCCCTTTTTTATAGCTGTGTATGCCTAAAGGGCTTGCTTTCAAGACACAAGCAGATTCCAGAGAACCTCAGTTCCACTCTTTTATTATTACTCGTGAAGATGGCTCACGGACATTTGGATTTTCTCTCACGTTTTTTGAGGAAGTTACTAGCAAACAGATCTGCAGTGCAATGCAGACATTGTATCATATGCACAATGCTGAATATGACATTCTTCATACTCCACCCACAAATGACAAAGATAGCTGCAGCAGCACTGGAGACTGCAATGGCACTTCTGTTTCAAAGCTTCAGCGTTTTAACTCCTATGACATCAGCAGAGACACACTCTATGTCTCAAAGTGCATTTGTCTGATCACTCCAATGTCTTTCATGAAAGCTTGTAAGAAAGTACTAGAACAACTTCACCAAGCAGTGACTTCACCTCAGCCACCACCTCTACCTTTAGAAAGCTACATCTACAATATTCTCTATGAGGTTCCCCTTCCTCCAGCAGGAAGGTCATTAAAATTTTCAGGTGTTTATGGACCAATTATCTGCCAGAGGCCAAGCACCAGTGAACTACCATTATTTGATTTTCCCGTTAAAGAAGTTTTTGAATTGCTTGGAGTAGAAAATGTGGTTCAACTCTTTACCTGTGCCCTCTTGGAATTTCAGATACTGCTTTATTCACAGCGTGAGTACTTGGCTTTTGTTTTCTTATCTTGTAGTTGTACAGGCACAAGGTCTTTTCATTTCTTGAATTTTAAAAAACACACAAACAACAGAATAGCTGCATTAAAGTGGCATAAGCATGCTAATGCAGTCAGGCTGATCTACGTGCAGGTTTTGATGTAAAGAAAAGAACTGGAGTTGGAAAGAGAGTGTTGCATTGGCTCCTGTTTTTTAGACACCTAAACTTTGGGCTTTCACATAATCTCCTGAATTCATGGACTGACTTTCCCCTTTACTGTTGTCCCTGGAAATGTCATGCTGTTAGATAGAGTAGTATGCCTTCTCCCACATTCCTCTCCAGCTGCTTAGCTGAATTCCCTCCTATCTCTGCCAAACTATCCATGCATTTTGAGAAGATACATAGTTAATTACATACGATTCTGAAGAGGAATTAATGATGCAAATATCAGTTTCTCTTTGAGTACCCAAAGTCACATTTCAGTTGTTACTTTGAAATTACCTGAAAAAAGTTTTATTTGACTGAATATAGATCCTAAATCTCTGTTAAGGCCTTGAAACAGTTATTGCTGAAGTCATGTAGATAAAGCTTGCTTTGAAGAGGATAAGCAGCAACTAAGCTGAAAGAACATCTGTTTCTCAATTAACAGGTAGTGTGGTAGTGGTATCCATTTTCTGTGTTGAAATTTGTGAATACTGGGCTTCTTACTCCGCATCCTGTTACTCTAACACAGAGTATTGAATTATGCCAAAAGATAATTTTTCTACTTTTTTTTTTTTTATCCCAAGCTGACTAACACTAGTCCAGACCCACACATCCATAACGGTGTGGTTTAAAGTAGACAGACTGCATTTTGAACCCTGTTTTATAGTAATGGTAAAGAAACCTAGAAGACCCCAAGACAAATCCAGGGATAGTCCATGGTGTTACTGAAATCTGTTTTCGATATTTTCTTCTATTGAGCTGTCACTGAAATATGTAGAATACAAATGGTAACTATTTATAAGGTATAACCTGCAGTTATTAGCAACATTCTCCAAGCATGAAATACAGATGTCGGTGTGTTGAGTTGTGTGCACAGACTAAAGCCAAAGATGGATTTTGTGTGTATAGTCAAGGTGATTAAAATTGTATAAAGGCAGCAGGATGTTATGTCACAGTTGTTGCGTTGTATAAACACAGTTTAACTACCAGAGAAAAACTATACAGTAATTCAAACACAGTCAAAAAACTTGTTGTACTCTATAGCAGTTACTCTCTTGGATTTAAAAACCAAAGTGCTTTGCTTATAATTCATAGAAAATCTAGAAATACTTGCCTAGCGGACAAACTTCTTTTCTGGTTTGTCCAGAAATGGATTAGGCGTTTATATGTTTGGGATCTAGGGAGGGTTTGTTTACGTGGATATCTGTCTCCCACCAGTGGAATATTCAAACATCAGCTGTTCAATCTGAAGTAGAACGCAGTCCAGTTCTCCTGTAGTTGTGCTTGAGACCTCCTGTGGCATGAGTGCGTGTGCCTGGCCAGTTGGAAGCACTGCAAGAAAAGCAATGCATGTATTGCCATATCGGAACAGTGTTCCCTGATCTCTTTTCAGGCCATCACATTATAAGTACTCTTTTCTCCTGGGCTGGAACTCAGCTTGCTTCTGGGCTAGTCTTCTGTATTCCGGGGTCTCTTTCCAAGTCGCATTAATAGGTTCAACTTCTTTTCTTGGGCACTTTCCAAGTGTCTGATTGGTCACTAATTAAAGCTTAAAATAGCTCTGGAACACTTGGGTTTCTTGTTTGCATGCATAGACATGAAAGTCCAAGGGATCCATGCAGCTGAAGGCTTGTGGGCCTGGATCTTTGACAGTTCTGTCCACTGTTCCTCCACCTCACCCCAGGCTTGGGTTGAGTTGGGCTGTGTTGCACCTTATGGAAGTGTCTTGTCTCTCTATATCAAGTAGTCACCTATAGCTTCTGGCTGAAAAGTCTTCTTTCTGTAGAAAAATAATTTTAGTTACTTGTTTGCTGACTTTTTGCCCTCAGTTTTGGTGAACTAGCTGTGACACTGCCTTCTCAGTAATAGTAGCCATAGTTTTTTGAAATGTAGCTTCCCTTAAATACTTTCTGAGGGATCTAATCTCTGGCACTTTTTTTACCTGCTGTTTTTTCTTAAAAAAACCCCTTTGACGTATTTTGCTGATACTTACTCGGAATACTTTCAGAGCTCCTAGTGAATTAATAACAGAAGTTACTGTATACTGCTGGCATTTCTAACAGCCAAGTTGAAGACTTCTAAAATGCTTTTGATACACATGTAGTTTATTTTCATATTACTTGACATGGGAGTGTGAAGTATTTTGAAGTTCTATGAAGTCAACTTTTTCTTCCTGTAATATCTGTTTTTGTCTTTTCTAACAATGATATTCTGTTTTCTTCTACATGGCAGTGAATTAGAAAAATGTTTTAGTAAAGTGATTGCTTGTTTCACTTAAAAGGATCATATTGGTAGGAAAATGAAATTTCTAACTGAGGTTTTGATTGTCTATACCTTTACTTACCGGTTTCCTCCTTTTGCTTTGTTTTGGTTTGTTTATGTTTTTGTGTTTTTTTATTTGTTTGTGTTTGTTTTTTTAAACTGGAATATCTTCCTAATACGTTCTGCTCTTTCTTCTGTATGGTTGACCAACATCCATTTTTTGCTGTTTGTAAAACAGGGAATGTTGAATGTAGATACAGGTGATGGTACAATCAGTTCTAAGTGGAATCAGAAATTGCTTCAACTTTTGTAAGGGCTTGCTCACATTCTTGCATGTGCAGTAGTGTGAGGTCTAGGTTGTCCTTCAGAATACAAATCTTAAATTTTTTTAATGTCCTCTGGGTTTGTTAAATCTCTTGGTGCTCAAACCTGTCACAGCTGAGGTGGTTGGGATCATTTCTCATTCTCCTAGGTCAGGTGAGGTTGCAGTACTCATTGGGTGGATTTAGATTTAGAACAGTACGTGTCAGGATCAGAGGGTTTGCTTGTAAGATTTACTTTTTAAAAAAAAAACAAAACAAAACAAAAGTCTTAGGGAATGTTGCTGCCAGTTGCAGTCCTTTTTGAAACAAATTATTTAGTATCTTAAGTTGCAGTCAGTCCTTGGAATAGGAGTAACTTGACTTGGCAGCGAATGTGTTTTTCGTTAAGATTCCTTTGACATGTTTCTGCTTTATGCTTCTGGAAATTCTTCTTTTGTCCCACTATGTTGGCACAGCCTGTATGTTTTGGATCAGTGTAAGCCAAATGTGGGGAATGAATTCCTTGATTTGATTGTCCTCTTGAGAGAGCTGTCTCCCATTTGGGAAAGTGTTAGAGGAATGCAGGTGCCTATAAGACAGTGAAGGATGTGAAGCTGCTCCTAGTGCTGAGCCAGTACTGAGGAACTGGCAAAGAGACAGCGGTGCTGAAGGAGGCCTTCAGTAGTGCCCTCACCAGGTCATTCTGCAGGAGATGGTTTGGATTCCTGCAATTTATGTTGCTCTTGTATCTGTGAAATAGACTTATTCCTTATCTCTGTAGAGCACCTAGAGCTCTTCTGAAAAGTGTGCACTGAGTTAAGATAGCTGTGAAATCTGCTTGGAGGAGATTTTCTGAACAGCTAAAAACAATAAAAGGAGAAATATAATACACCACTGCCAGACTATGATCTTGAACAGTTTTTATTTTCTGGGTATTTGCTGTCTGCTGCCATTTTTAAGTACAAATAAAGGTGTTTTTCTGCTTTGATTTGCTTTTGAATCACTTCTCCCCATCTTTCTTTCACTTGTTTAAAATTATGTTCACTCTGGAGATTGAAAGTATTAGTTTTATTTCTTTGCCATATTAGTCCTGTGTTGCCCAACTCTAATCTCTGACATAGGACAATGTCCTCTTATGCTTCCAGAGATTTAGGAAACTTTCTGTTTGGTGCAGGTATCTTTAATCAGCCTGTCAGACAGAGAAGTGAACACAAATAGGAAGTACTTTGGACCCACTGCTTCTACTAACCACAGATATCTCTTACTGGAGTACAGGTTTTTGAAGTAAAAGGCCCAATTAAAGGAATGTAGGTTTTCTCTAAGGCATCTGACGTACTGAATACCTGTGCTCAGAAAAATTTGTTGCAAAATGTTTCTTTTACACCATGCTTTCTGCTGTGAACAGACATGCCTAAAGGGAACTCTCCAGGCAATGCTTTATTCCAGTGGTTCAACTGCATTGCATGCTACCTGTCCATAGGCACTGCGTGTATAATTTTTTTCCCCTTCTGCTCCCCTTCAGGTTAAAGAGAAGCTTAATCCTGGCAAGTATCCCATCTTTCTGGTTTATCCATATATTTTCTGAATATCTCCAAACTCATCTGTAGTAATGGTCCTCCACTGTAGGGGCAATATGGGAGTTGCATGTGGAATGGAAATTACTTGACGGATACAATGGTATTTCATTGTGATCCATGAAATAGGAAGATTAGAAGGAAAAAAATATTCCAGAATATGATCATGTAATGGTTTTAAATTTGGTCAAATCAAAGAATTTCTGTAGGCACTTGATAGACTTCTCTCTGGTAGAATGTGAGAATGGAGGTGTGGAATCATGGTTCTTGCAGCTGCCATCTTCTTTCCATCCTGCCCCTCTCTTTTCAGACCCAAGACCCCTCACTACTTCTTTTTCCTGGATTTGCTTGCTTTTTACAGATCTACAAGAATGTCTATATATACTACACATAGATAAATACTAGTGTAAATAACTTCTCATATGCGCTTTAAAAGTTAATTGGTTAGAAGAAAAAAATCAGTCTTTTTCTGTGTTCTTAAGTGGCCATGTTAAAAAGTAGCAGATTTTCTTTTCCTTGCACAAGGATTAGTTAAGTATTTTCCAAACTAATAGCGCACTGGTGGTATGTCTTTTTTTTTTCCCTACCAGTGCTCTTATACAATACAAGGCCAAAAGACTCTATATCATTTGCATGAGAATAAGCATATTCTGGTTTCAAAAACAAGAGCAAGACCACTACTGAAGTGCTTCTTCCTGCTTTTACATTTTTTAATTATTATTTTTAAATCTTATATAATGTTTTGGTACTAGAATTGTGCTCCTTTCTTTTTTTTCAAAACCAAAAAAACTCCATACCCTCTCAGGATAGGTATAACTTAAGAAAACATTTAAGTCATTTTGGTTTATGTTTGCAGGCTTCTTGCCTTTGTCCTTGCCTTTTGTCAACAGCTCCTGATATGCATAAAGCCTGCAGAATGTAGTCATTGTTACTTGCAGGCTGTGACTGTGCAGGCCAAATAGTTGGGAATGGCTTAAGCCATGTGGATATCCAGGATCAGAGAGCTGCATTTGCAGATAACCCAGTTGCAGGAGGTAGCTGCTGAGCGGATAGAAATTCTGAATTATTGATGTTACTTTGTAATTAATTTGAAAGGCTAATACTAAAGTTAGCTTAATGACAGAGAGAATTGTATTTAAATTAGCCAGCAGGATTAGACAGGGGGGTTTTGTGTAGTAGGAAAACACTGTTTCTATTCTGAGACTTGTTTTTTCAAATAAACAGGCTGAATAGGAACCAGCTGGAATGTTTGTATATCTATGGCTACATTTAAAGTTTTTTTTAAAGCTGAAGAAAATAGGCTATGGAATGGATTCTTCTTCTTCCCAGAGCTTATCATTAATTCATCACTTCTTTGCAGCCAGGCTGTGATTAAAGCTGCAAACCAGTAAGTAATTGTGTAGGCAGAAACTGGTGTCCAGGCAGAACAGGGGAGTGCTGCTGGTGATGTTCATTGATTGTTCCCTAACGTGTTTCAGTCCAAGTAAGCTTTTGGCAAAAACTTTAAACTGTTTAAGCTATTCTTGCTTGTTTTGATTGAAGGCTCCTTCAGTCACAGTGGATCTACTGTGAGGCAGTGACAAGTAGCTCTGTGCAGTAACCTTTTCCACCAGGAGAGCTTGATCTGAAAAGAAAAGTCAAAAGCCTAGGTTGCAGAATTATGACTGATGTTAGCAAAACTTGTGCTGAGTTCCTCTTGGGTTATGGGACTCTTTGCAGACCCCAAACTCTGTAACTTTCACTTCAAGCAAAATTAATCATGAATGCCAAGAACTGAATTTCTTGGCCCTCTGTCTTCTGCTATCTGAAATCTGAGCAGAGGATGGCTAAAGAATAGAATTAAAGCCATAACCTTAGAAAGTGCACAGTTAAGCTTAAATTTTCTGCAGAGCGTTTGCTTAGAACAAATGGTCTTTTTGCAGTTTTCATTTGCACTCTGCAACAGCGTGCAACAGCTTCAGAAACCTCAACACCTGAACCTATACATTCAAGTGTATTTTCCAATTTCATAGTGTCTGGTTCTATGGACATGTTAGAAGATACGCATACCCCACACCCCAACACACATGAAGGATACTGATTCCCCCCCCCCGCTTCCTCCTGTTTCCCCCCTGCCCCTTTCCTGGCTGGAATTGGATATTGTTGCAGTATCATTATAGCTTGACTGAAGGTAGGAATTGTCTTAGTCTTGTGAGCTTGTTTCATACTTTTTCCACCCTGGCAGCTCAAAAGCATTCTGAATGTTTCAGCAGTTGTATTAGACCACACGCTCTGAGTTCATCTGGTATTGCCTCCTCCTTTATGGTGCATAGATATCAAAAACCATTAAAGATGATTCTGTAGTATAAAAGAGGAGGGCAAGGTTTTGGCCCAGCATACTGCAGTGTTAACTGCTCTAGCCACCATCTGCTGAATAAAAAGGTCTTTCGGTATGCAGGTTGGACAGGTGCATTTAGCACTGCTGTTAAATTCTAGGAGGGGATGAGTTGTTTTTACATTGAACTGAGATTTCAGTCATACATTGCAAAGGATAAATGAAACTGATCCTTTCTATTTTCTACACAGTTATTTCAGTCACACTGTTGGGTTGGCTATTATACAGCATGCTTTATAGACACTTAAACCCTCTTTTAAAAAAATGTTTATCTGAGAGATACCAGATGCCTTGGGTTTCATCCAAGGCTTCCACAGAAAGCCATAAGCACAGAGAAAATAAATTATTTCCGATGTTTTTCTTGGCCGATTACAATACTGCTTCCATGCTCAAACTGGTGTTCCTGGTAACCGTGGTATAGGTAGCAGAGGGTGACTTAACAGATGCTAAGATTCAATTTGCTCATTTCCATATGACTTGTAGAATGACCTACTTTGCGTTGAGCTCTCTTTGTTGTTTCAGCAAAATGTGCTTGGGTGTACAAGTCTGGGCTTTCATTAAGATGCCACACAGCTAGTACTGGGTTTTGTGGTTTCTGTTTTAAAGCAAGCTCTCATTTCTTTAACTTAGATTCATTTACTTAAAAAAGTGTTTGTGAAAGAAATATTTTTTTTTTCTTGATCTTTTTCAGATTATCAGAGACTGATGACTGTGGCAGAGACCATCACAGCACTAATGTTTCCATTTCAGTGGCAGCATGTGTATGTTCCTATCCTTCCAGCATCCCTCCTTCATTTTCTAGATGCTCCTGTCCCTTACCTCATGGGCTTGCACTCTAATGGGCTGGATGACAGGTCTAAGCTGGAACTTCCTCAAGAGGTGAGAGGAGCTTGTCTTGACTGATTAAATATTGCCCGTGACTATGAAGGAAGTCAGAAATGAGCCAAAACACCAGCGCTAACTATAACAGCCATTGTGGACTTCTTGCTGGCTCTGGCTTGGGATAGTTCTTATTTTATTTTTTTGGAGATGCTGGAGAGAATCTGGTGAAATAGATAAATAAGCCCCTGGTCTGGACATTGTGTGCTCTGATAAAATTAAATGGTAATTTTACAGCTATTGATGCAGTGGGCTTACAGCAAGAACACTTTCCTCCTGCAAAACTTAGCCCTGTAGTGCTAGGAAATGCAAGAAAATGCAGTGTGAATTCACCAGCTGTGGCCAAAAGGCCATACAGCTGCTTCTGCATGGTGCTGAGTGAGTAAAGCTTGACTGGCTTCAGCACTGTGCTTGGGCTGGTTCCTGTCTGTGCAGGATTAGGCTGGGTTTCCCCACACTGCATTTCTGACTTGGGGTTGGCTTACATGGACCCAGCCTGTCAGGTGTCTGCACAAAAACTATTTCAAATTTTCTTCTAGAATGCATATTTCAGTCTGCAGCAAAATGTCAGCATCTGCTTGAGCAAACTGGTGCTAATTGGGATAGTGCTCAGGAAGTCATCCCTTGTAGTGAGGCTTTGTTAACACCAGCCACTTTTATAAAGGAGAAGCAAACAGTCTGTAAAGGTCCTGCAACTCATACATGGGGCTGGGACTACATTCAAACTGCTTAGAGGTTGTTTTTATGTACTTTATCCCCACTGTTCACTTCACAAATATTCTTTTTAGGGATGTGCCAAGAGAGAGTTTAAGAGCTGCTTGTGAGGATCAGGGGACCAAGAGTGGTTGAGCACTACCTGAGGTAGCAAAGGAAATGTCTGCAGGAGCCAGTACCCACCCGTGGGAAGTATGTGAGGTGGCTGGCACCTGGCTGGCTTGTGAGGCAGTTAGTCATCTGAATTACTTCTCTCATCGAGTGCCATTGAATTGTTTATTTGCTCTTGTATATAGGAAATGCTGAGTGTTACAGTATGGTCTGGCTGGCTGTCGTCAAGAAGCTGGACACCTCTGTCAGGTAGCCCTGTGGGAAGCAAGTGCTTGCAGAGGTATTAGCTGTGGAACAACACAGCTCTGGCCTCTGCTAGAGTCTGCTTACTTGTAGTTCTAACTTTGTGGGGGAGGGACTGGGTAAGCCATGGGAAACACCCTACTTATAGGCACTGGTAGGATTCTCTAATCTCTGCCATTTTCTCTGGTTGTCTGTTTTCTTCTATTATCATTTACATTACTGGGAAAGCAGAAGGGTGGCAGGCAGAGGATTTTGTGGTGGTGTTTTTTATTTTCATTATCAGGCAGTGCTGCAACATAGCTTGACACAAAAAAACCTTCTTAAAATGCTGTGTGAAATTAAAGACAAGATATTTTTGTGAACCTCCAGTCTGGTCACCATGCCAACATTGCTCATTTTCTCAAATCCATATGCTGATAGTTTTAATTTGTTTTTCCTGGCAAATTCAAAGGAAAATTTCTCTTCAAACAGTATTATTTTTTTCTATGAAAACTAAAGTATTTAATATCTTGATTTCTTTCTTTTCTCCCTCTCTTTTTTTGCACTGGCGTAATTAATAACAGAGTAATGTATGTTCTTGCCATGAAAACAGTCTATTGCTTTGGTTTACTACATTTTTACAAAATTTTGGATGTACTGGCAGGCATGATTAATATGGTTAGTATACTTTTTAGAGAGGATAGCTGCTGAAGTAAAATGCATGTGTAGATATGCATGTTAATATGCACCATGGATGTTTTCACTATTATAACAAGCTTCTAAAAGACTGTCCTCCTTTTGTAAATAATTTTGTCATTTTAAAATCACTGTAATACTTCCAACTAAATAAACATATTTTACTTTTCAAATAGATATATCAATTATTTAAAAGGTAAATGGTTTTGAAGAGCTTTATCAGCTTTGGAGGTTTGAAGTAAGGTAGTTGATCTATTTTTAGATGTTAAAAATGAAATCAAAGTAGTATTAAAAAAAGTCTGGCACTGCAATTTACATTTTGTTTTACGAATAGCCTTTTATGAGGGTAGAGGAGTAGGTTTTTTGATAGTATCTTACAGAGATCAGAATTGTCTGGGAGGGCAGGGTGGGGAGGACACACAGGACTGAGGTATCAGCAGCGGTGTGCCCATGTGATGGAATTTGCTGCAGGACTTAAACTTGTCCTTCTGAAGCTTCAGCTTTTCTCTTTCTTATTTGAAGAGTGAGCTCTTAAAGCTTTGTACACGATGAGTATGACTCAGTGTGAGAAATCCCCTTGGTAGTCACTGCTGAGTAAGGTTTCTTGTGAACTGTTGAAGTCCTTCACGCTGCAGGCTGGGAATGTAGCTATGGCATAGAAATGGACTTGAACATGTGCTGGAGACTTCAAAGATGACTAAGTTATCCTATACCAACAGATTTGCTTATCGAAGAGGCAAAGTAGACTGGGAAGAACAGGAGCTCACTATTGTTGAGATTTTCATTGTAGAGGGTTTACTTTAAAAAAAATAAAACAAAAAACCAAAACAAAACCAACCAAAACAAAAAATACCCCTGCTGTTGCAACAAGAAGTAAATGTACCATTTTAAAATGTAAAGCAGAATTCAAATTGCATGCTGGTCTCACTAAGTGAAACTATAGGTCAGTATCAGTATTTCTGATATTAATAATTTAATCAGTCAGCTTTAGTATATGTAGAACTGCAGATTACAGGTTCATCTCAAAACTACTTTGCTTTATGATTAGGGTTTCAGATACCCTTCACTTAGAGCCAAAGAAGCTCTACACTTAATTCCTGACGTAGAAAGTGACAAGGAACAGGCATAAAATGTAGTGTTGTAGAAAAGTAGAAGAGGGCATATGGATTCTATTATTTGTTCTTCAATAAAGACAGATTTATCATCAGTAACAAAAGAGATATTAATATTTAACATTGCTTATTTCTAAAGTTTGGAATGTATATGATCCTTTATGAAATCATCAGGGTTATATGAGGAACTTAATTTCCACGTCCTGCCTCTAGATTCATAGGAGGAATCAGGAGTCCTGCTCCTGATTCATAGATATAGTAAGTATCAGAATTTTCCTCACTTACTGCAAAGAGTATATAAAGAACTGTTCTATGTTCTAATTTATTCTGAGTTCTGAAAAAAATTTTTTTTTTTCCCTTGAAACTTCATAAACTGCATCTCTGTTGCTAATCTATTTACATGGATGCATGGGACAGCTGCTGTTAAAAAAAGCAATATCTAATTTAGACAAGGGCCAAAGAAGTGAGCTTTGACAGAAAATCTAGTTGGTGCTTCTCAGTGGAAGGGCATTGTGGAAGAATATAATATTGCTATCTAGCATAGCATGGGTGCCTCAGTGTCACTGTAGACTTCTTGATTGTGGTTTTATAATGAAGTTTTAAAAAGACTAATTCGTCTTGCTCAAAGTGTTTTAGGCCAATATATGTGAAAACCAAACCTGACCGAGTTAGGACAGATAGTCTTAAGTCTTGCACACATATGCCATAAGGCTTGTTTTGTTTTGTTTGTGGTGGCAGTCTCCCATATTTTGGTCACATCTGATGCTTTAAGGGAATGCTTTAACCATGGGAGCATGGAAACCCAGTTGTATCCTAGAGGTTGATGCTTTGTCAGATGATGGTTAAAATCTTCAGCAAAATAACTGCATTAGTACAAAATTCAAGTTTAGGTTATCCCTTGGGTACATCAGAAGACAGTGCCTGATGGAGAATTCACTGAAGTTTACCAAAGACTTGAAGACCTGACTCTCTGTGGCCCAGTAAAATTGTAGAAAAGACTCGAGGCTTACTGTGCGGTTGATTTTCTTGTACGTGTCAGTGATACAGTGCACTTAAAGTTAACATTGTTCTTATATGTATTGCCACTTTGCTGAGGGCTCTTTCTGTATGCATGAGTATCGTCGTGGTTTCACTGATAGCTGCATCAGAGGCTTGTAAGGATCCCAGAAGAGAAAGGGGGGTGACATGGGAGAAGTGGTGCTGCAGAAATCAAAGGGGAAGGGAGGAACATGTAGCTGTTTCAGATGTTGCTGGCAAAAGTGTAGTTTGTTTATCAGTAAAATTGATCAAAAAAAGTGGTTAAACTAGCTTTCTTGCAGATCATAAACCCAGCAAGTACTAAAGTAAGATTGTTCTTTTGATGTGTCTTTGAATTTCCTTTTAAAGAAACTTTTGCAGTGCTATAGCAATATATTTTTAACAAGCAAGTTAATCTGGGCCATTTCATGCTACTGGATTTGCATGTGCATCTTGCCACTCTGTAATGCAGGACAGTGGTGGAAATTTAAATTATTTTGAGTGAAAATAAAAAACACTGAGTCTTCCAGCACTGGTTAAATCAAACAAAAGTAGTATCTCATTAAAAAAGCTTGGGTTTAATGGAGTGATCCCAAGGGTCTTGGGCAATAGCTTTTTCTTTTAGAAACGTTGAAAGATTTTAACAGCTAAAATCAAGTTCTCTGCTAATGTAAGACAGATATATATTCTCAGTATTTTTATTTCAACCATTAAAAATATGTTATTCAATTCTAAATCTTAACAAATTCTGTGGGTTTTTATTTTTGTATGTTGTTTTAGAAGATAAGAAAGATCTCTTGAAAAGCCTTTTTTCCTTTTGATGCCAATGCATTTAGACTAGACTGACCAAGAGAATTATTTTGAAAGATAATCACTGCTTTGTATGCATTCTCAGGATGTCTGCTGGTGTGATAGATCCTTGATAATACTGCAAATTTATTGACAGACTTCACTTTATGTTTTCCTGTCCTTCAGTGTTAAACAGCCACCTGAGGAGAGTTAAATTCATTGTTTCTGAAAACTGCAGCTGTAAGTTGTTCTGTCACAAATTCTGGGTTTACATGAAGAACAGTAGTGCTGAGAATAAATGCAAAAGGTCATCGTTTGCTTACAGGAATGGCACAGGAGCATCCTTTACAGTTTAGGACCACTTTGAACACATTTTCCACAAGCCAACTGCGTGTGTATAAATTTGCATATCCATGTTTTCTGTGTGTTAAGTGAAGTAGGTGGTTGTTTGCAAGGTTGGGACCTAATGCACAAAGGTGATACATGCTGTAGCAATGCTGTAGATGAATGGTTTTTATTTTTTCAATGCTGTATTCAAGCAGAAGCCTTAACTCAGAACCATGTTTCAATCTGACTGTCTAGGGGAGGGGATGTGAAAACCTGTACATAACCTATAGTTTGAGCACCCGTGCTGCACAGAGAATTCAAGTAGTGGTGATTGTGCTATCAGAACTGACTGTTCTGTATTGTTGTAGGCATCTATTTGCATACTGTGTAATAATGTATTAATGTTTAAAATAAAGCATATTTTCTCTTTAGGATGTCAGTGGGGTGGGGAGCTTACTCATTATTAGTGAATATTAGTTCCTCCTTGGACATCCTTTTGGCAGAGCCTAGATAACTTCCTTCTATATATATTTGAACAGAGCTGAAAGGAAGGATATGGGCTTGATGCAGGCATTGCTAGATATGTGTGGGGATTTGGCCCTTATTGTACTTGAGGTCAAACTAAAGAATTGCAATTGTCCTCTGGCTTTGGAATTGATGGGTGTAGTCCAGACCCCATTGAGCCAATGGGAAGTTGTGCTGTTGACCTCAGAGGACCAGGCTTTGGCATCAGATACATGAACATTGACTTACTTGCTTCCACATTTCTAAGGTTTGTAAGACTTTCACCTGGACACCCGTTATTTGGGATGATAAAAGCTTATGGGAAAGATAAGTTTTTAAATTAGGGTGTGACAGCCTTGTTCCTTAGTATAGTGTCTCAGGAGAATCATTTTATTGTGTAATGATATGTCCTCTCTTGTAACAATCTGCTATTAAAATGGTGTGTAACTATTTGAGGTTTTCTTTTGGTCAGAAAACCGATAACTCAGCAACAAATAAAATAATATTTGACTGTTCTAGAGACCTGAAATACCAAGCAACTAACTTAAGGGTGCTCTTTCAATTGCATCTCTACTTACACATGTTGCTAAGTATCTTGTCTTTATATCATTTTAATTTTGTATGTGTAAAATGATAATCAATGTATTCATAGAGGCTTACATGCAGAGCTGTCAGCTATTGACAGCTCACTCAACTCTGCCTCCGGAAACAAAATAATTAAAACTTTGTGATCAAAGAACTCCTTTATTTTTCTACTTTGCGTACTTGCCCAGTTCCTAGCAATGCAAAATGCTTTGGATGGCCATGACTCCATTAAAAATAAGTGTCATTTCATTTCTTTTGCTTTTTAAAATAAATTGAAGGTGGGGACCTCTCTGTCCTTACTGATACTCCTTTCTGTTGGATCTATAGTGTAGCAGCATTGTGAGACTTACTATTTTGGTGTCTATTACTGGCAATTTGTTTACCTGGGATTTCATTTTTACAGAAAAATGTTGTTTTGGTACCTCTTGAAGGGCTTGTGAAGTGACGTGTCTTTGCTATTTCTGTTCCCTGGGAACACAGCCTTTTCAGAAGTGCTTATGCAGTTCTTGAGGATGACCTAAGTTAGGAGAGGCTAAAGCCATCTACTGAATCTCCTTTGCTTATGCTGCTCTAGGTAGTCTTCTAACATATGGGTTATTAACCAGGCAATGAATAAGTGTAGAGTGTTCCCAAAAATACGTTTTACACTCTTTACAGTATTGCTGTACACTAACATTTTTTTTTTTCCCCAGTACTTCTACATAGGGCAAATTCTGAGAAATGTAATAGTAAGCTGCATGAGAAGCAATCATTGTTAGTGGCTTAGAGTGTTTAAACTATGTGTATTGCTCTTAAAGAGAAACTCTCCAGAAAGGATATTTAACTGTTGGAAGAATTAGCCGGATGAGCCTAGGTACTTATAAGCAATTTTAGCAAGCATTAAATTTGGCTTTTTCTTCATTGGCAAGGAGTTTATTTTCAGTGTGAAGACTAGAATCTCTACATTGGTAAGGTCAACATTTGGTTACTTTTTGGCCAAGCACTTTTTAGGTACAGCCAAGCTTAATCAAGAGTGTTTTCTGCAGAATCTGTGCTAAGGTAAGATAATCCAAAAAAGAAGGAAAGTTCAATGGCATCAATTAAAGGGAGTTTAAAAAGGAAGAAAAGCAGTTAAACTGCTTGAAGAGTTTCTTAATGAGTCTGTCTTTGACATTTCTCAGACAGCTTGTGATGAATTAAATGTATTTTTTGTTCTTCCCTCAGCACCAATTGGCAGGCATTGTGCCTAGTTTCAAGGCTTTATTTCTCTCATGTCTTGAAGTGCTTACAGTGTTCCTGATAAATATTAGCTGACTTGACTTCTAATCATCAGAGCCATGTGTATAGTGGGGGTCTTGAAGTTCCTAAATTCAGGTCCTTGCTTGAAACATAAGAGTTCTTGTGTACATACTGTTCCTTTGTGCTGAATGTTTCTTTGAACCAGAAGCATATGTACTCTGTGTGCATCCCTAGCCTACCACTGGAGCTGCCTTGCTAGGTAGGCAAACACAACACCTGCTGTGTTTGAGCAATGTTGATACTGGGGAAATCTAAACAATGACACCTGCCCTATTTAAAAAACAAAAACTTTTTCTAGGGTGCACCAGAAGCTGTTTCAGAATCAAGGTCTTAGTTCTATTTATTGATCTTGGGTTCTTTTGCAACACCTAATTCAATTTGTGATTTAATTTACAGTGAAGGATCTATACAAGAGCTACTAGACTGTTTGATATGCATCCCTTTGAGCATAAGAAATAAATACTATATTAAAATGCTAAAACATCAGGAAGTGGAGAACTGGAATTCTTCTTCTTACCTTTGTAACTATGGGTAATATTGTAGCAGAGCGTAAGTTGGACTTTTTCATGCAAAGTTCTGTGCAAATCTAGTGTAATATGTCCAGTGGAGTTCTGCTTTAAGAATTACAAAGGTTTTCTTAAATTTTAATGTTGAATTTCAGGAAGTCAAACAGAACAGGATATTTGTGTTTTAAGGAGAATTGATATCCTAACTCTGTTCTGCAGAAATGCCAAGAGAAATCTGTCCCAAGTATTAAATATATGTTTTCACACCAGTTTACTTAAATGAAGCCATCTTGTCAGGCACAGCTTATCCTAGTCTACCTATGATCAGTCCCACAGCAAAATCCTACCAGAACTACTTTGTCCTTACTGCTGCTTCACTGCTTGTGTACGTTGCTCTGATTTCTGGGATCATCCATCATTCATTCGGTGTGAGGTTAATCCCTTCCGATTCTTTCTTTCCTATTAAATTGTGAGAGTGCTTCCATCCTTCTGCACTTACTGAATTATAAGAAATAACTGGAGATCTGTTAGCTCTTGTGACTTGATATGTATTTTTGCTGCAAAGCTATAGTGAAACCTGAGTTCAGGTGTGCCATTTAGAATAATGTGATGAAGCTAGGTTGAAAGTACCCCATAATCTGGGTGAAGGGATTTTTTATAGGGAAGGTTAAGTGACAGTCCACCTTAATTCTGCAGTGAAGAAAAACTAAAATGCTTCTACAGAAAAGCAACGTTTCTTCTGTATACTTAACTTTCCAAGCAGATTTCACACATGAATGGGGTTGTTGCTGTGAAGTATGTAATTATGTAATGTTAGGAAACCATTTGTAACATATTTTGCAATGCAGAAGCCAAAAGGGGAAACCCCCCCACCACCAAATATAGGTGAGGTAAATCCTTGAAAGATGCGTAGCTACTTTTGATGTTGCTGTGGAAGCCACATAGGTGGTTTTTCTTTCCTTTTTTTTTTTTTTCCCTTGGTCTTTTTTGATGGTAAATGAGATTGAGATTGGAACAGGAAAACAGAATTGAAACTAGTTCAATTCATTTTTCCCCTTGGAAACAAACTTCTAAACTCGTTCAGGGAATTGCCTTAGTTCTCGAGCTGCTTACAAAAAAGAGAAGATAACTTTATTGCAGCTTCTGCAATACCGGTACACCTTTTAGAAAGGAATTTGCCAGATCTCTTAGAGGAGCAGACTGATAGTCTGAGCAACAGGCAGTCACCTGCTTACATATGCACATGTATAAAATAGTGTTGCAAATATCCTGGTAGTTAAAATCTAGCTGCATGTGTATGAAAAAATTCGCACATCTGTACCTAATATATGCTACAATCTCTTTTGTACCTAGTAAAGGTTAGAGTTTTCTTTCTTAGTTACCTCCTTGAAAGACCTGGAAAGGTAGGCCTTGTGCTGCTTTCTTCAAAGCCAACCAACCAGTTCAGTTATGGTTGGGGCAAGTCTGTTTTACAAAATAACCAAACAAATGCAAATGTATTTGAATCCTTTAATAAGCACAAAACCCAAAGATGACTAAAATGTGACCCTTGTGCTTAGTGATATTGCAATGGTATCCTGTTCTAAATTAAATCCCAGGCTAACCTATGCTTTGTGGATGTTGACAACCATTTCATCGAGCTGCCAGAAGACTTACCCCAGTTCCCAAATAAACTTGAGTTCATTCAGGAAATTTCAGAGATACTAATGGCTTTTGGAATTCCACCTGAGGGAAACCTTCACTGCAGTGAAAGTGCCTCCAAGATGAAGAGCCTCAGAGCATGTGACCTGGCTTCTGATAAAAGAAATGGGAACATAGCAGGATCACCTTTAAATTCCTATGAGCTGCTAAAGGAAAATGAAACTATTGCAAGACTCCAGGCACTTGTTAAAAGAACAGGTGTGAGTCTAGAAAAGGTAAGCTATGAAATTACCTGCACTCTCTCTCAATCTGCAGTAGCAGGTGGTCTGAGCTCATGGTCCAAAGACTCTGTCTGTCTTCACTAGAAAGAACTGTATGTTAATATATTGACAAGGTTTGTGAACATCTGTAGAGACAAGGGCAAGCTTGGGGGAAGAGGGGAAGTGGGATTTAACCCCATAACATCTAGGGAAACCTTTGGCTATCCCCCAGGTGTTTCTTTGCCAAGATAATGTGTTTAAAAATACACCTTGCCTTGTTTATTCTTGGTTTTAAGATTTATTCTAAATTTACACCACTTTCTTATGATTTACATGGCTAAAACTGACATCCAGATAATTCTGAAGTTGGAATCCAATCTTGGTTTCTATAGGTATCTTTCTTTCTCATTGTGTGTAGAATGTGTATAATTTTGCTTGCATATAATATGCTTGCTAATACAGGGATACTGTGATGCTTTTTTCTGGTTGATGTTGTGAAGTGCATTAGTGTGATTCCCAACAAGTGAATGTGCACAGCTCATGGTGACCCTGGTTGGATTTTTTTTTTTTTTGGCAATCAAAATTGGGAAAAAAAGTTGTTGCCCTTTCTGCAGAAAAGGTATTACCTGAAAGACCACTGTGGGGTTTTTGAGCCTTTGTGGAATGGAATGAAGACTTTCTCAGCACAGGTTTTATTTCTTGCATGTTTAAATTATCTTGACCAGTTCTTAATTGAGGAGTCTGATTCCTACCTGTGTGACTGTAACTTGGGCTACAGGTGGGGCCAAACAGAGATAGAAATTGTGTGACCTGCAATAGGTTGGGGAGGAGAGCCACTTTGTGGGGAGGGAGCTGCAGGGGGATTATAAGAAGAAGCATTTGTTTACTAGACAGGACTAGATGCTCAACTCGGCTGTGTTCCTTTTCTCAGGTTTTTCTTTTCCATTGTTTTCTTCTTGTTCAGGGGAAAATTGGTAAGAAGCTTTTGTTCTTTTGCTGAACAGATTGGGTAGTGGTGGGAGAAGTACAGGTCTTTTAATTTCTTGTAAGTGTTTGCACATTTAGGCCTTATCTACTTTGTGCTCTCTTCCATAGTAGTTAAAGTCCCATTTTACTAGCATTTTTTGTGATGATAGGAGTGTATAGGTTATAACTGTCAAAATTTTCTCAAATACTTAAATAATTTAAAAAACCTGCTGAATACCAAATACCCAATTAATGGAGAATGTATAGATGCCAAGTGCTACTTATGGGATGCAGTTAGAAGAAATCGCTGAATAGCAGAGCGCTGTCTAGCAGGGAGCATGGCTGTAGGATACTATTTATAGCTGGCCTTGGACTGCTATAACCAAGGTGCTTTAAGAAGCATGGGACAGCTGCAGCAACTGCATCATTGTGCAGATGTTGTAAGCTCTAGATATTATGTCTAATTACATGTGTCAGTGTCTCTTATAATAATTAACAAAGGCAGGGGTAGCAAAAGTGTGTTCAAAATTGTGCATGAATGCTTGTGGCTTTGATTCCCCCCCCCCCCACTACTCAATTCCTATCAAAACTCATGTACATTGAGTATCTGAATCTCATATTGCTGCTTTCATAAATCTTAGCCCACATTCACTGAAAATGCATTTTATTTCATTAAAGATTACTCTGGGCTGTGTAGTGATGAATTGTGCATTATGCTGCTAAGGACTTAGGTTAAAGGAAATTGGCCACTAGACATGCACAGCTTCTTTTTACTGTGAGTTTCTGTCTTCATTTGAAAGCTGGTATGTATTGAATTGTAACAGTACTAAACCTGGACTTGTATTACACCAGATAAATACGTATTTGCCTAATATGTAGGGGTATTAAAAACCCCTAAAAAGCCTATGCAGGTGATTAAAGGGTAAAAGAAAGTAAATTAAGTATATGGCATACGTGGGCATTTATATGGTTGTTATCTATCCTTTTTTTAATCTAACGCATATCCAGTGCAACCAGTAATAAAGTAGGTTAAGGTTTATTATTGAAATTAGGACTTTTATAGACCAAGGTTTCTTTCTAGATTTTTTGAGGTTGCTGTTTTATTACAGTGCTTGAAAGTAAGTAGTTTTTCTAATTGGAATGTTGACTTGAGGAGTAGTAGCTGAATGGCAGATTAAGAGCTTGTATACCTAGAATACCTGACAAAGCAACAATACAAACTTTTTTTTTGTGTTCCCTTACTTTCTCAGTTGGGGGTGCGAGAAGAGACCAGCAGCAAGAAGGATCTTAAAATTCAGTGTGATGAAGAAGAATTCAAGATTTACCAGCTGAACATTCAAATCCGTGAAGTTTTTGCCAACCGCTTTACACAAATGTTTGCAGATTATGAAGTATTTGTCATTCAACCCAGTCAGGACAAGGAATCTTGGTTTACAAACAGGGAACAGATGCAAAACTTTGATAAAGTAAGTTGTAATAAGAAGATATGTCAATGTGAAAAGTAAAACAGTATTCAAACCTAAGACTTTGTTTATTGGGCCATAAAATGGAAAATAGTACTGTCAAAACTGTAATTTCTTCCTTAAATTTCAGTTTTCCGCAAAAAAAGTCACATCTTGTATATTATGTGGAAAAATATGTGCATGTACACACCTAGAGAGATAAAGATACTCTTTTAAGGATACTGTAGAAAAATACAGCTTGCTGTAGAAAAATAGCTTAGGAAGCCTCACTTTATGGCTAACCTCTACGTTAAGGTTAAATACTACTAGTGAAAATTATTTTTTAAAATTTTTATTTTTTTTTTTTTAACCAGAGGAATTGCCTAATATGTTAATGGCTAAAGCCATGCCCCCACACAACATGTGTACCAAATGTATCCCTAGCTCTTTTCTAGGGAAACATAAGACCCAGTTCTTCAAATTTTACTACTGTCGTCTTTACTGGAGATCAGATATTTGTCAGCAGGATAGTTCACGTGGATGAAGATTATGTTGCAGCACTGCCTGCTAAAACACTAATCTGATTCCCATCAAATCGTATGAAAAGATTCTCATCAACTTCATAAGCTTTGAGCCCAGCCCAGTACATAATATCCACACCTGCAGTACTACTGTTGTCGTTTGCTGGGATTCTGCTGAAATTTTTAGAAAATTAAGGAAATGCTAATAGCACAGTTTAATAATTATTGTGCTACATAGTAGGTGATTGTCATGAAACTGAAGATTTCATGTAGACTGCCTGTTTCAGAGATAGAACTGGTGTGTGTAATAAAACTAGGCTTTAAGTGGCACCAAAGCACTCTAATACATCCTTGATTAGAAAAATTGGTGCTTTTGGTAGATGTATCTCTCTGCAGACTCCCAAACGCTCTTATCTCTTCTTGTCTGTTAGGCATCTTTCTTGTCGGACCAGCCTGAACCTTACTTGCCTTTTCTCTCAAGATTCCTGGAGACCCAAATGTTTGCATCTTTTATTGACAATAAGATTATGTGCCATGATGAAGATGACAAAGACCCTGTTTTGAGAGTATTTGATTCTAGAGTGGATAAAATTAGACTGCTAAATGTTAGGACACCAACTCTGCGCACATCTATGTATCAAAAGTGCACAACCATTGATGAGGCTGGTAAGAGAAATAAGCCACTTGCTTGACACTTTAGAAAATACAGCTAGTCAGTGCTGTTTGTTGTAGACATTAGGTTAAAGTTAAGTAACGATTCATGCTTTGAAACCTCAAAAAAAAAAAAACAGACCAGAAAAGGTGAGGTGTAAGCTTAAGTGGGGAACTAAATGTTACATAGGAAGCTGAGATGTGAGATGAAATTCATGTAAGGTTTAATGGAACTCAGCTGTATTCCTGCATGCTTTGTGTGAAAAATATTTGAGCTTAAGAAGATAAACATTTTTCTCCTTTTGGTGTCAGTTCTTTGATATTTAATAAACCCTTGTACTAGTGTACCTGTTGGGATCAGTAAGAAACTTCCACTTCCTCTCTTAAATTTGAGATCTGCTTTTAGTTGAGGATGTGTGATTATAGATACATGTCTGATTGACACCTTTAAAAAATTAATTTTCTTACTATTTCAGAGAAATCTATTGAATTAAGGCTAGCAAAAATAGATCACACTGCAGTCCATCCACACTTGCTGGACATGAAAATCGGACAAGGAAAATACGAGCTTGGATTTTTTCCCAAGCTTCAGTCTGATGTTTTATCCACTGGACCAGCAAGCAACAAGTGAGTAAGCTAGGACAACAGGTGCTGGATGTTGGCAAGATCTATAGAACGGTACTAAAGCAGAGATACTAGATAGCAAATTCAATATTTATTTTTTTAAAGTGAGAACAAGTCAGATGATGTGGGTGGGTTGTGTGTGGTGGGTTTTTTATTATCTCTTATTATTTTCTTTTTTTTTCTTTTTTAAATTTGGACTTCCAGAAGCAAATTGACTTAAGAAAGCCCTATTATGTTTGAGGTTATAGTTGATGTACTTTGAGTTACTCATAATTGCTGTCAATATAAAAGCAGATCTCCTTAATGGATTGCAGTTAAGAGCTAGCAAATATTTTAGGATATCTTCTTATAAAAACTTTGAAGGAAGAGGAAAAAGGTGTAAATTGTAGCTGGATATCATAGAAAAAAAAAAGGAAAAATACAAAGCAAGTGTATGTGATCTAATTTTCTGAAATCCTTTCATTGCCCAGTGTTGGATTCTTCTACAGAGATTCTTTGTGTGTATTTGCAGCTGCACTTTGATGTAATTGATGTCAACGTGTTCAATATACAATAAGACAGAAAGTTCTTATTTCCCCCATTGCCTCTCCCCTTCACCTAACTCTTGACATTTGCTTAATAATATTCCTCCATCTGTAGGTGGACAAAAAGAAATGCTCCTGCACAGTGGAGGCGGAAGGACAGACAGAAGCAACACACAGAGCACCTGCGTCTTGACAATGATCAGAGAGAGGTGAAAACTGTTCAACTGTAGAGATCTTACACACACACACCCCACCCCCCCCCCCCCAATTGCCTGAATAATGCTCTGTAACCTTTATGAAATGTCTAGGCAGTTACTTGCAGTCCATCTCTGCTCTCCCTTATTTGTATTTAATACAAATGAACTTCCTGGCCCTTAGCAGACCAAAAATACTTAGTTTGATTATTCTAAAAGTTATGCCATTTTTACCCCCTCTCAGGGCAAAATTATTTCATCCCATGTATAGGAGAGTTCCCTGAAAACATCATCACATGCTTTAAAGTGTTGTTTTTTTTTTTTTTTTAAAAAAAGGGGGGGGGGGGAGGAATTGATCTTAACAGTTTTTAGCCATCTATTTCTTGTCTCTAACTTAGTCACCCTGTGCTTCTTTTGTATATTTGATGGAGGAAAGATAACCACCTCCAGAGAGTGATTAATTTCATCCTAAAATCAGAAGTATTGCCTTTTGGAGTTGCCTGTTTTTTCTTCTGTAGACCATAAAAGAAGTCTTAAGGTGGCAAATTGACACACAACCTCATGCTAAGGTGGGAATGTGAACTCTACCCATACTGTAGGTTTGTGTCTGCCTGTTTTTACGCAGCACAGTCTGCTGATTTACCCACCTTCTGAACTGATAACTTCTCTCACCAGTGCTTCTACAGCTGACACAGTTATTCTTTGTGGTGAAGGGATTTTGAAAGATCTCGGTGATGTGACCTAATTACAGTACAGTTTCTGATTCATATGATACAGACTGCAAACTGTTATACCAGGTGTTGATTTACGGGTAATTCCAAGAATAATCTGGTTTAAAATACCAGAATTCATTTTTTTGTTTAGTAACCTCAGAGCTTTACTTTTGTTTAAATGTATATTGTTCATTGAAGACAATAATCTCTTGCCTTATTAAATACCTTCAGAAAAGCTTCATTTGGAATTTTAAAGTAGTCTTGTGTCTGTTAGGATAGTGTTGTCAAAATCAAATGTATTTGTCTGTCCAGTTCATTCTTTTATGGTAGTGATGAGTTTAATTGCCTTTCTAGTATACTCATTTCCAGAATTTTCTCATTGGTTTGTTAAAATTTTGTTGAAGTATAGTGTCATCTATGTCATTCACAACCATGTAATAGAAGAATGTCTACATAATAAAAAAAGCTACAAGTCGTTTCTGGGTTTGACATGTTCCATATGCTCATATAACTCTAAAGTACTTTTTACTTAGAAGTAACAGAAGTGAAGAATAGTTGATTTGTAACCTCATTATTGCTTTTAACAGTTATGATGTTTAGCACATGTAAACTTCTGAGATTTCAATTAGGTAATTACAAAGGCAAAAATCTACCTCTAGTCTCTGGGGTTTTTTGTTTGTTTTGTTTTTTAACTGACTCTTCACATGTTGATTATCCTGTAGGAGTTATTCTGTCACACGAGGCAAATAATTTCTGAGGAATAAAAATTACAAATACATGCTCAGGTGAGGGTACCAACTGCCAAGTTAATCTATGCTGGTGTTTTAGGGTTTTATGCTGTACCTCGCTGATTACATAATACTGATTGGATGTTGACCCCCTCTCCCAGGTGAACCAGAGATTTTCCTATTAAGTCTGAAAGAATGGGGAGGGAGCCTTCCTGAGGTGAACACTGGGGATCAGGCTGAGCAGGAAGCAGTGGTTTCAAAGTGCAGTGTTGTGAGTTTTAGACAAATTGAAGCTTTGGAGCAGCCAACAAAAATCTGTGGAATTGAGACTTAGTGGCTTTTAACTTGCAAATATTTGTGCCCAGTGGAGGGCAATGTTTACACCAATCCAATGATTGAACACCATCTTTTCTTTTTTCCTTTCAGCTTCATTACTTAAGAATTTATTTTTATGTTGAATGCTTGGGAGTTCTGCATTGTATTATGTCTTCACTCTTTTCCTTTTCTGTTTTGCATGCTTGCTTTTATTACTTCATATGTGCTTACCACTTTCGCTTTACATGGTCTGCTTGGCTTTTTGCTACCAACTTGTCCTGCCAGCACCTGGACCTTTCCATGTCAGAGCTTCAGTTGCAGTTATGTTTAGACTGGGACCAGCATGATTGGCCCTTCATGCCCTCTATAAAATCTGTGTCAGAGCGTTATCTGGTATGTTCAATCAACAATATGACTGTAATCACAGTTCTGGATAAAGATGCATAATTAAATGTATATACATAGCTCTTTAGTGCAGGGCTGATGGAGAGGTGTGGTTTTCCCTCTTTGCAAAGATCATAACATGTTTGATAAATATGTCTATTCACTGAATTTTCAGTTGGTCATTATTTCAGTGTAAGCTAGAGAAGTTACCTATTAATGTGAAATATGTCCTAATTGTGAGTATTCTGTCAGTGCCTGTACAGGACTTTATCACTTATTCACAGTTAGTCATGCCCCAACCAATCCGTGATCACCTGTCTTTCAAAACATTTGTCAAATTATCCTTGTCTCTGAGGTGAAAACAGTGGCAACTCCTTGATGGCAGTAACAGGAGCAGAAAAGCTCAAGTGTAGTGAGCTCAGGAGAGTGAGTTCAGGAAATTATTTTGCTCAAAAATGCAGATGGTTCACAGCTGAGAGCTGTTAGCAGGATTTTGCCACTGCTTCCTGAAAGGCTGGGAGGGTGGGTAAGAAACAGGAGATCTGCAGGAATGCAGGGCATAGCGCAGATCTCAGATGTTGTCAAGCTCCAGGCAAAGTTTTCTTGCAGTCCCCGTGTAGACCAGTCTGCCATTTGAATAGTCTTGGTCTGGGTAATTATTACAAACTTTTATTTTATATGAAAAAATAACAAGACAGTTCTCAGTGGTGGAGGGAGTAATTGAATCTCTATGCATCTAAATATCCTTGGCAGTTTGTATTGTGTTTTTGTTATTCAGCAATGCGTGTTCTAATAATAGATAGACAACATAAATGGAGATTTGACCGCCAGTGAAATAGTACCTTAAATGTCTCAGCCCAATATAATGCTGGATATGAAAAGGGGCCTTTTCCGAAAGGGGACCCGATCCTTTCTTCCTCATTGCACAGGGGTGGGTTATAAAGATAAGTTTATCCTTTTCTCTTGGCAAAGTAGTCTCACTTGCACTTTTATCTGTATTTGTCAATTTTCTACCCCAATACAGAAGTATATCCAAGAAGCCAGGAATCTGGGCAGCACTATTCGGCAGCCCAAACTGTCTAACCTCTCTCCGTCGGTAATTGCACAAACAAACTGGAAGTTTGTAGAAGGCTTGTTGAAGGAATGCCGAAATAAGGTAATATAGAGAATATTTCTTTTCTCTTGCACCTCATATATCCATC
The DNA here is from genome assembly GCF_034638445.1 of Ciconia boyciana. Taxonomy (NCBI): domain Eukaryota; kingdom Metazoa; phylum Chordata; class Aves; order Ciconiiformes; family Ciconiidae; genus Ciconia; species Ciconia boyciana. The sequence goes on from NC_132939.1 coordinate 13,282,761, forward strand.
CTTTATGGACCATTCCTTGGCCAATATGTTTGAACCCCCCTCTCCACCATCTGTTTCTGCTTTATCCATATAAAGATTTCTGCATGGTATCTGTATGAAGATTTTTGCATGAAAATAAATTCATGAAGAGAAAACATATTTAGAAATTCTGCGAGGAGTAGAAACTTTATCAAGCAGACTTATGATAGAGAATGTAAAATGATAGAAAGAGATTGAATATTCTGATGGGTCTTTATCATCCCACTGCCCATGTCTGTTATAGCTTATTTCAGTTATCACTAATGAGACTATATTATTTCAACAAGAGTCAATATTCCAAAATAGGAGGTTGTGGCAAAAACACAGGAGCTTTTCTCATAACTAAAGGAAGTGGGTTAACAAACTTCTGAAATGTAAGTTTTCAAGCACTTAACGAAGAAATTTGGCACTAGTTTGTAGACATGCTTCACCAGTATATATTTGACAATATATTAATCTGAATTAAGTGTTAATGTTTATACTAACACAGTAAAGAGAATAATTATCAAATAGACACATTCTTGCCTTAAGTCAGTGAAGGTAATATAGCAATTGTATACAATGTTTTGTAAAACCGTGTTTAATATATGCATCTACTTCTGATTTCACTTTCATTTTCTGTATGCATGAAACTGTCCAAATAATCTCCTTCACTTAATAGAGGCATATGACAGTGAAAATCCTTGAAGATAGACTTCACTCTTTCACTGTGGGAATGCAACTCTAGGGAATGTAGTGAGCCTGCTGTTAGCAGAGAGAGAAATTACTGGGGGAGGTGAGGAGGAGAAGCAGCTAGAAACTAACTTAGAGTTATTCGTCTCCACTAAGACTGTGCATAGGTGCCTAAGGGAGTATTACGCATTTGAGAGCTACTCTAGAATAGCAACAAAGATGAAAAAATGTGTAAGAGGTGAGCAGAAGTTATTCCCTAGTTATTTTTCCTTCCAGGTAAGCTATGTGATGAGTATATTGTGAGTGGGAGACTGTACTTTAAGAGGTGGTGAGAGCTTTGTTGACCAGTATGAAATTGTGCACGATTTAGGAGAATGTGGCTCATCGGGGAAACTCAAGAGATGCAGTCCAGAATGGGTTTGGTTTAAACACAAATACCCTTCTGACAGAACAGGGTCTTGCAGGAATGACGTATCCCCCTGCTACTTGAAAGCACTTGTGCATGTCCACCTCCCCTGGGAAGGGGTGGACATAGCATACTGCTCCCGGTCCAGCACTCGCCAGGCTTCAAAAACACCCAAGACCTGTGTTGCAGGGCCTTCCTGCTAGGCCTCCAGCTTGTCAATGTGTGGCCTGCTATTCCCTTTGTTGAGGTTACTCTGTGGAAGTTTATGTGCCCATTAAAGTGATCGACAGTGGTGCTGCCATGGCTTGAAAAACAGGGACAAAAGAAATGCAGTCCTGCACCAGCTTCAGAAATACTGCGCACACCCAGTTGTTCTGCCACAACTTTGCTATTGTGTGCTTCTTTGTTGGTTATTTAAAAAGTGTAAGTGATCTTGGAAGTTCCCACGGAAAGAATTAACTCTCTTTTGCCTTGTCCTTTTCGAGACCAAGAGGATGTTGGTTGAAAAAATGGGTCGAGAAGCTGTGGAGCTAGGTCATGGTGAAGTGAATATCACAGGTGTAGAAGAGAATACCCTGATAGCCAGTCTGTGTGACCTCTTAGAAAGGATATGGAGCCACGGTCTGCAAGTCAAACAGGTGAGGAACAAATATTCCAGTATGTTGCAGAACACACTAGAGTCATGTTATGCTCTTCCTCTCTCCGCTTTCAGAGGATACCTTTTGTGTGTATATAGACATGTTAAAATACTTGTGTGTGTCCCCTCACAGCCTTTTTTATGTCAGTCACTGCCCCCTTGTCTGTCTCTACTTTTTGTTCTGGGGTATGTGCAAGTGCACATGTAGATGTGTTCCACAGATGACTTCTTGGAAGACTTTCTTTCTGTTTAACCTGGGGTTGGGTTTGGTTTGGTTTGGGGGTTTTGGTGGCTTTTTTAATAGGAGGGTAAATAAAACTATTTCTGTGTTCTTAATACTTTTGTTATTGAAGTTACATAGGCTGTAAAGCAGTGTATGCTAAAGGTGCTGTCAATGGGATATGGTATGGGAATTTGTTTTCATGACAGATAATTTAGTTTTTAAGAGTAAAACCCTTGCTATTTTGGTTCTTCCTGAATGATGTAGGGAGAGTTAAGTGACGTTTACAAGGTCACTAGTTAGAGGTGTTGTTTGTCATATGAAATTAATAATTGTCGTGCTCTTCTGTTTGGAGTCACTTGTGGGACTAGATGGAGTTTGGAAGGCCTTTATCCTTTCCTCCTCCTTTGTAGAAAGGAACAGCAAAGACAGCGAGGATTATGACTTTTTTTAAAAGAATGTGCAGAATAAATGTACATAATCCAGACAACTGTAATTCAGTATCTCTGTTCCCAGCACCCAAGTGCCAGTGTTTAAATCTGCTCTCCTTCAAACTATACAGCAGTTCTGTATGTGAAGATTTATCATGTGATTCTCTCCCTTCCCTCTTGTATATCACTTAGGATAGAAGCTGTACTGCTTTCGTCTTAGAAGACAGAGCATCAGTATACTCTGCTTCAACTCAGATTTGGGCCTTTCAGACCACCAGACGGCCAACCCTACATAAGGTTAATGCTTTGGATTGATTGCAGATGTTGGCAAACAGTGCTGAACGGTGGAATAAATAGAGTGGTGGAATATAATAGAGGCCTGATGGAGGAAGTGCAGTGCATCTCATATTATGATCCACAGTTTAAAAAAAAAAAAAAGCACCACCAATTCTCTGTGTGCTCTGGCCTTTATTAAATATGCAAAAGCCTGCTGTTCTATACATCGATTTTATTTTATTTTTCAATAATGAGCCAAGGAAGACTCTTCTTTCTCAAATGACCATAGTAATAAGGAGGATGGCTTTCCTTCACCAATCCCTGCTTTTACCTCTTCCCTGCTGATGAACCTTGATAGTCCTATATTAGCTACCTACTGATTCTTCCACACGCAAAGTGAATCCACACCTTTCTTTACCCGCAGCAATGCAGGAGAGTTGTCAAATGTAGGGCCTAATGACTGAAGTAGACTGAACTTTCAGAAGGCCTTGGTTATTCCCTTGCCTGTTCTCTGTCCCACTGCTTTCCTTAGGCTGTCTTCCTTTCCCTTGTAGATACATCTTGCATCATCATTGCTATTTGGTGAAGTTAAAGGAGAGTAACATGATGGTAAAGGAAGTGGGCAGATATATACTGCATGAGTTCTTACATTCATCGTGATTGTTGACATCTGTTTGCTGCAGGATCCTTTGTTTGCTGCTTCATGTTGCAGCTGTCCTTGCCATGGCAGCTAGTTGCTGAACACTAGACTGTGTGTGCATGTGTGTGTTTATTGAGAGAAATGGATGTAACTGTTCCCTGGTTGATATTTTTCATGCTCTCTTTTTATGTTTTTATAAGATTTGCAATGTTGGCTTTCCATGTTGGATGTGTCAGGTACATACATGAGGCATTGAGCTTCTCTGGATTTTTTATATCTTCACCACTGAATGCATATTTTTAATAGATGTGTCTCAACACAGATGTTACAGATACTCTAGGCTTTATCTTCTGGAGACATGCCACTTCTGGAATAATCCCTCACAGTTGTTAGTTCTTTATGTCAACTGTAATGAGCTATAAGATTGAAGTGTTTAGAGATTTTTAAAGATATTTTAAAAAAAAAAATATTTCAGAGTTGAACCATAATTACTGCACCTCCAGGAAGGCACTTACATGACTTTAGATTACATTGATAGTGCTGAATGGACAACTGTTGCTTTACAGTCATGGTTTCTTTCTGCACAAAGTAGTAAATAAAAATATGGCTTTATAATATGACTGCTTTTCTGAAATGCAGAATTGCTAAATCTTTACTGGGATTCCTCTGTACGTAATTCCAGTTAAGGTGCTGGAGAGCCTCAGTTCAATTACTGCTGCCTTTCTGTGGCTTTGCAAGCTTTTGATTTATCATGCAGGATATTTTAGGATGAATCCAAGAATCTTTTTAGTTTGACAGCAAAAGGTTTCCTTGCACTCTGCTTTAAGCCACCAGAGGTTTAAGAAAGCAACATAATGAATAAGGTGCACCTTTTAACATTATTTGACAGATTTGTCTTGGCCTAAATACTACATCCCAAATTTAACTTTTAAGTTGGTTTTATAATGTGTAGAGCTGGAGTATTCTTCCTGATAAGCTTTCATTGTCCTGCTTGTGTTTTGGGTTGTCTTTTCTTACCTAAGTGATTATCCAAGTCCTTTGCTTGATGAAAATGAGGGGGATTTTTTTGAGGTTCTGAAAATTGACAGCATGCACCTATAACCCTGAATTACCCTGAAGGGACCAAGGCTTGGTCCAGGTATAAGATGGTTTACTCAGGCTGGCTCTGTATATCTTGTCATTTCACTACTGGAGAGGCAGGGAGGGAAGGACACATAGTACAGGTTATGGCCTCAGACTTAGAACTCTACTCGCACATAGTGTTTTAGAAGCCTTTAAATGTTTTCTTGTCCTGTTAATGAACTATGAGAAATGAAGTTCAATTGACTTTTTCCTGTTACCAGAATCATTAGATTCCAGTAGTCTGACTCTTGCTTTTCTTAACCTCTTTACAGCTCCCGAGCACCTCAAACTTGTGTCTCATTTTTTGGTTTTTACCAATGACTTTATAGGGAGAACATATTTAAAGGAACTTTTTGTTATGGCTGATACTTTCAATGATGATTTAAACTTTTTTTAATTATTCAGCTGATAGTGATTTCTTTAATTTTTTTTTTTTTTTAATTTTAGGGAAAATCTGCTTTGTGGTCTCATCTGTTACACTACCTAGAAAACAGGCAGAGAAAAGCTACATCAGGCAGCTTCAGTACCTCAGGTAAGATTGGCTTCCGCTGGAAGATGATGATAAAAAAAACTATGAGTAAGAGCTGCCTGCAGATTTGCACCATGCAGAGATGGTTTCCTTGGAAATATCCTTCACTCAATATAACTGTATCAAGTATTCTATCCGCTACAGAATTAATATGGACCTGGTGTATTGTCTCCAATATATTTTGTGAAAAATAAACTTGTTTGGATTGAGCCCACTTGTCTGCAGTAGTCAGATACCAGACCTATCTGATGTTTCAAAGATAGGCTTTAAAATGGATTGCTCCGATATACCATCCTCCATATGACACATAGTCATTGCATGACTGGCAAAGCATATTATGTTATGGATGGGGGTGGAAAACAAGTATAAGCATATAAAATTGTGCTCTACACCCTGAAGTTTTACATTCTCTCTTGAAAAACAACTGAACAGTAAGCTTATTGTTTAAAAGAAAAAGACATTTAAAAAAATACAAAAAACACTGAAGAAACATTTTAATTTCTGTTATATCAAATGTTGCAGTAAAAGTAATATTGCACATAAGATCCACTGATAATCTGTTTCTAAGGTTATTAATGTAATTTTTAAGCACTACTACTTGTGTCAGATGGGGGCAAGAGTACAACTTTGGAGAGAACAATGGGTTTGGGGGAGGCAGTGGGTGCTTTTTTAAAGTTGCTGTAGACAAAGAGCTGAGCATTACTAACATGCACAAGGTCCTGTAAGCAATCAAAACCAAAGATTTGGAACGTATTAAGGTCTCCTGAATGTCACTTGGTCCATAGTGTTTTTGCATATCAGACTGAAGTTACAATCAGTTTTATGGTTCCTAACCTGGGATTGAGGGCAGGGACTGTATTTAATATACAATTTGATTCTAGAGTGGAATTTGAAAGGTAAGAGTAATAGTATTGCTTAAAAAAAAAACCCAAAATGTGCTATTTTAAGAAGTAGTGGTGTTACAGGAGTGTGCAAAGTGATAGATTAGTTGAGCATATGATGTGTGGCGTACAGAGTAAAACATGTTGAACGCTGTTTTCTGGTGTCAACAGTGCCAGTCAGTTTTACTACGTAGAAAGAAAATAGAGTAGTCTTTAATATTTTCTAAAGACATATACTTGATTAGTATATGTCTTAAGCCATTTGATGTCATACCAATTTCAGCTGAATCTAAGCTAATTAATGTGCTAATGCTCAGTGTGTGCTGATCTGCATAACCATCTGTGTAGCATATTAAATTTTCATGTCACTTGCAGTGGAAATATGCCACAATATCTTCACAAAGCAGTGAGTCACCAATAACACAAGAGTGCAAGTTGATGTTAATTCACCTTATTTTTTTATATTGATTTTAAAATCTTTAGATGGATTTCTACTAACAAGAAATTCTATTCTTTTGAATCTAGGAATACTTCTTGATTCAGAAAGGAGAAAGTCTGATACCAGTCCAGCCATGTCACCTCTTAGAATCTCTCTCATCCAGGATATGAGGTGAGTTTAAACTATTAAAACCAACACAGAAAACCTGTGAGATTTGCATACTTGTTTCTGTGTATAATGTGTACCATACAGAAAAGTCTGTGTTTCATACATCAGGAGGGAGATGTAGGGAAAGAACCTGCTGAACTGTTTTAAAGTATATAGTGCAACCTTTCCATTGACCTTTACAAAAACGTTTCGTACTGAGCAGATTTTATATTGTCACAGCTACTGGCTTATAGAAATACCCTAACACAGTTTTCATCTTTTTGTAAGTATTCTGTATTGTTTTATTTCCACAGAGATGTGGGTGTAGCATATGTATTTTCCCAGTCATTGCCAAGTTGGTTGCTTAGCTCTGAGCTCACTCCTGCTTCTCAGTGAAGAAAGCAGTTTAAAGAAGTTGTTTGATCTAAAGAATGGGTTTATCTAACATTGAGTACTGTAGTGTGAATTAAACTATAACTTCTGCTCAATGCCCTCTTTTCAGGACATCAAAAAACAATATGCAGAACTTCTAGATTAATTTTTAAATTATTTTTCTTTCCTTCTTTTTCCTTACCAACATCTGATTTTTTTTTTTAGTGGGAAGGAGTGAATTGAGGATTTTCAAGGGACATGCTTGTCCTTTCAAAATATATTATTTGTGTCTTGTATGCAAGAAAAGCTACTACTGAGCCTGGAAAGACAGTATTTAATTTTCCAAAGCACTCAGCCATAAATATTGCAGTGATAAGGTCCAGAATGATTCTTAAATCATGTGAGGCAATGGGCCTGGTTTAGAATTTTGTAAATAGGGCACTGCATTGCAGATATTTCCTTTTCAGGCTCTTATTCTTTTTCAGCTAGATATGCAAGGAATTTAGATACTGCTGAGTATTAAGGTGGTCATGCCTCTTTTTCCAGTAGTTTGCCTGATATTTTGCATTCTTGGCAAAATTCCTTCTTCAGCCTAGCTTGGTTCAAAAGAACTGTCACACTTTGAAAATACTGGGCAGTTTCCTTTTTTTTTTTTTTCTCCTTTTCAGGCATATCCAGAACATTAGTGAGATCAAAACAGATGTTGGCAAGGCCAGAGCCTGGGTTCGTCTCTCTATGGAAAAGAAGTTGCTCTCTAGGCATCTAAAACAGCTGCTTTCAGATCATGAACTCACAAAGTAAGATGGTTTATCTTGGGCAAAGCTTTTAAAAATTAAGCCTGTTTAGTTGTTTGACTTCAAAATCCAGAAGTGCCTATTCTTCCATCTGCTTAGCAGTGTGCAAAAGGAATAGAACAAAGTAGCCTTCGAAGTGTGTCTCTGTACCCGTGTATGAGCTATTTGGGAATTTATGATTCAGTGCTGGGGTTCTTCAGGTACAGAATCAGTTCTGTCAGCGTAGACTGTCTGCGACTTTAAGGTGAAATCCTAAAAAATTACTAGGGATTAAATGAAACTGAGCGTAAATCCAAATGCCACTACTTTGCTGAGTCAAGCTTTTCATCTTGGCCCCCTTTCTGTAACTGTGGGATATTTTGTTTTCCTTGGATTGTTTGTGTGTTTTCACAATGCATGACAAAGTGCAGCTTAGGTTCTTGTATGCAGTTCTGTCACGATATGAAGAGTGTAATGGCACATCCAGATGTGCTTCTGTGGTTCTTGTTAGTGTGACTCAAAGTGACTGTTCCTTAGCTTCTCACTTCTGCCTCCAAATCTGAGACATTCTTGTAACTCCTTTCAGTGCCATGTAAACTAATGTAGATAAAATCGACTTTTGGTGTGGTTTAAGAGAGCAGATGAATGGTTTACATGCAGTACCTTGGAGGTGACTAGGAAGGCTGTGAAGATCAGTTCTTGCATCTCATTTTGGGGCAATAAACTCAAGATGAGATCTCATAATCTTTTGAAATCTTCCATCTAAATCTTTCAGAGCATGATTGTTCACATGTCTGGATCAAACTGACAGCACCTCAGCTTTGTTTGTCCTCTCCTACACAGTAAAGGTTTTGCATTTGTAGCCTGCTTAAGAACATAAGGTGAAGGGCTTCTGTAATAGTCAAATATCTGCTATTATGATCCGGTTTTTGTTTTTATTACTTCTCCTAAACATTTCAAAATATGTGACTTTCAATTCCTTGTATATGAAGTAATCAAAAAATTATGAAAAGACCCACCCATTGAGACCCAAAACACTAAAGAGTAATTGTACTATAGGAAGAAAATGGAAGAAGTGTAAGAAGTATGGGGAGGAGGGGGATGCGAGTGAAAACTGAAGACTTGAACCTGGAGAGAGTTCCAAATACTGCTGGTTTAAACTGTCAAAAGTACTCTGTGCTAGTGCTGCTTCTTATAAGTACGCATCTGGAAGGGCGAAAGGAGAAATGCTCAGCACAAGAACCTATTTACCTGGTGATGTCCAGAGCACATGTACATTATTATCTTTGTAAACATAAATAATTCCTTTGTCAATAGTTGCACAAATCAGAGTACAGGCCATATTTAATACTAATTGTTTTAGAAGTAACAATTTGAGGTTTATTCAGTGTAACCTGTGCAGAAAAAAAAATGTGTTGCTGATAAGATTGAATATACTGTTTACTGTGTGGAAATTAAAGGTTCTCTTGTATGAACCGTAGTAATCGTTATTAGCTTTAATTGAAGACTTCTTTCTGGAGACAGCTTAACCTCTGCTGTCTGCTCTTCCTTTCCTCTCCTCCCGCTCACATCACCTTCCAAGAAACTTCTCTCCCCCAATCTCCCTGAACCCTAATGCCTAATTATTGGAGATTTGCCTTGTATTGAATTATGTTGGACTTTCTGATTAAGCCTTCCAACAGCGAGCAAGGAAAAGCTGAAGGGCAGAGTGAGGACAGCTAGTAAATTTACCTCTATCTCTAAATTAAGGTTAGGCCTCTCCAGTGAAGTCAAAAGTCCAGATCAGGTTAAATTTAGCAGTGCTTGTCCCATGGAGAAAAAATGCTGTGAGAGGACTTTCCACACACCACCACACTCCACCCCCCACAAAAAGAAGAAAAAACCCAACTCTCTTAACACTGGCCAATGTACTGTTGGTCTATCAGACAGATTCTGATTCTCTAGAACAGAGTGAGATAGCAGCAAAAACATTTAAAATGAAAGTGACAAGCAAAGGAGCAACTTGCATAGGAATGACATCAATTTGTTATCTTGTGTGTTTTGTGCTGCATATTTAGATATCCTACTTAAAGAAAGAATGGTGTTCCAGGCAGCATGGATTTAAAGTGTGCTTCATCTGTTGTTTTTAGAGGAAGCATTGCCAAGTTCGGTGAGGTACTAAACGTAATTATGCAGCTTCTGCCATTTTACAGTTAACATGGTTGTGTGTTGTTCTTTTTTGAAGCAACTGTTAGATCTTTTAATTAACCCATTCTCTTCACTTGGCATTTGCTAAAAAATATAAGAAAACTGAAACATGTTTGGTTTCTTTCTAGTCTGCAAAGGGACTGGAGTTAGGGAAGAGAAGGAAAACACATAGCTTCACTCCCCTCAGACCTTTAGGTGCACAAGTAAACCAAGAAATCTTGCACTTTGAAAAGTCAGGACAGCACATACCCTTGCGGACAGGCTGTCTAAACATGTGGTTCAGATTGTTCAAGTGAAACATGGACATGGTCACCCATGAGACCTTTGTTGGTTTGCTGCTCTTGTGGCTACAGGCAGGTTATGTTGATTTAAGGCTTAGTATCTTTATTTCCATTGAATGTTTCCTGTCAATCTCTGGTGTTATATTTGTTATGTAAGTGAGAATATGTGTGTGTGCTAATCATCACTGATTTGTTTTGCAAATTTCTGGCTTGTGAGCCACTAGCTGACTTTTTTGTAATTGATATCTGAAATTGAGGGGAATTGTCAGGATGCCCTCCTAGCAGGAACAATCTATCCATGGCTGTGTCAGCATTTCTAACACCTAATTTGTGCATTCATGATGTTTTGAATATTCCTCTAGCATCAGTTGGATTTTGATGCATTTTGGCATGCTCTTCCTTTATGATTATTCACCAACACTGGTATTATTTATTGGTTGCATAATTAACAAAAATAGTGGTGATTGCTATGTACAAGTGAGTAACTTTAAGAGTATTTTCCTGTCAAAATTTGCACTTGAAAAGGTTGAGGTTGTACGTTCTTTTCAAGGTTTCTCAGCTGCAAGTCTTGCAGTGTTAAATTCTCTAATGTGTTTGAGTAATTTCAGTAAGTATATAAGATTGTTTCCATTTACAGTGCATTCTTCTGCATAGGCATTAGTGTCTCCACTAGTGAGAGAAGGCTACTGAGCTACATCTTTTGATACTTCCACTTAAAAGAAGTTGCAGTTCTGTGCAGAGTTGCAGTCCTAGCAAAGAGTTTGCAACCCAGTAAGAGGGAACAGTAGGACTTTAGGCCACCTTTGCATGCCTATGATTTTGGTTATGTCAGGAGCTGTGTACTGTCAACACTGAAGCTGTTCTCTAGCTTAATGTGCAGGTTGTTGTAGGCCCTGGGTTATCACCTATAACCTAATACAACCCCAGTGTTTGCCCTAGTGTCCTTTGAAAACAGTCTTCTAATGGTCATATGTCATGTGCTGGAGGACTCTCCCACAACACCATCTGCTCAGAAGTAACTTACAAGGACTCTCTTTCAGTTCTGTCATTTTACATGGGCAAAAGAAGTCAGATAACTTTTTCCAAGAAAGTACAAAAGTCCTTTTTCCATCTTTTGGGGTGTTTTTGGGTGGGAGAAGGCCCTTAGACCACCCCAAACCTTGCTTTTGAGGAGTGGAAAATAGTGTGAAGTATTGGACTGATGCACTTCAGGCTTGCAGAGTGTTGATGTATCTTGGCACATTAAATACTGTTGGCTCTACCAGTATTACTTGTCATTTGTAATCGCTTGCATATTCTTCATAATTTACCTAATAAATATGCATAATAGAAAACATTTCACTGAAAGCATCTTGTTACTATGACAGATTATTTGTTTTGCTTTGTCAGAAAACTCTACAAGCGTTATGCATTCCTCCGCTGTGATGATGAGAAAGAACAATTCTTATATCATCTTCTGTCATTCAATGCTGTTGATTACTTTTGCTTTACCAATGTTTTCACAACAATCTGTAAGTATTTGCTTTCCCTGGAACTCTGATTTCCAGATTTGGTTGAGTCCTTTATCCAAAATTCTAAACAGCTCTGAGCAACATGCCTTAATGTAATTGTTCTGCTTGCTTCCTGGTATCCATCTGTGTGTGCTGTATCACTGTTTCTATGATTCTCTCTGGTGGGCAGTAATGTGTGTCTCTGTGTCACCAAAGGCTTTTGTTTCTAACTTTGTAAAATACAGGCAGCTTTAATCCTTTTAGTTGGGGGAGAGTTCTCAACAGAAAATGTTGTGGTGGGCTTGTTTGCATCATGCTAAACAAGAACAGTATGGATTGTTCATTATCAAGGTAAGAATATTAACACATGCTAGGAATTAAAAAGAAAACAAAAAACCTTTCCCCTTTTTGTGCTCTGCCTACTTTGCCACATGCCTGTCTCTGAGTTTGGGATAACAATGAAATGCCCATTGAGGGCTGCATCAGAACTCTGGAACACATTGAAGTACTCTCTTTTTTTTTTTTTCCGTTTATCCCCCCCCCCCCCTTCCTTTTTTTTTTTGTTTTAAAAGATGCCCTAGAGAAACTTTTAACCTGTTGTTGCTGATGCTTGAAGTGTTATAGAGTTCTCATGCATTTGTGTGCCTGCTGCCACAGGACCTCACTAGTAAGGCAGAGTAAGGAAAGTCTTTAGCAAGGCTTATAAAATTGGGGGTGGGGTTGTGTGTAAGGACCCCTCTGGCCCCATGGTAGGAGCTCCTCTTGATGGTATGTTATGATCCATATGTATGTGGATGAAAGACAAAGCAAGCAGACATCTAAGCAAAATAGGTTTTGGTCTTGTTTTGGGTAAGTTCTGGACAATGCTAAAATCTGGTCTCCTGGATGCAGTTAAATTGTCACTTACTTTAAGACTATCAGCACAGAAAATAAAAAGGGAAACATTTTAATTAATTCTTAAATGCTATGAGCATCAAGCTTTTAAGAAAATCCAACCACCAAATGCTTTCTTGAGGGCACTGACAGCTGAGGAGTCATTGAGGGAGAAATGTATTAAACGCCACAGCTGAAAAGCCCTAACTATAATCCATTTATGCACTATAAAAGAAGGGCAGATCGCCAAGAAATGCAACGACCATTCAGATAATTGGATTTTGTTATAAAAGTTTGGTTAATAGGGGGCTGTGCCTGAGATGCTAGACGATTGAAGAGCACATGCCTTTCCTCAGGAGCACATGCCTCCTGAGTCAGAGAAGGGGCTGTAACTCAGGTGATACTATGTTGAATTAGTCACTGGTAAACCAGGGGACCAGAAAGTGTTTGAGCATGTGGGTGGTGCCAGTTAGAGGGGAAAAAAATTGTTTGTTCTTTCTAAAATCAAGAAGTCTTACAGTTAGCATAACTAAGAGCAACATGGTACAGAGAAACTTGCAGCATTATAATGTATTTTCACTGAATTTGTTTAGCTACAGTAGTGAATGCTGCTGCAAGCAAACCCTGCAAACAAAGAGTTTGGTTAGTAATTGAATGGGAATTGGTGTTAGCTGTGTAGTGTGCATACATGCACACACAAAAGCAGGCAGCTAGGAGTCGAGCATTGAGTTGCATGCTGAGCTGCAACGTAGTCCTGGATACATGAATATTCTGTCTTTACTTCCTTGTCTCTAAGCTGGGGACAAGTAACCATCTTCATGACATGTTTTGAGGCTGGTGAATGAAAAGTTATACTCAGTGAAGGCATTATTCCATCCATATTTCTTTTTTCATTTGACAGTGTTTTGCTATCAGCTCTGCTTCTTAATGACTGCTATGTGTACACTTCCTGATTGTCAATCAGTGCTTAGTGTGCAAATGTTAGCATGATTAAATAGCAGCTCTGATGTTGTTTTAACATTTCATGGTACTGCAGTATTATTTTATGACTTACCTTTTTGCCTTCTCCTCATTAGAGAGGTTACATAATTATCCTTCTTCATTTTTGAAGTGTTATTTCTTCTTGTGTTTGCAGTGATACCATACCATATATTGATTGTTCCCAGCAAGAAACTTGGTGGCTCAATGTTTACAGCCAATCCTTGGATCTGTATCTCGGGAGAACTGGGTGAAACAGGAGTCCTGCAGATCCCCAGGAATATATTAGAAATGACTTTTGAGGTTTGTATTGCTTGATATAAAAATGCTTTGGATGTTCTGTTTGTTCAGTGTTAAATTCTCCCCTTGCTGTACCATCTTGCCATACATTTTGTATCTTTAGTCTATGTGGTTAGTCACAAATACTTCCTGTGCCTGTACATATCAAATTTAATCTATATTTAATAACACGCAGAGCAAAATGACTGACAAATCCTTAGTGCAAGGATGGACAAGACTGTCTTTACATTACAACTTTGTGCTGTAATGGTGGGAGGTGTCATATTCTCTTCTGTTGGAAACAAAGAAGTGATTCTGCTCTGATTTTTTTGTGTGCGCACGCATTGGTTAAAATTTAATTGAAAAATCTAGTTCAACTGATGTTCTCTCTGCTGACCAAAATAGTATTTAACAAAACAAAGCAAGCAAACAAAACCAAATAAAGCAGCCTACCCCTAAAAAGCCCAGAATCAATCATGCGGTCAGAAGAGGAGAACCACATTTCTGATTCCCTGTCTGAGCATGTTCCCTAATAGTTTACTCCTCCAACATGCTGCTCTCTCTCAGTTTACTTTGACAAACTCTTTGTTTAATTTGCAGTGCCAGAACCTGGGAAAACTGACCACAGTGCAAATAGGACATGATAATTCAGGGCTGTATGCCAAGTGGCTAGTGGAATATGTTATGGTCAGAAATGAAATAACAGGGCATACTTACAAGTAAGTATCATCCTGACATTTCATGTTGGGTAAGTAGAATTTCTGCAGGGAGCTGGCACAGTAGGGCTTGTCTGATTAGAAAAGTCTTACCTCCTAGAACTCTGTGTCTACAGCTGCCGCTACCCGAAGGCATAGAAAGGTCATTTGGCTTCTGACATTAAACAAGTCGTGATTCTTACAAAATTAAACAGAGTTTTCAGTTTGCAGATGCTCATGTCTAGCTTCCAAACATTGGTGGAGAAGATGAGTTGACTGTTACACATCTTAAAAATAATCTTTCTTGAGCCCAAGGAAGAAATAGCAAGTTAGAGCTTGCTGCTTACCAAATATGGGTGGTATTTTGTATTGAGGCTGAGTGCTCTAGGTGTTAGAGAGAGGTCTTTGGACACAAGCTGGAACACAAGGGCTTATGACTGTTAGAAACCTGTGTTTGCATAGTGAAGGTAAAGGAACAAGGTTTACGGTAAGAATTAAATTTATTTGTGTTAGGTACAGCATAGTTTGATGCCCTGTCCTTTGTTTAGAGAAACTGTCAGGCTCATGTTGATGACAAATTGATGGGGTAAGTTCACTGAGTTCTGCATGACAGTTTGTTTGTAATTAAATGAAGAGGCAAGATTCTCTTTTTGGATGCTGTTCAGTTTTCCAATTAAGCTGATTAAACTGACATCAACATTTGTTCATAGAAAGTGATAATGAGCAAGTGAGCACATGTGCTTTCTAGTGTCTGATTTAATACCCCAATTTCAATAGATGTATTGGTGTTTTGGCATCTAAGTATATGTTTGGGGGTTTTTTGTGGCTGGCCTGCTATGTAACATATTCAATGAAAGCACAGGTGTATTTCACCACCCATCTACAGTGTGTAGTGGGTCTGCCCCTTCTAACTCTTTTCCTCTGCAGCCCTCAAATCATGTGCTACATATAGGACACAAGACAAAATCCGCCACTGTTTGCTTTGCAGATCATCTAGTGCAACATTTAGCACAAACCTGGAACTGAAAAGCTGTTTTACTTTTGCTCCCTCTGCTGGCAAAAGCCACAACCAAGACTTGGTTTATTTGTTGCTAGATGAGTGAAGTATTTCTAATAACTATACTAGCAGAACTGGGGTTTTATGCAACTGCAGTTGAAAGTCTTTGGCATGGAAGTGAATCTGGGTTGAAGGACTTGATCCAAATATCTCCTTTATGTTCTTAGGTTTCCCTGTGGAAGGTGGCTTGGAAAAGGAATGGATGATGGTAGCTTAGAGAGGATCCTGGTGGGAGAGTTGCTGACTTCCCACACTGAGGCTGATGAGCGGCAGTGCCGAACCCCTCCTTTGCAGCAGTCACCAAGCATGATCAGAAGATTTGTCACTATATCGCCAAACAATAAGCCAAGTGAGTGGTGGGGGATGTCTTGTCTTGTACTGTTCTGCATCATCACCTGGGAAGAGCTGCTTGCAAGCAGAACTGTAGGTTTTCTTGTATTTTAGAACTGTAGCTTGCAGAGGACCTGTGAAACTCACTTAGCCCAACCCCCTGCTCAAAGTCCATCTAACTTCTGAGTTATAATCCTGAGCAACCTGTTCTGTCTACTCAAGTTTTGAAAGTCTCCAAGGATGGAAGGAAAGAAGATGTCTCTGGACTCCTGGTCCAGCAGCCCTAGTGGTGTTTTCTGTATTCTGGTCCTTCATCTGTGGAATGAATGCTATGGAGGAAGGTAGAAATTTGCTGTCCTGCTGTCCTTTCTACCCTTCATGGATGAAAAAGCTTGCTAGTGGTTTCTATTCATGGACTTCAGTTTTCTGTTGAGATCACTGTTCTGGGGTTGTCTTATTCCTGGTAAATTGGGTGGTTACTTTGCTCCCAAGTATGCTTGCATTTACAGTGAAACTATCACAGGAAGTTATTTCCAGGATGCCCAGATTTGGTGGTCCTAATCAAAGCACATCTCCTTTTCTTAGGTTTGGGCCCTGGTCTGAAAATGCACGTAATATGTAAAAAGCCTTTCCACCTGTTGTTGTATTGAAACACCACAGTGTTAACTTTGATATAGACTATAAACAAGCCATCTCCATTTCTACATCCTCTATAGTAAATAAAAGTAGAATTGGATTTCTATTGCCCACAGTCCAGCACCTTTTCACTAACAGTATAGATTATACTGGTTCATGCTCCTCTCTTTTTTTTTTTCTTTTTTTTTTTTTGTGTATGCCTTGTCCCTCATGCACAGGTACAATTTCTAAAGCTATTACAGAGTGACTGGATATATTTTTCTATTTTGCAGAGTTAAATACTGGTCAGATACAAGAAGCTATTGGTGAAGCTGTCAATGGTATTGTCAAGCATTTCCACAAGCCAGAGAAGGAGGTGAGGAGTTGTGTTGTCTGTGTAGTGGCACTACTGTCTTAAAAGTCTTATTAGTAAGCATTGTAGAATATATAACAGAAATAACTAAACTGAATGAACAGCCATCTGTTTGAAAATTCCTTAAGTGAAGCAAAAATGAGATACTGAGACTACACTGTTGGAATAGTACATCCTCAAATAGCTCAGTTTTGCTGCTAACTGGAACATTCTGTTAATTTAAATGTTAACATTCTGTTATTGGAAAATGTGTTATTAGTCAAATTCTGGTGAGGGTTCTACCTGTACCACTGTCAAGAGTGTTGCCTCCTATTTAGTTTGTTCTGCATTAACTGATATTTTACATCTACATTGAGTACTGGCTACTTTTTTTATGCCTGTTTTGCATTATCTTTGCTACTTAAAACATGAAAACCCACGGGCCACTTTAAAGAAACAAGAGACCAACACCCACACCCACCCCTCTGCAAGTGAATCAGAAGTGCTCTCAAAGAGTCTGGTACACTTCCACATTATATATGTAATCATCTTAACCAACACAGCAGTTATTTCCTGAAACAAACTTAAGAAGCATGCCTGTGTCAAAGCATCAAAATCCAGTCCTTGTGAGCAGGAATGGTGTAGAGCAGTGCTGGCTCCTGTATGGGTATCTCTTGAAAGTCATTAATTTTTTACAAATAGGTCTTCCCATTCCTTCTGCACCTATCTTTTCTAAGTTCAGTATAGCATGGCAAATTCATATACAGTATAATTCTGGTTGGTGATCACATTTACACAATGATCTCAAGTGGTCATGCACTGGTTTTACAAAATAGAATTTACCATCATGTTCTAAAGAAGAATTTGGTTTTTTTTCTGAGGTTTAAAAATGGCATTAAATGTTGTTTTTGTTGATAAGCAAACAGTCTGAGGCACCTGCTACAAGGGACCTGTGATCTTTATTACTTAGTAAAAGAGGAAAATAATTTTCTGTACAGTGGCTATTATAGGTAAAACGTGCTCATGATCTTTATCTTGGCCTTTTTGTGGTTTCATTTGATGACGACGAGGCCCTGAGACTGCTTTCTTCAGCCTCGTTCGTAGATGTCGTCAAATTTTTAAATGCTCAGGACTTGTGAGAACTGGGCCATCCTGTCTGGAGCCACTGTTTGACAGTAGACTGTAACTTTGGGCATTATTTATTTAAAAACTGGTTTCAGTAATAGATGCATGAGACATTTGTGTCCCAGGCTTCCAAACTGAGATAATAAGTGTGTGTGCTTTCTGTGTGTGCTTGCAGAGAGGTAGTCTGACGTTGTTGCTGTGTGGAGAAAGTGGACTTGTTTCAGCTCTTGAGCAAGTGTTTCAGCATGGATTTAAATCTCCAAGGCTCTTCAAAAACGTCTTTATTTGGGACTTTTTAGGTAAGTGGGAGGAAGACATACCAGAGCCTGCTTGTGTCTTCGAAATATATCCATCCGTGTGCCTTTTCATTGCCACTGTGTCTCAGCTGGTGTGAACAGCATACTTCTTGGAGGCATCTTGGCAGCATCTCCTTATATCATCATTTTACTGTAGCGTCTCAAAATTCAGTAGATACTAGAACCTCTTTAGCACTGTTCACAGGGAAGGAAGTGGAATCCCAGTTTTACACATGGGGAACACAGGACTGAATCAAACAGAAAAAAACAATGCCTAGACATAATCATGCAGAAAATTCATGGATGAGCTTTGACTCTGGGCCTTTCAACTTTAACTGTCCCCTCTATGACACAGTCACTCATGCTGCGTTGCCAGCAGTCCAATATGGGCATCAGATAGCTTTATGGATTTGTAAGCATGCTTATGGGGAAGCATTATACTGAGGTGGTATTAAATTTAATCATCTAAATTTGAAGGTCATAGTGCCTAATTATTTTATTCCAAGCACAGGAGAGTGATAGTTCAGATATTTTAGGAATGCTATATGCACTGATGAAACTTCGTTATCTCCCACCATTCTTTTAAGAAAAAGCACAAACGTACTATGAGACCCTTGAGCAGAATGAAATGGTCCCAGAAGAGAACTGGCAGACAAGGGCCAGGAATTTCTGTCGCTTTATCACTGCTATCAACAACACCCCTAGAAACATTGGGAAGGATGGCAAGTTTCAGATGCTGGTGTGTCTTGGAGCCAGGTATAAAGAAACTTCTTTGTTGTTGTTGTTACTGTTAATATTGATATTTTAATAAAATGAAAAGGATGTTGCATATTAGTAAGATAAAGCCACACAACTGCTGGGTTGTGCAGTTTGACTATTACTTATACAGTTCTTTGATGTAACTAAAGAAGGATCAAGTGAACCATGCCCTGACTGAGTTCCTAGGTATGTGAAGTGTGGGAAATCCAAGATACAAAACTGAGTATCCCAAAGAGCTGAGCAGCTGAATCAGGAGAGAAAGGTAGTAGGCTGGTGTGAATAGCCTCCCTCTCATGTACAGCTAGCAAGGTTGGAAGATAGAAACAGAAAACCATCCATTAGTGAGGCCTCTCCAGTTAATGACTGGGTGAATTCCTCACCTTCCACCTGCTCATGGTAGGAGGGAAGCTGGGACCAGCTAGAAGCCTCTTGACACAAAGGCAGTGGAACAGGCTAGTGACTTTGGGCCTGCTTGGGACTTCCGGGCCTCCTGAGCACCATATCTTTTGATGTGAGGGGTTGAAAGCCTAGAAACACATCTCTCTCAGATGCTCCCTACTTAATCAAGCTCCACAGACTTGCCCCCTTCCTTGCCTTATAAAAATATGTGGAGAAGATGGTAGGTCTGTTTAGAAGGCAAAGAATAAAAATGAGAAATTAACTTGGCTTTGTTTTTATTTCCAAATTGCAAATTGCCACTTTGTCAGAGACCACCTTTTGCATCACTGGATCGCCCTGCTCGCAGACTGCCCAATCACAGCACAGATGTATGAAGACATAGCACTGATTAAGGATCATACTCTTGTGAATTCTTTGATTCGAGTGCTGCAGACCTTGCAGGAGTTCAACATTACGCTGGAGGCATCTCTTGTCAAAGGAATCGATATTTGACCTCTTGTCCCACAGGAAAAACTATCTTTAAAAAAAAAAAAAAAGCAACAAGGAGTGAATCTTGTTAGTATGCAAAAGTTCTGTCTGCCAGTACATTGTATCGTGAACTTGTTCATGGCCCTAAAATGCAACTTTGACTTTTCTTGAAGGAAACTCAAAAAATAGTACAGGCAAATGGATAGAAGCTGTAAACTCAATGTAAAAAAGAGGATTTTGGTATAAATCTATTTTAGAGTTTATTTGCTGATTTGCTTTTTACACACTTTCATGTGAAAGAGATAGAGATGAGTATTGTGCAGCTTATTTTAAAGCTGCAGTATTTCCTTGCCATAGAAAATGTGCAGTGAGCCTTTCAGCATTCTGTGAACTTGCCTTCAGATATGCTGTATGTCATAGACCGCAATGTATACACTCCATTTCTGCTGAGAAGGTCATTCTATAGTTTTTAAACTAATATTTTATATATTAACATTATTACCAATGTTTGATTTTTAATGTATCGAGTCATGTTCTGCTGCAAGGGAACTACAAATCTGATGTGTGCTTTTTTTAATAGCTCCAAAGCACTGATGTGTCAACAAATCATTTTTTCCTTTATTTTTGTTGTCAGTATTATTTTTAGTGAAAACCAGGAGACTGAACCATGAAATGTGCAGAGCTCAAAGTAATATTTTTCATATTGGTACGTAATTGCACAGAAGAAATTAAGCGTGTTTTTTAACTGATGTTTTTTATTTATTTAACCTATCATTGTGTTTTGTAAGTTTGTCTTTAAAAAAAAAAAATCTATGATACAACTGGCTATATTATGTTGCAATTCAGAATTTACAGTGCAGCCCACTTAAATGAAAAACCTGGAATAATTGTTCATAACACAAAAATGTTTCCACTTGAACCAGCCTTTCAAAGTTTGGTATATGGTTGCTGCTGGTAATTCTCTTAACTGCTAATAAAGAGGGATGCAAGTTCCCTAAATGCCAGATGACTAAAGGTGTTTATGCCCCACAAAATAATAATGGTATACCTTACTAACAAATATAAGGATTTCTTAATTTTTCTGAAAAGACAGTGAGTAGTAAGGTTTTTTCTTTTCCTTTTGAATGAATATATCTTGGGTCCTGTTGCCACAGTCTGCTTCATTTCAGATGCTTTTGTTTTTAGCAGAGAAAGCTTTAGTCCACTTCTACAATAAAACACAAAAATTTTGAAAGCTTAATTTATTGGAGATCTGGAACTTGGCAAATGCCTAAAGGCATCTTTGTTCATTTGAATCCTCTGATAAAAATCTCTTTGAAATGAATATGTGACTTAACAGGCTGATTTATCAGCATCACAAATTACTGTACAGAAGTTCAGGGCTATGTATTTAAGAGGTCTCCACTGTATAAACTTATCTCAGTATTGTCTCTCTTTTGAGAAGCAGAGTCCAAGTTTTGCAGTTCATACAATGTTGTAGCACCTTTTCTTTACCCACAGCTTAGTCACATCTTGTGATAGGCTTTTTTCCATAATTTATAAGTATAGCACATGTATTAAATTTTTGACTATTTTTACTTTGTCCTATTTATTTCATTATTAAACTGATAAGTTCCTTTGTCACTACTTATCAGAGCAAGATTCTTTTTTGATTTCACAGTAGCATTAGGAAGATGCAAGGGCAATGTCGAAGCTACTCCTCATGCTGGGTGGGTGTGAATTCTTTCACAGTCTGGAGCTTACACGAGCATTTCACAGAAGTATTTTCTGTGTGCAGGTTTGGTTTTGTTGGTTTTTTCCATCGTTGGAAGGTAAAAATAAAACAGGTGTACTTTATTCTAAGGATTTCATGTATTCAACTTAATATGTTGGGATAATCTTTATACGCTTGCCCCAGATTGCTTATTTATGTATTAATAATAGCAAAAAAAAAAAATTACAGTGCTTTCATCTATATTTAAGACTACTTTACTAGGCCTGTGTATTTCACAGGGAATATGTATGTAAGAAAGGAGGGTTGGATTAATTATTTTGACTTTAACAGATTAGTTGATCCTGTTAAAAACGTGTCTCTCAGTATTAAGTATGGATTAATTTTATCTTACATGAGGTAATTAACCCTGAATTAAGTGTGTGTGTGGGGTTTTTGTTGTTTTTTGGGGTTTTGTGTGGTGGTTTTTTTTTTTCTTTTTCTTTACACAAGTTCACCTAGTGTGGCATGATACCATTGGTTTAATGGCTTGCTTTGGTGTGGATCTTTTTGGCCTCATTATGACAGTTAGTGATACCTGGGATGGACACAGGCTGGGGTTTGCTCGTTCCCAAGCGGTGGTTCTTTGGCTAGCACAGGAGGATGAAGCTGTCCATCAGTGACAGTACCCTGTTGTGCTAGCTGTCCAGGTGCAAAAGGAAGATGCAGAGGTCATCTTCCCAGCTCCTCAGTTGCTTTATTTTCACAGGAAAGACCACTTTGTGGTAGACTCTTCCTGCTTCTCTCACAGTGGGGGCTATGCTTAATCCCATTAAGATTCAAAGCACTTTTTGGTATGGACTTCTGAGTCTGGAAGGATTTGCTCCACTGAAGAGCAGTAGAAGGTTCTGAAATGCAGCAAAAAAATGTTGGTTTTGTTGGATCCAGAGGCCACCAAGGAAGACTGAGATATTAAATATAGCTCCGCGGTAGCCTGTGCTAGGGTTTTGGGAAGAGACTTGGCTGGCATATCTAAGAACAGTTCAGTCTGTATAGCGGCCATAATCCCTACCACTCTTCAGTGTTTACCACAAACCAGCCTACTTCTTTCATTGATGTAGGTAGCATCAGTCCCACAGAATAATGTTAAGATCCAGCATTTGCTCCTTCCATGCCATTCTGCTGAATTGGATGACTCTTTATAAGAACAAATGGTGTAGTTGGCATCTTTTACTCTTTAACTAAAGCTTTGTAAAATCCATCTCCCTTTTTAAAACTTGCATTTTTTGTTCAGAAATGAGCTATAGAATAATGCAATTGTAACCTTTTTTTTCCCCTGTTACTTTTCTAAAATAAGGGAGCAGGTTTGGTAGCTGCAGGTTAATGTGGCTATGCTGGTTTTTGGGGTTTTTTTTTTGTAACAGTTAATGGGAAAAGATATTTTTTTTTAACAGCAGACATGCATTCTGTAGAGAGAAATATAATGATAAAAAGTAAGTAGTTCATAATGCAGTAAATATATAGTGCTAAATTGGCCAAACGTGTTTACAGGCTGATACCTGATTTGAGGAAAAAAAACCAGGCTATCAACTATCAATTATTTATGCTTCTTTGATTAATGCTGTCAGAGTTGATACAATGATACTTTATTAATTTGCATTTTATTTTGTATAAAGACTTGTTTTAAATGTAATGAAATACTATGATGATAAGTTTATACAAAAAATAGCCTTTACCTGCCATAAACTTAACCATCTGACATTCTGTAGCTGAAAACATATTCATGAACTGAAGACTATTCTACAACTTTTTCCATTACGAAGAGTATTTTTCAAATTGTTCAAATGGGACCTACTAGCCGGATGATCCATATTTTTGATGTGTTTTGAATTCATGAATATGTTAAGGTTTCTGCAGTGAAATTATTCAGAGTTAACTTTTTCTGTATATTGTCAAATGATTTTTGTCCATAGTGCGAGATACTATAGGATACTTGAAAATACTTGAAGATATTGTACACGTACTTCACATCTTTGTAGTTCTTTATTTTATACCTAGAGATTGGCTGTTAAATGAAGATAAAGCATCAATACCGTATAAACTATATATTTTAGTATGTGGGGAAATCACTGGCTTGTTTTTTTTAAGGGTGGGCATTGAAGTTTACATTATGATGACAAAACCAGGTACTGTTTTCCTTTTTTATTTTTCCTGTGACATTTCAATCCATTGGACATTAAATGTGAATTGGATATACAAAACAGTTTTACAGGTGTAGCTCATTTGCTGAATTGCAATAAAATTCGTCTTCTAACATGAGAAGTAGAATTAATGTGCTATTTTCAAAAGCCTTATTATAATTTGGCTAATCATCTTTTCTTCTTTGCCTGACTGCAGGTATGTATGACATTTTAGCGTCTGATTTCAGGAGGCTTTTTTTTGTACAGTTTTGTATCTGATCTGTTCAATTAAATGCCTCCCTCCCTCCCAGCACCAGTGTAGCCTTCTTGCAAGCAATTGTTGTCGGTCAGACTGCCATCAGTGGAAGAGATGCCTACTTGGTAATCGGGGAATGGGGAGAACAGGAAGGCAAAGGGACTAATGCAGATCTTGGAAAGTATCTGTGAGTACACACACACACATATGTGCTGCCATTTATATTAACTTTTTTCCTACTTTAGAAAAACTTTTGATCCCAATAACCAAATTTGGAGGTCTCCAAATTTTATGTTCTGAAAAAGACAATTAGTCACCTCTATGTACCATGTCCTCAACCTTTCTCTTTGTGAGAGCATCCATACAGAGAAGGAAGAATTCTTGGAAATGTAACTATCTGATGCTTCAAATATAAGGTTAAGTGAGAAAATAGTACTGTCCTCCATCTCTGAGGCTCTGACAACATCTGTGACACACATGCATGCCCACACATTATTGCCTATATTGCCTGTTTCCTACTATTTTTACCCCATCTTTGCCCAGGGTAAGATCTAACTTGACAGACAGTCCCAGAGGAGGAATTATTGGGTAGAGGGGTTGTCCTGGCACAGAGGCAAAAGTATGGCTCCTTCCCTCTCCATTCATTCACTTTTTGAATTATTTGAAGTAAATACTGATGTAGTGGAGCCCTGTATAATCTTGGTTCATTAGATATTGCTCTGCTTATCTCACCTTGAAACTGGTTCTGCCTGCCTTACTGTATATTAAATATAGGTTTTTATATTTGAGTGGAGTAGTAAACAAATGTGAGTGCAACTCATTTGTGGTTATGCTTTTGTAACTTTTTCTGCTGCCTATGTCCTGAAAGTTTTATGTGTCAATTGTGTGAGAAGCAGGGAGACCAAGTCAGTTTTACTCACTTTCATCTCCTGCTTCATCCAAAATGCACTCTCTAGGACATCCCTGCTTGAGCAGGGGGGTTGGACAAGATGACCTCCAAAGGTCCCTTCCAACCTCAGTCACTCGGATTCTGCGGTTCCTCCCCACGTACAATGCAGGAACAGGTAAGAAGGATGAATGCCACTTCCCCCATGTTGTATGGTTTCTGCCATTCCTTAGTAGCCGAGCGTCTGCAAAAAAAAGAGCTCATCCTTCAGGTGCACTATTTTTCCTGTGTTTTAGGGAGCTGCCCACTCTTTTGTCAGCTGTAGCCGGAGAGACTTGCTTATTCTTCTGACCTGCACATTAGCAATGGCTAACTTCTGCTTTGACAAATTTCTGGTTTGAAGCTGACAAACACAGAAGGTAATTTTCTCAGCTTGGAAACAGTGGTTCAAGTTAGGACTATTCTGAAGTTGGTGGGGTTCACTCTGTGTCAGACTGCATGAGGTCATCATTGGATATTTTATACCATCAGGGGAAACGCAGAAGGGAAGGAGTTTGATCATTATTTGGAGGTATCTCTGCTTCCTTCACCTCTCTTTTTGTTTCTTCACACACACACACCCTGGTCTGTGGTGGAGGTTTTTTTTAAGCAAAGCAAAATGAAAATTGTCAAGATCTCTCTTGGGAGAACCACATCAGTCTTCCTGAGCTGGCAGTGATTCTGCACTACTAACAACTGATTGTGTCATCCTGTGGGCTCACTAGGGGAGATGCTGAGAAGGTGAACTTGGCCTGTCCTGTGCTCTGATGAGGTGGTGCTGGTGGCCTGAGCCTTGGACAGGTTTGGGGGGCTGCAGTCGTGAACTTGGTACCTGCTGCCAGGCGTGCTGCGCTTGTGTGAGATGCCAAACCTGCTTCTCTGGGAAACAGACCATCTCAATTCCCTAGGCTTATTAGACCTGCTGCTTCTAATTCCTCTGCAGGGCACTATGAGGAAGGACGTGGGGCAGGCCTGGATGGAGCTGTGAGGTAAGCACAGCTTCAGAAACACATTCCCTTCATCATGGGTAGCCCTGAATCTTTCAGACTTCCTGCAAGGGGAAGGAACAAAAAGAACAGGGGCCTTCCTGAGGAAAGTGTGTTGTGCAACTGCTGGGTTCACAGTGCTTTTCCAAATGTCAGGTCTGAGGTGGTTTTATAGAAGGTGATGCTTATTAATGTCTGTTGGTGAGGAGAGTTTGAGTGCTAGACAATGATTATCTGTTGACTAACTGGTCCAAACACATGGGTCGAGAAATGTGCTCATGTTATTTGTTGTAGACTTGGAAAGACTTGGAAAGTTCTTACAGAGTACAAATGTCAGAGCTGCACCAAGCAGATCTTTGTCTAAAAGTTATTTCACATAGCAAAAAGTGTCCTTTTTTCCTTATTAACCCAAATATGTATATTCATTAGTAGAACATAGTATATGCAGTCTTGCAATAAACAGGAACCGTTCTTCTTCAGTGGCATTTTAAGATACAGATCCTACAACATTTAAAATATCATGGATGGATCTGGTGTTTGTTTCAGGGAAGTTTTTCTATCAGTGGCATAAAAAGACTTAGACAAGGAATATAAATTATGTGAGAGGATCTTTTAGACTTCTTGTGACCAGAGGAACCCCAGATTTCCTCATTGTTTGAGATAAGCCATGTGCAGGTCCTACTCCCAATGAAAGCCACTGTTAAATTGCAAAACTGAATGGTGATTACTGAAGATATGTTATTTTATGTAGAACTCAACAACCTATTTGCTAGCTTGGAAAACCCTTGGATACTCAGATAGAAAGTGCAAGTGCAAAAGTTTGAGCGATTCATTTAAAAGAAAAACAATTGTTCAAAACCCAGTATACATACAGAAATGAGTAAGACTTGAAAGTACAGCTCTGAGACATTGTGTGTGTGAAAAGCTTTGGAATAATTAAATATTTGAAAGTATTTCCTTACTTGTCTGTCTGCCCCTTTCCCTTTTTTGTTCTGGCATTCCCCCCCCCCCCCCCTCCAGTTGTTTTCAGCTTCTGTCACAAGCACTCATTAT
Organism: Ciconia boyciana; assembly: GCF_034638445.1. NCBI lineage: Eukaryota > Metazoa > Chordata > Aves > Ciconiiformes > Ciconiidae > Ciconia > Ciconia boyciana. The sequence goes on from NC_132939.1 coordinate 13,309,598, forward strand.
GCTCGCTCAGTCATGTTAAATTTTGGGTCAATGTGATGCACTGTTGCTCAGCCCAGCAGACCCACACTGCTTCTCACTACACTAAAGTACAAATGAAATGGCAATCTAGATGTCTTCAAATAATGTTTGCTTATCATTAAATAATAAAATTTGACAAGGATTATAAAGCATAAAGCAGTTTTTAATCCCAAATTTTCAGACAAAAGTATTCAACTCAGGAGATCAGATGCAGAATTTCTGGAGCAGTTTCTACATCCGACTGCTCTGTGGCAGCTTAGTCTTGATCTCTTAGTGTGAGGCAACTGTGAATGATAGTTGAAGTGGAGGGCGGGGGGAAGTGGGGATCTTGTCTGTATGGAAGAGTTCCTTGGAGCAGCAGACAGTGTTTGTAGCAGTGTTGTGCTCCTGGCAGTCCAAAGAGATCAGACAGTGTCAGCAGGAAGAAGTTCTACGTTTTGCAAGATTGTAGGGGAGCACACACATTGGTACAACTGGGAAAAGCAGACAAGTTTTCTGATGTGCAGCCTTTCTCCAAACATAAAACAGCCAAACCTCTCTCTCCCCAAAGCATCTGTGAAGCATAACTGAATGGGACTCTGGTCCACACAATACTGAGAAAATTTAGTTCAAGACTAAAATGCTGTATAGTATCTAGATGAGCAAAAACGTTGCTATTGGTTTTAGGATCAGTATGCATAATGTATGAAAATATCCTGTTTGCATATGCTTCCTTCTTGCAGATATTTACCAGTAGCTATTTTTCTCCCTAAAACTTTGATTTTATTTTTAATTGCTGAAAAAAACCCAAACAGTGCTATTTGGGGTCTCTTCCTGTTGAACTGCCCTGGTACATTTGTTTATCTTTCATCATACTTAACTTATTGCTGAAGTTGAGTCTTAACAATTTTTCTAGCTTCTCTGTCCCGGTAAAGATCTTAGTGCCTAGTGAGGTCATCTGTCACTTTGACTCTATAGTTGGATAGAAATAGTTAAGAAGGCTCCAGAAAGACATCTGAGTTGAGGTCTGAGCTTCTGTCTGTTTTGTGTCTTTAAAGAGATGTTTTAATGGCAATTCTTCATCATAAACAAATTAATATTGTATGTGAAATAATAGCTAGGATCCTTCACAAAGCACTTTGAGATTTATGTATAAGAAATGGTTTCATTAACTAAGATAAATTTAATATTGTTCCTGCTTGTTTTCCAAGCTGTGTTGAGATCTTTTGATCTAACTCAGGCATTCCCAAATATTTATGTGTCACTTTATATTTTAGTTTACAGAAGTAAGAAAGATGCTTTGCTTTTACTGTGTCTTGGAAAGCTTTAGTTGTTTGGGTATAAGGGTCTTCTCAGTGTCTCTTACTGTTTTTTCTGCTACACTCTTCATATGTAGATTTTATGTCTTTCATAAAATCTTGTGCTGAATTTTAATTAAATTAATATTGGTCAAGTTCATTGAGGAACCTTGACTGGAAAGTGCCTGAAATATGTAACAGCTTTTCTGTAAGGTAGCTTGTAGTTACGTGCCTCAATAGGAGATGGCTTCTCTGTGCATTTGGGAGAATTGTTTGTAGAGACACCTTGACCGATATCCCCAGATGAGAGGTGCGTGGATGTGCGAATTCCCATTGTAAGTGTGATTGTTTATTCATGAGATCATGGAAACTGTCGAGAAAGTCTTCATTTATTTTTTACTTTCTGTTGGTAGGGGAGGCTCAGGGTATGGTGTGGGGCTGGAGAATCCTTGGGGTGTTTAATGAGCGGCTTTATGCATTTATAGATGAGTTTGACTAAGACTGAAACCGACCAGGAGATACAATAGGTTGTTTCTCATTGGATTTTAGAAGAGAATAACTTTGATCATTTCAAAAGCAATGAAGCCTGATGCTCCAGTGAGAAAGGAAAGTGGTAATTTATAGCTACCATTAAGGAAACAAAGACAAAGACTGAGGGAAAGTTTCACTCCGAAGATTTACTAATGTGTATAAACCACCCTTACAACTAGAAATAGCTCGGTATTTCTCACAGAACAAAACAAAAGAGAAAAGGCAGTGAAATGGGGATGGGGGAGAGGGGTGGAAAAGAATACTGCCCGCTGTCACTTGCTGTGTGAAAGGTCAAACAACGTTTAGGAAATTATAATTTTGGTGAATAATGGATAGGCCACTTTTACCTGCCAAAGGAAGGACAGCTGTGAGAAGTCCCTGGCTGGGAAAGGAGGTGGGGTAGGGCCAGGGCTGGTGGTGTGATGTTGGGGGTTCTGGTACGGCCTTCAGACGGGGACTTCACGTGCTGCAGTGGGGTGTAATTACTTGGTAAAAATTGTAATACTGTATGTTTGAAGAAGACAAGCAAGGCTCGAGTGAGTTGTGTATATGTGGGTTGTGACAGGATGCAGTCAGGCAGCATCTTTGCATGGGCTTGTCTCTACTAGAAAGAGGCTGTTTTATGGGCCGCTCCAGAAAGGGGAGCACCTGTTCCAATACACTTGCCGCTGGCACCCACAGCCCGCGTGTGAGGTATTTGATTACCTTCAGGATGCATCGGCTCTCCGGGACATCTGTGTTTAGGGCGTGTGCAGGTGTTCGAACGCCGGTGCCGTGGGTGGGTGCCCTGGTGCGGCTGGTACAGGGTTTTCACGTGGGATGGGGCGGTTCGCGTGCAGAGGGTGCGCTCATCGCCTCTGGGTGCCGCCGGGCGGCCCGCGGGGAGGGCAGGGAGGCCCGGGCAGGGGAGGCCCGCCCAGCCCTCGCCGCCGCGCCCCGCCGCTCCGCGCCCGCTGTCAGTGCGAGGCGGGCCGGCCGCCCGCAGACGCCGCCCTCCGCCGCCGCCGCCTCCTCCCGCCCGGCGGCGGCAGCAGCAGCGCAGCCGCCGCCGCAGCGCCATCGATGGGGTCCGGCGGCCGCCGCGGCGCGGCGGGGGCGCGGGCGCTGCCGCTGCTGCTCCTGCTGCTGCCCGCGCCGGGCGCCCCCGCCGCCCTGCCCCTGCCCGGTGAGTGCCGCGCCGCCGGCTCGCCGTCAGCCCTGGACAGCGGCTCCCCCCGCGGGGCACCTGGCGGTCCCGGCGCCCCGGCGGGCGGCTTTCCCTCCGGGCGCCTGGCCATCGCTGCCGGGGGCCAGCACCCGAGGTGGGCGGGCGGGGGAGGCCGCTGGCGAAGGGAAGGGGAGCCGTTGGCGAGCGGCGGCCGTTACCGAGGTGAGGTGCGGCCGTTGGCGGGGCGAGCGGGGGGGTGGCTCCTCGCGCGGCGCTGCGGGCACCGCGGGTGGCTTTCAAAGGCCGGTTTCCAGGCGGCCTCGTCTGGGAGCAGGGCTGACCCCCGAGGGGGAGGGCACCTGGCTAACGCCTCACCTTTGCCGAAGGAGCGGGGAAGTAAACTCTGCGTATGTCACGGCTTAATTTGCCTTTGGTCGCCGAGGAATAAACCCAGTAATTCTTCGCGCAGCCTCCTCCGCGTCCGCCTTACTGCCAAGTTTAAGGCTGCGATGTTTGCTCACAGTCTCCCTTCTCCAGGGTCTCTCTTTAGCTCAGGCTACTGTCACTACATGAGGAAATCTCGCTCCCCGTGCCTAGGGATCTTTTTTCCTAGCCCTCTTTTCCATGCTTCTGTATGCATTAATGGGGAGGGTTTTGCTGCTGTTCTTCCCTGCCTGCTGCAGACAGAACAGCAGAGGATTAGTGCAAAAATAAAATAGCGGAACGGCCGTTTTGCCACTGACATGAGATCTAGTTGATGTCTCCGTGCCATAGCTTTGAGAGAAGCCCCCTCCCTGGTGGGTGTTTTCTGGGACCTGCCTTGCCGGGGCAGGTGTGCCCCTGCCTCCCTGGCCCGGGCTGGGAAGGGGAGAGCTTGCTGTGCAGGGGGTACGCAGCCAGCGCATGCAGCTAATGCGTCTTGCTGCCCGCTGTCTTCCCTACCCATCCTTTCCTCCTGCCCCATCTACCTGAATCCCACTAGCCCCTCAGCAGTTCCCTGCACCCCTCCTTGTATGACTTGCTCCCTCAGTTCCCTGCTTCCCCTATTTTTTAATGGCTTGACTTTTCTGCTTTGAAAGGAAGTGGATTCTGCCACTTTCTCTGGCTGTTTTCCACCTTCCCCTTGCTTTCTGGAGGTAGTATCTGAGGACCCCATCGTTGTTATCGGTTCTGTGTGCACCTGAGAGCCAGGAGAGCACTGCTGCTGTAGCACTGGCTCTTTGCCTTGATTCCCGCTGCCAAATGCCATTAGGAGTTAAAACTACATGAACACTTTCTGAAGTTGGCAACTGCTGCAATACCTACAGGCGTATTTTGTGATTGGGGGGGGGGTGGGGGGGGGAAGAGATGAATGCTGTAATTGTTAATGGGAGAGGTACTGGCTGAAATTCCCCGTTAGAAAGTGATCCCCACTATAAAAATTGGCTGACTAAGTAGTCACCTTCTGCTGATACTCCTGCAATTCATCCTGTGATTTTAGGAGTCACTTTTTGTACCTGGATAGGGTGCTGCTTCTGCAATTCTTCCTTTTAGCCAGTTCCTGGAAATCTTCCTGTTTCTGTTTGAATTCTCTTCTGCTGTATGAAAAACTGCTGATGTCTTCTGCTGCCCATAACTTTTCTTTATCTTCTTCTGTCTACACTTCTTCGTCTCCAGGACTTCCTCCTGTTGGTGTTTCCCTTTCTTCTCATTTCCTCTGCTCTGAAGTTTCCACCTGGATATCTTGCTTCAGTATGCTGTGCTTTGTGATGGCTGGCCAGGTGATTTGGCAATGCTGCTCACCAGATACTATTCTTGTATTTTAAAAAATTGGCATTATTTATAAATTATACATCTGTTTAATGGTAAGTCAGTCTTTTAATGTGTTGGTGGTGACCTTGAAAGTACATTTCTGTAAACTCCCCTTGTTAGTTTAAAAATCATTGGGCTTCCTGAGGGTGATGTCATCGATGTGATCAAGAACTCTTTCAATGACTGTTTGTTGTTAACCAGAAAGATTAACAGTCTCTAATGAATTAGAGGTCTCTAATCTCATGGAGGATCTAGCCCATAATAGATTATTTGGGATGTATTTATAAGTGGGTACAAAAGCTTAACACGAGCTTATCTGAATTGCATACAAATACATCTATATGCAGGTAGAGCATTATACAAATTTAAGTTCAGATACGGTCTCTGCATGTTTCTGTCCTGACTCACAAATGCATATAACATGTGCGCACACACCACAAACAGGTGCTCAGCCTTACATCGTCTCGTCGGTGGTGTGTGCAGGAGACATGCCCTGTTCTCACCTTCTGACATCCCTTCTGAATCTTGTCTTTTCACAGATGTGGATGAATGTGCCCTGGGGCTTGATGACTGCCACCCAGATGCTATTTGTCAAAACACCCCGAAGCTGTACAAGTGCATGTGCAAAGTGGGTTACACTGGTGAAGGGAAGAAATGTGAAGGTAAAGTGATGGAAGCACTATGCTCTGCCTGTGTCAGCATGAGGTATTTCTAAGACGATAGAGCCATTAAAAATAACGTCTTAGAACATGGAGGATGATTTTAAATCAAAATAGTCATTGTTTCTTCACCTGATTTACTTGTTTACAAAATCAAAGGCAAACAAATTACGTGGCTTTTCACCTAGTAATACCACTTGGTCTAATAATCTGTTGTTTAACCAGCAGCCTTAAAAACTATAAGGTAAAGCTAGATGGGAATCTCAAGGCATTTTGTCACTCTTTAGAAACATTCAGCAAGTAACGTGTTAAGTATAGTCTATTTGCAAGACAATGGTGATTTCAGACAGCAGTTGCTGCTCACATTTACACAGTCGCAACTCTAAGTGTCTATTACACTCAAGCAAGCATCCATCATATTGACTTTTGCTTTATTCCTTAGACATTGATGAATGTGATAATGACTTCAATGGAGGCTGTGTCCACGAGTGTTTCAACATTCCAGGAAATTACCGCTGTACTTGCTATGATGGCTTTATGTTGGCTCATGATGGCCACAACTGCCTGGGTAAGAAGTGTGTTCATGAGCATTGTGAGTGGTGATGCTAACATAACCCTTTAACTGCATCCATGGGAAATGCATGGCGATCTGTTGGGCTGAATCAGTTCAGCTAGACAAGAATGTTACATATGGGACTAAGGGATTCCAGGTACTGATGTACCATCCCAATGTGGCTCTTTCCCCCTCTGTAAAGGAGGAGGATAATTGTGCTACATTTCTGTTAAGTGCTTTGGGTTAAAATGTGTGAAATGCCATCTATGCTAAATGAGTTTATATAAAAGAACATGTGCTATCATTGTCTTTTCTGTTCCAAAGTTAGTTTAGGATCAGTTCTCAGGTGTGTTTCCGGGCTTAGAAATCTTCTCTCTCCTATATCTAGAACGTGTGGGCTTCTCACTCTTACTGTGTCTGAGTACTTCCTGACGTGCAAACTGTAAGGAAAGGACAATTAGGAGTGTGCAGTACCTGTATACGATACAGGCCGTTGAAGTACAGAGGGACTAAGCCAAATGCTTGGAGTTTTCCTGGGTGGTTAGTGTGAAGCAAAGTGGAAACGTGTTCAGTCCTGGCAACACACCCTTGACCCTGCATGCACACACTTTCTCTCACCCTTTTTTTCTTTTCTTTATTTAAGACCTCAATAGTTTCCTTCTTTTTGTGTGCCAGCAGGTGAAAAATCTTTAAAAATGGGTAACAAGACCTTGTGGTTTTACTGTGATCGTATTCTTCAGCACACAGTGCGGCAGTGTACAGAAGCGCGTGCATTGCCAGCCTGTTGGCAGCATGGTATGCTGCTGGTGTTATTTCCCTGGGACAGAGCCTCATGTTGATGAAGCTCTCCTGCTTCCAGGAGCCACGCTGGGTACCCTGTGTGGCTCTGCCCTGTGCTGCAGTAGCTGTCCCATTTACCTTTTCAGAGATGGCTCACTTTTTCTCTTCTGCTGCACTGACTGGATGTGCCCGGGCAGGCTTCCATGCCTGTGTTAGGGAGAAACTTGCTCTCACAGCGTAATTTTAAGATTGTAGTTAGCTTGGCTGGGGTATTTCCCACTGGTGTATGGCATATCAGGTGGGGGATCAAACCATCCCTGGGCTGTGTCTTCTGCTGGGACAAATCAGAAAAGCTCTGGAGTCTCCAATGGGATTGTGTTGGGTTTTACCTGCTGGGAACCTGGTGTGTGCCCACAGATTAACTTTGTTACAGTGTAAGTGGAGGAGAGGATGAAGTCACTAAGTTCCAAGTATTGCACTAAAGAAAGTAGAGAGGGAAGCAAAATATCTGCTGATACTTTAAAGTAATAGGAGGGACATCTTATTTTTCTCTAGTGCATTTGTGTAAACACACAGTGGAGTTCAGCTGAGGTTACCATGAAGGGCTGAATGTGAACCAACACTTTACCTCTTACAATGCCACCAAAGGGTGTATTCTCTTTGTATCCAGTAGCCCCTCTAGAACGTACTTCAGCTGACTTCTTTTGTGATCAGTAAGACCTAGACATAACTTAGACCAAAATATACCATCTGCTATGTTACTGGGAAGCTGCTCAGTATTGCATGGCAGACTTTTAAAAATAAAATTAAATGTCATTGACATACAATGAAGTTTTTACCACTGATCTGCTGATTTTTGAGATGTGATGTAAACATTAAATAAATATTTTGGCATGCAGCAAATTGGATTACATCTTCTCTTAATCTGTTTATTTACTTTGTTCACGCCAGGGTTGCCCTCCTCTCACCCTTATTTTTGAAGATCTCGGCTGTGTGCCTGGGTTTAAGCCAAATAGACAATTACTTGTTGGAAAGAGATGATTTTTTTTTGAAACCTTTCCAAGGTCTGTAAGACAGAAACATCTGCTGGAGTTCAAATCTGTAGTACTAAAGACTCATGGTGGATGTTTATTCATGATTGTTTGCACATTCACATCACTGTAGAACTCTAAAATACTCATCTTCACTGTGATGGAGATGTCAGCCGTTCTTTTTGCTACAGCAGGTCACATTCTTTTGCATCCATTGGCTTACTCATTGCCTTCAGTAGAAATTAAATCTGTTGTAATATTGTTATGCTTCTTACTAAAAGCCTTTCTCTTTCTCCTTTTCTAGAAGACAGCTGTTTTATGCCAGAAATGCTACAACGTTAAATTAAAAACATTGTACTATTAGCACAGGAACAATGAACAGAACAGGGAGCAAACATGATGTTCCATATGAATTTGCAAATGAGACCAGTGCTTTGCCTCAGCAATGTTTTGTCCTGTTTTTTAAGGGACTGAGCATTTTCATTTCCTGTTCAAATTTGTATTTCTGGAAATTAGGGTAGGAAAATTCTTTGCTGGTAGTGGTTACAAAAACCTGCGCTTGTTAAGGCGTAAAATTCCAAATAATTGTAGGTTGGGATGAGCATCCTGTTGTTCAGAGGCTTAGCTGAAGTTCTTCCACTCTTTGTTTCTCTTGGTTATCTTGCAAGCAGAGCCTTTCTGTTTTCTCTGTTGTTGAAGCTCTTGAATATTGCAAAATCAACATTAAAACTATCTCCAGAACTTCTGCTCTTGTCCTTGACTGTAGTCAGGCAACACAGCATCAGCCTTGATGATAAGTGGTGATGACCTAGAGTTGAGGGAGGAGGAGGATAAATCAAACTGAGCATCAGAACAGATGTGATGTGTGAATTCTAGCTAGAGTGAAAGTAAGGAGCAGGGGATAGGTTTTAAGCTAAACTTATTTTGAGGTTTGTATCTTTCTTGTTCCACCTTTGCTTCAGAATGGGGAGTGTTCTGGAAAAACACCTTTTATAGCTTGGATGGGGTTGGAGCCAAAGTTGCGTCCCACCGAGCAAGACAGAACCATGTATGAATGCTCAACCTAGATGTAAATGTGCTAGGCTGCTGAGTGGTAGTACTATCCAGCTGCACTGAGAGGCAGAGTACGTTCACGTAGGTGGAGCGTGGAGCCCTGCTTCTGGCTGCACCAAGGCTACTCTGCCTTAGTTGTAACAAGTAACTCTGGTTAGTTGTCCAGCATTTCTTGGGAGCCCTGTGACTGAGCATTGCGAACTGGGGAAGAGCAGCAGCAAAAACATACTTTCCCAAGGGTGACAGAACAACAACAACAGGCTAGCCTGGGGTGTCTAAGCTGCCTGGGTGGTTACATGCTGGGTAGATGTCTGTCTGTACTGCATATTGAGCGGCTGCTGCCAATATGAGTGTATTGGTGTTAGCACAAAGCTGATCTCTCTCTCTCTCTCTCTTTTTCAGATACAGATGAATGCATGTTCAACAACGGTGGCTGCCAGCATGTTTGTGTCAACACTGTGGGGAGCTATGAATGTCGCTGTAAGGAAGGGTTCTTTCTAAGTGATAACCAGCATACGTGCATCCACCGCTCAGAAGGTACTGGCTGCTTCCCTCCAGGCACCAAGCAGGAGTTTTTGTCAGAAGCTAACTGCAAAATCTCTAAAGCAGCTTCAGAAGTATTTTTAGGTTGAGTTTTTCAAAGCTGTGAAGGGTCTTGAAGTCCTTGCTCCTTTCAAAAGGAACAGTGTGTCAAGACTCTTCTAAGTGACTTTGAAGACTCTTTACATCCCTTCTGCCCCTTTGATCCCACCTGTATGTTTGCAGTGTTGTGCTTGTTAAAGGCTGTACTGCTGTACTCCCAGTGTACTTTATGCTCTGTTGTGCAGCTAAGCTGTTCAGGGAATCGCAACAAATTGAAGGACAGTGAGTTCTGACCATTTCCATCGGCTTTAGTTACAGGGCAATACCTGCATTACCTTCAGGTACCTTTTAGATTCCCTGTACAGTGTTTAGGTTTCAGTGTTTGTCAGCCCCAAAGGTATTCAAATCACGTTCTTTGTTTTGAGTGAAACCTTCATGAAGCGGCCTTTGAGAGATCAGAGAGCCTTGGATATCTAATTAGACATTGGATTGAACAAAGTTATTTTGGGTGCCCTTAGGGAATACTTTAAAGTGGTTGCTCAGATCAGGGAGTTGTCCATTGAACTGTACAGTGAATATCTTACCAAGAAGTATTCAAAGCTGTAAAGCTTTCTTTAATCTATGGCTTATCGTTGGCATGACTATAAGAGGAATCTGAGCATGAATAAACAAATCTCACTTTAAAAATCCCCATAGTGAAGAGATCAACATTTATAGACATATATGGCCATCCACAGATGAGTGTGCTGAGGTGGCTGTCATCTGACGTAGCTGAATTGATCTTTTGTTTGAATTAAGAATTTGTATTCTCTGCTTCTCTGGTACTGGGCTTGGTCTCACGGGGGTCTGCTGATGCATGGTGATTTCTCAGGCCATTGCTCAGCTTGCCACTGGAGGAGCTGAGCCAGGAGTGGGGACAAGCAGGAAGCCTGCAGTGGTGGGGCAAGGCATTTCCCTTCATGTTGCCTTGCTAGCAGTGATGTGTGTTTGTGTATGTGCATGGGTGATGAATCTAAGGATGAAAATCAGTTGCTTGTACTCCTTTTCTTGTCCGATGCCAAGGGAGGAAAAACTTCCAACTCTTTTTATTCTTACTTGCTGCTACTTGAGTACCTTCTACTCTCCTGAGCTAACGGCAGCAGCATTTTCTGTCATTAATATTTGTTTCCTAAATTGTACCTTTGGAATTCTACCTCTGTTCTCTTATTTTTAAAGATGCAGTTAATTTCTTTTAACTTTTTTTGGAAAAAAAAAAAAGACCTTTTTTCCATAACACCAAATTTACACTTAATCTTTTTTTTTCCTTTGAAAAAGAAAAGCAAGAGGGGAAAAAAGATGCATTTTTTCCTAAAAACTACTAAATAAAATATATTTTTATGAAAACCAGTCTTAGGAAAAATCCCTTACTGTTTTTGCCTGAAATGCTTTTTTTCTTTATACTAAAATACAGAAGTGTTTGCTTTGTTTTCTTTAAAAGCCCTTTTTTCAGGTTATCATGCTGTGACTGTTTCCCTCCTGCCTCCCCCCCATTACTGTGAAGAAGTGCTCCACGGGATTCCCCACTTTTTTTTTCTATTTTTTCCTTGGGTGGGCAGGTCTGTTGTAAGTGAAATCTCATCTCATTGCTTTATCTTTCCCCTCACTTTGTTCTCTGCTTTTGTGCTCATCGCTAGGTCTTCTGTTCTCTACCTTGTGTATGCATCTCTCAGTGTATATGCTTTATTAGTTCTCTTTTGAGGCCTCACAGCATTGATTGAAACAGTATTTGGCACCTACTGCCTGGACCATCTCTTCAGTTTTGCTTCTTATCTGTAATATAAGGGAGTATTTCCTTCCCTGTCTCCCAGCCCAGTTAAAAGTGCAGACATTAATGCTTGAGAGGCCTTCCTAGTGGTCTGCAGTACTGGCCTTTACATACACAGAAAAAGAGTGAACTGGAGTTGAGATAGGAGAAATAAAGAGGCTTGGGGCTTGTTGTATTCCTCCTGATGACCAGTGTAACAGGGGAGCCTAGGAGTCATCTGCCCTTCCAAGTCTATCTGCAATTATCCTCGGGGTTCCCTGTCACCTACTGTGACAAGGGACTCAAGGTCAGGTAGCTGTTAGAGGAGAGTTTGATAATTAAAGTTGATTTTTCATCTGATATGACTGTGTTGGTCTGAAGTACAGGGGTGCTCTGAGGGGCTTGATGGTTCTGCCTAGCCCCTGCTTAAACCACAGGAACTCAGAGTGTCTTGGGAAGTTGTGCACAATCCTATTTTTTTTTTCTTTGGCTGTCTGCTCTGAATGAGCTGCTCTTCATCTATATGTGGGAGAATGGATTTACTTTGGGAAGCTGTTACAGTAGCTGGCAGGGCAGCCATGCACACGTAGCTTGTTTCTGTGTTTAACTTGCTCCATATTAGAGAATGCAAAAATTTGAAGGAAAGCAGAGTTTTTGACGAGTAAATATGTAGTACATTTTGTGGTTGCTATTGCTATGAATGACAAATCTTGCTGCTCTCCCTTGTGGTATTTCACAGTCGCAGTATCCACTTGTTGGGCTGAATCAATGGGAGTGAATTGGACCTGCAAGATGAAAGCCACATTTGAAATCACTGTGTGGACTGAAAGCTTGTACACGGGGGACCATCTCAGCTATTGCTCTTAGAGTCCTTCTGACTGTGGAGAACAGTGATAACTAGAAAGCTTTTTAGAAAAAGTTGCCTTAACACAAGGGTGTAGAAAGCATGAAAAAAAAGACTAAAGCATTCCTGAATGTCCTGTTCTGCTGTCTGTGCTGATGCTCCTTGTCATTTGCCTATTAGAAGGTGCCTCTCAGAATCTCTGGTAGTTCTTTGTACGATTGCATCTTCTCCCTCTGTCCTATTGAGCACCTGGTTGAATGTGCCCTAAATGGAGCCTTAATGTTCTTAGGAGATTGGTGGTGATGTCCTTACATGTGCTGTGTAAAAAAGACAAAGATTTAAACACAGATCATACATGTAAGAGACTAATTTAACGTGACCTGATAGAGAAATACTATGCTGGCTTTTTGCCTGTGACAGGAGTGCTCAGATCTCACTGAAGTTTGCTGGGTAACTTCATGAAGGTCCAGTCATCAGGTAGGACTCATCTGGCTTGGGGTGCGCTAGGCCAGGCAGGCACTGAATTCAGCTCCCTTGGCTGTGGGTGTGGTGACAAGAGACTCATCCATCCCACGACATTTGTGTGTCAGTAGGGCAGGGTCTCCTGCAAGAGAAGTCGTGTGTCTGGGAAGCATGTGGTGGGATTTGACCAAAAATTGTTTGGGGTTTGGTTCTGGACCACAATCTGCCATTGCAACAGCTCTGGAACAATGTGACCTGGGAGACACTGTGTCTGTGAAGGAGTTTGCAGTCACACAGCATTTATGGTTTTACAGACATTTCTTTAATACAACCTTATAAAATGGGGCTGCGTAGAAATCTTCTACCACCTTTGGAAACAAGCAGCAGCTTCATAGTAAATGCTAGAATGTGTGGATGTATGTATCTTCTGTGAAATGCTGTCTTTTCAGTCAGCTAGATTTTGGTGGGTTTGGTCATGTACCTTGTTACACAATGGATACTTTGTTATTAAAATGTGCCCTGGTTTGAGAAGTGCAGTTGTAGCTTTCTGTGGAGAGCAGATTGAATTCTGCTCACTCAGAATGGAGCAATCCCAAATTGAGCATTTAAACCATTTGTCTGATGTCAGTGAACTTTACCAAAGTACCTGCTTGAACAGTTTCCCCTTTGGTAGCTCTACAGAGACAAAAGAATAACTTTGTTAACAGAAACTAAGCTGCTAATTCTCTTAATGCTTTCTAATGCCTCTGAGCTAACAGACCAAGTCATGTTGCATGCTTAAGAACAGAAATGTCACAAAAACACAAGAGTTAATGAGGCTAATTTGTGGCCTCATGGGTTGTCTGGTTCCTTGACTGACAGCACAATAATGGATGACAGCTTTCATGTGGGCTCCTTGGGCTGTGTCCGTGTGCTGCAGGATTTGAAGTGTCATTGTCTTGTTAGACTTCTACAGGGTCCTCACTGTGGGAAAGGAATCAAAAAGCCAGTAGAGCAGAATAATCTAGGCTTTGCAATATCCATTCTTTTGTTGCTTAAAGCTATCTTAATAGAGAAAGGGTACTGTAGCTTGTGCTTCAGATGGTGAGAATAGTTGTGTGCAGAGCAAGGACCTAACTGAAGTGTAGTGGAATAATGGTGACAAGCTAACCTCTGCCAATACAGTGGTTTTGTTTCATTTAGTAATAAGGCTGCAAAAGGGGCTGTGTAAGTTTAAAAAATATATAGGGTGTGGAATTGTTCACACAATCCCTTTTTAGCAGCATGGTCACCCTTTTCATTCTCTCTTTGATTGTGCATCTGCTCAACTCAGTAGAAGTTCACTGAGGTAATGTGGGATAAGCCCTTGCTGCCAAAGTATGCTCCACTTAGTCTTCTCAAATGAAGTGTTCTCACCAAGAAGAAAGAGCATTCTGGTGTAACATGTCTTATAAAAGCCAAATGCATCAAGGCAGAGAATTTGATGGCAAAGGTGTGTTCTCCATATACCTGAGGAGAGCATTCAGTTGTCTTCTCTCCCAATTTTGTAGCACTATAGAATACTTCAGCAAAAATCTGTGGTGTACTGTTAGAAGAAAAACTGCTCTCTTAGTTTGGTCTAATGATCCCATTTGATAACTCAGCCAGCTGCTGTGGAGTTTTAAGTTGTGCGTGTACAAATTGTGTCACCATCTTGCCAGTGGCAAAGGCATTGATTTAGCTGAACCATGGGGCAAGGTGAAAGAAGTTTTTACAATAATTCTAGGAACAATAACAATTCCTCCCTGTTTAATTGACTTTAACTTTTTGCAAAGGCCAGACAAGACACTCTGGCGGTCATTGACTGGTGCATGAACAGCTTGTGACTGTCAGAGACAAAAATGACAGGATGTTTTTAGGAGGTGCACCAAAAGGAAGAAAGTCACTAGTGTCACACTGCTTTTTCATTTGGTTAAAGCAGGCACTGGCACTAAATTCTGTCCAGCTGGGAAGGTGTATAGAAATACAGAACACTGTGATAATCCCCAGTGGGGTTATTTTGGGAGGTATTTATTGAAATCAGAAAAAAACCCATGAAAACAAAACGGTTAACAAAAAAGAGAATTGACATACAGCATACGTACAATCTGTATGTCTGCCTCGTCACTACTTGGTCACTGCTGAGGTAGGTTATGACTTTGGGAATCTGCTTTGTAGGCCAGTAATTGAAATAGGGATGACTTGTGACTGTCCGCCTAGGCATTCCTGCGTCTGGTGGCTGCTCTTTTAAGCAGAGAAATAAGAACTTCACTTTAGGCTTTGATCTTGCCAGGTATCAGCCACCTTGCAATTTTTATAGAAGAAATGAGAAAGTTTTATAAGCACTGGTGTAAAGTGAGAGCATTGGATGAGAATGCAGATGCTGTACAAATCTAGGGATGTTGCTTTCTGACCTTGCAGTCAAAGAACATGGGCACAGAAAAGATCACAGACGGAGAAACCCTGGGGCCATTGACTTTGCAGAATTGGACTTTCTCCCTTTCCTGTCTGTAAGCTTGTACTTCTTGTCCTAACACTGTAGAGTCTTCCCAGAAGTAGCAGGCTGTTGTCTGTGTGTGTATTGAACTGACTTTATTTGACTGTTGCCTGCACACAGAGATGCCGAGGATGCTGATGCTCTTGCACTTGTCCTGTTTTGCAGAAGGCATGAGCTGCATGAATAAAGATCATGGCTGTGCCCACATCTGCAGAGAAACGCCCAAAGGAGGAGTTGCCTGTGAATGCCGACCAGGATTTGAACTGTCCAAGAACCAGAGGAGCTGCATTTGTATGCAACATTCTGCATATGCTTATGGTTTCCCAAAGTGCACAAATAGTGTTCTGTTTGCAGTGATATGGGATTTGGTATGTTATAGCTAAACTGGGATGACATGCCTAAATTGCGTGCATTTGAATTAAACTAGAATCAATGGCTTTGCTGGACACTATCACACCAGTCTATGGGTTGCTACAGTATCTGCAGTGTGGGAGTTGCGCCATCATTCATAATGATGGGAAGTTCAGCTCCACAAGAGAGCTCTGCAGTGTTTCAGTCTCACAGAGTTCTTCAGGAAAGGGGCATGTTAGGAAGGTGTTTTGGATGGTCAAATGGAGACAAATGCACACTGTCTTTCAAAGACAGTGGAAGTACTTGTGAGATGTAACATGTATTTTCTTTCTAGTAACATGTAATCATGGAAATGGTGGCTGTCAACATACATGTGATGATGCTGATAATGGGCCTATTTGTGGATGTCACCCCAAGTACATCATGCATGTGGATGGGAAAACCTGCCTGGGTCAGTATACGGTGGAGGGAAGTAGTTTTCTGTTGATGGCTAACTTTAGAGTGGTGTGGCATTGCTGTGTGTGCATGCTCCTTATAATAGCATGGCTAGAAAATGTCAAGGAATACAAAACCAAGAAACCTGCTAGTGCATGAGTGAGTTGGTTGGGTTCAGGCAACTTATGCTTCCCTATATAAGTAGCTACCTAATAGTACTGCAGCCTGTAATTATCACTGGTCCCTCTGAAGCGCAAGCACGAGCCAGAGGGTGTAACCAAGCGGTACGTCTGTTAAAACCAGAACTCTGAATTAAATTAAAGTACAATTTTTGCAAGGCAGTTATCCAGTAAAGAAAGCACTTAAGATTTATAAACTTTTCCAGTCTCTGGAAGAGTTTGTTTTCCGTTGATTGAAATCAAATGCTCAGGCATAGCTGGCTGGTCCTTGTATTAGTCCATGATAGATGATGACAGTGTGCTCTTAACAGAACAGTTCATGACAGTTCAATTAGTTCTTTCGTCTTGTTGCTGTTCACTACATCTGTAGTGCATCTTCTGTTTTGTTAAGAATACTGAAGCAAACATAAGTTGTAAGGAAGCAACAAAAGCAAAGTATTCTCATGATTTTCACTGAAGGGTCTTAATGATTTTCATTATTACTTTCTTTTTTAATAAAAAAATATTACTGCCTAGTCAGTTCTGACTGTCTCTGATAATTCAGTGTGCGATGCAGCTGATTGCATGTGTGTGTGTGTTGGATATCAGATGAGGCTTCTGGTCAGCGCACCTTTACTCATTTGCTTCTTTCATGTTCCTTACAGAGAGGGAAGAGGCAGCTGTTGAAATTTCTGAGGGAAACACTACAGCAGGAGCTGATGTGGACAAGAGGGTGAAGCGACGGTTGCTTATGGGTAAAAGTGCTTATCCAAAATAACTTTGCTGTTTGCCAAAACCTTTTAGATTGAAGAATTGGGTTTTTTTTTTTAATTGTAACCATCATAGCTGGGCTGAACCCTGCCTAAGATGCTGCAAGAAATAATATTATTCCATAATGTATAAGAAACTATGTACATTGTTTGTGATGGTTAGTAGGAGGTGTCAAGAACTTGTCCTTGAAGTAGTGTATGTTTCCATGGTTCTAATTCATCATGGGAATGCAGTACAATCCCTTCTGTGCTACAGTTTTAGCCAAGTGATTGTGGAGGAAGCAGTGTTTTACCTGCTTCTCTTCAATTGAAAGTATGCTTCTGCATGGAAGAGAGTTGGGCCCAGTGGTGGATTGCATCTAGAAGGACATGTTAGGATACAAGGTCATCTTATTCTTCCTAGAGGTGTTCACATCTGGCCCAGAATGCCAGCCTCTGAGGGTCTGTCATTACTGGGAAGGCACCAGCATGAGAAACAATCACTGTGGTCTCAGGGCAGCTGGGTCAGTGGATGTCCACCTCTCAAAAACCCTTACTCCAGGCAGTCAGGGTGATTTACTGTGCTTATTGGCATTTGCCACAGAAATGGCATGGAGGCTGAGGAAGAAACAACCGAAAGTATAGGGCTAGCTCTGAGCTCCTGAATCCATATTTAGACACCTAAATGAATAGCGTAATTTTCAAAAAAAATGACATTTCTGTGGAAAGAGGAAGAAAGAAGAGGCACTCTGTCTTCATGTGGAGGTTGGACACAGCCACCCAGTATTGCATGTGAGATGAGAGACTGGGAGGGAATAAACCAGTAAAGGTCTCAAAACTTGAGAATAAGTAGCATATACTTAATGCTGCAGAAAACTAGGAGGCAGAGCTAGAAAGAGAGGATTTCAAAAAGCAGACATAAAAAATTATCTTTGCAGCTCTCTGAATCAATATGTGGTGGATAAAATTGCATTTGTCCAGCCAGTGAAAAGGTGGTTAGACTGACTGAGGTGGTTAGACCAACTACAAGAGGATGAATGCCAAAGAGTGAGTTATTTCTCTTTAGTTGGATGTGAAGAACTGTATTTTAGAGGTGTTCACTAGAAAGGTTTGGTGAGGCTTAGACATAGTTTGCATAGGGGGAAGTTATAGGAACATTAGGTTGAGATGGCACCTGGGTTACAAGCCTGAAGGAATGCTCAGTGTGGGTGTAATCCACCATGACTGGGAGCACAGGTAGCATGTGAAGGTGTGTTGGGATGGATTTAAGGAAACTGTTTTAGTAGTGCTGACTGTAACCAGGTGTCTGAGCATTGGTGGGAAGTGTCAGAGGATCAGCCAGAATCGAGTGTGGGCGTAAGGCGACAGACTGACAGGAACAGATTCATCATCAAGGAGCAGGGATTTGTGTTTAAGGATGATAATATCCAGAGACAATATCTTAGTTTGTAGAGTCTCTGCAAAAAACTGGATGTAGCTGAGGCAGGGATTTTGCCAACACATGTATTCAGTAGTTGCTCACGTATACTAAACTAAATGTGGTTGAATAGCAGTGTACTTGGAACGGTACCTTGTATCACATGATGTTTCTTGTTACCAATATAATAGCCCTGAGCAAACTTCAGCTTTATCTTGTTGGCTAGAAACATGTGCAGTAAATAACGGTGGCTGCGATCGTACGTGTAAAGATACATCAACCGGAGTTCACTGCAGCTGTCCTGTTGGATTCACACTCCAGTTTGATGGGAAGACATGTAAAGGTGAGTTTTATACTCATGGACATGAACACGTGCATACCAACACCTTGCTGTAAGATATTCATCTCCAAATGAAGGTAATCCAGTGTCCAGAGGAAAGCCAGTATGTGTAATCTGACCTAAGAAAGGACTGCAGCCGGGGGTAGACACACGGTTTCCATCGCATCAGGTGCATGATGTGCAGAGAATCTCTGCTGCTCTGCCCTCCCCCTCCCCACTTCCACCCCTCCTGCCAAGATGGCCTCATTTTTCACAGATGAGGTTTGGTAGGAGGTAATACAGGTCTGTGGTAAAGTAGAGGTCAGTACTGGGAGAGGTAGGCGTGTGGGTTCTTAGAGGCATACAGTCCAATAGTCTGCTATTTTGCCTGCAGTCAGCTGGGTATTAGAGCAGTTTGTAAGTAAATATCAGTGTGTAAACAGGGATGTGTGAGTAGAATTACTTATACTGGTCCAAGCAGCTCTAATGAGAGTACTGGAAAGGAGCAAAGGGACATTTAGGTTGTATATTAGAACACATTTTCCAGTGATTAGATGTTAAGACTGTTCTGCTAGGCAAAAATGATGGAATCCCTATGCCTGAGTCAATTAAAGTTAGATAAAGAACTTATTCTAATATTGGCATGAAAAGGACAGGGTAGCTCAGGAAGTCTTCTCTGCCTGTGATTTCTGCAGGGCTTAGGAAGAGGAAATGGAGAGAGTGTTTATAAAGCTATAAAACCTGTTAGAGAACATTTAAGTCAAAATGTTTCCAAACAGAACTTAAGGAAGTGGTCTTTTGTGAATACACGTACGCAAATGTAACTGACAGCAATATGTTAAATGAAAGCAAATAACTCTGTCATGGGGCTGAATGGGCCAGATCGTTCTTAAGAGCTGGATCTGATCTTCCTTAAAATTTGTAGTAGTCTCACTAGATTTTGTTTCTGGGATTTTCTAACCAATTGGACGTGACTGTTTTCTGGATCTGGCAGTGGAAGTATGTTGAATGTACTGTGTTTATTTGCTGAAGCACTTTTTTGTTACAGATATTGATGAATGCCAGTCCAATAATGGAGGCTGTGATCATTTCTGTAAAAACACTGTTGGCAGTTTTGATTGCAGCTGCAGAAAAGGATTTAAATTATTAACAGATGAGAAGTCTTGTCAAGGTATGTGCACTGGAGAGGCAACAGAAGTAGAACAAATCAGCGTGGCTTGGACATCTACTACAATGATGAAGTGCTAATGGACTCCAGAATAATTTCCATGCCTCGGTTTTGTGTGGGTTTTTTTGTTTTTTTTTTTTTTCTTTCTTTCTGAAACAGCTGTTGTATTAATACAGTTGGCTTGATACTGTTGTAGAGTTATGTTTAACGGCACAGTGAACTATTATCTGGAAGCGACAGAGATAGCATCATATTAAAAAGCTCTTCATGAGGATAATGCTTCCTCCCCCATTCTATTAATGATCTTAAAATAATTTACAGGGAAAAATAGACAATATTGCTCTGTCAGTCTTACTGACTAGTTCACCATTGCAGTGAAATTATTTTTTCTTAATGTGACATTTAGATGCCATAAGTTCATTATTTAAAGAAAAAAAGATATAACGTCATCTATGAAATTATAGGCCTATAGGTCTATGAAATTATGGACAAATTGAAATCCCTATTCCCTAAAACATCATAGAGCATTTGATTTTTAGGATGACATGGGTTTCTCCTGTGAGACTTACAAAGCATATTTGCTTTTCTGTGTAATGGTTTGCACATATAGAGTTATCAATCCTGTTTAAGCTGCTTAAATACATTAAAATGTAAAGATCAAAATGGTCCGTGGTTTTGGAAAAGCTACAGTATGAAACAATGTAAAGCCAATCAGCCACTTGGGGAGGTGAATAATTCCATTTCCTAGACAACCAACTGACATTAATGATGAATTTCAGAAAGCTGAACTGACCAACAGAAAATAAATTTCACCTGGGTTTTTGGTGCATTCTTTTCCTTTTTAAATCAGGCATAGAAGGACAAGTGTTTATATGGAACAAACTTACTATAAAAACATAAGATTTTCAAGATAGTTTGTGGGTTTTTTTAATGGAATCTGTTTATGAATGTATTTTAGACTTGCATCTCCCTTTTGTCTCTGTCACTTCTGTTACTTTCCCTAGATTGTTTCAAAAGTGGTATCTTGAAGCATGCCAAAGCCCAAGAAAAAAGAATGATGTAATGTGTCAGTGATGTTGATGTGAGCTTTTTTGTATCTTGCAGCATTCTTACATGGTATGCATAATGTACTAGCACAGAAGTTTTAGGTGCTTTTGATGGTGTAATAAACATTCAGGGCCTCAAAGTGATGGGAATTTTACCATTTTACCATTCAATTCACTGAGATCATGATTAGGCTATTATACCAACTATGCTTTACAAAGATGATGTGTGCAAAGTGATTGTAATGCCAAGGAAAACTTGAGAAAACTGGAGAAAACAGGTATCTCAGCAGCTTTGAGACACAGACATTGAAGTCTACATATACAGTATAATGGATCCGTGGAAAAATTTACTAAATTATTCCAGTCATCTGTCTTCAGGTGTATCTCGGAGAATGTGGTGATTTTCAGCAGACTTAAATCAGACACTGCATATTCATATAGAGTTAAAAACGTGGCCTTTGCTTTCATTTATGGGGAAAAAACAAAGGCAATACTTTATTTTGTAAATCTACTTCTGCAGACCTTATGTAGACTTTTCTTAATGAAATAAGAGTTTTGTCAGCTTTTTTTTTTCTCCCATACAAGAGAAATAATTTATTTTAAACACAGTTGTTAAAAATATAGCAGCAGTTTTTGTGTTTGCCAAGAAAAAGCTTGTTTGGCAAACTAATTGTTCTTTTAAAAGTTGTCATTTCATTATGTTACATTATTTGTTCTAAAAGAATTTGCTTAGTTTACATAAATCTGCACATCTCTGTCCAATTTTATTAGCTCATCAGTGCTCCCATGTCAGGCTGAAAGATACTGATGTATCCCTTTAAAACTTGCAGACGTTGATGAATGTTCTTTTGAACGGACGTGTGACCACACGTGCATCAATCATCCAGGCACCTTTGAATGTACTTGTAACAAAGGATATGCTCTCTACGGCTTCACACATTGTGGAGGTGAGTTGTAAAAAGGCACTACAGGCCATACTGATGTAGTGCTGTTGCCACAGGTCTAATTAGTGTCTGTGCAAGGCAAAGCCTATGCATATGCAGTAGGTGTATAGAGTAAATTTTACTCTTTGCTGTGATAAGGAGACATAGCAAAAGTAGAAACTAATCCTGCTCATTTCTGTCTTTGCTCAAATGATTTTCCCTTCCCACCCTGCATCCAGAAAGCACCTGTGACTATTAGAACAAACTGATGTGTTTTGCACCTGGATATGAAAGCCATAATTTGATAGATTTTTCACATGCAGAAGTCTCATTGACTTCAATTAAAAGGCAGTGGAATAGGACTTGAAGAACAGGAAGCTCTGGATGGCTTAGAAAGTTACCGTTTTGCAGGTTGCTCTTGTGCATATGTCAGATCCTCATGTGATGTAGATTGGAATTTAGCTGATGTAGTACCACTGATTTACATTGGCCAAGATTAATACTCTTAAATCTTTTACGTCTTTCCTACAAGAAAAGTTCAAGAAAAGAGAGAAAGATGTTCACAGAACCTCAGTGTGTGTCAAGTGTGAATATTTCTGCAACAAATTCCCAGAATTAACATGAGGAAACATGAATAACTGGACACTAAATGGAATTAAACCTGTTTTATATAAGCTTTAGGCAAGACCTTACCGACTCCATATGGTTACTTAATTCTGAGTAAGACCTATTTATTTCTGAGGCAGAATGAACACACTTGAACTTGGAGATAACAATTCAGAGATCTCTGTGTGCCTGATCTGTTCTAACCTCTGCCTCTTGAAAGTCTGTAAAGATTATTACAGGGCTACAACATCACTGTGTTTTATCCTGATGAACAGGGAAACCTGTCTGGATGGGGAGTAACACTGTTCATGTGTTCTACTTGCTAAAAGAAGTCTGTTCCCATTAATTCCATTTCTTTTGGCCACCAATGAGGGAAAGGAACTGTAATTTTGCTGTTGGCTGCTAATTGGCCTCCTCATATCATACTCCTGTGCAGATGATGTTAATCCTTGTACTATAGCAAGTCCTTCATTTACTGGCAATCACAAGCTGTGTCAAAGCTGGTAGGGATACTGAGTATATACCTTCTGACCTATATGGAAGGAGTCAGTAAGTTCTGGAGATAATAGGTTGCCATTGCATGCAGCATCCTAGCAAATGGTCAATGAAAACCAAAGATTTGGGCTGATTTTTGTGGTGTCTTAGGCATCAGTACCTATTTAAGATGTTCCCTTCTTTCTCCATTATTCCTCTGCTGCTCATTCCTGCCCCTGCTGTCCCAGTTCTGTTAGTAGCATGTTTTCCCCCTGAAATCAGCTCAGTTTTGTAACCTGTTTCACAGTGTTTTCTACCAAATTGTTACCTATCTAGAGGGGGGAACAAATGGTTGGGGAGAGCAGTGACAAGAACTTATTATCATTGAGAAAAGTGTACATAGAAGTGGGTACCCTCAGTTGCACAAACTTTCTGGGACTCGCAAGAGATTTCTTGATGGCAGCTTTCTAGGTTTATGTATCACTGCTATAAAGCTACTGGAGACAAGTGAAGCAGTCATCAGGGTGGATCTGAGAAGCAGAGACATTTCTGAGAAGCAGACACACAGAACTTTGCGTTTCCCTTTGTTGAAATTAATGAGATTCCTGTCGGCCCATTTCTCCAGCCAGTCAAGGTCCCTCTGAATAGTGGCACAACCATCTGGTGTATCAGCCACTCCTCCAGTTTTGTGTCATCTGCAAACTTGCTGAGGGTGAACTCTTGTCCCATCATCCAGGTTTAATGAAGAGAATAAATAGTATTGGCCCCCATATTGACCCCTGGGATACATCACTGGTGAATGGTATATTCTGCATCAGCATGCAAGTTTGCACCAAAGGCAGTATGTTGTGTGGTCAGTAGTTTCTTCTTCTATTGGCATTTGTTGCGCGGGGCAAGGCCCTGAAATCGGATAATTGGCCAAAAGGGACAACAGTGATACAATGGTGGTGTTTGCCCACATGGAGTCAGATAGTGTTCCACAGCAGTTGAGCACTTTGGAGGGTTGATCAGTATGAATCCTATCCATGTTGTCTGTCTTTATTCCAAATTAGAAATATTAATTAACCAGACACAGTGCAATGCAGACTTGATTTGGTCTCCTTTTCTTTGAGTTAATTTGTTTTCATATTGCTGAGGCTGGATGTTTTCTTAATTATGTTGTTTAAGGACATATCTAATGTCTCCCCTCCAACAACATTTGATCAATTTTGACATTTATCAAAGGATTTCCATGAAAACAAAACTATTTCAAGGTGGGTGTCCAGATAGCATTCCTAAAACTTTTTCTAAAACCTACTAAGGAGTATTTGTGTACATGTTTACCTAGTGGAGGTAGAGTACAGAACTTCGGCAAGAGTAACTTTTTAAAAGTGTTCTTATCTTTCCTCTGTAGATATTAATGAATGTAGCATCAACAATGGTGGTTGCCAACAGCTGTGTGTGAACACTCTGGGAGACTATGAATGCCTGTGTCACTCTAACTACAAATTACACTGGAATAAAAAGGATTGTGTTGGTAAGGTGCCTAGTAAATACATTTCTACTCCTGATGTGTCTGATGGCCATATGGTTATAGTCATATCTGAAAATCTTGATCTGCGCAGTTAAGTGGTATGTGTCATTGTTCCCAGTATTCCGCTTTACTTTTTAGTCAGGTATGATGATACTGATGTTGAAACTGCTAAAAACAAGAACACACATACCCCCCTCACCCCAAAACAGGAGATACTTTGAGGGATTTTGATGCTTTCTTGCCTGTGCTTTTATCTAGCTCATTCTTCTTTTTCCTTTTGTTTCTGTGCATGAGAAGGTTTGCTGATGATAGCTTTACCTGAAAGGAAATTGCTTATGTGGTGTGATCTTCCAGTGATTTTATTTTTGCTTTGATTTTCTGTCTAAACAGCATATTAATTGCATGGGTGCTCTCAGGCACCAGGTACAAAAGCAGCTGCATGCTGATTTATTAGTAGGGTGTGTAGATGTTTTACTTCTGTGAGTGTTTGTTTTATCCTATTTAGAGACAAAGGGTCCCTTGCCTGATAATATGTCACCTGAGGTATTGCTGTACTGCATTAAGAGTGGTGGGAGCGATAGATGCTTCTTAAGCTGCTCTTCAGATGTTCAGATATTTTCTGGTAAGTCAAAAACAACAAAAACAAGCATATGATTCTGTAGAGAGTGTAAAAGCAGCAAACCTCCTAACTCTCATGGAAGTCCCAAGAAGTAGACAATCAAAAGAGAGCTTTCCTCTTTCACTATAGATAATAAAGGGCTATATCCCTGCCAGTGTCCCAAGAAAGCCCCCCTTTCCTTGTCTTTTATAACCACTCTACCCTCGGATTCCCTTCTCATGACAACTGTTTTTTTGCAGCTGGGGAGCACAGGGCAGAATTCTCCGTGCTCCCTGGGCCATTCCTTAATTGGCCCTGAGAGCCGCTGCTGAATGGGGTGAAGGCATTCCAGCCCTGCGTGGGGTCTGAGATTTTGCCCGCACAGCCCCTCCACCCCACAGGACACAGCATGCAGACTCGGCCAGTGCTTATGGGACAGAGGCTGCTTTTCTTCCTAAACCTCTTAAATTGCTTAGGAAGAGACAAGCTCTAATGTGGAGTATTTTATGAACAACATTGTTGAAAAATCAGGTGAAGATGATGATGCTGATCAACAAATTAAAAATGTCTTTTATACTACAGGAGTCTTCAGTCTGTGTACAGTGCCTGTGTCTTTACTGTCTGTCTGTTGGTCTGTCTGTTAGGAACACAAGACGCCTACACCCTCACCTGTGGCAGGCCATCTCAGCTTAAGAAAAAGCAACAAAATACAAATGCATCCAACTGGCTGGGTAATCACTAGGTTTACTGTTGTATGATTTGACTGATTTATTTTAATAGATAACTGTGATATAAGGGTGTTTCTGTTGACTTTCTTTTTCCCTCTCCATTATACTCCCTCTGTTTTTTCTTCCTCTTCCTCATGATCGCAGATCATGATTACAGCAGGAAATTCCCCTTGTACTGCTTCATCAGTATTACTCAGACGAAGACTTAAAAATAAGGAAAGCGAAAAAGATCGGTAGTGAAATAAACAGCTGGGCCAGCAGTGTCATGACTCTTTTTAGACATCCAAACTGGACAGTGTTGGCAACATACAATATGTTTAGGTTGAGCTGTTAGACAGTAAAGTTTAGAAAGCATTTAAAGCTAAACTGATTTGGAGTATCTCCTTTGATTTCAGCTAACCCTTATTTGACTTACCTAATAGCAGATCTGGACTTAATCTCTCTCTCTCTCTCTCTCTCTCTTTTTTTTTTTTTAAATAAAATCTATCACACTTTGTTCCGATTCTGGTTGTGAACCAGCTTCACAGCAGGAGGAAGCTGGCATCTCTTTAGCTTTTCTGTGGTGACCACTTTTTCACTTTATATCAGCATATTTTTTGATGCCATCATTATGATGTGACATTAGGGTTATCTAAATTTTCTATTCCTTTTTAAAAATAACATGTCATTATTTCTTCCTGAAGATACTTCAGCCATCAAGATAAGCGTAACCTTTAAATTAAATGAAGGAAAATGTAGTTTGAAAAAGACTGAGATGTTTCAAGAAGGTCTGGAACAGATGATACCAGGTATGAATATAAAAATGCAGGTAAGCAGGTTAGAGCCATAGCTCAGGGGTTATTAAGTGCTTTCCAGATATAAAGTACACCATAAGCAAAGCATAGAAGACTGCAAACTTTCTCCTTTTCACTGACCTCATGAATCGCGCTCCTTCCCAGCTATGAGCCTGGCAATAGTTATTTTGGATCACAGGACTTCCCTGTGACAACCTTACAGTCTTGCTAGGAAAGCCCTTCTCCTTTTTCATTTGTACCACTGCCAATAAATTCTCAGTAAAATCAACCATTCTTTCCATTCTTTTGATTTCTTCCTTTCCTCTCTCTCTTTATCCCTTCTTTCTGTTCTTTCCTTTCTCACCTGCTCCTTACTGTCTGATGCCTCAGTGAAGAATCACCCAGCCTTTTATGCTCACTCTATTGCCAAAGGGTTATTCCTCTTTTCTCTTCTCTTCCTTTTATACTTCAGCAGCCCCAGATGGACACAGTGAGGTCAGCTCTTCCATCTGTTCCAAGGCAGAAAGTATAGCTTGGGATTTTACAAAGTCAGCAGAAAATGAGGAGGAGTACATTTCAAAAAAAAAAAAAAAAAAAAAAAGGAGCTGGGGGAAGAAGTCACTAAACAACATGATGAATCAGCATGTCAGTTTGTCCTTAGAAGAGTAACAGTGAGAAACTATACTAGATGCTCAGTGAAGAGTTATATACTCCAGAACCAAAGCTTATGCTGGGTGTTTTCTTTACCTAAATCTTATTTCCTCATTGAAACCTTGAAAATGGTCTCCAAATGTCCTGTGTACGCAGCCAGTGCTTAATTTAAACACCGTTATAAGCTAACGTGTTTTTCACATGCTTCATATGAGTGCAAAATTTTTTCCCTCGAGTAGCCTGCCTGGTGCAGGCATTGTCATGGTTTTAGGATGCTTTGCATAGTGCAAAGGCAATTCATTAGAATCTGCGAGCAAAACCCAGGGGAAGGGGGCTGAGCACTGCAGCCAAGCTCTCATCCTAGTAGTGAATCATGCCTCAGACCCACTGCAGTGCTAGAGTCCCAGCCCAATAGCACATCTCTAGGTGCACGGGAGTCATGACTCTGTATGAGGGTGTACCAGTTGAGAAACTGGCCAAACTGCTTACTGGCATGTGGAGTTGATCATTTGCTCCCCTTTAACTCTTCATGACCACATATGCGCTGAGCACTAGTGAATGTTTAATAACATAGCTGGCCAAGCTTTTGCTTCCTTTAATTTTGTTCATACAGAGAGACATAATTCAGTAATGGAGAGCTTCCACTATGTAAACCTAACATGCAGCTCTGGCAAGAAAGTTCATGGAGCCCTCAGTAGACTGACAGCGACTAGAGAAATTTTTATCACTGCGGACTTTGAGCTTGAAACAAGCCAAAAGGAGGTGACAGGTTGGTTGGAAAATAATCCAAGGTGCGGTTTGAAGCTTCTTGCCATTTGCTCCTTAACTTCTGTATTTTTTCACTTCTATCTGTATGCAAAATGATAATAAAAAGTATCTCCTGTTTTGAAAATGAATTTTACTGCTTCAAAAAGAGTGAGGGATGGGGATAGTTTCAAAAATAAAAAGCTGCTCATAGATTAAAGTCTTATGGTCTGATTAATTTTCTTCTAGCCTGGTGGTGTTGTCTTTAAGGATTTCAGACTTCTTCATACAAGTTGCTTTCTCAATGATTTGCATTGGTTGGTCTTTTGAATTGGGTGGGATTTTGTGCATGGTCACTGATAGCAGCTTTCACCCTTGATACTTTTCAGACACATGTGATGTGCGCTGTGCTCGGAAAAAGACTGAAAAGAGGTTCCGTAAAACCATTCGAACCTTACGGAAGACAGTCAGCAGGGACCAGTTCCGCATTCGTGTCGCTGGTGTGGACCATGAAGTGGCCAGAAAGTCTCTCAAGCTATCAGAGCCACAGCAGTCTTGTGGTGTAGGACAGATGCATGTGGGTAACAGATGTGGTAAGTAAATGTAAATTAGGAACAAACCATCATGTGTGTTTTACTGTTTTGCTCAGGTCTGGTGAGCTTGGGGGGATCATGGGATGTTTGTCCAGGAGAGAGGAGGGCTGCATGTGAAGAAGTAGGGGTTACTGTTTGTGCTACTGAGATGTGCCCCTCTATGGATTTATTGTTGGCAGTTGCTGTGTCTGTTTGTGCTACTGAGATGTGCCCCTCTATGTATTTATTGTTGGCAATTGCTGTGTTATAGAGTAAGGGCTCAGTGCATTCACTTTGTTATAGTTGATGCACAGCTTACAGCAAGCTCAAACGTAGAAAACGTGGGAGTAACGTCAGGCACCAATGGCCTTGACATCACCAGTGTTATTTTCAAGACTACATTTAATATCCAGTGTAACACTGTGTTTCTGAACTTGTGAACATTTCTTCTCTCCCTTGTTCCAAAGAAAAGGCTGAGCAGAGTTCGATTAGTCACATTCTCTTTGCTGATTAACCTCTGAGTCCCAGAGAGTCTTCATGATAGAGTTATAAATTCATGGAGAATAGGGGTTTTATAGGCCAGTACTGAGAAAAATCTTAATTATCATGGCACTGGAGAGCACTACCATAATGCAGCCTATAATAAATGCTTCCAAAGCACAAAAGTTAAGGAGAGGGGTCAGATGTTGTCTCAACAGGGGCCTAACAACCATGACGGCTAATTCAGGCTGCATAGGGTAGGCAGCATGTAGGTGGTTTTGTGAATCAGCAAGCCTTAAAAATCTGTGTCAGAAATAGTACGTCTTCCAGCAGCAACCCATTTGGCCTCAGAATAGATTTTCCAATCTAGTTTTGCTAACTCTAGAAAAACTTGGATTCATAGAATAGAAAAATGAATTGGTGTTAAAACATCTGTGCAAGCAAGCAGAATAGGGAATTACTCAGGAATTCTGTCGGAAAAAGCTGTAAGGTTTTTTTTTTTTTGGTAACATTGTAATAAGTCTGAAAAACTTCGGGAAGCTCACCAAGATGAGTTTACATGGAGGTTTTCAAGCTGTTGTGTTGGATGCTGGAGGAAGGCTTTGAAAAGCTCTGTCTCAGTCCATTGTACAGAGCACAGTACGGCTTTCAACAGTATGGCTTTCAAGCCGTTTGTGATTTCATCTGGAAAAAATAGCGATGAGTAAGCTAAAAATACTGCAGGTAGAGAAGGCAACGTGAGTTACAATTAGGAACTGGAACAACAAAGAAACATAACTTTTTTTTTTTAGGTAGCTGCAGAACCAGTTTAATTTCTCATTACAAATAAGAAGCTTACATGGCATTTCTGTGCTAGTTCAGAGGGAAAGGGGGCTTTTGGAGAATGTCTGGAAAACTGGTATGGTGAGCACAAAGAGCCTGTCCATGGTTAAAACAGAGATACTGAGCATATGAAGACAAATGTTTTGAAGAACAACTTGTAAAAGTCAAGTTTTCTTCTGTTGCTGAATTGGTGCCACAGTTTGCCCTGGACATCTTAACAGGTACTGCTGTGAGCAGTGGAACTAGTAAGATGTGATTCCCTGTGGGTCTCATGCCTTATGGTTCGATTTGCTCGTGCCTAAAACAGTGCAATCACTAAATGAATCTTCCTTTCTTCAGCTGAAGTATTCAGACCATATCCTTGTGTAGATTTGCTGTGATCAAACTGGAGATGGAACTTGCACCACAACCTTTTACTTGCCTGGATGCTAAGAAGGTGTCTCTCCTCCACTTGTATGTTCCCCACTTATTTACGTTAAATGTACAGAAACTTAGTATCTTTGAAACCTCCCTGCATCCTTTGCCAGATTGCTGGAAGTTGGACAGAAAGTTCACTAGTTGCTGAGGGGACATGAAGGTACACACAGAGGCAGCGTTGTTACATTATGCCTCATTTCCTTAGAAAAAGCTGATTGTCCCAGTGTGTATGGTAAAGGCAGCACCGGGTGGCCGTGGCTGCTGCTGCTTTGACTGCCAGTCAGAAGGAGCTAAGAAATAGACTGGGGAGAAGAGAATGGAGTGGGAACAGTGTGGAAGAAGAGGAAGAAGCTAGCTCAGGGATGTGTGTGGGTGAGCCAGGGGTTTTTGGTTTGTTTTGATCTGATTGTTTTGCAGAGCTGCTGAGAACTTCTGGACAGGATTGGGGCCCTGCTTATCTAGGCATGCTAATAATCCTGGGGAGAAAGTAACTCCATAGCAAGAGATATCAGGTCAGCAGATGGACTCAGTGCAGGTGGTGGATGTGGTCTCTGGACAGGCAGAGAACTTTGGCAAAGGGATTTTGCTCAGTTTGACCAGAGGAGCAGAAAGCAGTGAGGGAACAAAGTCAGTCTAGGGACTTGCAAGTCTTCTGTGATGCAGATAGTGAGTGAAGTGCAGGTTTCAGTTCATTGTTTTCAAATAAATTTTTTAAAACAAAATACTTGGAGTATGGCTAGGTTAGATACAGTTTTATTGATTCATGTACATGATTCTTGTACTGGTCCTCTTCCTGTGGTAGACTTCTCCTGGCACAGCGCTGTCTGAAACATTAGTTGTATCTGAGCAGCGTAAGAGGGAAAGTGCAGCTCCTGCTCTGACAGCTTTTGTCTTGGGTAACTGGCCTGCAGTTGCAGCAGTAAGCTAAACTTCATTTGGTTTCACACTTTTGGTGAGGTAGTACTTTTCCTGATTTTCCTGTCTTGACTCCTACTGTCCGCAGTGGGGCACAGCACAGAATAAAAGCTCCAGAAAGGCACCAGGAACAGATTAGATGTGATTTCCAAGGTTTTTCATCATTCTTAATATGCTGAATGGTTGCATGTGTGTGTCTGCTGTTCTTTAAACAGCTGTTGATAGTAAAAGGGAATTCACTGCTGATTATGTGCGAGCTCTGTGTCAATGAGTAAGTATATTTACCATTGGCTCATGTTGATTAATTCCATGAAAGCCTGTGAATGGCTTCCAAGGAGCAACCAGCAATAGGTCTCTACTAATGTATATCACGGGAAATGAATATAGCAAAATGGAACCTTCATCAACCTTCCCTGAGAACTGGATTCTCATAGCAGGAGTGTGATCTTTCCAAACTGAAGTAAATCTCATGGTAAAAACCATGCATATTTGAATGACAGTGCTTCAAGACTGGATGAACTATCTGAGGATGCTGCAAATGCTACATGCTTCTTCGAGAGGAGATTTGTCTTGGGGAGAATGCAGTTTCATTCACTAACCTGGCTACAAGTATTAATTCTCCAGTATGAGCTAGACTTTAGACAGATTTAACAGCCAAAGACCAATTGTTTAAATACTAGCAATTCCTTATCAGAAACTGATTTACCAGAAACCTCCATATTGAAAGAGAAGAAGTTGATATCTGTTGGGACCCTTTTGCCCTCAGGCACTTCCCACTGAGGGGGAAACAACAAGCAGTTTAGCTGCTTTTCCATTGCTTAAAACTCTGTCATACCTTGATCGCATCCCATGGATTTGAAAGTACGCCTTGCCTGTTCCATTTGGTATTTTTTGTGTTGGATACATGAATACTTTAAGAGATGGAAGGAGGCAATGAAAAGTACCATTCCCTGAAATTGCTGCGTAAAAGGACATGTGAGCATGCCCTCGCTGCACAGTAGTCGCAAGTGGATTCATCTAAAGAGCTGTCACTTCAAAGAACAGTAAGCATGAGCAGCACTGGTATAGGCACTGCTCTGATGTAAATGCTGAGCAGCTTTATCTTGTGTGGGAGGTGTTGATGCGTTTCATTGCTCAGCATTCAGCAGTTTGGTCCCCTTAGTTTAGAGGGTGCAAATAAAATATTAACATTTCATACAAAATGATGAACCGCATCTCAAAGTTTAGATGTGGTATGGTACTGGCATTATAAAGTATGAGAGAGATATTTAAAGAGAAAAGCAAAGTGCTGCCTGCCTTGCAGTTGTTACAATTAACAGTTGTGTTACACCACAGAGAACTGTATGTTGCTTTTTTTACGGTTTTATAAAAATCTGACAAGAAGAAATGAATTATCAAATGGGAGAAAGGGTGTTATTTTTCTGCTCACCTGCTTGCTCTGACAATCATGGATTTAAAACATAAATCCTTAGGATGTGTAACCATCTCATGTGACCTAAATGTGTGAACCGCTAAAACACAATAACTTAAAGGATGCCGCTTCAGAATCAATTTGCATCAGTTGTTGGTGATTTTCCTTATAAAGTCAAGGCATCATTCTTAAGAAAATGGTGAATTGGTGGATCATGACCTCCTTTATGAGGTTCACCTTCTCAGCCACTGAGATACTACAGCATTTGTCTGTAGGAGCTCAAAGGCTAATGTGTTGAAAAGAGGGGAAAAGCCTTTAAATGTCTTTGTAACTGTTAATCCTGGTTCCCTGTGGGCCCCTCTCTTTCTCCCCCTCCCCTTTTCTACTTGTTTTTACATCAGAAAAGCTTTCACATATTTTTTTTTTCTTTAAAACAGCTGCATGAGACTCAAGAGGGGTGTTTAATGGGTATTGAAGACAAACAAAGACAGTGGCTGCAGAAATGAAGTCTACTAGAGGCAATTGGTTCTTTTGTTTATTTGGAGAAAAACAATCAGGTTTCTGAAAAAAGAGCAAAGCCAGCCAGTGGAATTCTGATTTAATGTCATCATTTGCAAATCTTCAGATCTTGTTTCGACTGGGTGTTTCCCATGTGTCAGGTGGGACCATGCAGTTTCTAGTTTTGTGAAATGAAGCTTAAACATTTTGGTTCCATTTAAACAAATGGCAGGAAAAGTTTGAATTCTTAGAGGTGTTTCTTTGGGCTTTTGGTTGTTTTTTTGTTGGTTTTGGTTTGTTTTTTTTTTTTTTAGAGAGGGTTCATTTGTGTTATCCTAATTTCATGAATAGTCCTGTGGATTTCCATGGGATGATTTCTGTGTTGACATAATGTTCCTATAATTAATGCTACTATAATTGAACCTAACACCAAGTCTGTCTGTCATGCTAAATTTGGCCCTGGTGAGTGCTGTGAGCTTCTAAACAGGCTTTCCTCATTACCCCTGCTCTGTGCTCTAGCTGGGTTAGATGAGTGGGCCTGGGTTTGGAACATTTCTAGGTGGAAGATGGGGAGGAACTGGGGGCAGTTTACAGGGAATGTGTTTGTGGATCAAATTGTCTGGACACTTGTACCACTTCAAAAAGCTTGGTTTGATGTAGTTCTGTGAAGGAACTGATATATTTAAGAGCTTGAGGCATTAAAGCTTGGGCATCACTTGGAGTAATTTTAATATTTGCATTGAATAATGAGTATTCATTAGACTGTAAATAGCTAAATCTGTATCTGGATGTATTAACCTCTTTTCTCATACACACACAGGATCCGTTAAGGCTTGAATTGTTTGGCGTGTCTCAGAAGTCATAGTGGGGGAAAGATAGGGTTATGCATTTTTCTAGGGAGTGCAATATTTAAAACTTAATTTTACCAGTCTCTGTATTTTACATACTTTATAAACTTAATCCAGAGTTGCTTGCTTTTTTTCAGGTCTCGTTGATTTCAAATTGAGCACGGGTGCTTAACACCCTTGAGAATAAGGCTCATTATTGCATGTAGTAACATCAGATATGAATACGTGTGGAGTACCCTCATAGGCCTATCCATCTAGGCGTAGTCTTTCCAGTTCCAGGAGGCATACCACATATGCTGCTTCATAAACCAGTGACCTCTGTTGTAAAAGCAGCTAGTATTCCCCTCGCCCGCTCTGTCTCAGAAGGCCACTCCACATGCTGGGGCTCTGATAATGATGTGACTTCTGAGCAGAGAGTGGCCAGCTAGGGTGGTGGTGTCCTGTGAACCCAAACCCCATGGACACGCAGAACAAGCCCATTGCTCGTCTAACTGGACTCCTCTGTCAGTCTGGTTTGTCTCCAGCAAGATGCTGTTGCCCAAAGAGATATTCTTATTTTTAAGCAGTAGTTCATACTGAAAGAGCTGGGTAGTCATTACATAGCTTTCTCTCCATGTTGGGTCAGCCTGTCCTCTGTCCTCCCACTTGATCCTTTTCTCTCTCCAAGCTAGTTCACAACTGTAAACTGTACACCACACTGTACACAGCTTTTTTCATCTGGTTTTGCACAACACGCTATTACAGTGGTGGTAGCTAGTTGGACTTTTTTTTACAGTTTTCTTTCTGTTGTTGCCACCTTTTAGGAAAATCAAAATGAAATACTTGAATTGATTGGTTCAGATCAAGTGGAAAAGTTTTGTTTTGGCCCAGGTTGATTTTACACACTTCCTGCCTTTCACTGTCTCAGCCCTGTGTGTCTTCTGTGAGCACTGTCACAGGCATAGCCTACCACCCTGCTGACCTGCCACAGTGCATCCCTGGGGCAGCCAGTGCAAGTGGAAGACAGGAGGGAAATGATGGGGCCTGAAGCAGTTGGAGCATAGCTCCAGTGCAGCTTAGTGGACCTGAGATTAACACTGAGCAAAGTTGAAACAAAATGTTAGCCTTCTTTCAGTATGCAGAAACTGCCAAATTGCAGAAGTCCTGACAGTTGATCAGCTCTAATACTTGTGTAAACGTATTCTTTGTATCAGCTTGCACTTTGTCTGGTAGTCTAATTGCTGAACACCTAATTTGGCTTTGAAGCCACAGGCACAAAATGTAAGTGGCCTGGTATTTTTTCCTTGTTGCTAGTTAGCTGAAGTGTGGGAACATACTATGATGGGGAATGAGAAAGTTGTGGTTTATGCCCTAATAGAACTTAAAGGATGAGGAAGGACAAATAACTTGTGACTCTTGCCCCAGCCCTCAGAATCCTGGAAACCAAAAATTAGCTGGAGCTCACAGTGTGTCTGAATGTGGAGGTAAGGCACAGAAACAGACCATCTGATGCTTCTGCCACATCCTTCTCTTGCTCTCAGAATTCAGTCATGCAATGCATCTAAGAATGCCCCATGTTGAGGATCTCAGTGATGTCTGAGGAGATCTTTTTAAATTTACTTCCACAATGCAAATTTTCAAAAATTAGGCATTTTGCTAAATAATCCTGGAAGATTTAGATTAACTCAGTTTTATTCCACAGGGATCTCTGTGGTTTTACAATATGTGGTTTCAAGGCAGATAAGGTGCAGATGATAAAGTTGTCAAGAGATCTGATGGGATAAGTTCTCAAATGGAACATTTCCACATAAATGGTGGGTTTGGTTCCTGCCTGGGACAGGTTTCCTTTGAGCTCTGTTAGCGACCTACTGTTATGCTGGACTCTGAGCAAGTTCAGGAAACATGAAGTACAGTTTTAAGGTTGAATTTGTATGGTTTTACATGTGTCAATGTAAAGTAACATTCTGTTCAAAACAAAAACAAAACAAAGACATACACACACACACCCCCAATGCAAAAAAACCCAAACCACCCCAAACTTGACATGTGATTAAAACGAAGGGAAACAGACAGGTTAAGGGGAGATAGCAGAGAACAGATAGTCTCTAGTGAGGGCACTCAGAATATTGATTTCTCATAGAGACATAGAGTTTTTTGAGGGAAGGAGATTTGCACTGGTCTTTCCATTGCTTCTTGGTTTCTGAAGTTAGTAGCCACTTCTCAAAATCACCTTTACTAACCTTGATTTCTTTCCTTGTCACAGAATTGTAAATAGTGCTCTTTCCTTACCTTACTAGGAGTTCTGCAATGAAAGCCTTAATTCATTCATGTTTGTTGAGTTGCACAAAGAGCACAGAGATGAGTGTTCTGTAGGAATGTTTATAAAATGAAGAAAGGCTTGAAAAGTGTGGGAGCAAATGAATGCGTGTCCTTATGAGAGCAGAAGTGATATGTGGTGGAAAAAGTTAGAACCAAGAGCAAAGACTTCCTCACTAGCTTTCATTGATAAGCTACAGAGCATTGCTTAACCTGCTGTATTTTATTTTTAAGCTAAAGAGGAACACCCGCTATTCCACTCAGTGTATCAGCCATAAACAAAACTCTTCATCATTGATCATGACCGGTAGTTAATGCCCTGCTTGTTGTTAGTCATATATCCTGAAATGAAGCCAAGGCCAATTTAACTCCTAACAAAACAGCTATTCACTGAGTGATTTATTGGAGCTATAAACTAAAACTAACAGTTTATTATCGTAACAGGTCTTTAAAAGGACAGACTTTTTCAGAACAGCTGAACAACTGCAACAGTGTTTTGTGCCTTGCCAGAGCAGGGTAATTATTAAATACTGGCACTGAAGCCAGTTCTTTTGTGAAAAGTTTGAAAACCAGAATTTTTCAAAGATACCCATAAATATTGCTGGGCTTGTTAGATAATATTGAGGTGTCTGTTTAAGTAAAATCAGTCGGATTGAGTTAGTGCTATCTGTGCACCATACAGAACACAGCAATCCAGTGCACAGATAATCGTTATCCAAGATCTAGTATCAGAGGAATGGCAAGAATATTTCTGCTTTAAAAGTCTTTGAGGCATGCATAATGTTTAGTTTAGTCAATTTGCACAATTACTTGTTGCACTGAGGTTGTCACACCAATGGTTGTGAAGTATGAATATTCAATAATAATAAGATTAAAATACTCATAGGAATCTGGAATTACGTTTTTTACATCTTAGGTTCAGTACTAAATTATTTCATTTGGGAGGAGTCCAAGAGTTCTTTAGCTAGAAAGAGGAGATAATCACTACATAATTGCACTGTGGAGATTAACAGGGAGTACTGGACAGGCCTAGTGTCCAGTGCGGCCTTGCAACAAAGCGTGAAATCCATTCCAGCTCACAGAAGAGCTCACAAGCACTAGGGGTTATCAGTGTCTGTTTCAGTTTTACAGGGTACGTTGCATGTATTTTAAGTTCTATCTGTTGCTAGCATTCAGTTCTGAAACCCTGGCACCCACTTCCCAAGTAGAGAGGAGAGCAGTTTCACCGTGGGGTTTCAGGTCCTGTGCAGGCTCACTAACATACCTTCACCTATAACGTACGGGTTGAAGCAAGTGTGTTCTTCCTCTTCTAGATCAGTGCTCGCCAGGTGAATATTCTTCTGATGGCTTCAGACCCTGTCTGCCATGTCCCCTTGGAACATACCAGCCTGAAGCTGGGAGAGTATCCTGCTTTCCCTGCGGAGGAGGTCTAACAACAAGACATAGCAGTGCATCCTTGTTTCAGGACTGTGAGACCAAAGGTAAGGTCAAGATTTATTTGATGAACTGCGTCGCTCCGAAGCAAAAGTAACTGCTGCTGCTACAAGTAGGGCATTCAAAGAAGGGTCATTCTCCTTTTAAGGATCTCTCCTTCTGGGGGTCTCATAGTTGGCTGGCCTGGTGTGGCTGCAAGGAAACTCAATAAAGCCTCAATTCTTTTTATAACTGATTTTTATACAAGACTTGAGAAGGGGTTGGGAGATGCATGGAAGTTGGTCAGTGAAGGCGTTGATCTGCGAAGAGTCATATAAAGGAATAGCAGGGAGAAAAAAAGTCTCAAAAAAATCAAGACCAGTATGCCTTATTGACATTCTGGGTTTGAGCATGGCAGCAACAAAAAAATGTGAAGGAGGGAATTGCAGTTCTGGAGGATAAGTAAGAAAATAGTTTCTTCATGTTCATATGGGGAAACTGGCTTGAATGCCTTGGGATATACCTAAAAAGCTAGCATTCAGCTTAACCCTGCAGTACCTCAGCCAGCCCTCTAAAGTTGATCACAGTGGAGCTGATGTGCAATCAGCTCCCAAGGTTTTCCTCACAGGAGTGAAAATCAGGTGGGGATCACATCTTTAAAAATCACATCTTAGTTATCCGAAATGTAAAAAGCTGAAAGACAGCTATGAAGTTGTCTTTGAAAATGCTGATAAAAATGTGTGTCCATGGAGAGAGATGAAATGTTAATCAGTATAATGGTTTGCTCAATGTCTTAAAGCATGGGTAAAAGAACATCACTTATATCAAAATCACCTGAAGAAAAAGTGTTAATGGAAAGTCTACTGCTGTAGAGTAGAAATAAGGTCCTGATGAAATCATTTGGTAGTGGTTTGGATTGAGAGATCTCTAGTGTCAGTTAAGATATGTTGCAATTCTCCATAGTAAACATAATAGAGTAATTTTGCAATATGGTTGAAGAATTAATATTACTGGTAGTAATGTGATAGCTAATAGATTTCTTCAGTGAAGAATCACTGAATCCACAAATGCTGTTGTTTCATACTTAATTTTGCAAAGTTAAAGCACTAAAAAACCACGTTAAAAACCTTGGATCAAGATAAGAGGAACTGATTTCAGTTTTATTTAACATAAACAGGTCTATAAATGAGGCTCAGTTTTCAAATTAGAGTGGAGATTAAAGGAATTTTTTGTGTTCACTGGAATGAAGAGCTCAGGGATTTGCATGTGGAAGAGGCCACATGAGACATGGAATCACAGATGCAAGAACTATTTGGAACTTGTATCAGAAGCATTTGGATTGAGGGGTGGAGCGTGTAAGGAAGGACTCCAGGCTGAGCTAGCTTACAAAGCTCAACAAGACTAGAGTTATTTGGGAGTAAGCAGAGCTTAAAAAGAATAGAAAAAAGGGACTGTGTAGCACAGAAAACTACATTTAAAAGGCAAGGTAATAAATTCTTGTGATGTTGAGCTGAGAGGTAAACTTGCTAAATGAGGTAAAAGGAATAGGAAAATTTTTTTTTTAGTCCCACAAATAAAAAAGGCAAGGAAAAAGAAGCAAGGTGGTGATGGAGTTAAGAGCAAAGATAATATATGGCTGATGCTCCTGACTGCTTTCTGTCAGGTTTCAGTATAGATGATGATGGGCATAGATGCAGAATAGCTAAGCAAAATCAAATTAAAAGAAGCATATTAGAGATGTAAGCAAAGGGGGTCCTGTATTCTCAGATTACAATGAGAGAAGAAAATCTTCCTGTCTGGATGCAGGGAACTAGGAAAAATGTTGCAAAATCTGCTGGAAAGGATTTTTCCCCTATGTCTGTCGATCTTGCGTCTTACGTTTATGAAAGAGTTTGTATGTCAGAATGGGGTCTCGCTTTGGTGATGCAGGAGGTACTCTCAGCAAGCTCTGTGAGGGCTACAGCTTATATGTCTACCTAACATGACGATTTGCATGCCATGATAAAATAAAGTAGCAGCAGATCTGGTGGAGGTGGCTGTACCCTGACTCATGGCCTGTTGTTGCAGGACAGTGTGTGATCGTGAGAGAAGGCAAGATACCAGTTTAGTCACTAATATTGACGCAATATGCCACTTTTAGTTTATGAATATGGCATTTCTGTTATTGAAATTACACTAGGTCCTATAAAAATGCATAAAATCACATTCTAACATGCTACTACCACTTTTTTAACCATGCTGCATATTTAATTACTGTCCAGTTCAGTGTTCACCTGGCCATTTTTATAATACCACAACTCATCGGTGTATTCGCTGCATAGTTGGGACATACCAGCCTGAGTTTGGACAAAATTACTGCATTTCATGCCCCGGAAACACCACTACTGATTTTGACGGTTCAACAAATATAACACAGTGCAAAAGTAAGTATAGCAAGAGGGTTTTGATGATCTCTTAACAAATAAAAAGACTGGGCCATTAATATTCAGAGTGCCCTTAAGGGCAAAATTTAGCTTTGCTCCAGGGAGCTTGGGGAGATTGCAGTAGTGTTGCTCCTCTTTTGCTGCCTGCCTGCATCTCATCCCACATGGCTTACTGAGGTCCATGAGAGACCATTTCTGCAGACTCGTTCCATCATTGTTGTTAAGGTAAGCAATGATTGTGTCTTGCCAGTTGGTGCTGGGTCACTCTGGGTCTTGCTATGAAATCTTTTCTCCCATGATATAGCAGACAGAGTTTGTGTTCTTGGCACCCTGATTTCTTTCCCTCCTATTAAAAGGAATGGAAGTTGGCTCACAAAACTTAATAGCTCTAGTAACTCTTTCTTCTTAATAACAACCTTTGAAAGAGGCAATTACAAAGAGAACTAGATTATGTTCTAGATTATGGTAGCTGTAGTCTGGGAAGCTTAGGGTAAATTCAAGAGGGGAATTAGAGGGCAGAGAGGCGACTCCTCAGAAGAACCTCTGGAGAGACGTATATACCCGCAGATGTATATACACATACGTACATAGAAATATGTTTCTGGGAACTGCGTGTCTCTCACTTAAAGAATCCATTCCCTGGCATGTCACACCCACACATCACGGTGCTGTCGTGCCCAGACCCTTGTGGCCACACAGAGTTGGGGAGCACAGGCAAAGCATCCTGCACTGGGGTTCACCCTTTCTTACTGCCAGCAATGCTGACCTGTACAGAGGAAGGGCCTGCTATACTCCCTGTTTTGTGCTGCTGCAGGCATGGTGCCTGGGCAGAGCACCTCAGACTCCAGTTTGACTTCAGCTGATACTTCTATAAAAATGTTCTGTCTGGTACGAGCAAGTGGAGCATCCTTGCTTTACCATTTCTGTGTCCTCTTACAACTGCCCTGCCGCTTGGCTGTGGCTTGGTTGATAGCACCTGCTGTGTTAACAGGGACTAGTCTGTATTTTTATGTCTCAACGTTGATTAAAACACGAAGGCAGAAGCAGGCAGCAATGTGAATTGAAGCTGACAAAGAGAACTGTACCTGCATCAGATGCAAACAGAAAAGTTTGTGTGTCTGTCACCCATGTACTGTTTCTGCAGTGACTGTAGAGAGAGCTGTAGGATGACCTCACTTTGCCTAGTCTTGCACACTGTGTTGCTTTTTCAGATAGGCAGTGTGGAGGTGAACTGGGAGATTACACTGGGTATATTGAATCACCAAACTATCCTGGGGACTATCCTGCAAACATTGAGTGTACTTGGAATATTAACCCACCGCCAAAGCGCCGTATTCTGATTGTGGTTCCAGAAATATTTCTACCAATAGAAGATGAGTGTGGAGACTACCTGGTGATGCGAAAAAGCTGTAAGTCTGAAATATCTACTGAGGTATACGCTATCGATCTCAGTGTGCAACACAGGTTTCTCACATGCATTGCTGTGTACATAAACCAAATGTAGCCTGTCTGGCCTTTACTTAAGAGTAGAAATTTCTTTAAATGACAAATTGAGAAATCATATTTGGTAATGCTGCTCCATAGATTCAGGTGAAACAAGGGTGCAAGGCTATGTGTCAGCGAACTCCGAGAGAAATATTGTTAAAAAGGGGTAGATGGTTCAAGCTAACTAGTCATGGATAATGCTAAGCAACTCTAGCCTGAGTTAGGAAAGAGGAGATGCTTGCTAGTCCCTACAGGTGCCTGATGTGTGAATAAACAGCTTCAGTTTCTAGTATAGGCACATCCTTCAAACAGTAGACTGTTTTTTAGGAAAAGGGAAAATATTCTGTGACCAAGAAGTCACTCATTGGCCTGCCATCCACTGATGGCCTGCCACATTTTGAGGAGTTTTCTTCACACCAGCAAGTATTTCTTGTCATGGTAGTTTAACCTATTTTCTAATTGTTTATTAGTATGAAGCATTGTCAGATAACTGCCTATTGTGTGTTTTCTTTGAAAGCTTCTTCCAACTCAGTGACCACATATGAAACCTGTCAAACCTACGAACGCCCTATAGCTTTCACTTCTAGGTCGAAGAAGTTGTGGATACAGTTCAAGTCGAATGAAGGGAACAGTGCCAAAGGATTCCAAGTTCCTTATGTAACATATGATGGTAAGCGGATGTGAGCAGCTGAGCCTATGTGGACTAGTGCAGCTGCAGCAGTGCAGAACTCCTTGTGGGCTCCTTAACCCTGCTAAGCAGCAGGGTAACCCAGTGCTCTCAGCAGTGTCACTATGAGACTACTTCCAGTAGCTGTTTTCATTTAAAGCTAGTTTAAGGAATTCTGCATCGCACTGAAGTCTTAAGTGCCACTGTATTTCCAGTCTTTCACAGACCTAAACAAAGAGCTGGGATTCTGGGCTCCGACCTGCAAAATGCAGAGCTCAGAGCCAGAATCTGGGGTTTAGGCATTTTTGTGCCTTCCCAGTTCTGGGTTGCTTCAGGTAGCAGCAGAGTGCCCCCAGTTAGGAATTGGGCACAACCCAAGCACCTCTGATTTATCGTGTTGCTGCTACCATCCGTAATCTAGTACCAGATAGCAAAATACCTATATGGAAAAGAAGCTTGAGGGGCAAGAGTTTCACCCTATCCTTGTCAGTTACCAGAAGTGAAACTGGAGCTGAGGCTTTGCACTTCAGCATAAGTGATGTGAAAATGATATGGCATGTTTCTGTTCACACTGGATTAATTGTGAAGGAGTTGTCCTTGCTGTGCTCTGCAGAGTTTCATCAACAGTGGATAATTAATTTTTCAGGGGAAACCTCTCCTTTTGAAGCATTTCAAGTTTTGATTGACCAGGGGCTTTGCCTTTTCAGAAAGCTTCCTCTTACCTCTGTTTTTTCCTTCTTACTGTAGAAAGAAGTCAATAACAGGTTGTTGGTATTTACAGATAAGTTTCTGCAGTGCAGTTGGTTTGAAGCAGGCTACTTGGTTACAGTATGCACTGCAATCCTAGGTGCATTATGATTTCTTTTGCTTTTGACAGATTGATGCTGAGCAGCACAGCAGAGTACACTGTTTTCATAGTAAACAGTATTTGTAGTTTCTTTACAGAAGAGCATTTGGAATATTTTCTGACTGCTAATATGAGGGCCAAGTACCACTGGTTCTTTTGGGGGTAGGGCTTACATGTGTAACCAAGGCAGGTATTGAGTATATAAGTGAAATGAACCTGCAAATTACTCTCTTGTGCATTCCCCATAGAGGATTACCAAGAACTAATAGAAGACATTGTTCGGGATGGTAGACTTTATGCATCTGAAAATCATCAAGAAATACTTAAGGTATATTCCTTCCACTCAACATGTTGGTTTTGATTGAAAATGACACTATTTTGTGCCAGTGAGGTTGCCTCCTGCTCTGCATCAGATCTGTTCCTTGGTGCACTAGACACATGCTACTTCAGGGAAGTGGGGTGAATCAGCACATCCTGATTGTGCAGAGCAATGGATATGAGACCCTTTGCCCAGGGGGGATTAAGGGTGGATGAGACCTACAAGGGAAATCTATGGTGAAGATAGCCCCTTGAGCCTCGTGTAGGCTGTGCTGGAAGGAATCAGTGGAGCAAACTGAGGAACATGGGATTTAATGTCTTGGAGAAGCACTTGGTGCTGCTACTTGTAGCCTGTAGATTAGCAAGCACTTTTCCTCCCTGGGTGAAAAAAATCTCTTTATGGATTTCAATTCTCTGACCTTGGTTAGGGGACACTTGCATGGGCAAGCTGAGTGGATGTCATCCCAAGTAAACCTTTCTTTTGCTGGATATCAGATCCAGTGTTTGTTTGTTTTGTGTTTTGTTTTGTTTTTTTCATTTGCTCTTCTTGGAAGTATGAGGAGGGGAGAAATCCTGGTGCCACTAATGATAAATGTGAAACTCCAGTGACTTCCCTGGGGCCTGAATGTCAGCCTTGCTCCACTGGTTTCTGAGCCCCTGAAACATTACTACTTGAAAAGTAAAATGCCCGTAATCTTTTATGAGTTAATCAGTCATTAAGCTTTAGTAATACTGGCCCTAACTCCTCTGTGGAATTACTG
This sequence comes from Ciconia boyciana, assembly GCF_034638445.1. Taxonomy (NCBI): domain Eukaryota; kingdom Metazoa; phylum Chordata; class Aves; order Ciconiiformes; family Ciconiidae; genus Ciconia; species Ciconia boyciana. Next base: position 13,353,428 of record NC_132939.1, read on the forward strand.
TAAAACCTGCTTTCCTTTTTCTAGGACAAGAAACTGATAAAAGCATTGTTTGACGTGTTGGCGCATCCACAGAACTACTTCAAGTACACAGCGCAAGAGTCAAGAGAGATGTTCCCAAGATCCTTCATTCGGCTGCTGCGCTCTAAAGTTTCCAGATTTTTGAGGCCTTACAAATAGTTGGCACTGTACTTAAAAACTAACCAGCCCTGGGCATGCACAGAGGGGTTGTGGTAGGTGGGGCTGCTTTCTGTGTTTTACACACCGGCAGAGAAACTCCAAGGAAGCTTGCCAGCTCCGTTCTTGGCAGAGTTTGGCTTTCTCAGCTAATATAAATATTTTGGTGAACAGAATTTTGATTCCTTTCCAGATAATACCTTTTGGGTACCAAGGATGCTTCATGGGTCTCTGAATTAGAGACTGCCCATAATTTCTGTAACTGAATGGTGCCAAGCAGAAGTTTGCCCTGTTGCTTCATCGGTAACTCTAAAAGCTAATGAGGACAGACAGGCTAAGTCGTGTGGTTTGGGATGAACTCTGGGCTGCCATTAATGCATGTTACCTCAACAAAGCTGGGTTCGTGTTTGGTCTTGCTGAAAGTGAGAACACTGATGTCTCTCTTAACTGTTGCTACACAGGAAATTCAGAGCTAAGATTGAAATAGTTTTAGTCCAAACCAGTGGGTCCAAGAATTGCACAAGGTGTAGTTTTTCTCTGAACTATATGTTGTATGAGGCATATGGAGGAATAAGCAAAGGGTGGAATATTAGCTTGAATGCTCTGGGTCTGGATCACACTGTGCTCATACTAATGACCTATAGGTTTAAATGTACTGATACCAGAATAAAACCAGGGCACCACAGTAATGGAAAACAGACCCTGACCCGCTGGGCACTTCCATTTTGGGCTGGCTGCAAATGTTACAACAGAACAGGTTCTTTGCTAAGTCCCAGTGCTCTCCCTGTGCATAGGCCTGGGACAGCATGAGGCATTGGCTCTTCCAAGCAGTATAAAATTCTGTCCTCTGAGCACCTGCAGTTGAACACACAAGCCCCATTTTAAATGCAAGCTTTGCATAGGTTATGCTCTTGTATGTCCCTGTTTAAATCTCTATGAGGTTCTTATATGAGCCTTAATCCTTATATTCCTTATCTTGTCTGAGCACCTTGCAATGACCTTGTTGAACAGCGAAGGGCTGCTTTCCCTGTCTTGCTGGAGAGAAGTAGATGTACAAAGATATTCCTCAACCAGACTGTGGCTGCAAAAGTAGTCTATGGCAAAATGATGTTCAAGGTTCCCAAACTCTGTGTCCTTTTCCTCAGGTTGTGTTTCATATGTGTGAGAAGGCTATTCTGAAAGGGCCTGTAGGGAGAACTATACTGATTAAAATGTTGTCTCAGTGCTTTTCTGTCCACACTTACATTACATCACTGTCCTCTGGCCATGCAAACATTTCCTCAGCATAATGTACCTTCTGGGTCTTCTGTCTTGAAGGGAGATGGCCGCAGTCCCGCTCACTTGGAAATGGACTTACGACCTCTATCTTTCAGTCACTGGCAGTGCCGAGAGATGTAGTGGGTGGCAAACTTCCTCTGTGTGCCCCTGTAGGAAAGGTACTGAAATTTCACAGCGTAGCCAGGACAAATGCTCCCTTTCCTAGGGTGTGGAGTCAGTGCCTGGGTTTCATTGCATTGGTATGTGGTATTTAACTGTTGTATGTGAATAATACCACGTCCACAGTGTGACAGATGAAACCCGCATCAAGAGCCAGGGTCTGAATCTCTTCCCTACACTGTTAGGAGCAAATGAATACTACCAAATGCAGCCTTGCTGAACTGTCGTGCCACGGCAGCCCTGCTCTGTGGCATGTGAGGCAGTGCAGCCTGTCATGTGGTAAGGACACGTCTTGGGCATGGTGTGACAGGAAGGGGCAGTGGCCTTAGGCCACAGCTGGGGAGCAGAGCCTCTCAGGATGGGGTGATGTGATGCTGTTGCCCTGAAAGAATTGCCATGGTCTGGGCGGAGGGAAATGGCTTGTGTTGCTGCCAAGAGGGAGAACTGTGTCCTAGCTGGCTGCACTGGGGCTCCTGCTCCAGCTCAAGAGCTGCTTGTGGGTTTCCGTGGCAGGGCGGTGAGCGCCCATTCCAGGAACGGGGCTGCCGGGCCTGCAGCAAAGGGGAGCAAACAGGCTTTGGGGGAGGAGGGAGGCAGGGGGTGAGTTAGCAGAACAGAGGGGAAGGAGCCCAGGTCCTTGTGCGTTCCTGGCTGGTGTGCTTCATCCTGAACAGGGTCCCTGCTGCCCTCTTGGGGAGGGAGGACGGGTTATCTGGAAGAAGGTATGAGGCAGCGTGATTGGTGAGAGGGATGGATAAGGGATGCCAAAGGAAGAGGAAGGGTGGTGAGAAAGGCTTGCTACGCCTGTGGTGAAGTATACTGTTGCAGTGAGATCCCAGGAAGGTATTTCAAGATAGTTTCCCTCTGGCTGCACAGCCCCTACCTCTCTACTGTTCGTGGCTTCCCGTGCCAGATGCAGTGTGTCAGTGAGTCGCAGTGACCCACCAACCATCTCTATGTGGCAATGGAGCACTTTGAAGTGGGTGAGATGCTGCAGTTCTGCTCTGAGTGCACGGGTGAGTTAGAGGCCTGCTGGTGGGTCACTGGGAGGAGAGGACCGTGGTGTGCCAGCTTCTGGCCAAGCCCAGCAGAGTGGCTTTGCTGTGGTCTGTGTGCTCTCTGCCAAGGGAGGCAAGCTAGTTCTTGCTGTATTCCCTCCCAAGAAGGCTACAGATCCGAACACTTCTGTTTCGTGTTGCTGAGTGACACACAAATCGGAGTGACTGGTTTCAACAAGGGTTCAAGAAAACAAAAGTTGTGAAACATCCAGATATTTTTAATTGGTGAAATTGGGCTTTCTTGCTCTGTGTGTGAGTTACTGACTTGAGCTCTGGGTTCGTTGCACTGCACCTCATCCTGTAGGCACGCTGTTCCAGCTCTGCGCGGCTGCTCTGGGACCAGTGCCTCGCCTTCGGTCTGTACAGTGGATCTCAGCTTTGGTTCTCTGTTGCCCCCGTGTGCACAGGCCATTTTCATCGCTGTCTGTGGAAGGAGAGGAGTGTATCAGTGTGGTGCACGGTCCGAGGCTGAGGAGAAAAACCTGCCCTTTCTTGAAGAAGAATCCTTTTTGCTGCACAGCCCTGTTCGTTTTCTACATAAACAGTAAATGACTCGGAAGCACTTCTGTTACCCTTGATCTAACATGAATCAAAATTTCTCCTTTTACTGTAGATCCCGTGTGTGCAGTAAAAAGTGAAGAGGGAATTTTTGCCATCTTAAATATTGGGAGAAGTGATAACTGTTGCAGAATGTTGTAACACTTGGCATTGTATCTTCATAGCGATGGTAGTGGCTCTGTAGAAATTTTAATTTCTACTTTCTGTGTGGTTGTAGACTGATGTTATTTTTTGGCAACAAATGATTCAAAAAATGTTTAACCTTATAAAACAGGACTTAACTTTTGAAATAATAATTAGCGTTAACTGTATGACTTTGTCACCAACATGAGATAAGCATAAGGATCTTTTTCATGATTGTAAATTAATGTAAAATGTTTCAGACTGTTACTCTTAATAAGAGAAATAAACCAGTGAACTTGTAGTTGCATGAAAACCTTGGGTAATATTTTTAGTTGGTTTTGCTGTGCTAAATAATAGTTTTGTGACAAAATTAATGGTTGTGTAGGAAGTTATCACACATCAGATAGACTTTATCCTGGGAACATCTGCTTACCATAGCATTGTGTTTCATGTAATATATTATTAGCCTGTATCTATACCCATAAAGATACAATTCTTCATATATTTAGTTGTGCACATATTTCTGGCTAGTATCCTGGTATTAATTCTAATAATTATGCTAAAGATGTCTCCTATATGACAAGCTGGAGTCAATTGGCCTGTTGTAGCCAGCTGTATGAAGACAGAATAAACTACTTTAACTCCAAAGTATTTTATTATTTTGTAGATTAATCTGATTTAAAAAAAAAAACAACCCAAACCCAAAAAACCTCCAACCCTCCTTGCTTATACTTAAAAATAATAAAAAACCAAACCAAGACAACAAGGTGAAAACCTGTGTTAAGACACAAGTTCTCAGAATATTTTTAAGATTACACCACAGTTTCATCAGAGCTTTTCATTAAATCCACTTCATTTCTTAGAATTAAAAAATAGAATTAGGTCATAGGAAACTATAAATGAGCTTATGTATAATAATTTTTAATATTGTTTTTCTGTATTTTTTTCTGTGGTATTATGTTGAGATTATTAGTTGTAGTCAATCTATCAAACTTTTATAAAAATAATCCCAATATCTTCTCCTTAATTTATTCAGTTGTTTGTTTGACCCTTAGCTTCCTTTGCTCACAGTGACAAGGACTGATTTGTATTAAACTGAATGTAGCCATCCTGGTTCATTTGGTGCAGGTTTGGAAAATACAACTGTATAATTAAGCTGTTAGCTGTAGAAAGCTGACATGGGTTTATATGGAAAACACAGCAAAGTAAATGACATACAGGGATAAGAGGTCATGGAAAAGTAAGATGACTACTGGCTAATCACAGCAGAAAACTGTGTTATCAAATATTCTTCCTGATATTGTGAATGCTGCCACCTGCTAGCTTGCAGTGATGGACACATGAGTGCTCAGATACCCTCCAGGCTGGGGAACATCAATATGAAGTATCTTGTGAACTCCCAGAACAGTGGGAGCTGAAATTCTGGCTGGGACCTTTGGGTATCTGCATAACAGAAATAAGTAACAGCAGAATACAGAGAGCAAGACTTGAAGCTTATTTAAATCCGAGGAATCGGAGGAGGTCTGATGCGGGTAAGCAGGAAGGAATGGTATTACGATAATCCTTGGGAACAGAATGCAAGGATAGTGGTCCGCAAATATTTCTGAATTAAATAAACTTAAATGCAAATGCTTTTTCTCTCGTGCATATAGATGACATCCTGTAAATGCAATAGATGCTGAATGTAAAACCTGTCACAACTAAAATGTACATATACTTCCTATCTTCCTTTTAATGGTGCTCCATTTAAACTATGTTTGTGCAAGGTTGCTGCTGGAGGAGACAAACAAGCACTTAAAGAACTTGAGCCAAATTCAGGGCTGGTACAAGTAGGTTTGTTTCTAGGCATCCCTGGAACCAACCTCTGTCCTGCAACACATCTTGCTCCTGCCCATTTAGTTTGAACAATTCTTTTGCTCGTAGGCAGATTTTCACTCTGTTGTGGAGCTCTGCTTTCCACAATGTGTATTCTGCTGTCACTGTAGAACACCTGTGAGCAATGATGCAAATATTTGCTATGATGCACCTGTGGGGAAAACAGAAGGAGTTAGAGTATTCAAGGGACAGATTCCACTCTTAGAAGGTAAGTTCATCTAGTTTCTCTCCCAGTCAGTCCAAATTATGTATGACTTTCTGCATGCTGCTCTTTTAAACTACCACTTCGTGTCAAAAACAGAAAAAAGAAAAAAAATATCTTTCTCTGTTTAAATATATATTAGTGCAGCTGTTGCTCTGTTTAAACAAATTTTGAAGAGTAATAAAGTTTTTTGAAGTCCATGAAGTAAAGCCTGTTTAGTACACAATGAAAAAAATAGGTTAGAAAAGATGACCTTGAAATTTTTTCCTTATTGAACATGTCTATAAATACAGAATTCATTAAGGAAACTCCCTCGCACTGGCTAGCTGCTAAACTTGATCTAATGCAACTGAAGCCTCCTCTCTTCACTGAGAAGTTTATTCAATAGGCAATGTAGACTTACAAACCTGGATATTAATCATATGCCATGAAATTTCCCATCTGTGATGATTCTGGGGATCAGGAAATAAGGGGTTCATAGTTTTAAGGCAAGAAAAAGTTGCGTTGGAAGCGGAAATATTCTGAAGTGGTCACTTGAGATGCAATCCGTTGTTTAGTAGTTCTTAGTTCAAGCGTTTCATGTTATACCAAGAACACTGCAAACATTGATGAAACACTTATGTACAGAGCAAGTTTATGCTTGACTAGGTTTAGAGAAAGCTTCACCTTCTATGCTTGAATCTAATATAGCAGTGGTAGCCTGAATGTGTGTTTTGTGCATTCTTTCCTGCTTGCTGTGCTAGAAGAAATGGAACAAAATACTAAGCATGGACAGGAGCCTTGATGTGAGTTGGGTGGAGAATCTCTATCTGGAAATAAGTTCAGGAGATGGAGAAGTGTAGAGGTATATTAAATACACATATATGTGTGTGTGTATGTATATAGTATGGATGTATTTGACAAGATAGCCATGTGTGCAATGGCTGTCATGAAAGGACAATGCAAAAAATACAGTTCTAGAGCAGAAAAAAAAAGAGTGAAAGTTTTTTTTTTTTTTTTTTAAAAAAAAAAAAAGGCAGCAAGCTGGCCCAGGATGTAAACTTGGGCGGAGTGGGATGCCAGGCAGGGTAGGCGCAGCGGGCTGTACGTGTGGGTGCCTGGTGGGGCCCAGCACTTGCTGGAGGCACTGCCTCTGGTTCCTTCCATGCCTGTCCAGGCCTCCCCCCGCCCTTTCTGGGGGCAGCCACCTGCAGTGCAAGGACAAGGGGCTTTGCTTCCCGCAGCCCTCCTGGGCCTCCGATGCCCTGCCCCGGCAGCGGGCTGCTGCTCTGGGGTGACCAGGGGGCCCTGCCTGAGCATGGGCAGGGCTGGCTGGCCTGGAAGGGCTCCCCAGGGGCCCTGCGCTTGGTGCAGAGTGTGTGTGCCGGCTGTGGGCATACACCAATGTGTGCCTGGGCAAAGATGAGAACAGGAACTCTCCAAAGCTGGGAGCCTTAGAAGTGTGTAAAAGGGTGGGCACGGCAGGGAGCAGGCAACGTAGGGCTAGGACAATATGGGGCACCCGATGCTGGCCAGCATTACAGCTGAGGAGCCTGCTGGCTCGTTGCTGGTGTGCTCGCAGCTCTCGGGGACCACTGTAGGACCTGCAAGGCTGGGTGTGTGTTACTTACAGTTTTCTGTGTTCATCTACGTGCCCCAAAACAGCAGGAAAGAGTTGGGGTTAAGCAAAAGAGCAAATGAAGCTTCAAACACACCTCATGTTTGCATCTGGAGGTACCAGAAGTCCTTTAGTTGTGCACTATTTGCTGTCAGTGTGGTGCAGCTGGGAGCCACAGAGTTTGCTCTGGATTTAGAGCCAGAGGTTAGGAGTTGCTTGTCACTGCATTAGCACTAGCAACTGCCTCGCACCCTCTTTGTGACCTGGCTCTGTTGCTACACATGTCCCATCACCAGCTGGAAGACCTGTTGCAAAATGCCACCTCAGCTGGCTTCTGGAGGTGCTGCCTGGAGTAAAGCCCAGCCATGTATTGCAGCGTAGGGTAAGAGAGGAGATCATGGTTTTTCTGGGGCTTAATGTGGCAGTGAAGAAAGCACTCCAGAAAACTGGGAAATCAAGCATCTCTGTGTCCAGCAGACATGCCTGTCTGTGACACAACCCTGCTCATGAATTTGGGTGGCCACCAGTTTGCTGTTACTGGTGTAGTGCTGGTGTGAGGGGCTGTGTGGAAAAGCTGAGAGGTACCAGTTACTAAAAACAGGACTGACAGAAAAGTGCTCAGGGGGCCTGTCTGGCTTTCATAGCATAACTATTGCGCCCCGGCTCCCGTAGGTGCTAATTCTCTCAGCAAACTTACAAAAATAAAGCCCTGAAAAGGCTCATCCATGCTGAGAACAGCAACTTCATTCAGTGGAAGAAGGAAGCTTAGCTCTAGGAACTGAACGCTCAACACTGCAGGCATTGCTGTCTTCCTCGGCTAGTCCAGAAAGCCCCTCAGCCAGTGCCTGTGGTGTGAGATGGACGCAGCAGTGCTGAAATAAGCACATTACAAATACCTGTCCCAGCTCTGTGCAGGACACATGTCCAGCTTGACCGTTTGCTCTTGGAGTGGTTAACAAAGGCCCACAGCTCTCTGGCCCAGCAGGATGTGTTTCCACATGCAGTAATGGAGAAGTAAAACCTGATGCAGAAGATGGTCTGGCTTAGGGATGCTGTGGGCACATGCTCTGGCACACCTTCGTGTCAGATGCTAGAGCCTCGTCCTTCCCTCGGACACCTCTCGGGGTCCATTCTTGCCTGACATATGGGAGAGAGGCTCAGATATGGAGATTTTTGAGTATGTGGGGAGCTGTGATAATGAGGCGTAGGTTGTGGTGGCCTACATGAAGCTGCTGTTCCTGGGGGTGTTGGCGGACTGCAGCTCGCTGTGTTACCTGCCCTGTGCGTGCTGTCTGCGCCCCAGGGCTCAGGGCCGTGCCAAGGCAGCGGGGTACCATCCACAGGGCTCCCCACGAGAGGGCAGCATGTGGCCCTAAGAAAGAAAAAAAAGCTGTTAAAACCCATGCTGACAAACAGCGATAGGTTTTGGGTTAGATCTTCTGTAGCAGGAGGCCTAAAACAAACAGTCTGCTGCAACCTGGGGGCTTCGTTCACACAACAGCTCGTGGTGTGCTGCTGTCTTCCTGCACGGATGTGTGAATGCACCGAGGAAAAGCATCTTGCTGTCTTAGGCTGGCTTCAGCAGCTTTGGTGGAATCTGAAGGAGTATTTCCCAGTCTGCTGGCAACTCTCTGCAGGACACGTGCGCCAAGGAGTGAAATGTACTTCTGGGTAGCTGTAACAGGAGCTCCAGGCAGCTTTTCTGAGGGCATTGGCACCGTTAGCCAAAATACACAATTCGGATTTTCTTTGTTTAGCAACTCTTGGTCCCAACCACTGTCTCTGGTCAACCTTTTTGAAGAAGAGGGAGTGATTTTGTAAATGGCCTTATATTTTGCATTATTCTTTTTTTACAAAATTCAAATATGGGGCCTGGAAAGACCTATGCTGCTGAGCCAGATATTGCTACCTCTTCAGATTGCAGTGGAGAGGAGACTCTCTTCTGAATTGAATTCTGACCATCGGTCAAGGCCATTCCCCCTTCTTTTCCAAATTAATAGCGAGGAAATGTGCAGGTTGCAAGTTGTTGATTTCCAGGCAGAATAAACCTCAAAGGAAGCTGGAGGAAATGGGCTGTGAATGCGTAACTTCAGTTGCTGTTATTTACTTCTGAGAACAGTGAGTGATTCTGGCACTCTGCCTGACCCCATCCCTCTCGTGACTCAGTTCTTACAGGTGTTAATAACAGACTGAACATTTGTCTTTGGAAATAAAATTGTGCGTATAACCAGCTACTGATTTCCTCCATCATTTCCTGGGAGGTTGCTCAGCTCGATCACAGCTTGACTCCTATCAGTGGTTGGACAGATGATCTTGCGGTAAATCACAGCCAAGGTAGGGCAGAAACACCTCAAAGCACGGGTAATCAATGGCACTGTGTGTCTCATCGTTCATACCCGCAGTGCGCATGCTCCTGCTCTCCTGGGGCAGCTGGCTTCCTTTTCAGACATAGTGCAAGCTAAAGTATCTTTCAGTTGACTAGACTTGAAGGTGGAGAAATTTAACCAAACCACAACATGGCAAACACAACCTCTGTGTTAGGAGAGTTACACTGAAGTACTGTTGACGATTCTGTGCGTTAGCAAATATTAGCACTGAGTATCTAGTAACATGTCTCACTAAATCTTGCCCGTTATGAGTTGCTGCAGTTTTGCTTGTGCCGTGTGGAGGGGAATACAATGGTAGCTCACTTATACTTGCAGCACTTGAGAGTGTTGGAGTCTTGGCTTCATAAAATAAACATAAGAGCTCCACAGAGGTGAGAGATCCTGTGTTTGACTAACACCGTGGTGACCTCCTCTCTAATGTTGATGTAAATCATATTTTTATCTTAAATGGATACTGTAAAATATCTCAGGCTCAGATTTTCATTTATGTTAAAGTTCCAAAATAAAGATATTTAGATACATTCGATGGGCTCAGGATTTAAATGCTTTAAGTTCCAAAATTTATATATATTTTTTTAACTTAAAGCATTCAAATTCTAAGTTCATTGAATATTGGTCTGTTGGGAAACCAGAGTAATTCCAGACTTGATAAAGGACCTATACAAAACAACCTACCCCCTCTTCCTCTCCTCTGAAGCAGGGGTGCAAAGCTGTCTTAGATCTGAGCTCCATAAGAAGGTGGAACTATTTGTCAAATGAAATCCCTCTATGAATACTCCTTTAACTGTAGAGGCAGAAGAGGTTCACAATCAGTCTTTTAAAAAGTATAGTAAGAATGTTGTGCCTTGGTGAATCCCGCATTGGCACGAGTTGAAGTAAGCACCTGTTCTCAGGGCTTTTGCAGAAGAGCTGGGAAATTCCAAATCTGTTCAACTCACTTGCTTACTTCATCACTGGAGGTACTCTGTCATTTTTGTCACCATCACCTGGTAAACTGGGTATGCCATACAGGAACCTTTCAAAAGGCGATACTGTTTCAGAGCTGACCTGTACTAGTCCTGTTCCAGAAACAAAGTGATCATTTTTTTTGCTTGGTTTTAAATTATGTTCTGAGATTTGTGTTCTCTGGGAGGTAAATTTCACAGAGCTTGCCTGAGGAGTTCCCCCTCCCTCTCCCCAAGTACCGCTATTCAGGAATCATACCACTCCAAAGCATCTGGAATGAGAAATGCCTTTGCAGCAGATTTATACTTGGGCAGAGGAAAGTTCTCTAGCTAGAGAGCAAGAAAAAGCAGAGAGCTTTTAAAAGGTTTGCATAACTCCTTTCAGGACTGAGTTCCCCCCCCCCCCCCCCCCCCCCGCGGTGGCAGGGAACTTTCAAATACCTGTGCTTCATTGTGGACACTTGAGGGCCAGCTCTAAACTTGTCACCCAAAGACAAGAGATTTAAAAGATCCCTTCTGCTGTATAAGCTGCCATACTTTTCTTATCTTGTTCCTGCTTAGGCCTTCTTTGTTTACTCTCATCCCCAGTTCAAGTTTCAGCAATGACTTCAGTCCTGTCATTGCATGGTGAGGGCAGAGCACTGAGTCTGTGGCCTCACACTCTTCCATAGCGCAACATCTTTTATCCTGGAGCCAGCGTGCATTTCACACTGATGAAGACATGGGGTTATGGGGAAGAAAACCCTGGACATAACCACCTTGGCTAGCAGGAAGCAAGGCACTTTTTAGATCCCAGTGGAAAATGAATGTGATGTGGTCTTCTGGCCCATTGTGGGCACCTGCCCTTGGTGCTAGTTGTTTCTGAGAATAATTTATTATTTTGAAAAGAAAGCATGAGGGAGAAAATGACAACCTATTGTTCCACGTTTGCAGCAATTGAAGGGCAAATATTTAAAACTTCTTGCTGCCAAGTTAGTATCAGGTTAGTAAACTACTTCCATGACTGTAGCTAGGCATGGATGTCATTCTGGGCATCATGTATCCCCGCTGCATGTCCACTAATGTTCAAGGTGTTGACTCAAGGAAAAATTTGGCCAGCTGCCTTATGATTAATTAGCCACACAGATCTGAAAGCAAACACAGATCTCCTAAGTTTCCCAGGGTAATGTATACATTAAGCACTGAAAAGGCTTTGCTTCAGTACTGTTGCTCTAACAAATATCCCATGCGATTTTGTGTGCATACTGATATTTTGTGTACTAAGGAGTGACTTTTACCATGCTGGGAAGGAGGAGTTTTGCCCAGAGAACTGTCTGCTTGTAATCCCCATTCAGCAAAGCATTTAAGCAGGTACTTAAGTGTGTTGGTGGATAGAAATGGATTGTTGTATTCAAGTATTTAGACCAAGAATGGACTCCTTTGTGTCCACAAAACACTGAAAGATTGCTGGCTGCTAGCATGAGTGGGGCTTTGTATCGGGTGCTGTGCAGAGCCTTTGTCCCTTCGGCTGAAGAAAGTGAGAAAATTGCTGACGGGGCAAGGAAAATGCGTGGGAGTTAAAACAATGGCATATCTCTGTTGGAGCAAATTCGGTGCTGTTCTTGCTCTTGCAATGGCTGTTTATCAGTGTCTTAGATACTCCGGTTTTTAGGTGTCATTAGTCCAATGGCTAATGACAGTGAAAGCATCTCGCAGCTCCCTTGATGTGGGGAGTCCATAACCCCTTTGTTAGGGATGGCTGTGAACTATTTCAAGAAGTCAACGGGAGTAGGCTCAGCAAAATTCCGCAGCAGCCTTGTGGGGAGGTTGCTGTTCAGCCCAGCATGCCTAAGAGGTACCATCTGAAGCTCTGGTTTTTACAGTTTGTTGCCAGGCTCTACTTTGTCCAGGTGCTCTGAGCTGGGTCTGTGAAGAGATTCTGAATCTAGCTATTGCACAGCATCTTTCATTGACTATAGGACGAGCCAGGGCATCCCAACCGCGTTGCTTGATTGTAAATGTGATCTTTTTCATTGCAGAACCCAGCTGCGAGCCTTTGACTCCTAGGTCTCCCTGCCCTCTCCGACCCCTCAGGGCCAGCATCTCATCCCACCAGCCCTGTGCCTTTCGGGGAGCAACAGCAGGCTCCCTGTTATTTCTTGGCAGGGAGCTGGACTGACATAGGACCCGATGTGAAGAAGAGCAGCGCCCTCTTCCTCCTGCCTTTCAGAGCTCAGAAATCTTGAGCAGCAGCGGCGTTTCTGTGTGCCCAGCTCTGCTGCTCCTTGGTCTCTGCGTGTCAGGCTTCTGGAAAGGTAGAAAAGGAGCAAGGAAATTGTGTTTGTATAGTGTGAAATGACTCCTGCTGTTTTAGCCTTAACAAGATCTCTCCTATATCTTTAATGACCTGAACGTAAAATTTACGGTGTGGAATGCCCCAGCAGCAGAGGAAGCCTTCAGCATACAAGCTGCCTTTTGCAGGACAGGCGGGGAGGTGAAATCCCCTGAGGTTTGGGAAGTCTGAATGATGTAGTTATGGTTGGCACTTTGAATACATGTGTAGCTTATTTCAAAATAAATATTTGCAGTTCAACTCTAGCATACATGTGGGAGGGTGAGAACTAGCATGTATTAATGTTTCTTAAAATTAATCATTTTGAAAATTTTACACTGGAATAATCTTCTTATTGCACAAAATAAACAGAGGTTAGTGTGGATACATACCAGGGAGAAACATCACCTGCCCTCTCTGTATACCGTTTCCTGCCCACCTGCCCAGGTGGAGTTCCTGAAGAAAGCCAAGCGAGGGACATTTTGGGAGAGAAAGAGATACAAATTTGTCTTTTTGTTTGAGATAAGAGTTCCCCAGTGCCTTCAGCTCCATGGAAAGCTCTGAAAGACCCGGTGGCCATGTCTGCACTTGTGTGTGCAGCTGGTTTCGTAGCAGCAACACCTTCTGAGTTGCACTCAGATCTTGTCTTGGAGGAAACCAGCTAGTGAGCAATGCTGGGGGCATGATCAGCCCCATTTTCCCACACCTGTGAGGAGGAGCGGTGCAGTTCAATGCACAGCAGCCACCATTACCTCTGTTAAGGGCTGTGGTTGTTCCTGCTGGTTCCATGATGTGGAGGTCAGGGGAGGCCAGGCTTTCTGTCCCCCATGCCAGCCCCCATGCATATTGTCCTCTTATCCCTTCCCCAGTGCTTGGCAAGTCACCTGCCAGCTTCTGCCTTTCCCCTTGGCTCCCTGTCCTGAATCTCCCGCCTGCCCCTTCGCTGGCACATGGAACCCGCAGCTTCTTCCCTGGCTCACATGGGACCTGGAAGGGGCTCAGCCTGTTTTCCCAGTCCAGCACAGTTACCAGCATGGCTTTGCAAGCTCCAGAGGCAGAACCTGTTCTTATGCTCCATCAGCTGCAAATAGCTCCTAGTCAGGAGCTGGCCGTCACTGAGGTACGTGGTAGAAGACGCTAGGAAGTGTACCATTTGTTTCCCTGACCAACTCTTCCTGTGCTTTTATTTTTTTTTAGAAGTGTGTTTCAGCCTCTTTAAAACAGGAAAAATAAAGGTAAGGGAGCTCTTGCAAGACTTGTTATTTTAATCTCTTGGTTTGACAAGTGCAGTTTTTGTGCTCCTGACACTATCGTCCACCTGTTGTCTCCATATAAGAAGAGAACTAGACAGATAAATTCAGTTGTCTCCTGTGAGAAGCTGCACAATGTCTGATTCCTCTCCTAGCATCATCAGTGCCCCCGCTCCATGGCTGCTGCCACCAGCTCATGCACCACAGAGAGCACGCACAGGGGAAGGGAGGGTGAAGCTGCACCCAGGGTAAACAGGGAGAGCTGCCCTGGGAATAGTTGTCTCCATGAAGTGCTCATGCTTGCGATGGGGCCCGTATCCCAGCCCAGGAGGTCCTTCTCTTGGTCAGCACTGGAAACACAGACGGCAAGTGTGGAGTTACTGTACAAAATGGGCCACATCTCTTGGGAATCTCAACTTGATTCTGCCTTTGTATGTTATAGGATTTCTCCAGCTCTATCAGTAGTCTTTGTCTTGCTACAAATGATGATTAAGAAGCTCACTAAATCCTTCTGGATTTTTGTATCCAACCTTTTTAGAAAAAGACCGTTTTCTAGTCTCCAAATTATGCCAGTTATTTGCCTGAGTATGCTAGAGCTGACCCTTACATGTCCTGCACTGATGGACAGAATAACTTATTTTTCTACATCAATTATTGTGGTTTCATTTTCTTGAGCTCTTTACAGTCTTCCCTCCGAAAACTGATTCTTTCTCTAAAGTCTTCTCTTTGTGCTGGGGTAAATTATTCTTTCTGGGACTCTTGCCTGCTGCTGCTTCTGTTTCTGTTAAATTATACCACTCTGTCCTTTCTTCTGAGTTTTCTGGGGCATCTCTGCATCCCTTCAGGATATGGCAACCGCTAACAAATCACATCTTTTTAAGGAAAGATGAGAAATCAAAGAAAAGAAAAAAATAAAAAGGACCGACCCACTTCCTGCTGCTGCTTTCCTTTTCATCGAGAGAAGAGATGAAATGGGGGTGTGAACGAAACTCTGCAGCTCTTCTTTCCTTACACAGATTAAGCTGCAAGCGTGACTGGGTACTAAGCCAGTATAAATCGGCTGTAAATGGGGGTATAAAATTGCTGTGGTTTAACTCAGTCAGTTTACACCACATGTAAAGCGAATTGTGTTTGCAGGCAGGACCTGTGTCGCTTCATCTTCGTGTAGGGTGGCTAACAAGCTCCCGAGCACTGCGTGTCCTCTCCCCTCCCGTCACGGGCGCCTGTGCTGCTGTTCAGCGCTGCCTTCCCCGTCCCCAGCTGCGATGGCAAAAGGCACGTTGGAAAGGCCGGGGAGAGCAGCATTTCCCTCTGTTTTCTCTTTGCAGTGGGTTTGGAAACGGAGGACAAAAGCACCCCTGTCCTCGGCTTTGCTGAGCCAACAGATGCCCTGGGCACAGGGCAGAGCCCGCTTTGCCGGTAGCCACCGGGGCCGTCTGCCTCCAGCCTCCAGCACGTGCTGCCTCCAGCGTGTGCCGCCTGTCCGTGCTGGCAGCGACGGGCACCTCGGCTTTCCAGCAGAGCCAGCCTGTCCTGGAGGGCAGGGCCCGGCCCCCCAGGCTGGAGGGGTTTTCTTGATCGCAGCCTTGTGAAGTCTCTTTTTGACACCGGCCTTGATGTCACACTGCGCAGAGGAACAGGCGTGCTGCTCTGGAGTCAGGAAGGAGCCAGAAAGGTGGTTTTGTCCCTCCGGGCGTTTCTTGAGTGAGGGGCAACAGTCGTGCACAGACCTGCCTCCGGTCAGCGGATGGGAATTTTTCTGAAATGTGCCCCTCTTTGGACACACTGCACAGGGCAGGGGGGTGGTGATACCCCTGGCTAATCTGTCGCAAACAAATGACCGACTCAGAAGTTAACCACCGGGTTCGAAGTATCCAAGCTGAGCCCTTATTTCAGTGTGGAACCTGAGTAATTTGAGCAGATGATTTACTGCTCCTCCCACTTTCCTCTTTCCCAGGATTAAAAAATCAAGAGGGGAATTAGGGCCTTTATCTCATTTTTTACTCTTGAGCACTGGGCAGATTTTCTCTGATCTGTTGGCACAAAGTGCATTTATAACCTACAGCAGAAGTGAAATTGGAGGGCTCAGACGAAATGCTTGTTTGCTGAATGAAGGGGCAGGCTGCAGTCTTGGAGCTGTAGCGTGAGGGGGGCTTTTCATGCTCCGCCTGCTCTTGCAGCTTTACTCTTCTTGCCGTAAGCCAGACCTGACTGGACATTTGCTAGTATGCCAGGCAGAGTGCCGCTCTTCCACAGAGCTTTTATATTAAAAATTGTCTCCTGGTTTCAGTGGCAGTCCTTCTGCTTTCTTCTGTGCCTCTTTGCCTTTGAGAGAGTGCGGAGGTAGTCATATGTCTTTATTTAATCAGCTGGATAAGTGCCAAATAGCTCCCAAGGTGAAAAATAAGGTGCTTTTGTGCTCCCGGGCATGTTTGCCTGTAGTGGAACAATGGTCCTGTCGTGTAATGAGCCGAGTCAGCGTGGGGAGAAAAAATTATATCCCCCTTCAGACTGTCAGCCCTGTTATCCTTCTGCACACTGACATGTTCACCAAGCTCGGGCTGGCTCATGCGTAATGGCCTTTATTGAGGCTGTGAAATGATGGGTTTGGGTTTTATTGTATTCTGCACTCTCATCTGATTTTTTTTTTTCCCCTCTCTCCCAGATCATATGAGGAGGGGCTGAACATATACAGTCTGGCCATGGCTGCAGAGCTGAGATGTATAAATTTACCCACAGAGCGTTGCCGCTTTTGCATCACCGCCGCAGCTGGCATCAGCCCTGCTCAGTGTCAGCACCAGTGCCCATGCGAGGAGCCGGGGCTGCGGGGTGCCGGTGGTGGGGGCACGGCTGTCAGCGACCCTCCTGCAGAGGGGCTGCTGTCAGCCTTCAGCACCCTCGTGTCAACTAAGCTTTACGTTTAAATGTGCCAAGATAAAGAAATAGATGGTTGGTTCTGCGCTGTCGAGGCTGGCCCTGTTGCCTGGGTCAAGGTGAGAGGACAGGGCTGGCTGCAGCTCACAGCTGCTGGGGGCCGGATCCTGCCTGGCCCCCTTCCCGCTCAAGGCTTGGCAGCAGCCCGCAGGGAGGGAGGAAGGAGGAACTGTGGTGCTGTGGTTTAAAGCGCCTCTGCCTGCTTGGCATTTTCATTGCTTTCATTTTTTATTTTTTTTTTAATATATCTCAGTTGCTGCAAGGGGAATGTCTTTCCCTGGCTGCTTTCAGGGGAACCCCCTCTTTTTCCTCTCTCTCCTCCACATTACTTTGGGTCTCTTTACGAAGCATTTTTCCCTGGCCTCCCCTGACCCTTTCCTGTCGGAGAGAGGAGTGTTTCCCTGAAGTTGGCCAAAGGCTGATGGTGTCTTGGTGAGTGGAGTCTGGGCTGCGTTGGTGGGGGAGAGCAAAGCGGGGTCAGCACCCCAGCTCCTCCTGAAGGTTAGGCATGCCCTGGAAGCCAGGCTTGGCATAAATCCGGGGCTAAGCTCTGCTCTTCTTGCTTTATCTAGCACATCAAAGGTCTCTGTTAGTTTAACAAGAACCAAACCCATGTGGGGTGCTTCCGGATCCATACTGCCTCTCTGAGGCAGAGCTAGTGTTTTCTCCTGCACCTATTCCTTGCAACAAATTACTTGGAAAGTGGAAGGTTCAGGTGCGTGCCTGCTGCCCCAGCTGCTCTGCTGAAAGTGTGTGGGCCCTTTGGGGGCGGGGGGGAGAATTAAAAAGTGTTTCTTTCTGGTGAGATATGATATATCACTTAAAAACTCACTGCTATAGTGAAAGAAACCCATGTGTGCTCTGAGTCCTGTTAGGAAAATCCCCTTCCCAAACTATTATATCAATCAGTCTTTATAGTAGTGTATTGTATTAAGTGTATTAAATTTGTTAATGTGTATTAATTCACATTATACACTGTAATGTAATGAGGTAGTTGAATTTTACTGGAGACTTTGGTATTGTTCATCCTTAAATAAAACAAGCTAAAGGACAGCCCGGCCCCAGAAATAAGGACTTTGCTTCTTGGAAGCCTAGAGCTGCCCATGAAGGCTAAAAGATACCCCTGGACAACCAAGATAACACCAGCATCCTCACCCTCTAACATGTCTTTGAAACCCTCCCAACATTGTCTGGCATCAGACATAAGTAACTATAGCAAGACTGACTCCACTGACGTCTGGATCAGTAGCCAAGCAGCAAGAATGCTGCAAAACTATAGTTGCTTTGCAAAGTTTTACTCTGATTAATCATCAGTAGTGTGGATACTAGCGATTAGTCAAATCGTGCTGTACCTGAATGTTTGACAGGTATAGGAACCCTGTGTAAAACCACATTTGGGGTGCCCCAATTTGGCTGGGACAATTTTCGTGACAGTCCTTACCCTTCCTGGGGACTTGAGTAGACAGTGACGATACAGATCGGTGCCTGCAATGCTTCGGTGAGGCCAGTGGCATCCAGAGCCTGCCATAACCCTGCCAGCCCCAACCCTGCCAGCCCCAGGCATAAGGTAGCAAACCTCAACGTGGCCAGTTGCAGGGTCCGTGCAGGGCTGCATCATCCCAGGCCTGTGGGGCAGCGGCATCCAGGACCACACGGGTGCTGGGCAGCTGTCACCTGCCGTGACACTTCAGACTCCCAATGCAGGCCAAAAAGTGCTGTGCTTGCAGAGGTTGGCTGGGAGGTGCGCTGGCCCCTGGGGCTGTTTGCAGCTCTCAAACTCCCCCAGCAGCCTCACGGGCAGACAAGAGAGCACCAGAGCACTGTGCCAGTGCTCCGACAGTCTCTTTTCTGCCCGTCAGGCTGCTGGGGGGCTTTGACAGCCGTCAGATGCCTGTGGCTAATCTCGCTTTCAGGAGAGGCAGCGAGGAGGAACGGTGCCGATTTATTCCCTTAGACCGAGCCTGAGCTCACCCGCCGTTGTTTGTGCAACGTATTGCAATGTGCCCAACCCCTCCTTCACTGGCGGCGCTGGCTGGAGTACCTGCTGGTCTCCAAACGTCACCAGGCTCCGGTTATAAAGCACAGGCGATAGAGCATCTCCCCGGCTCCATCTCTCCGAGAAGTGCATCTTCGAGAAGCGAGCCATACGCGGGGGGAAAGATGTTTTATTCAGGTATCCTGACAGAGCCGAGTAGAAAAGAAGTGGAGATAAGGGAAGCGGCATCTCTCCGCCAGCAGAGGAGGATGAAGCAGGCGGTTCAGTTTATTCACAAGGATTCTGCAGATCTCCTCCCTCTGGATGGGCTGAAGAAGCTGGGGACTTCAAAAGATACTGTAAGGCTTTATTGTGTTTACTGGAAGGAGACTTAAGAAGCTGGTAGGGCAGTGTCTATTTTTTTTCTTCATGCAATTTTTCTGTTAGGAGGAGAAGTTGGTTGCTTGTGGAAATTGATTAAAAAAAATCAGGCTTTTGTATGTAAAAGGAAGGGAGTAGAAATATGATGCTAGTTATCACCAGGGTTGCTTTTTGCTAGTAGGTGCTTTCAGATGCCTGGCACTTGGATCTAAAAGTTTTTGATTTTTTTTTTTTTTTTTTTTTACATTTACATGAAAATGGGATACTCTTTTCAGTACAAAAATCCTCTCTGAATCAGAGTAAATCAAAATGGCTTCATATAATACATACATATATACACATATGTTTGTGATGCATATATATGCACAACATATAATCATAAAAGATTCAGTAAAGTGCAGTCACTGGTACTTCAAAATATAAAACTGCCAAGATTACATCCTGATAAAGGCTTATGCACATATAGTTTTTTTAAAATGAAGATACATAATTCTAGGTTTTAAATATTTACATATACAATGATCCATGTGATCCTGTAGCTGACAGACAATATTCTTCACCATGTCCAGGGGCTGGAGAGCATTTCTAAATACTAACGTGCACAAATGTTTGAGCTTTCTCTAATGGGAAATGATACTTAAATGTAATACCAAAGTTCTGATGTAAGGAGCAAAATCTAGAAAATATATCCTACCGAGGAAAGTTCCTTTACTTTTTTTTCCCAATCGTTGCAAAATTCTTGCATTTTGTAACACACAATATTTGCTTTTTTCAATGCTTGATACAGGTTCATTGAAAAAAGTGAATCTTTTTATTTTTAGTGGCGTAGTTTTGTTCTTCCTGCTCGGCTGGGTTAGGCTTGGCTCTGCCTGGCTGAGATAAGTGGAATGAGTTGGCTGTTCTCTGCAGTGTGCATGGAGGTGATTTTTTTGACATCCCAAATGTTTTGCAGTTGTAGGGAGTGAAGGTCCTGCCCAGGGAAAGGCTCGGAAGGAGCTTTCCTGGGTCACCATTGAACAGCAGCTCTCCGTTGGGGAGCTACAAAGTGCCTTTCAGAGCGTGGTGGTGGCGTTATTACTATTATCTGCAGAGTCTAAATAACGTGTCATGGCTCAGCGACCCACAGCGTGCGGGGCTGAGACCCTGATGACAGGGGTTTCTGCTCTGCTCAGAGGAGAGAGGCAACAAGTAGCAGAAGCCAGGGGCACTGAGCACTGAAGTCCTTGTCCCTGCAGCAGCGAGGACCAGGCTTGGCCCCGGCACCAGGGGCAGAGCATGGGGCTCCTTGCCATGGTCCTGGTCACAGAAACGTCACCCGAGATTTCCTCCCTGCTCCTGTGCCCATGCCAGCTGAGCCGTGGCTGCAGCATCCCCCCTGCTGCACCCACAGCCCCTGCAAGGAGTGTCCGCGTGGGAGGGCTCTCTCCAGGGATGTGCCAAAGCCCTGGGGAGGTCCACAGCTCCTGATCCCCTCCAAGGACAAAAAGGAGGTGTCTCATGGCAGAGGCACGCTGCCCACCCTGGCTACCCTGGCTGCGGTGGGTCTCCGGCTGGGGATGGGGTGAGAACCGAGCTGGTATGGGCCACCACACTGCAAAACCACCTTGTCCCCACACCACAGCGAGGGGTGATGGGACAGTGGCCGCATGTGGCCAGGGCTCGCCTTGGCCACAGCCTCCTGCCCCATGGGACATAGGGGGAGTCCCCAAAGCGACAGCACTGGCATGTGCTCAGGCCTGTTCCTGCAGCCCCAGAGAAGATGCCATGAATTTCAGAGTTGTTGCAGTGGGTCGTGCTGCAGCGAAGCAATGCTGCCAGCACTGCCACGGCCTCACCTCACATGGCTGGGACGGCAGTGAGCATCGCTTTAAGAGGACCCACCATGTCTCCCCGGTGCCGTGGCTGCCTGGATGTCACAAGAGTTGTCCCCAGGAGGAGTGGGAGATCATGTATCTCTGAGACTGGAGAAGCACCAAGAGCCCCTGAAATGTGGGACCCCACCTTGGCATGGCCCCAAACCGAGAGGTCCAGGTCCAGAGGGGTTGAGCTGCACTGTTAGGAGGCCCAAGGCATCAGGGGTCTTTGCCCACGGTGTTTGCACGCCTTTCTTGTGAATAACTGCACACCTCCTAACAAAGCAGCACATTTTTGTGTCTAAAGCTGCGTGACAGCTGTGGTGATGTGGGTGGAAGAGCTTTTGACGTGACTGGCATTATTAATGCAGGGTTTCCCGCGGGGGTTTTCCAGCGGCCTCAGCAGGAGAAGAGAGGAGATGACAGCTCCCCAGAGATGAGGACAGGTGGGGAGAACAGACCCTGTCTGTCAGGGTGACAGCTGGCAGTTGACCACTCCGATTTTGGGGGCAAATCCCCTTCCTTTTGGTCGCAGTGCAGGGGGTGCCGTGCACAGCGAGGCGGCAGCAGGTCACCGGGGCAGGTGTGCTGGCATCCCCCAGCTTGTGTGTCGTTGCTCGGCTCCTGAAGCATCTCTCCTGGTGATGCCCATATAGGCAGGTTTGATAAATACTCGTTGGAATTACCTATGTTAAGTCTCTGATATTTTTCAGTGTATTATTCTGGGTTGGACCGAACTCTTCTAGCTGCTCGCTCCCTTTACGCATTCCACTTTGTTTGCCTAGTATAAGACCAAACTATAGCATAGCACACATTGGACTTGGCAAATGTAGGGCTGGATATACAGAGCAGAAATGGTTTTGTTTTGATGCCTCACTATTAGCCTCCCCCCTGAAGCCCAGAAAGCTGGCATGAGGTGGCTGTTAGCTGGGATTTGGGCTTCCCAACACCGTAACTGTGACCCCCTGCCTGACTTGGGCAGGGTGTGCTGGCCGTTGGCAGCTCCTCCTCGCGCTCTGACATGTCGCCCTCGCCCCGAGAGCCGCTGGACTGGTTTGGAGGGGCTTTGCCTGAAAGAGTCCCGTATCACTTCACAAGCTGGGAAACAAAGTTATGAATAGTAACAAACAACAAAAAAAAGCATTTCCCCCTCCCAAAATGCCCTCAGAGCCTCCCCTGGGTGCCCCTCAGCGCGGGCCTGGGCGCCCCCATGGCCCCGTCCCCTGCTCCTGTAGCTGGTACAACATTGCAGTTAATTGCAGTGCATTCATTTTTCCCCCTTTCCCACTGTGCACTCCCCAGAGTTTGTTGTGTCTTGGTTAAAATGCAAAAAACTTTGATGTTACGTGCACTGTCTTGGTCAGAGACCTGGCCGCTGCCTGGGCACCCAGGGGGCATCTCTCATCCCACCTCATCCCCCTGCAAGAGGGGCTGACAGCACACAAGCACAGGCTGCTGGTAGAAGAGGTGAATTTGGATGAAGGATGGGAAGAAGAGAGAGAAATTGGTTATTTCTTGGAACGACCTCCATTGGTGTGTTAAAACACCTTTTTTCTACTGTCTAGGTACAGAAGAGAGGGCAAATCTCCTTGGGGAGGGGAGGAGCTGGCATCTTCCCTGACTTTCATCTCCACCTGAGTGAAACTGTTGTTGACAGGTCTTGTTATTCCCACATCTAGAAGCCAAAATAGTGGGAAATCTGCCAGAGAGATGGATGCTGCAAGCTGCAGCGACACACTTGCTTATAATTAGAGAGGAACAAAACTGGACAGAATTATTTGTGGCTTTGACAGACAGTGGTAAATAGGTTCAGCAATAGCTGGTGTCTCCACTCACTTCTTTTAGGTTTCTACTGTGACTTTTTAGGGGATTATAGGTTTTTGCAAAGTCTCAGGGGTGGAAAGGGAGATATGGAAAAAATCCTGGTTTGTATTTATATTGTGCTGAATGATACTAGGAAATAACTTACTTTTTTTCACTTACACAATGGTATGTAACATTTTATTTTTTTATAAAACTTTCAACAGTTTTGTGCAATGCATAGAAAGACAGTACCAGATAATCTGGGTTACTTCAAACACTGGTCCTGGCTGTGTGGCTGGCCCACACTGGAGGGGGAACACGGCTGCCTTCCCCATCACTGTCATAGGGAGGTTTTCCTCCTCTCCCCCTCTCCCAGACATGGTCTCTTTGAAGTTTTCCAGCAAAATGTGCATTTGCAAATGTCCCCTGGCATATTATCTGTTTACCAAGTATGTATCCATCACTTGAGTCATCTCCGTGACTAACATCCCTCACTCGGTTGCACATGAGAGTCAAGGGAAATACCAGTTAAAGCAAACTAATTAATAGCCTAAGACAGGATGGTGCTTCAGGGAACCTCTTCAGCCCCCTCTTGCTAGATTATTTCTGTATTGGAGCACAATGTAAGCACATTTGTCCCCCCAAAGGCAGGATTCACTGCGGCTTTCAGAAAAGCAAGCATCAACAAAAGACAGTCCTGTTTGTGGTGGTAACTCGTGTTCACTGAGTGCTGGATTTTTTCTTTTTGGTGATGGATCCCATATAGGATTCATAAAACCAGGGCCTGAGAAAATCCACATATGTAACTGGTTAATGATCCATAGAAGAACTTGTAGTAAAAAAATTTAGGTTTAAATCAAGGGTAGATGACAGTTAAAATACCAACGATGAGTGTGCTGGTGACTTGTTCTTCTCCAGCCTGTTCTTTCAAAGGTATTTGGCAACGTGATTGATGCCAGGCATATCAGAAGAGCACCCAGACTGTCCCGGATGATGCTATTCAGAAATTTGTCTCGGTCCTAGCTGAGCAGGGCTGGGCACGAGGAGGTGACCACTGTGCGACAGGCTGTCTCCAGCTGGAACTTCACCCATTGACTTCTCCAGTCCCCTGTCCCCTCATTTGTTTTTTTTTGATGATGTGAATAATTAGTCCTCCAGATGTGTTCCTGAGTTGCAGGCAAATATAAAGGGTAAGAAGGACATGCCATCCGCTGTCAGCAAACCCTGACTTGCATTTTTGCTCAGGTGAGGAGCCTTGGACGCGATCACAGTGCTGACTGTGCACCTACGGCTTCTGCCTCATATAAGGGAGCCATCGCTTCCAAACTGCTTTGCTCGTCCCTCAGCACAGGGTCCGTTACTAGTGGAGCCAGTCTGCCTGCCTTAATCTAGTTAAGTAATACTGGTTTCTGCTGTTCAGTCTTACTGGGAAGGCACTGGTCACCAGAGCAGTGCTGGAGCTTTGTCACTTTTTGAGCGTGAAGGAGACAGCGCAATGTTGGATCTGATTTCTCCCCGTCGCTGGGAGTGCGGCTATGTTACCACCTTTACACAGGACATATTCTCTAGCGTGCTGGTCAGACACAGCACAAGCAGCCGACAACGGTCATGAAATTTTGTTTCCTTTCAAGTCACAGGTTGTATGCAGAAGTAAGAACAGTGAAAAGTGGGGAAAAAAGGAGATTACATGTCCTGGTGACCACTGGTGTTGGCAGCATCTACCCGATCTCATCAGCCTAGTCCAGTTTAACCGCCCATGTTACGCCTACAGCGGGATCTGAAGCACTAATATGGTTGCAGTTATTTTAGGATGATGCCAAGTTGCATTAGCCTTTTGTAAGTGCTGTTATTTAACATGCTGCACAGATTATTTTAAAGACGAGGCACTGTGCACAAGGGTGCACGCTGGCCAACTCAGGCAACCATGGCCCTTTTCAAAGTTACCCTGATCCCATTGAAATTCCCTCAGGATGAGGAGGTTTACTGGTTTAGATGTCTCTGCAGACACACAGGCATATTTAATACGAATGCAAAAATTCAGGAATAAGCAAGTAAGAAGGTCTCACTGTGGACAAGCTAAAATCAGAAGGAAAGGGCACTAACGGAGGGGAGATTAGCTGGGCAGAGAAATGAGCAGATAATCAAGCAGAGTCATTTCACCTCCAGCAGCGTACGTGCATCCATCCGTGATGAACATTAAACATAAAAAGGCTTTTGGGAAAGCAGTTGGAGGAGATTTTGAGAGGCAACATGCTTCTCACAGAGCAAATGGAAATGATAGAGAAAGTGAGAAGCTGCTGTACGAAGCGTTGGGGGCTCCCAGGGGAATACCTACTTACCTAGCTCAGATGATCTTACCTCTCCCCCTCTTCTCCTTTCCCTCCCCCAGCGTGGCACCCAGGATCGGTCCCTTTACTCACCCTTACCAGCTAAATACAAATGTGGAGGGAAGAGAGACACAGGGCAATTTTAGACCAAATTCTGATCTAAAGGCCAGACCAGGTCTGACAATAGACACCATCTGTAGCTCTCTTCTTGCAGTTGTGCCTTGTTCACTCGCACCTGTAAGAGCCAATGCACAGACACCCAAATCAGCTTCTTAAAATCTGGGTCGATTCATGCAAAGAGCATCGCTGCCGGTGGAGGGTGGACAGGGGTATTTCCCATGCCAGCAATGCCAGTGCTCAGTGAAAGCATCTGCGTTCATTCAGCAAGTCCATACACCTTTTTCATACTTAGGTGGTGCGTGTAATTGGAAAGGTAATTTGTTACCTCTTAACTTTTCACATCACTGCAGAATTCCTGATATCCTGTCAACAGATGAAGGCAATTATGGCTGAAACACCAGCTTGGAAAAGCCTGACTTGTTTTCATTCCTACATGAAATCAAATCTTGAACTTGAGTTCAGAAAAAGAAAGGCATCCCTCCAAATTCTGGTTAATATCTTGAAAGGATTGCCAATACAAAGTACTTCTCTTTAGTCAAAGTCAGGTAAGCCAGAGCTGGCAGGAGAGCAAACAGATGTAGGCTAGGAAGAGTACGTGTAGTCTGGGAATCGGGGAGAGTGAGACTTTAGGGCATCCCTCCCGCGAGAGCAGCGCTGGCCTGCGGGCACCACAAGCAGGCTGGCGATGCAGGTCACTTCGTGGCTTTCCTGACTCACCCTGCTCTTCTGTGTGTGTGTTTTTTCTTAAAGCAACCACATAATATCCTGCAGAAGCGCCTGATGGAGACAAATTTATCAAAATTACGAAGCAGCCGAGGCAGCTGGACTCCTAAGAGCGATATCTCAGCACAGACCAACAAGCTCAATCAAACCAAACTGGGCAGCTCAGGAAAAACAGAGGATGAGGAGCTCATAGTGGTGAGCTGCCAGGTAATAGTCCCTCCCCAGCCTTCTGGGTTTTTTTCCCCCAAATTTTATTTCTGACATCCTCAAGCTGTAGCTCTTGTTCTCCATGTTTCCCAGTTAGGGTTGCAGTCCACTGGGGCTGTCACAGCTGTGGGTTTGCTCTCCCTCTGCAGCTCAGGGCTGCTGTGGCACCCCACGGATGCCCGCCTGCGTATCACAGAGAAAACTGGTCTGAGGGATGTCTTCCCTTGGACATCAGGGTGGAGGGAGTAGCCAGGCTGGGGCAGCATGCTGAAACGCTGAGGAGTAATTATCCATGGCAAATCCCTGTGCTCACAGCCTATTTGTTTTCCTCAAGTGCCATCCCTCTTTTCTTTCCCCAAGACTAATTTCATATTTCTCCTCCTTACCCCCATGCTCTTGTATTTCCTGCTCTCCACAATATCCCCTCCTGCCTGGGGCTGCCCCTTCTGCTCTCTGCAGGGGCAAATGCTGCCGGGAAGGGCTCAGGACCCAACACCATGTTGCTTAGTAGTACCACCTTATTCAAAAAGCAGCTCAAGAGCCAGCTCCTGGGTGCCTGGGGTGGACAAGATGATACCCTGCAGGCACTGAGCTTGCGGTGGACCAGGAATGGGCTGGTCGGAGGAGATGTTGGCATTTCAGCAGGGACCAGTGTGTGCTGCGCTGGACACCCTGCGCTCATCCCTCATCCCATGCATCGTCTCCCGTCTCTGCTTGCTCTTGCAGTGTGTGGGGAAGGAGCTGAAGGCCGTGGTGGACACCGGCTCGCAGCACAACCTCATGTCGTCTGCCTGCCTGGACAGGCTAGGGTAAATATCCAGCTGGATTTCTGTTTTGTGAGAACTCGTGGCACCTGGCAGCACAGGCAGTGCTCTGGACCTGGGGCTTCGCTCACACCAGTGGTCGCCATTCGGGAAGGGAGAGCTTTGGGCTGTGCCTGGGCAAGCCCCTGAGCCTCCTGTTACAACCAAATCCTGGCTTATTCTTAAATGCCCTTGCAGGGAGCTTAAATAGAAAGCCACTTGTACCAACCTATTCACCTCTGAGTAAATCTCTTCAGAGAGTTGGATGTATTTGTATTTTTTCAGTGCCTGCCTGTTTGTCATTCAGTGCCTTGTGAAATAGCTGGAACCTCCCCGGCCTTCTGTGTCCCCGGGCCAGGCGTGGGGCTGGGTCAGCCCAGCCCAGCCCTGCAGGTCCCCGCTGCGGGGCAGGGACCTGGCTGCTGGGTGGGCTCCCGCTGGCGGCTGCAGCACTGCTGGCCCCAGCACCAGGTGTAAAGCAGCTGTGCAGTTGCATACACGCATGTGCTTGGAATTTGGTGTCTGATGCTACGCCCAATAACAAATTTCTCCCGGTTGAAGGGAAAGGAAGTGTATTTACATAGTGTTGGAGAGCTGACTGCCAGCCATTTGCAGCAAAACCCCCGCTGATCTCCGAGGAGCAGGATCAGGCATCAGCTCACAGGGTATCAAGGAGATTTTGGCACTTTATTCCCATGGAGTCATTGCTTTTTATCACCGACTTGCAGTGATTACGCAAAAACCAATTGCAGTTGCTCCCTAAGCACTACTGCATGGCCCTGAATGAATGGTGCCTGTTTTCTGTCCAGACAGTAATTACTTCTTTGCACAACAGTGTTCAGTGGCTGGAAGGTGGCTGCACTTACTACAAACTTGTCACAAACTGTGGAGCTGCTCAGCCTAGCTTACGGATGCCAACAGTGCATTTGGAGGGGTCTCTTGCAAGATGCTGTATTGGCTACTCAACACGTCTGAGTTGCACAGCAATGCTCTGTGATAGTTCGTCTGCTCCCTGTGTTACTCATGCATGTCCTGTGCAGTTTTTGCAGCACCAGTCTGCTTCAGCAGTCCCGCCCTTCAAAAGAGCGCTTAAGAAATAGGTTAGAGCCAGTTTCAGCTCTCAGGTTATGGGGATTCCCTCCTGATTTGAGCGAGCCCACTTTTAGCCAGACCACTGAGTAGCCATCAGCTGGAGAGCTGCAGTTAAAAGGCCCATGTCTGGAGTTACACCTGCCAGTGTAACTCACCAGCAATGACCGAGCTTTGGTTCCTGCTAGGTGGGACCTCACGGACACCGAGGTGTGCAGGAGCCACGTTGCACGTGCAGGCAGCCAGCACGGCCAGAGTGACACCCCGTCCCGCATGCGCTGCCAGCTCAGGCATGCAGCAGGCAGGGCTGCCTTGCAGGCAGCTTCCTGCAGCTCCTTTGCTGTTTGTGTTTGCGGGGACAGAAGCTAAAGCCAGATTAACAAAGCAGGTTAAAACCAGGGCTTTGATGCCTGGCTCACTCTGCCATCGCTGTGGTAGGTCCTGTGCGACAACAGGCACTGCTCCAGGACATTTTACTTCAAAGCAGTCCAGCACATGTGGCAATGAAAAAACATGAGTTTTGTTTAAATCTAGCCCTGGAAAGCAGCAGGGAAGAGGTGTGCTAGGTAATTTTGCTCTTGTTCCTGCCAGGGCAGGAGGCCTGCAGTGTGCTTTGCCAGGTGCTGCTGCCTGCAGTGGAGGCTCAGCCGCTCTCGGGACAGGCCCTGCTGCTGCGGTCTCTGAAGGCTCAGTGCCTGAAAGCAGCGTGTGCGTGCCCAAGGCACAGGCTCAATTCCTCCCTTCTTTTTTAAAAATCTTTTTGCATCTTGTCGTGGTGCCGCTCAAGCTCTTCCCCTTACCTCTGAGGAAAGCGGCTGGGTTAGCTCGCAGGTTGCTGCAGCGTAAGAAATGCCCTGCGGAGGTGTAGGTGCAGCTGTTACATGAGCAGCTCTGGTCACTGCACACTGCTGGGGACTTTCCACTTTCAAACCCAACTCCAAGATGTGTCACTGCATCACGCATCAGTGGTTCTCCTCACCTCGCTGCAGTTTCCTGGACGCCTTTCAGCCACGCGTTGCCCATGTGCTATCTGTCCGTCCTTGGGTCAGCCTCAGCTGTGATGAAGCGCTTCCTTGAAGGTGGCTTTACTCTGTCCCCCCCTGCAGCCTCTCTGCAGCTCTGGTCATGCCTGGGAGACCTGTCTGGGTCAGCGGGTGCTGGAGCGAGGAGCCATCTCCAGTTGTCTCTCGGGTCTGTTCAGGTCCTGGCTCCAGCGCTGTGGCCTCTGCCCTGCGGTGGGCACAAATGCGGGGAAACAAAGACCACGTGTCTTCCCTTGAGTGGATAGGGAAGCTGTTGGAGTTGACTGCACCCAAAAGAGCCACTCCAACCTGTCTCGGGCCACAGTAAAGACAGCTCAGGGCCAAGGAGCTCATAAACTACTTGATATGTTCCCAGTGCTTTTTAAGGCCAGTCCCTAAGGGAAGCAGTAGAGGGGATCCAGCTGCTTCTCTCTGCTACCTCTCCTGGTCCTTGTACCTGCACTAAATGGTGTGGGCAATCCCCACCCAAGTCCCGGGGCCTCTGCTTCTGCGGGGGGCTGGTGCCCCCCAGGACAGATGGACAGACACACACACACACGCACTGCTGCAATGCAGCTCAGCAGAAAGGTACTTCAAATAGCCGGAAAGTGATACAGCTTTTATCCGAGGCAGAGATCAGCACCTCGAACTGCCTTTCCATTAGATTCTCGTTCAGTTTAAAAGAGAAACTGAAGCTAAATAATTAATCACTGTTGTCAGACAAGTTCATGGGGCGTAGACAGAAGAAACGACTGTACCTGAGATATCCCTGACATACTTATTTCCTTTTCTCAGGCTGAATGTCATTGATCTGTCCCCATTTCCTCTGAATAAACCCAGCAGCAGTACCTGCTAACAAGTGTTGATTGGGCACGCTGCCCCGGCTGTGAGGCATGGGGACACGGTGTCAGCAGCTCCGCTGGTGGGAGCTGGAGTGGAGTATCCCTTCCTTACCCCCACACTGCATTAGAAGCAGTTTTAGATCAGCAGCTTCCCCAAGTCTTGAGGAAATGTAGGAAAAAAGATTCCTCAGGTAAGAAGCAAAATCCAGTAAGGACCTCTGCTTGGGGCAAAGGCTGACGCAGCCCCAGGGCTGTGTCGTGGGTCGTGCTATGGTCTGACATGGCTGTAGGCTGCTGGCTGTATGCAGAGCATCACAGAAAACCTGCCAAGACAGCAGCTTTCCAATAACAGCATGATAATACGAGCAAGCTAAGAGCACTTCAGGTGTAAGTACCCTTCAAATGCCGTTTGCTCCTTGCCGGAGCAGCCGAACCATGGCCATTTCATGTCAGAGGTGTTTTCAATGCGCAGGTTAAAGGAACATCTCAAAGCACTCCCTGGCGAAGACGAGATGGTTTCATTGCCGTACAAGGTGAGAGTGATCGGCCAGATTGAGTGCCTCGCCCTCACGGTAGGAGCGGTCCCTGTGGAGTGCGCTGTCCTCGTCGTGGGTGAGTGTGTGTGCGCTCCTCTGGTCCTCCGGGTACGGGCTGGGGCTCTGCTCCCTCGTACCCCAGGGTGAAAAATGAAGCTTCGGACACATGTTAAAATTAAAATAGAAATACTGCTTTTCTGCAGCAAAAGTCCCTGTTTGGCCCTTTGGATGGAAGGAGGGAGGGAGGGAGGATGTCTTCAGCAGGGCTGTGCTGGCAGCTCTGCCGTGCTGATGGAGCGACCACCACGTCTCCCTGCAGGCGCATCCGCCTGCCCTTGTTTGATCATGTTCCCCTCCGGAGTAACTCAGTCCCTTTATAAAAAAGGGGTTTATTTAGCAGAGCAGCCATGAAGGAAGGATGGAGTCACTGACAAAAAGCATGGGAGAACATTTTGAATGTATAAATCTGAATGTTCCTATTTTTCAGAAGACAATGAGAAACCCTTCTCCTTTGGGCTGCAGACACTGAAATCTCTGAAGGTAGGGGTTTTCCAGCAGGGCTTTTACCCATGCTGGGGGAGCTGGGACCACTGTGGATTGCAGTTTTCCCTCTTACCTAAAGGCATTTTTTCTCTACAGTGTGTCATAAACATGGAGAAGCACCATCTCGTTCTGGGGAAGACAGACAGGGAAGAAATCCCGTTTGTGGGCAGTGGCAGCGCTGCGGCAGGAGAGCAGTAAGTTGGCTGGGGAGGTGAGCTGCGTGTGCACCGCTGAGCCTGATGGCGTTGCCCCCCGGCATGGCCACGCAGGGGCCCCCAGACCCTCGCTGCAGGCAAGCGAGAGCTCGCTGGCACTGGCAGAAACTGTTTTCATCAGCTCATTGAGTTTTGAAACAGAGTTTTGAAACTCTGGCTTTTTCAGCAGCCTTTTTCAGCTTTTGCTGCTTTTTTTCCAGTGAGCATTGTACAGCAAAGGGGGTGTCTGAAAAGACACGTCCTGGGAAATGCCTTAGGAAATGTACTTTTTGGAGGTCACTAGGAAGACTCCTTGAGCGCTGCTTTGAGAGTGTTCCCAAACAAACCTTTTTCTGGAAAATATTTATGAAGCAAGGCAAATAAACCCACATGAATGTTTTCCAAGTGCAGGAGAGAGAGATCCTGCCTGGAGATAACAGTGTTGCCACTTCTTCCCCTGTTGCCCCCGCTGCCCTCCTGCCAGCTGCTCCTCATGTCCTGGACTTTTTCAGCCTTATCTCCCTCTAGAAAGAGAAATCTGCGCTGTCCGCCCCGGTACGTCCTAGACGTGTGTAGCTTGTGATGGCTGGCTCTGCAGTCAGGCAGGCAGCAGGCAGGGCAATCCCCTCCTTCCAGGCGCTGTGCAGGGCTCCTCCTCACTGAGCATTGTGAAAAACAGATGTATCACTGGCTCCTGCCTCTGACTTATGGAACCGGCAGGTGCCGGGTGCCTGAGAGGGGGATTTGCACTTATGTGCCTCCCCGGCTTTGCGGGCAGCGCTTGTGGTTGCTCAGCGATGAGTGCTGCAGACACAGCCATGTAAAAAACATTCGCTCACTGCCTAAGAAAGCATCTCTGGCAAATGATGTAGGGCAGCACCTTCTTTAGCTGCCTGTCATGACCAGCCGTGGTCATTTTGGACGTCCTGCAGCCCCCGTGCAGCTCGAGCCTGCTGTGCTGGGCACTGCCGAGCTCAAGGAGCCTGGGCGGGAGCGGGGAAGGAGCAGACCTTCCTCAGCTAATTGCATTTATGCTCCTTGGGGAGTACAGGAGGGATGTACGCCCTAGTGCAGGGGGTCAGGATGAGAGCCACATGCCCAGGACAGCCACCGGCCACCAGCGCTGCCAGCGCGTGAGGCCGGGCAGCGCCTGGTGCAGCACCGCAGGCAGACGGTGCTGCAGCGCAAAACCACAGGATGTTTTCCCTGCCTCCTTTGAAATAGGCGTGTGAGAGGCATGGTGTAGTTCTGTCGCCACTGCAGTGATGAATTATTTCTTGGTACTGTATTCAAGGCCAAATTTTGCTGCTTTTTTTCTTTTCATGAAAAACGCCTATTTTATTGAATGTCTTTTCCTTCCTGTTTCAGCAGTTTGGAGGCATAAAGAGAAATTGAAACACTATCCCCACACAAGAGCTTGACATCAAAGAAATCCTGTGCAGCTGTTCCAGATGAAACAGCAGCGTGCTGCTTTGAAAACATTTATACTAGGCTACAGCTTGAGTAGAGCTAAATGAAATCCTGTTCAGTAGCCAGTAATTGACAGATAGTGTCATGTTTATCTATGGGTTTTGAGAAACAAATGTGTGCTTATTTTCTGGACTTTTCTATATAGTGTCCTCTTTATTACAAACAGTTGGGAAAACCTTATGAATTTCTTCTGATGAGAAAAATACTTTTTATAGTGGCCTCGTATGAGTAATTGTATTTAGCTGTGATTAGAGGCTATCAGAATGAAGTTTTTATTAATGATTTTTCCAGGGGCTAAGCATTTTTATTCACTTAATTGATATTGCCACATTCAAATGGCCATTACCAGGAAGTTACTCAGAGTAAAATAACAATGCTAATACCACCTAGGAATTATAGCTCATCCTGTTAGCATAGTATTGTTGCCATGTAATTAGGGATGCAACTGCTGGCTTGATGAGAAAGAGCAATTACAGAATTATTAATGGGTTATAGGCTTCTCTGCAGTGGCGTGGCAGAAGCACAGAAACAGGGTTTGGGAGGGCTCCCAGGGTGATCTCCCGCAGCCCCCAGCTCACCGTGGGGCTGGTGCCAGCACAGGGGCAGCCATTGTGGTGCTGCCTCGCTGGGGCTCGAAACCCTCCGAGGAGGGATCCTCTGGGCAGGTCTCAGCTGCCTTCCTAGTGGGAGTAGTCAGGAAAATTAATCATCGTATTGAGCCAAAAAGCAACAAACAAGCACAAAAGTATGTTGTCCAGAAAGCAGCAGATACAGAACCTCGTTGGTATATCAGGAACCAAATGGCCCCAATGTGCCCTCGGTTCTCCCCTGCTGCCAGGACTGGTGCCTCCGCCTGCCCGCCCAGCACCCAGCCTGAAGCACCAGCAGCACCCGGGCTACACCCTGGTGCAGGTTATTGACTCCAGTTGGACTTCAGTGTTGCTGCCAGAAATGCCATATTTTTGATATCTATTTACAAATTGCCTGGGATCTTAAGTACAGCACTAACCTTGATCACCCTCAGGGCAGGTGGGAGTTTTTGCCAGGACAAACATTTCATTCGGTGTTACTCTCCTGTACCAGCAGGGCTGCTACTTCACGTGCTGCTCGCTTGCAGACCAGAACAAACATACGGCATTGCGTGGGGGATCCTGGCCTCGTACAAAAGCAGCTTTCTAGATTTTTAAAAGCTAATGGGAATTAATTACTGTCATCTGCTGAAGAGGCATCTTTAAAATTCCGAATAATATCCTTGTGATGTTGTGCATCTGCCAGTGGCCAGTCCCGCTGCAGCTGGATCTGCAAGGGCCAGCTGTGTGCTGCGGGAGCGCTGCTCCGGCAGCTCGTGCTTAGCAAAAGCCCTTTGGCCCCAGGCAGGCGCAGGCTGCAGCTTGGCTCAGCTGGGCTGCGGGGTCTCCTACGGGGTCCAAGTGGCCGCTCATGCGCTTAAGCCTCCCTGCAGACATTAATGCATTGCTCGCCCAGGCACCCCGTGGTGCGTAGCATCAGCCGCAAGCACCGACACCTACACTGGCATTTCCACTAAGGAAATGTCTCGACAGTCCTGGGCAAGGACCAGTAACTCTTGTCACCTCGTGGCCATCGGCTCAGGTCCGGAGCCTGTCCCACGAGCCAGGCTCCTGCCAGCTTTAGCCGGTCTGTGCCCAGTAATGCCATCTCATGCCTGCCATGGAATCTAAGCTGGAGCTTTATCTCCTGCAGTGGGTTTGAACCTCTTTTCAATATTGGGTATGACTAGCAAATCTGAACTATCTGTATTTTGAGCTATTTTCTATTTTGGTGATAAGTTTCAGTGCTTTCTCTACATACAGTATTTTATATAACACAGCTATATATATATATATTTACAGGGTTGGGCTGCCCAGGGCAGTCCCTCCAATGTGTTGTAGAAATATTTCACTAAATATGAAATATATTTGATTACTTTGTATGCTATGAGTTTGGTATTTTGGTACTTCTTTCTTTCTGTGCTTATTACTGTGCTAAATGTCAAATTAAATCTAAATAAAGTTACGTTGTTATTGCTGTTTATTTGCTTGTACCCTGGATATGCTGGTTATTCGTTTCCAGGGCACTTCTCTGTTGAGAACAGGAGTTCATTTCACTCTTTACCCTGGTGGGGCTCCACAGTGCTTTTGTGCTTCTGTCGGGAATTGCTATCGGACCGTACAGAGAGCGGCAGTGGAGACGCACTAACCGGGCAGGCTAAATGGCAGACGGCACTTGTGGTAAAATGTGAGTGTTTGAAATCCCAGCCTTTTGTTGCCATGCATCTCCCTCCCAAAGGAGGTGTGAGATCCTGCTTGTGCTGCTTCGAGTTTTACCCTTTGGAAAGCTGGGTTTGTTTCTGCCCTGTTTGGCTAGCTCGCTGGGGCAATGCCAGCCACTGTAGGGGAATAGGAAGGCAACCATAAACTTTATGAGGCTAGGAAAAGAAAGTGGTCAGAGCAAAAGATGGGTAAGGCATGCGTGCAATAGCTATGCGACCACAAACAGAAGAGCAGACATCAGGGTCTTCCCCAAAGCTTTGAATGTGGATTTAGGGGCTTGCTGTCTCTGCCCGGGTAGGCTTTAGGCTGCTTCAGCAGTAGTTGATCTGTTTCTTACTGATGATAAATTATCCTTTTACCCACTCAAAGTCCCACGGCAAAAACCATCGGTGGAGCAGCAATACTCCAAGCCCAGTAAAAGTGGCTCTCAGTGCTGGGCTGCCTTTCTCTGAGCACAGAAAGAAACCAGACTCCAGCAATAAAGTGGAGAAAAAATGAGGAGGATAAATGTACAGGCAAAAATAACTTCCTGTGCTTCCTGGAGCTGCTATGGGTTTCTAGACTTACTCAGACTGTTCCTGACGCTAGAGAGCAGAGTCCTAGCACATGCAAATAAAAAATCAATGGGCAAAATTTTGTCCCTTCTGCGCAGAGCGGGGCTAGCCCTGGTGCTATTGGCCTTTCAGAGGTGGCTCCTGTGAGCAAGATGCTCTCTAAGACAGGACAGCTGCTACAGGAGACAGGCGCTTGCCTCAGTCCAGAGGGTTTACAGACTATGGGAAGTAACATCAGATCTCTGTATCTACACAAGCACTTGAACGGCCACAGAGGTAAAAGATAAAGCAGCTGAGTGTTGTAGGCCAGCTCAGCAAGCTCTGGGTGCTTGCTCCTGCTTATCTCTAGCACAGGCGTGTGTCTATGCACCTTTGGCAACCTCTCCCCAACATGGGTTTGCAGGAAGCCTGGGCATGGCCCCTCAACAGAGGGACCAGCTGCCTCTTGGCAGGTGGCTGGGGGCAGAGAAGAGGGCAATGCCTGAAATGATCTGGGATGAGAAGGACTCGGGAGATAAAAAGGCAGCTGCGAGCGAATGTTATGAGAAGCCCCTGGGGTGGCGGAGGGTTTTGTTGAATGATTTATGCCCCAGCTGGTGACTGGTGTCATGCTGCAAACAAACATTTCACAGGTGAGGACAAGCACAACCGCCCGCGAGCAGCCTAAGGGAAAGTGACCCAGCTGCTCGTTGGCCAAAGGGCTGCCCAGCACTATTGCTTGTGCTCATGTAATCAGCAAAGCGTGGTGGGACAAAACACCTTCGCGTCCTCCAATGTCTTGTCTTCATTTTGGTCATGCCTAAAGCGGAAGACGTTAACAGGAGCCCTAGTGGATCCATTGCAGCGCTTCAAAAGCTGGTGGAACGTGCAGAATCTGGATGCTTGGGCTCCTGCAATTAAGACAGCTCATGTGACTAAGACATCAACACTCGCTGAAAACTTTAGAGATCTGGACAACTGGTGGAGAGTGGCTGTCAGGCTCCCAATTCATATTTCATTGTAAGTGATGCACCCGAGGCCATGCGGGCAGGCAGTGGCAGAGGAGGAGCACCCCCGGGGCTGCGGAGTGGGGTTCTCCCTGTGACCCCACCACCTTCCTCTCCACATCGGTCCAAGCAGTTACAGAGCTGACTGTCCAGTTTAACCCTTTCTGGGCTGGCTGCTGTGCAGCAGCACTTGCTGCTGATCCGAGTGGAAAGTCAGAGGACATTGTGAGGAGTAGCCCTATAGCAACATTACTCACATGCATTTT
The DNA here is from genome assembly GCF_034638445.1 of Ciconia boyciana. Classification (NCBI taxonomy): domain Eukaryota; kingdom Metazoa; phylum Chordata; class Aves; order Ciconiiformes; family Ciconiidae; genus Ciconia; species Ciconia boyciana. The sequence goes on from NC_132939.1 coordinate 13,390,263, forward strand.
GTATCCTGCTGAGATCCACCAACGTTTTTTCATTGCCTCTGCCAGCAGAGCAGCTGATGAGACAAGACCTGCTGGGGCGTCTCTCCACAACTATCTGCAGGGTAATCTGTTATCTAATAGTTCTCCAGGGAGGTCCTTTTTATGGGCTTTTCTGTTACTGTTTTGCTGATGATAATGTGATGCTCAACATGTTGTGAAAACAAATCTGATTCGTATGTCTCAGAAGCAAATAACTAGATGACTTATTTCAATATAAACGTACGTTTTAGGGCTGTACATTGCTTGGTTTATTTTATGGGGCAAACATCAGTTGAGGTCTGTATTGCTTTATCACCTGCTTGCTTAATAGGTGGAGGTGAGGTATTGGGTTTCCATAAGTTGAAAGTCTGCTCCTTTTTGTAATCTGAGTTTTCCATTTTTCTTTTTTCCATTTTTCATGGGCTGTGCACTGCTGGGGCTAGCTCAGCCATGTGCTGGTCTCCTCCTCCTCCTCCTCCTTTGTTAACAACCACATCGCTGACGAAAGGCTACAGACTCTGGAGATGACGCTGTAGGTATCAGTGACATTTCACTAAAGATGGCATTGCTGAAAAGGCAATTGATTTAATGATTTCGTTACTAGAGTGGCTCTGCCACCACTTCCCCAGGATGAGACTTCATCACTCTCAAAGTGGGTGTGAAGACAGTCAAAAACCTAAAAATACCGGGAGTTCAGGAATAACAGGAAGCCACAGGAGAACTAGCTGGGGGGACGCTGCAGGAACTTTCTCTCTTTCTTTTTTTGAATGCGGCAGGATCAATGCCCGGGGCTCGCGAGAGACCGATCAGCACAGTGGCTGCCCCTGCCGTGAGACGCGGTTGGACTTTCCAGAAAAGCATCTTGGCTCACACAAGGGGAAGAGGTGCAAAGCTACGTGCTCATTAAACGTAAAACTGCCCAGTATCCTAGAAACAGGTGGTGTATCTGCAGAAGGTAGGGAGCCCTTAATGCCGCTTCCGCCCTGCGTGTCTCGCCTCTGCTGTCCACGTGTCCCCCCCAGGCAGTGGCAGGGCCAGCACTGATTTACTGCTCACCTCCTTTCACCTCTCTTTCTCAAAGACCAGGAAAAACAACCTCCTCCCTGCAGTGGATGTGCAGACACTGCTACTGCGGGTGAGGAAACCACTACCACCCCGAGGTGCCTTCCCTGCCTGCGGGGCTGGCACAGCCTGCACTGGCCCCAGGCCCTGTGCCGTGGTGTCTGGCAGTGCCGCACTGCTGTTTGTGCCCGGCTCGGCTGGGCTGGCCCGTGCTCTTGCTGGGCAGCAGCCCCACGGGTGACATGGGGGGTGTGGAAACCCGGCGCCCTAGCTTGGTGGCAGAAGAAAGGCAGTGGTTGCTCCTCCCAAGGGATGAAGCGCTAAGAGAGGGCTGCCAGGAAGACTGGGGTGAGACCACAGGACCCAGCTAGCTACAAACTCTCTCTGCTGTAAGGCAATGGTAGGCAGGGCTGAGCACCATCGCGCACAGCTGGCCACCGCGTTTTCCAGGCGTTGCCAGCTGGGGAGCATCTCAATGGCAATGCTGGCAAAGGCAGTATTGAAAAATACTGCTTAAGGGAAAGAGCAATATTGAGACCTATGTTCTCAACAAGAAAAACAATGTATTTTAAAGCGTTGCTGTAAACCCCAGTCCTCTGTTCCTCCACAAACAGATCAGATGGAGCAAGGCGAGTGATCAGGCACTCGATGGCTGCAAAACACACTGAGTCATGGAGAACAAGGGCAAACAGGCTCCATCTGAGAAACTCTGCAACACCAGACGGCGCTTGCTATTAATTTTAAAAGAAAAATGTAATTGGGAGTGAATCATTGGTCTTCCCTGGATCACAAATCCAAAAAACACTTCAAAATCCCTGCGTGGAAGACAAAGCCCAGCATGAGTGCATTGCAGCCCAGAGACCTGGTTTTATCCAGGCCAATAGAGATCAGGACACACAAAAAACGATCAGGATTTTGCCACTAGCCTTTTCGGGTGCTGGCAGAGAAGGAGAAAACCCATAATTGGGCAAAATGTGACTTGGTGCTGGCATAACAGGGAAACTAGGTCTCAACTGTGCAGACGTCTGAGAATCCAGTGAAGTGGGTCTGCTGTGAGTGGTGCCCTGGGAAGGGCTGTTTGGCCTTCTGGCTTGGCAGGATTAGAGAGGAAATCTGTGGATTTTAAGCTCCTTCTACTCACAGAGAGCTCCTCTGCTGAAAGCATCGTGATGCTTCTTGGTTTAGGCTTCAATGACATTTTTTGGATTGACTTTTCAGGCTAACAGAAGGGGGAAATGGGCTCTTGTTCCTCCAGAAGGAGATGACAGTGTATTTTTAAAAACAAATTATGTAGAGGGCTAATTAACTTGGCATTTACAGCTTAGCATTCTCCTAGATAAATTTGCTCCAACAGAGACCACATTTTGTTGCAAGGAAGCTTCTGCCTAGCATCTCTTTCCTCCTGCTGCTTTGTATGCTGTGATATTAAGGTCACAAGCCATCTTCCAATGTCCTGGTCAGTGCCTTCCAATTAAGTAGTGAGTAAAGCGAAGATCCCAGGTACGGTTTAGCTGTGAGGGCTGAGACGTCTCTCAGTGGGGCTCCTTGTGGTCCTGGTCAATGTTTTAACAGCTAGAAAAAGCCTAGTGGGACAGAGCAATGATTTAACCAGTGGAGGTGCTGCTGTTTCTGCTCACTGAAGAAAGGAGCTCTGAAAAGGTCATACGAATGAGGGGAAGGACACTATGTAGGTGAGGAATTTATGTGCTCCTCTAGTGCTAAGGCCTTGCCAAATAATTTGCTCTCTGAGCGTGCTGTGGTTATGGTTAGCAGGCTGGGGGGATGGACAGCCTGGATGCATGAGCAGGATGGGGCAGGCAAAAAAACTCTTGTCCGTGCTGCTGCAGGCCCCCCAGGCTCCTGCCACGGTGCGCAGGACACACTCATCAGCAACCTGTCCCACCACAGGAGGTCCAAAATCCTGTTTGCTTGTGCTGTTCATGTGCTTCAGGGCTACGTGGCACAATGGGGTAGCGCTCGCTCTGCTCAGTAGGGAGGCGCAGCCGAAGAGAGGAAGCCTAAGCTTGTTTCGACAAGGGGTGGTGACTTTATGTTGACATTATTTGGGTGTTATTTAACTCTCAGCAAAGTCCTCCCACTCCTGCCAAGATAATGTTCTACCCCAGAGAGCATCCCCTGCCCTCAGGAGAGCATCTGACAGTGCGCTGCTGGGAATTCATGCATTATCTAAGTAGTTATTGTAAAGAAGGGAAAATGGGTTCACCTGTACCTATCCAGGGAGCAATTGAGCACAGTGGCAACTGAAAAAAACCTACTTGGAGAAAGCACTAATGTAATGAATCACCGTAGTCTGTACGAAGGGGGAGTTAATAGGATGCTGTCATTCAAAAATTGTATTAGAAGATGCTGATGGCAATGAGCCCACATCAGTTGCTCTCCCTGTACTTCCGCTCTCTGCCATCCCAAATTGAGTTAAGGTGATCCAGATCCACCTCTTATTGCTTTAGGAGAAAAATATGGTTTATTTTTTCCTGAGGGTCACAGGTAATTAATGCAATACAGGCCAGGCACAGCAAAGGTGAAGCCCCATCCTCAGCGGTGTGAACCGCCACAGTTGCAGTGAGATCAGTGGGCTATCCCTAGGGCCAGCTTTGGGAGAGAAAGTCTCAGGACTCTGCTTGACAGGATGAAGGGCCAAAATGCACCAACCATAAGACTGGTTTGTGGGAGGGCTGCAGGTCTGCACAGCTGTGTGCTCATGTGCAAACAGAAACCTTGAACTTCTTTCACTCTTTTAGATTTTCTTCTCTTAATTTTTAAGCCTGAATTGACACATCTTCAACTAACAAGGTCAGTTATTCACTTTCCCCACTATTCCCACAATACCAAAGTATAAACATAAGTGGTGGTGGTGGGTAAACACAAATGAACCCAAAAGACACATACACAAAACCCCAACAAAACATTCAGTTGTTGTAAAGCCCAGAAGCTCTAATCAGGGCTCCAGTATATTAAACACGATACAAACAGAATGAACTCAGTGTCCAGCTTTTGAGGCTGGTGAGTTAAAATTAGGGCAACTTGGCTAGTGAAGAAGACAGGCAGGATGGCAAAAGGAAGACCATGAGGTTTCAGCAGAAATAACTGCGTGCTAAAATAATCCATAAGAGTCTGGTGTTAACAACCAACTCCCCCCACAGCTCTCCTGCGTGGAATATGCTGCCTACCTGAAAGCCCATCACAGTTGCATTTAGGTGGGTGTAGAAGAAGCCTCCCAGGGAGCATTGCTCAGAGTGGACTGCCTCCAGGTAAGTCCCACTCTATAGGAAGAAAAGCAAGGCTATGTATTTAGTAGAATCACCTGCATGTATTTATTGACCTCCCCAGAGATCATGACTGCTCGGTACCACTAAAAGCAGGCTGGCCCAAACGACTTTCAAAAAAAGCCCCCCCATTGTGTTTGAAAAAGGCTCCAAATTTTGTACTTTTTCTTGATGCAGCAAAGCTCCTTTCTGCCCTTGAGCTGAGAGAAGCGGGTGCTCTCATCAGGCAGAGGACAACCAGAAGCACATCTCAGAAGCACATGATGTACTGGGCTCTCTAGAGACTGCTAATGATGTTTGATTAATTTTCATTATCAGTGTAAGCAATCTTTGGGCTCTCTCTGCATCTGTCTTATTTAGAGTTGTCTTTTCTTTCTTAGTTAAATGGCAGCTTCTACAGACAGTGATCTAATTGTTCTTCAGCACCTGCTTGAAGCCGTCCAAGTTAAGCATGGACATTGTGTAATTTGCAGTATACGTGATTTGGTCTTTAAGGCCCAGATCAAATAAAATGGAATAGCAGATTAGCCAGTAATTGAATGAAGTGGAAGGTAATGTGCAGGCTGATGCTGGGGTCACAGAAATGCTTGGGCTGGACAACACTGAATAATGGACCAAATCAAAATATGCATGTTGTGGTCACCAAGCAGCAGGACGAACAGGCTTTCAGCAGATACCCTGAGCTCCTATCGAACAAACTGCTTTCTGTCTACCAGGGCAATGAGAGCTTTTGCAGTGGATTTTATGCCGAGTCTTTGCAGTGCTATAAAACTCAGACGCAGCAGCCAGGGCACAATGAGTTCAGCTGCTGCTGGTGGGGCAAATGCCCGGGATGGGTTACATGCTGTCATCTATGGGCCTGTCACCATCCTCCGGTGTGGTGCAGGGAGAACCTTGTGCTGAGCCCTGTGAGGGTGAACCCGGCTCCTGAGTCGGGGCCATGCAAGCCTTTCAAGTCACACACAGAGGAGCGAGGCGAGGGATGCTCAGAGGACTGCAGCCGGAGGAAAGGTGCACAGGGCCCGGCTCGCTGACGCAGCCGCGATGCCCTCTTACGGGCACTCGCCGCTCCAGGACGTCAGAGGTGGTAAGTCAGCCCATTGCTCACCTCTCAGAAAACTTGTCCTTGGTATGGCCGTGGTCATGCCAGGACAGAGCACTTGCCAGCCCCCAGGATTGTACGCGTGCCGGAAAGGGAATAACCTTGTCAGCGTTCAGCTGCAAGTTTCTCTCAGTTGGGCAGGCGTGGAGAAGCCCCTTTGTGGGCTCCAGCCCTTCAGTGAGTCCCAGTAAGGATTGCAGCCCTTTCTTGGTTATCAAGCCTAATTTTTATTCCATCCTATCCAGATAAGAACATGCACTCATTGAGGCAAATACTGAGCAACTGGGAGTGGTACAGCCAAAGCCACCAACTGAGCTCTCGGTCTACATATAACAAGCAAAATAAACTTAGAATCTGTACTGGAAAAATTGTTTTAAAATATTTTAACGTAAAAAAAAAGAACACCATCCTCCAACTCACTACAGCACTGCACTGGACTGGCAGGCAAGAAAACTTAGCTCACTTTCCTCCACTGCCACCCAGCTTCAATGCCCTGAACTCATCTTTATGCTGCACATTTCTCATCTATACAACCAAAAGCATCAGCTCCAAAGACTTCTGCCTGGAGAGCTGCTGGCTTGATCAATCTGTATTTGGCCCTCGTGAAGGCCTTGCTCTTGGGGTGCTCCCAGGAGGCATACAGCTTTTGGAGGACGGGCAGGACAAGGCTCACCCCCAACAAAAGCAGATCTTCCTCTTCACAATAATTAGTCTGAGCAACTCTTTGCCTTCTACTACATGAAATCAGGAGTTACTTGAAGTGCTGTTATATTTTAATTCACTTCAGCATACATGGAGAATCAGGCATGCTGTACCCAGCACCAATGAAAACAAATATAATCCCTGGAGCAAAAAAAAAAGTCATTCCCGATTACGTTACCGAGCAGCAGTGCGCAGTGTAAAATGGCAAACCAAACTCGGCCATCCTCCCAGTGTTTGGGTGGTGGAGAGCTTAATACTCTCCGCTCTGACAATCAAAACATCGCTATTTCATAGACCTTTTTTTTCCTTGTAAAACACTTTTTGTTAATTGAAGGAAGAGGCATTGTCTGGGGTTGAAAGTTGCAGCCTGGGCACGGCTGTCGGATGTGATGAGGCAGTCAGGGGGAAGCTGGCAGGGAGATGCTTTGCAGGGTGTTGTCATGGGAACAGAGCAAGTAGGGCATCGCCGTGCCGTCTTCCACACAAACCCTGGCAATGCGGTGGCATAAAATCAATGCCGTTCAGCAGCAGTAGGAGAGCCAGCTATTAGGTTATCTCTAGTAGAGATTTAATCTGAATGAAACGCAAAGGCCAGAACCTCACTTTGTGTGGAAGTGGTGTCACTCCTCCTGATCTGAATGGAGCAAGCCTTTATGCCAACCAACTGAGCATCTAGGCACAGACATCAGAGCAAAAGGACTGACATTAAAAATATCGGGTGGAACCACAATTTCTTCTAAGAACCCTCTGAAATAAGGTCATGTTAGAAAGCAGTCACTGAGGACTTTGTTTACTTAGACGACTTTGCTTGATTTTCACTGTTTGTGCACATTTTAACAGCCTATGAATTTGGCATCTATAATGATTAATGGCAGAAGACAAAGGGTTGAGCCTGGTGTGTACGTCACCACAGCGTACGAGCTAAGAATGCAAAATACTGCCATAGTGTCAATATTTGTGGTCATCTGAAGTATCTGACTCCCTTTGCGCAATGCTGTCTTCGAATGCAACTTGCCTCCTCTGTGCAGGTCTACATATGTGGAATTACTACTTTATGTTTATAAGAAATACCTTGTGTGATACTGTGGTTGCTAGTGATAAGCAATGGTTAAGAATGGTTTCCTGGGTAAAGAAGAATATGGAGATTCCTGCTCTTGCAGTTATAATGGATGACGTATATGAAAAAAAAGATTATTGTTAACGTTACACCGCATGAGTGAAAGTAGAATCAAATGCAATAGGTAAGCCAAGATCTGAGAAAGGCTGAAAATTCTAACTGATAAAAGGTTAAAAGAGCAAAATACAATTTGTTGCCTCCAAGCTTTCATTTTATCTTACCCAGGTCTGCTGACAAAGTAAAGAGCTCCTAATTAAAGCAGGCATCTGCAGTGTAACCGCATTGCTGCTGCTGACCCAGGCCAGCAAGATGCTGAGTGTATGCTCCTCATTTCCTATCGACACTGAAGTGTGAATGAGGGGGCCCACATCATCCAGGGCTCACTTGATGTGTGCTTTGGAAAAGTGACCAAAATAGCAGGCAAGGGAAGAAAATGGAGCCAACGCATGGAGGGGTTCCCAGTTTACTTGTTGAGGTCATTGATTAAAGCCCCTCTGCTTAGCAACAAGTTTGAGAAAAGTAATGATAAACTTTAGCGCAAAAAGGCCTGTAGTTGTATTGTAATCATAGTCTTGCATGGCCTTTAACATATCTCTCACTGGCTATGCTGTTTCCATAAATATTGGAATGAAATGGCTGGCACTGGGTAGAGCATGTTCTGGATTCATAGTGACTTTACTTTCAGTGCTGATCCCTTTAAATACAAAACAGGGAGCACAGATTTATTACAGTAATCCCAGTGGATTACTCTGCATGGGAAAGAAACTGGGGATCTTTTTTGGGCATAGTTGCCTCCAAGCAAACATGCCTCTGGCAAAAACTCTTCTGGGGAGAAGAGGGAGTACCAGACAAAGCGTGTGGAGCAGCGCTGACGTTGTCTCTCCCATGGGCAACGCACACAGGATGTCCAAGGTCCTGCCACATCAGGCCTGGTAGAGGCTGTTAATAAATTTTGGATTAAATAAACAAATGCAGAAGCTGTTCTTCATGCTGCAAGTGATGAAGTCAGAGTTGTGGACTTACAGATCGTAAGCCCCCTTCTTACAGCTGAAGCCCTCTCCTCATCTACAAGCTGCTGTCCCTTGTATTTGCAGCACGTCTCCTTTGCTGAAGGAAGGGACGTGCACCAAGAATTGCATTGATAAAGCATGACATATGTCACTAATTGAAACCATATGCAGAACACTGCATGCTCCCTATGCATGCGATATGGGGAGCCAGCTGGTACTAACAAAAGGCTCCAGTGTGCGAGAGTACCAACTGACCTTGCATTAACAGAGAGGGACCTTGAACTCTTACAGCCTGCAGAAAAGTCAAGAGTGGATTCACTGAAACAGAAAGATAAAATAGATGCAGGGCTCTTTCAGCACTTCCCTCCATTTGCTTCATATCATAAATATCAATACAAATATAGAAATACAGAGGTAAACAGTTTATCTAGCTTGTCCTTTCCATATGCACATATTTCTGTTGTGAAAGGCTTTACATAACTTCTAACAGCAGATTGCAAAATAATGCCTCGGTTATGGAAGGAAGCCACCAGCCATTACATTGCATTACTGTACTGTAATGGGTCTCTGAGATGAACTATATTTGGAAAGCTCGCTTTTATTGTAAACCTTGTACCCCATCTACCCCCCCCGGCATCGATTTCTCTTTGCATTCTCCAGAGACCAAAGACCACGAGGCCAGAATAGCAGCTAGACCTGAACAGAGCCACTCTGGTATTGGCCCAAAACAGAACCTGAGACAAAACTGTTTATTTTAAGGGATGCAGTACCAGTGACAACGTATTCAAATGGATGGTGATGACCATGGATGCTGAAAGGTGAATTTCTCATTAGCCTAGAGCAATTGACATTATAATTAATTGCTTTCCACACTTCTTTGCTAAGTAAAGGCTGCTGTAATAACAAGTGCTGCCATCATTTTAATTTTTTAACTGAACAAAGGGAATAGACAAAAGACAATCCGTATTTACTTTGTTTTTCTTTTTGTGCAAATGTCACATTGCTCTCATGTTGGCAATGGCTGCAGAAGTGCTGATTCAATTACTTATTTACATAATCCCTTCAGATTTTTCTTTTATATCATTGTTGATAATGAAAAGATTTTCTCAGCTGAAAAAAGGAAGGGAAGCAGGCAAGTTCTGAATGTGAATAGGCTGAACTGACATAAAAAGATGATAATTTGCATTAGTAAGAAATAATCATAATGCAGATGATTAAAATTATGGTAAATACTGCCTACCCTACCTGCCCTGAGGAACATCCACCCCATGACAGTGAATGCCTGTTCAGCTGCAGAGTGCGAAGCAACCCTACACAAATTGTTTGACACAGCACAGTAGAGTCCAGAGTTATTACCACTTAGTGCATAAAGTTATTTTACTCTTATTCGCATGTGAATCAGTGCAGCACAGTAAGGAGGAGCAGAGACACGGTTTAGTGCACTGTTGGCTACAGGGATGATGCGACTTCGAGAAGGCTCCTGTGACAAGAAAGGAAAAGCAGAAGCCCGCTCTGCACATACAGCGCCTGGAAATATAAAGCTCTTTATAAGCTATTTTTGTAAGATGACTGAGCAGAAAAGATACGCCCCTGGAGTGGCTCCCCCCCGCAACGCCTAGGGATGCACCGCCCGTCCTGTGTCCTTTGTTGCACAGTCTTGCATTTTGCTCCTGAAAGCTCTGCTCAGGCTGTGCCCCAATGGCCCAGGGGGGTTTGCTGCACCCCACAGCTCACCCCCTCTGTGGGATGGGACCAGGATTTTGCCCTCCCTGGAGGCTCAGAAGCAGAGCCTTTGAATGATCAAAGGGACCGCCAGCAGCTCTCGGGGGGGACTAGTTCTGTGAGTCTTGATGACGGAGACAAATATGACAGAAACTACAAAATTGTAAAAAGCTCACTTCTAATTCAACACAGTGCACTGATAGCAAACCACAAGGTTTAGCTTAGAGAGGCCAGCGCGTGGTTGCAACTCTCAGAACAAATCTTGCTATTAAAGCACATTCTACATTATTTTCAAAAAGCAAATTAGATGTGAGAGCTCAGCTCCATTAACTTGAAGAGGGTTGGTCCGGTAAGGACTGAGTTGCACACCACTAAAGCTCGGACTCCACAGATAAACCCTCCAGAGCTCATTTGATGATGAAATCCATCTTCAGCCCTTCTGGAAGATCAGAGAGCTGAAGAGCAGCTGTAAATAGGGCTGTTATGATCAGGGCAATCATGTAATCATTTTTTTCCTTAAAATCACCCTTCCTTTGCATTTTTAAACTTTTTTCCTTGTTATTTTTTTTTTTTTACTATGATTTAACAGTATTGCTTCTAATACTAGTGTGCTGACAAATAAATTTAAAAAAAACCCTGAAAAAATCTAAACATTAAGATAAAAACTTCCAGTACTTTTTTAATAATTCATCCAGCAGTTTTGCTTACTAAATCACTGCTTGCTGTTTTCTAGAGGAAGAATGGACTCATCTTCTAGAAGAAGTAATCTTTACCTCCTGCAGCACCAAGAGCCTGTGGCTCACAAGCTCCCGTTTCTTTTTTTGGTGTCCCGCGATTTAAGGAAGCTCCAAGACTGGGCTTGGAGGTCCCAAAGGCCGTTCCAGCCATCTAAAAAAAAAGTGCATTTATTACCTGTGTATTAGAACTCTTTGAGTGTGTTAGAAAACTAGTCTCTCAGACTATCTGTTAGAAATGTTTTCCTACACTGAGCTCTTCCAAATGCAGTGTTGCCTCTGGAACTGCATATTATTTACTGCAGCTCAAAACTCAAGCCGTGTTTTTCTAAAGATTCAGCATGTTTTTCAACTCAGCAGTCGATTCCCCCATCGTAGACTATGAGCGTGGGTGGTGAGGAAGACACAAAGCCACCTTCACGCTTCAAAACACTTTCACTGCAGATACAGTCATTAAACAGACAAATTGTTTGTCTAAGTCTGAAACCTGATGTATGCTCATTATACTCTGCTGGCAATTCTCCCTGAATTTTAAATAAAGGTGTTTTGTGTTTCCATAGTAACTCAAGCTCCTTTACCGAGATGCCTGATGCACTGTTAGTATTACACAACCCACTGTATTAAAACAAAGTGTAATAGCACAATTGAAAAGTATACTATATCTAAAGGATTATTTTAGTTCCTATGAAATTACAGCCACTTACTGGGGGCTGGGGAAGGAGAGAGGGAATAGAGCAACTTTTGACAATGTACAGTGTCTCTACTTAGCAGTTTAGGGCAGAAAATGGATATCAGAAAGACACAAGGCATAAAAAAGAGGAGAGGGAATAAACGGGCCGAGTCAGTCAGCCCGCTGTTGCTCTGTGAAGTGTGTCAGAGAAGCTGAAATGAGTCCCAGCGTTTCCCCGGCTGGGCTCGGGCACTTGCTTGGCACCGGCTCCCATGCAAGGGACAGGCTGGGTCCAGCCCCAGCAGCATCAGCTGCGTTTGGGGGTTCCTACCCAAGCAGGGAACACTTGGAAATGGCTTGGTCTGCCAGGCCTCAAGGCACTACGGCTGGAAACGCTGCTTCTCCCCAACGCCGACTGCCCTCGGAAAGAAGGTGAACGCTGCTCTTGGGAGGCGATAATCAACCACCACACCACAAATAAGGAACGTTGCTGGATTTTAGTGACGTTTTCTCAGATAAACACGTCTGTCCATCTATCTGTCTATAAAATGTGTTAAGGCTTACATAAATTGCTCGTGTATGTTCAGGTGCGGAAAACCTGGATTATCTGCCACTCGACTGCCCCGTGCAGAGCGGTACTTGTCATCACCGAGCGAGCGCTAGGGAAATGGCTACTGCAGCTGTTGGCCGGTGCAAAGCGGCTCCTTCGCTCGCTCTTCCACGCTCCCCGCCGTTGCGTGAGGGGATCACCCCGCCTCGGGATGCCACCGCGCTGCCGACGCCCGCGGGGCGGAGCCGTTAGAGCTGCGGGGACCGGCGGGCCCGCCGCCGCTGGGCGCTGGCCCCCCGCACCGCGGGCGTGTGGCCGCAGTCCCGGCCCGGCCGCAGCGCAGGCCTGCCGGCGGCCGCCCCTCCCGGCCCCGCCCGCGCGCCGTGCCCGCCGGGCCTCGCGGGGGAGCGGGTCCCGCGTGGGGCCGGCCGGCACGCGCGGACACGCCCTCTCACCCCGGAACCATCCGGCGGCGGCGCCGTTCCCGCGGGGGCCGCCATCGCGGCCGGACGCCACCTCACGTGAGGCCGGCGGAAGGCGGAAGTGATGGCGGCGGGCGCCGGGGGGCCGGCGGCGGCGGCGCGGCGGAGATAAGCGGTCGGTGCCCGACATGGCGGCCCGCTGCGGGGACTGGGCGCGCCTCTGCTCGCTGCTGGCGCTGGTCGCTCTGGCGGGGCTGGGCGCTGAGGCCAAGGTGAGCGGGGTGGGGGGGAACGGGTTACAGTGGTACTCCCCGCCCCCCTTCCCGGTACGGGCGCCCTCCCCTCCCCCCTCCCTCCTCCGCCCGCCGGTCGCTCGGTACCCCCCCGTCGTTCTATCCCCCCCGTACCCGCCGCCGCCTCGGCCTGCTTTAGGTGGAGGCCGGAGCCGGTGGTTTCGGCCGGGGCCTGCCCTGCACTGCTGCGGCCCTGCGGGCTCCAGGAGCGGGCGGCGGCGCCGGGTGCGCGGCGCTTCCCGTGGGGCAGCCGGGAGGAGCAGGGCCCCTCTGCCTGCTGTCGCCAGTGTCTGCGCCAGACCCCAGTTTCTGCGCCAACCTTAAGTTTGTAGGGATTTATGTAGTATTGACGTGGTGCCCGGGGACGCCGTCACGCAAAACTGCAAGTGACAGTCACGTATTCGCTGAGAAGGCCTCGCTGGAGATGGAGCTGCTGTTCTTGTGGCTGCCCGGGCTGGGATCGGGGTCTGCCCTGCGTCTCGCCTCATCTTCAGCACGGTGCTCCTCTTTCTGAGTGAGCTCTTCTCACTGGTCCTGCCGTGGCTCTGCCGGCTCCTGCTGCCTTATGGGGCTGAGTCTCCGCAGACACCCCGCTCTTGGTCCTTCTGGGTTAACGTTTGGGACTGTAATCTTAGCATCTCTGTGACTGACTGAGAACATTGTGTCTCCTAATAGTAAAAGTTTTTCCTATTGTCAAAGCACTCATGTGTCTGAATTTTCTCCTTTTTAATGATAATCAGCTCTTTGACATTTTTATGGTGAGACCACAGGTGACTTGGTATATAGTGCAGCCAGGGTTTTCCAACTGACCTATACCCACTTAGTGTTACTCTGACTGGATTGTGGATTGTTCAGTGTTGAAGTTTATTACCAATACTTCTTAAGACATTCTGTTGTAATGCTATTAGAAGTTGCCTTGAACTTTAAACAAGCCATGTTTATCCTCTGTCTGTTATTATTTGCTCAGATAAGTTACTCTGATGTGGGTTTGAGAATGCTTTCCTCTATAAGCCCTTGCTGACCATCTCTGTTCCCTCCATAGGGTTTTCTATTCTTAGAATCACAGAATCATTTAGGTTGGAAAAAGACCTTTAAGATCATCAAGTCCAGCCATAAACCTAACACTGCCAAGTCCACCACTAAACCTTGTCCCTAAGTGCCACATCTACATGTCTTTTAAATACCTGCAGGGATGGTAACTCAACCACTTTCCTTGTGCAGTTTGGGGAAGGAATGAATTATCCTATTTTAATATACTACACAAAGTGATCTTTTTCTGAAATTCCATTTTTCCCAGTAGTGACCTAAACGTTAGTTTTGGATACTACTTCTTTCTCACTGCCCATAACAGTTAATTCTCCTCACTTCTTTCTGCAGTGCCTATTGTTGCTTATGCAAATGTTAATTTGTTTCTCTAAAACTTGCTTTTACAAGTTTCAGTAATTTTCCACATTTACTTTGCCTCTGTTTGGAATTCCAGTTTTGTACTTTTCTCTCTACCTCACAATATCCTGCTGCGGTTTAAGACAAAAGGACCGTAGGTTGTACTAGTCCCTCTAGTAGTTTTCCTTACATAGTTGTTTCTCTCGTGGCCAGGGAAGACAGAATTATCCACAGAGGTTTCTTTGCCAGCCTCCATTTGGGGTTAGTATTCTTTCATTTGTTTTAAGCTCGTCACTGTGTCTGTCATACAGCTGTCCTCGTAAGTTGAATAGTTGAGTATACCAACATCAGTAACTTCTGAATGTGTGTTTTTTCTCAAAGAGTGAGCTTAAACTCCAGATTTTTCTCGTGAAGAATGTGTTTGCTATCTAAAATAATAGTGTTATTTGACAAAATGCTTTGCTTGCTTAGTAATTTTGAAGGGTTGTTCTTAAACTTGAAGGAAATCCAGAGTAAGACTATTCAAAGATACTTGCAAGTAGTTTGTGTTAAATATTTCATGTATTATGTGAAGAGTGCTTTCTGTATCCTGTTATGGTTCCTGATGATAATTTGTTCTAAGCATGTTGTTTACTTTACAGAATTCTGAGGATGTCCGATGTAAATGCATCTGCCCCCCTTACAAAGACCATTCGGGCCACATTTACAACAAAAATGTTTCACAGAAAGACTGGTGAGTATGTGTGGCATAAAAAATTATAATGAGTCTTACTGGTTAAAGACTTGTTCCATAGTGATTATATGTGAGTCTCCTGTGGTGGTGCTCAGAGAAATTACATCTCTTGCATTACTTACTGGAACTTTTCTTTTAAAAGTACTCCAGAATTCAGTGCTAGCAAGGGACAAGGCTTGAAATCCATAGTTTTTTGCCCTGTCTTCTGTTTTGATTTGCCTGCTTGCATTTTTAGTTATTTATTTAGACTTGGAAGTAGTAGAAGGGAACAGGGTGTTGTAATTTGAATTCAATGATTTGAAATGGCGTAAAGGCAAGGGAGCACGGCTGTGGAACTAGGACTCGGGAGTATTGTCTCCTCTTTCTCCGCTCTTGAAACCCATCCTGTCATTTAGAGACTATTGTTTCTGGAGATTTCTGTTCCTCAGAATTGCAGCCAGAAAGTGCATTTATATGACACAGCCTGAGCCATCTAACAATGCATTTTTTTTTAGAGAGAGAGAGAGAGAGAGAGAGGTCTTACATCTCTGTGCCTCAGCAACGAGCTTTATTGTATTGTTTAGGCCAGCTATGGCATTTGTCAGAATCCTCTCCAAGCTGAGGACTGATGTGCATGGCCAGAGATGAGGGGCTGGGGAAGAAAGGGACATGACAGTGATTTGTTACGTTGGCATACCTCCCTTGTGTAATTTCACCTTGAGTATCATTGTCTATGTGAATCATACAAATAAACCACCATTTTTTAGAGTTGTGTTGATGTTGGAAGTGCTCAGAGATTCTTGGGTCAACCTATAAAAACGTGACATACTTCTTGATGTATTGACTCTTCATCACTTACATTACAAATTTATAAAAGACTTTTCAGTCTGACAAGCAGCAGCAGGTTGGCATCTTGATTATGAAAATTTCATGCGCCTGCATAGGCCCACAAAAATAATTACAGGAATAAAATTAGTGATACAGGTATGTGTAGAGCTGTGCCTTGACTTATTATATTACTTACAGGAGAACTGTGAGAAACAACACTGTAAATTTCAATCTAAACTAATAAACATAAAATGTACTCGCCAATCAAAATTACTATTTTTGTGCCACATGATTAACTTAACAACATTAGTCCTACTATGACAAATTAAGTTGCAGTGATGAAACATACTGTGAGAATTCCAGCTGCAGCAGACATTTCAGAGTAGCAGTGTTACTGGTTTTATTGTTCATTACTGCTCTGCAAATGAAAATGGATTTTTTTTCAGTGGGTACTGCTTGGTGTGTGCCTTACTAACAGAAAAGACCCTGTTTCCCTTTAAATCAATATTGGTTACTGATTGAAGGAAAAATTATCTTTGAAAGCTTAACTAATTTTATGGTGACAGATACTGATGCATACAGAATCTCAAAAATCTATTTTCCTATGTTAAATCTTATTTTGTTGAGATAATTTCTTAAGTGGGAACATTTTATGGCTTTGATCTTCTGTTTGAGATGTCTTCTTGCTGCTTCTAAAAGGCTTGATTGCTAGTTTACGTGCAATAAAATTGACAAATTTAGTGCCATACTTTGGCTTCTGCATCAGTGCGAGTGACTTGTTACTGACTAGAACTGGCTGATGTGCACCATCCTTTAGGTATTTAGATCAGTTACTCATGAGACAAGAGCCAGATCAATTTTTAGTGCCTTTGAGTTATGTACAGTTATGTACAAATTATGTATTTATGAATTATGTATGTATAAGGGCCACTTACTGCTGGCTTGTCCAGACATAAAATGAAAATTTAATTTTTAATGTTGAACCTGTAATGTGCATCATGATACTCTTATTTAGATGTTTCAGGTCTTTCACTTGGTGTGGTCTGTTCTTTGCCTTCAGACTGGCAAACAGTGCATTATGCTAACATCAATATGGGCTGGGGTGTTTTGACACCAATAAAAGCATTCACCCTTCTGAACTCAGGTTTGGAATAATGCAGGCAATCCCATCCTGATGGACAATGCGTTAGGCAAGCATAGTGATGCCTAAGGCAAAGCACCTACAGGGTTAAATAACCCACTTGAAAAGTGTTGGTGTTTATATTTTGTACTTTGAAAATATTGGTGTAGGGAGCCTGACTGCAGTGGTAGTCATGGACACAGGGGGGGAAACGGACACCCTGTCTACAAGCTGAATGAACTGGAAATCTGTCTGTGCAGAAGCTGCCCTTCTGACTAGCCTAGCTTGCCTTGGAAGAACTGCTTCTTTGGTACTGTTACTGTGGGTGCAAGGGAGAAGGTGGTAATGTAGAGGCAGTTGAGTGGGAAAATCGTTTAGAAAAGGATCAGCCTTTTCTACATTTTCCTCTAAAATTGCCATGGAATCACAGTCCAAGGAAACACAACATCAAAATTCTAAGGTTCTGATAGATTTTATGCTTCCTAGCAACTTGAAACACTGAACTGGAGGAAAAAAAAATGCTGATATTAATATTAGATATATTAACAGTAACACACTTACTACTGTACTTAAGCTACATACAAGCTTTCTACTAGTGCAGCATATTGATACAAACTTTCAATTATATGAACAGAAATTGTGTAGATTATAACTTGCATGTATTTTTGATTTTGTAACTTGAATGCTGCACTTTTCCACAGAGGAGAATGTAATTCTACTTTCAAATAAATGAGAAAAATAAGCCTTCCATGCCCCTCCAGAGGATGTGACTTGACACTCAATAGTTTTAGTTATGAAGAAGAAATACAAAGAAAACAGAAGAGATGAGTTGGTGTCTGGCCATGTGTTTGCAGAGTTGTAATCTAGCCCAGTAGAGTGTTGAATCCTAGGCTGCTGCTGTCACATCAGGCGTTTTGTTTCATTACCTGCTTCTGACTGTGCTAACATTGAGTTAACCAGGATAAAGGCGAAACATGATTTTTTTTCTGCCAGCACTCTGCAGGGACCCTGGGATGTGAACTCTGAACAACCAACCTGAGTCAGCAAAAAGACCAAAATTACATAAGTTATTGGTGGAAGCAGCTGTCTCATGGCAGCTGGATTTTGGTGCTGCGGTACAGAGTGCCCATAAGATTGTCAGCCGCACTTTTTGGCTTGGGACTGACTTATATTTTGTAATCTTTTAAGTCAAATTATGCTTTTGCATCTGGGTCCAGTGCTGAAAACTGAATGGTATTTATTCACTATCTTGTTGCTTAGAGAAACAACCCATCTGACTTCTTTTTTTTCTAAAATGCCTGTAACTTGTGATGGCAAGAAAAAGGATCATGTTCATGAACACCAAAGAGAGGTTAATCTCCCTTCAGATAGTGGAAGGATAGAATAAGGCTCTTTTGAGTATGAAGAAAGAAGTGTATAGCTGGAATTCACTTTCATCCATGATGTCAGTGTCAAATGATGCATTCGTGCTGGGATTCAAATCCTTGGACTTGTTATGCTAACAGCTTTAATACTTTCACTGAAAAATGAAAACATTGTATTGAGTTAGAAAGGTCTTAAAACTTGTTTAGCAGCTTGTCAATAATGAATTTCCTGTTTAAGTAAAATAATTTTGGAGTAGTGATTTTATTGGGTTTTTTTTTTTAAATCTTGCATACCTATAATTTAGAACGGCTGAACTTAAGCAAAGGTGGCTTCTCAGCGCATGCAGCTAGGGTCTGCATGCATAGTGGAACAGGTAAGCTAAAACCAGCTCAAAACTGACTGAGCAGTTTCTGTCTGTCTGCAGTGATTGTCTTCATGTGGTTGAGCCTATGCCTGTCCCTGGACCTGATGTAGAAGCATACTGTTTACGTTGTGAATGCAAATATGAAGAGAGAAGCTCTGTCACAATTAAGGTAAACAATGTAATTCTGTTGGCATATATTAAATACTTCAACTGGTTAGTAAATATGTCTGTCTTTTAGAGAAATATTATTTTTAAAGGGAGAATTTTTCTAAAGCAGCCTAAGACTTAACTTTTTTTCATGATAGTTGCTCACAGTTTATCTTGAGTACTAACGATAGCATCAAGCTCTAGCTGAAGGAGCAGGCTTGAGATCCTTTATTGAAGATCTCTACTTTTGAGATTAAGCTTTGCTGAAATTCTTTCAGCCTTGCTGAAATTCTCAGTGTTCTAGGGCATTTTGTCCAGCTTTGAACTTTGTTTTTGTTGTTATTTTAGAGGGCCTCTCATTATTCAGCTGTCTTACTTCCTTACTATAGATTTTCTTTGTACGTTGGCAAGCTAAAAAGAGCAAAATTGTCCATGTTTGCTCTAACAGATGACTTCTGTATTCTTCTCATTCTTATCCTATTGGAGCCATTGAGCCCTAGGCTGGGCTGAATAGATTGTGCAGTCCATCTTTTCTTGTTTTGTAACAGACTCCTTTTTTTGGTCTTCTAGAAGTTCGGTATTTCTTTTTGCCTTCCCATTTTTCTTAGTGACTGTTTGAATGCAGATCTATGCTAGAGAATGGAGACCATGCAGGAACCCCCAAATTTGTCAGCCCAGTTTAATGGCCAAACTGAACAGTTGTCTTGGTTGAGATGAGATTTATAACACCAAGTTGTTTTAAGAGGGATAGCATAAGATTTTTAACAAGGCCTCACTAAGAGAAAGTGTTTCAAGCTAACATCTGTCTGCCCCAAACCCTTTTAATACCAGGTCGTGGTTTGGCATTTTTTCTCTGTTTGTGGGTTTTAAGTCATCTGGTGACACTACCAAAGATCAACAGGCTCATCACAAGCTTTGCATGTACTCTTCTTTTGATCCTTGCTGTCTGCTGAGAGATTGTGGAGAGAATGTCACAATCCTAGCATAAACTGTGCTTGCATTGTGTAGGTTACAATCATCATATATCTGTCTATTTTGGGCCTCCTTCTTCTGTACATGGTGTACCTTACACTGGTGGAACCTATACTGAAGAGACGTCTCTTTGGACATTCACAGCTCATACAAAGTGATGAAGACATTGGGGTGAGTTCACAAGAGTGCTTGTGTACTTGGGTTAACATAAAGAGTGGGATGGTTAATTGTCAAATAAGTATTTGGAATGAGCAGCTTTTTTTGCTAGGCAGTGTAAATCCTTTTCCTGAAGGGAGAGGAAAAGAAAGCTGTGTGACTTTAGTGAAGCCAGTCTTTCATTTTTTGCTGGGCTAGAAAGTAGTAAGATGAGGACTGCTTCAGTTATCCCAGCTCTAGACACAGATTATTTTCTCAGAGAAGAAACAGAGTAGGAACGGAGGTAAGCATATATAGGAGGTGCAACTTCTTAACTGTTAATGATCCATACAGTCTTGCTAGTGATCACATTTACGCAAATTGCTTACTGCTTGATTTCTCTCTACAAAAAGAAAGTAGAGGGGTTGCATCTTCTATTGCTCCAATTTGTTGATGCTAAAAATTCAAGAAAAAATTACTATAATGAAGAAAAATAGTGATTGATGCTGAACTAATTTCTTAGTATTACAGCTAGAAACCAGAATGTGACAGTATATTCCAACAGATCAGAACAGCCTTTTTTTTGGGGGGAAGGAAAAGGAGAGTAGTCCATTAGTGACTCAGTTTCCTGTCATTACTGGCCTTCCCAATCTCCAACACAGTGTTTTTGACTTCTGATAAAAATGGAATAAAATTGTCTTCAATACCATTACAAAGAAGGGAATGTAAGACCTTATGAAACCTTGTATTGGAAAGAGCGAGATGCTTCAGTACCTGATCAGTGTGGATAAGGAGTACTGGTTGGTGGAAGTAGGTCATCTGTCTATTGATGGGGACTTAGAATAGTATAAAAATATGGACTATGGCTTTGCATCTGATGAATCTGTGTGCATCTGAACCTGATGAATCTGCATGCCTGGGAGAAGTATTGCCATGAAGTACTGTGAGGGAAGTTTTCTAAAATGGCACCTGGGTTGGTGGTAAAGTGTCCGTGTTGAACCACACAAACTGATGAAATAATTCTGAAGTCTTAGTATCAGTGTACTTTCTATATTGAGCCCTCAAGCAGCACTGCTTTTACTGATAAAGTATGCTTCAGGTGTGGCGTAACCTTAGAAAGAATTGCTGAAACCAAACCCAGAGTATGAAATGGGAAGATTGCAGTCTGCTTAATCTAAGCCTTTCAGCAGACTTGAGCACTTTATTACTGTTGAAATAAATGGGAGCTAGTCAAAAAGACTTACAACATTTATTAGTGTCTTACAATAGAATCGTTAAGAATATTTTCATCATTCCTTCAAATAAATAAGAAGTTAATAGGAGGAGATAAATACATTTGTTCTTGGTGAAACAAAATTATGATGGCAAAGCTTTTTAAAATCTGTTTAAAGCCCTGTAGTTCTGACTGCCTGTTACTTCAGTGGCTTCATAGAGCTGAAGGTATCAAACCCGGTAAATGCTATGCTCTGTTATGCTGTGTATCTGCAGACTTTAATGTGAATTGCACTCAGTTTCTCCAGGTTGTTTTTGGTTTTGGAGTGACAACTGTCATTGCTAGTAAACTGAAGAAAAGCATATTCTTTAGTTCTACCATTTTTTTCATCAACAGTGGCCACATCAGCCATCTTGACTTAAAAAGGTGTTTCAGTTCTGCAGGGGGGGATATTAAGTATTCAAAGTCAAGCATTTTCCTAGATAATAGCTTTTATCAGCTGTGCCTTCTTTATTTACCTTGATTTCACAACAAAAATATGTGATTGTTACCCAAGTTTGAGCTAACATTGTCTGGAGTGAAGGTTCTTCAGACAGAGGTTATACTATTGCTATTATGTCCCACTGTTTCTGCACTTCCTTGTGTATTACATGGAGACATATTCCAAATGTCTTTGTATTGACATCTTAAGATTTTTCCCAGTCACTTCTAGGAGGATATTGGGGTTTTTTTGTTTGTTTTTTGTTTTTTTTTTTAAAGGAGGGATTTGAATGACCCTTTTTCTGTCTGCATTCTTATAGCAAATTGGGCAGATTCCTACCTGAATTAAATGAACTTGTGCTGTATGCTATACATCAGGCAAATTATGTTTATTTTATACCTTAGACAAATGATATGAATACCTCCAAATCTGGGTTAGAATCTTCTGATTGTAGGTGGAAGAACTGAAATAAGTCCCATGGCAGAGCTCAGGCTAACTGCAGAATTAATTCAACTTGAAACATGGATCCATCTTAACCAATTTCATGTTTTGCTGTAACTGTTACTGTGACCATTACCTGTGCTTGTGGAATCACTAGTGCTTATATCTGCAGTAGTGCTTGGAACAAAAAGCACTTCAGGTCCTTGCTTAGTTCGTGTTGCTCCTTTCTTGTTTATCCTCCTTCTGTGACAGTGAATGTGAAATAATTTAAGGTCCCTCATGACTTATCCCCATCCTTGCCTTCCCTCTTGCAAGTTCTTGAGGTATTGATCCTTGTCACACTTTGGAAATACTGTGTGCATCAATTTTGTTGCTGAATTTCAAGCCAGTATGTTTGTTCTTTGTCGTTGCTTATTGATGGCAGTGGCAACTGGTGAATACAAGCCACTTCCATAGGGCTCTTTCCATAGGGCTCTTTTAAATTCTTTTTTCCTCTTGTTGCCTACATAGAAATTGACAGTAGCTAGCCTTTGAGCTGAGGTTGTTGTTTATCAGGAAAGCCAGTACCATTGTCCTGCGCTGTCCCTTCCACCATGTATTTTATATTAGAAATGTGTTGCTATTGTGATCCCCCCCCCCCCCCCCCCGTGAATGAAGTGATTTTTCGCCTGTTAACTGCCCATTCTAGGTATATCCAACTGCATAATTTTTTATGGTGAGATTATAGCTCTTTGGGTCAGGGATTGTCTCTTGTTCTTTATGAGCATATTTTTTAGCCCAGTGAGGCTCATGTGTCGCTTTGGGACTTGTAGGCACCACTTCAATGGGTATCATTAATGATAATCTGTGTACTACTAAGAATTATCATTGAGCTACTCTACACAGTCATTTCACAAATAAAGTATCCATTAATGTAAATGTCTTCAAAAGTGTTCTGGGAAGAAAAAAAGGAATATGAAGTGTAGACATAAAATAAGACAGTTATTTAATACAGGACATAATTATGTTATTTTTCATTATGCGTTGTATATATGGTGCTTTCTGACATAGCTTTAGCAACATGACTTTGTCCAAAACAGTTTGATAGCCAAATAAGAAGTTCAGTTCCAACTCTTGCTGTTTATAACTTTATTATATTTACTAGAAGAAAAGAAAGCTTTGCCGGTACTGTTAGAAAACAGACAGAGTAAATATTAAACAAGCACTTGGTTATTGTTTGAGCTCTGTCACTTAAACAGCTGTATTGACACTGTGCTTTTAGAGAGCTCAGTACAATGGGTTTAGTTTGGTAAACAGCAGAGTGTGTTGGTTTTATGTAGAAGCTGTGTGTGAACATCCTGAACTGCCTGATGGTAAATGGCCAAGAGCTGGCAGAGAATTGACTCTTTAAGTCAGTTCTAAAGTGAAGTGCATTCACGACAATAACAGGAGGCTCCCAGTGCCTGGGTCTATTCTAGGCTTCTGGCCCACCAGCTGCTAATGGATACAAGACTGGTTCTGATCTTGCGGCTCACCATGATGTCTCTGGGCAGCAGATAATTGTTTGACAGGACAATGAAATTTGGTCTATTTGGGAAACATGTAGAAGTTACTTTGAATGAGAAATTGAAGTAAAACTTGCTTGGTCATTATTACTGACCAGCTCATTGAAACAGCTTGTTTACTTTAAAAAAAACAAACAAAAAAACCCCACAAAACCAAGACCCCCACATCCTTTGGAATGTAATAACAAAAAAGACTAATGTAATTGCTCAGTGGAATTGTTGAGATCTAACTAATGATTTTGCCATTACAGGATCACCAGCCTTTTGCAAATGCACATGATGTGCTGGCTCGTTCTCGGAGCCGTGCCAATGTATTGAACAAAGTGGAGTACGCCCAGCAGCGTTGGAAGCTACAGGTCCAAGAGCAACGCAAATCTGTCTTTGACCGTCATGTTGTGCTGAGTTAATTGTGTCTCAGTAAAATAACTCCAGGCAAATAAAGTGGACTAATTGAAAGAGCTGATTTAAGTCTTCCTGATCCTGCCAATTCAGAAGGGTTTTCTTGAAAGGTTCATTATTGATTTAAAAAAAAAAAAGTATTTGAACTTTGAAGGAATGTAGTGGAGTGGAAGCAATTTAAAAAGATTAGTTAACCAAAAGCTAAAATCTTTACATTTTCAAATGGCTTTTACTAACAAAACTGAAAAGAAAACAAACCCTAAGATATCTTGGGTTGCCACTGTGGTACCTTATTTACGGTTGTGACTTTATGGTGGTTTTTAACTATATTTCTCTCTACTATTTATGTGGTTAAAAAGTACCTGGGAACACAGTAATTACCTACAACTCACTAATCACTTTATGTAAAGACCTTTTGTAAATATACTTGGATTTTCTGCTGACTAATGCTAGGTACTGGAAATCTAAATCTTGCAGTGTAGTTTTCATACCAGAGAATGAAATCCTGATTGGCTGTATTCATCATTTGGTTTCTTGCACTCGTACTTTCAAGATGCTTGTATGTCAATTGATGTTCGCAGATTTAAGGCAAAACTTAAATGGACACTGACTCTTTGAGCTGCATACTTAAAGTACTGTGATGTAGATAAACTCAAATGCAGTGCATATCAAGACAGTGTTGGCATTTTGTTCTATTTTGCTTTAATAGCTTAATATATTGTATGTGTATGATAGATCTTAAAAATCTTTTTCCCTTTCTTTTTATGGGTAAAGTCTCAGGAGTTAGTATATGATGAAATATTTATTATAAAAATCTTTCTGCATTTGTCTGGATTGATGGTGTAAGGCACATACTTTCTCTAGCACCTGTCATCTTGGGAGTTAGGTGTATTTTTTTATCTGTGATTCTGTACTCATCTCTCTTAAGAGGTATACAGTTGCTAGATGACTAATTTTCATATATCCCCTTTGGAATGTAACAATTAAAGATAAAACTGATTTTTGAAAAATGAATATGCATTATCTGTATGTCATCATTTTTCTCCCTCATTACCCTGCATGTAAATGCCATCTATAAAAGCACTTATCTGAAAATGCTTCAGAGGAGAAATATGCACTTGTTCAGTGCTTAGACAAACCAAAGAAAGGCTCACCAAATTGCTAACTGAGAAAAGTTCTTAATCCCTTACTCAAATTTAGCTATGCATATGTAGTTACACTATTGTCTTACACAGTTTTCAGCTCCAGTGTGGAAGGAAATGGTGCATGGAACAGGACTGTATGTTGCCAGGTGCAGTTTTGGCTTGCTTAGTCCACAGCCTGGGGGACAGAGTAGCATGGGAAAAAAACTGTACCTGTACACATAACTCTGCCATATGAAAGGTGGAAACATAGTTGCCCCATAACAACATTTACATTGACTGCAGCTCTTTTGCAGATACAGAGCTTTATTCTCTTGTCAGTCCTGTAGTCTTCCAAAAACTGAGTGAATCTGGAAGGAATTATAATGGGTGGCTAATTGGTAGAGGCACATGATTCTTTCTTTAAATTAAAAAAAAAAAAGCACAAGGTGGATTGACAGGACGAAAAAAAAAAAGTCCAGACTTGGGTTTAGTTACTGTTCTCAACATCCCACCCTGATGAATCAATAACTGGTTATGACAGTGATGTAGCTAGGGTCTCCTAAAGAAAAATGGTTGTTGAATACATGCCTGTTTACCAGTTCTAGTAGATGTTCTACCTCTTGGCTGCCTTTCTGATAAGGCCTGAAGCTGGTGTGGGAAGGAGGATGCAGAATACAGCATTGTTGTGGCCCCACACAAGGGCAGCAGAAGCTGAATGCTTGCTTTGATGGTTGGCAGTCCCAAGAAGACAAGACTGGGGGATGTAGCTCTCTTGGTAGTAGATCAAGTGTTTCTAATCTTACAGTGTCTTCTGAAAGTTTTAAGCTAAACTGATTTGGCTTTGGAGTTTTTTGTGTGGTTTTACTTTGATCGATAGAAGGGTCAAATAGTGAGATAGTCTAAAGTGTAAAGATAATCCTGTAAAATGTCTGAGTTTTGAAGTTAGATGTCCTATTTCCTTGCACCTGTACAATTGGACAGCTATATACTGGTATATGGAGCATCTATATACCTATATATATTTGATGATACAGACTGATTGCTCCATACTGTGTTTCTAAGTTTAAGCAAAACTTTAAAATGTTTGTCTTGCTACTGATTGCTCACTGTTTTCAAGTCTTGTCTTGTCTACCTCCATAACTGCTTTATTAGAGAGCTTTTATATGGTGTTACACCTCTTAACACTAAGGGAATTTCCCAGAATTACAGGTATAATGAAGATTAAATTTGAGGGTATTAAGCTAACTAATGTGTGTCCTCACCTCTAATCTGGAGACAAATCCCTCACAAGTTTCTTCTAAATAAATGCTGATTTTCTGTGTTTAAAATGAAGCTATGAAAATTAGTTTGCTTATGCCTTGATGGTAAATATTTAACTAAATTCTAGCTGATTGTTGTATTTAGACATTAAAGTATAAAATGCCAATAAATGAAAATACTGCTTTAGTAAACTGTAACAGAATACATACAGGAAGTAAACAAAGTACATTCCTGATTACTTTTTCAGGTAATCTGGTTGTGTTTGATACAGTTTTAAAATTTCTAGCCCTTAATGCCAAGTTTTGTTGCCATCATAGCTGTGGTGTGGGTGGAAAAGCCAAACCAGAAATGAGCAGATCTAACTGTAAACTTCTTTGCATGTTGTCAATTGACTATAAATTGCAGCAGTTATTGACTCAGCGGAAGAAACTACATAATTCAGGTAAGAGACTTGTGTATTGCCGTATCTAGCAACAGATCTTCACCGAGTATCAATGTTTTTGTAAATCACTTCTACCAGCTATTCGGTTACAGTGCTTCCGTAGCTTTTTAATGAATCATGTTTAATGTGATATCTTATTAAATAAGGTGTAAGAAAAATGGAACATTAACTTCTTTTTTTAATATCATTCAGATATTTTCAGGTATTATTCATCAGTCTTAAAATAGCACGTCTCGTTTCCTTGGATTTTACTTTCATCTGAAGATTGGTGAGTCTCTAGTCTAAAAGGAAAATGATCCTAACACTTGCATTTTGCACTTCGTGCAGGTAGTAAGGCAGCAGATAACTGTTTTATGTAATGCTATTATGCAGCAGAAGTGTCAGTACTAAGCAACAAATACTGCAAGTATCTCTTCTTGAGGGGTTGTGTTGGTTTTGGTTTCTTGCTCTACTGTATGTTTTGCTATGAAGTTGTTTTTTGCTATGTAACAGACTTTTTTCCTCAGACAATGTTTTTAAGTTGTTAGCAGTAGCAAGTTTTTAGACAATAACCCAACCTGTGCAAGTGGAAAAGGGAAAGATGACTGTCTACTATTTTCATTTTATAATGAGTGTATATATTCACCTCTGATTTTCTGCATGTATATTAATGTACAATGGATATGTGTTCATGCTTTCAGCCTACCTACAGAAGTACCTGTTTAAGGTGCGTGTGACTTTCTCTCTTGTCTAACAACATGCTATAAATGAATTCTTAACTCATAGGATTTCTGTTATGAGATCTATGTGCATTAGAAAAAGAGACAACACTGAATACAGAGGCATTTTGATAGAATATGTTGTGAGGATAGATCCATACTAAGTAAAAATTTTCTCTGTATTAAACATGGCAGGTATGAAGTCATTAGAAAACATTAAAATACCCCCATATCCTTGTGAAGGATTAAGGGGATCCCATTTATGTTATGGAACCGTGGTCGGAACACTTGAAGCTTTGAAAGGTTTTGTGAGTATGGAATCTAGATGTTTCTAGTGACTTAGTTTAATGTTCAGGTGTGTTTTCCATTTTAGAGGGTGTAATATAACCTAAGTGTTTTAGACAGCAATGTATAGATGTAGAAGTGGATGGTGAGTAAGAGCATTTTTGGATAGATTCTGTGTTGGCAAGTATTGCTTGCAATCCGTGAGGATGGATCACAGTAATTCTTTAAAAATTAACTAGTTATTTAAGATTTATTTTTAAGCAGCTATTGGGTAACAATCATTACAGTTATGCTGATATTTAGCTGTTTGAATAATGATATTGGGAAGGAACTATAATGTAGCTTCCTATAAAACACTGTAAGATTATCTTTCTAATAAATACATAAGGGTGATTTGAGTAGTTACGCCTGCCGTAATGCTGCTCTGAAGAGAAGGTATGTGATTTTAGTAGGCCAGTCTGAGTTACAGGTTTCTAGCAGTGCCCCAACGACTGTGTGCAGTCCTTTCTTGGTAAAATAATTTATAATTGGAACAATATTATTAGGACATGTGTTTTTTTTCTTTTAATAAATTGATTATTTCATAATCCTCTATCAGTAGGATTGTATTTAGTATTTCATATGTGTTTAATCTGCAGGTGAGTGCAGAAGGAGCTTGAGGACCCAAGGAGATGTCAGGTTTACCAGAAATTAATCCTCTAAACTTTTTGTAAAACTTCTTATGTAGAATGGATGTAATACCTGACAGACATAAAATTAAGTTTGAGATCCATTCCCTGCACAAGTTTTCCATCTAATTAAGACAGTATAGTGAATGAGACATCACATGAATAGAGAGAAAAAATAATTTGTCTTTGAAGGCTTTTTGGTATTGATAGGGAGTCTGCTACTGGAATTGTAGATTGGATTTTTTTCAGGGAGGAGAAGGGGGTGGAGAGAATGTCTCAGATGTTGGCCTCCTTTGTTTATTGTCTGTAGAGATATGTTTTGGTGGATTTGGGGAAAGCTAGACCTATGTGGAGTACATAAAGGTAGATTGTCTATTTCTAAGCTGAGGTGAAGGAGACTGTTGTTTCCTTTAGGAAGTTTTAGTGGCTTTATTTTCTTAATCTGTTGTGAATTATTTTAATCATTGTTGCTGACTTGGACTTTCTTGTATTTTCAAATGGGACATTGTCTGCTCTATGTAACGATCTTCCAACACCATTCTGAAATGTCACAAATGCATTAAAGGTCTCTTCTGGAAAATGCCAGTAACACCAAGTGTTGGTAAGTCCAGGTGATTTTTTTCTACTGTTCAGTATGAGTTGTTTGAACTATTATGTAATTATGCATTTCCAGGTTAAATGCAGAACCCAATGGATGGCAAAAGCTACCATAACCTCATGGACAAGTTGTCCATGTGTACTGAGACTCAGCGCATACAGCTGGCTAGGCCTTTCTGTCCTGACCCAGTGGTCACGTTTCATGTGTACCCAGAAACACCAAACCAGGTCACTTGCTCTGAAGATTTGTCGTTCCTTCCTTTCATGTCTGAGCATCTCATCATGGAGAACTTCTACAGCGAGCCCTGCACCTTTCCCTACCAAATGCCCCATTCCAATTACCGCAGAAGTGAGTACTCCTATGGGCCAGCTTTCATCAGAAAGAGGAATGAGAGGGAAAGGCAGAGGGTTAAATGTGTCAATGAAGGCTATGCTAAACTGAGGAATCACCTACCTAAGGAATACTTGGAGAAGCGGCTCAGCAAAGTGGAGACACTCCATGCTGCAATAAAATACATTAGTTACCTACAGTCCCTTCTGTACAGTGATTCTGTGGTGGCAGAAAAAAATGTGACGGAGCCAAGCAAAGCACCTAAAGCAATTAACAAACAAAACCAGTTTTTGAAGACGATCTGAACCGTTCCAAGCCAAGCAAAAGGTATCCTGTCTGGGAACCTAGTAGCCACTGTGTTATTAATGACATGCACATTCCTGGTACATCTTAGGAGCAGATCATAGCATGCATCAGTATCAGCCCACAGAAGAGTTTTGATTTTGCAGATAGTAATTATACTTAAATAGAAAAAAGACAACTGTGGAAAAATCTCATCTGAATGGCCTGAGTTAGTTAATTCATGGAAATCTACAATTGTCACCAAACCAAAAATGTAATACCTACATGTGTGAAGTAACTGTATGTATCATCACAGCCTGCATGCTTTAAAATAAAATCTTTCCACTGATGGGACTGAGATTCCTCTGATTTTCTGTAATGTTACTGGTTTAGTCTCACATGCACTTTCTTAAAAGATTTTTGGTCTAATTGCCAGTGTTTCTCTAAAAAGGCCTTTTTAAAGGTTCCCAGGAATGTTGTTAGATGCCAACAGAAAGGATAACTTAGTTTAAAAGGGGGGAAGTAAAAAGAGGAGGGTAGCAGCTGTCTGAAGCACGGTTACTGAACATAGGAAGAGCATAATGTCTTGCAAGTGCTGTTCCATCCTTTTCTTATTAATGAATATTTTAATCCCATTAAAAACTGTTGACTTAGCGTAATTTCTATTAAAAACTGGATTCTTCTTCAGCTGTCAGTGCCCTTAAAAATTACTAGGACTGCTCACACAATACACAGTATAAAGAAGGTTGGCAAGGCCTTGGCCTTGGGCGGGGTGGGGGGTAAATCCTGCAACAGAAATTTTTTTGGACTTTCACTGGTAGTGGTTGAGGGCTGGGGTGATCTTCCCTGACCTCCCAGTCTGTTCCTCTGTACTATTGATGGTTTCAGCTAAGTGGTATAGAAGAGACTTACGTGAAGATGGTGAAGAGAGTTTAGCTCATAACTGGCAAAGTGTTCTTAACACTTGCTGTATGTAAGGGAATTGTGTTATTTACATTAAACAACAATTCTTCTGACAGCATGACAGCAGGTAGTCTGTGGGTACAGCAGAATGTACAGAAAATGGTTACAGACTTCCCAAGTGCTGTATCCTTGTCCCTAATTGCAATCATCCCCTCTGTTATCTTGTTTTTATAGCAGTGAATTGAAACACCTACAAAATACAATTAAGTATTCCTCCCCCTACCCAAAAAAAAAAGAAAAAGAGTTAACATTTGTTAAGGAGAAAATGAAGGTTAGGGATCACAGCAGAGATTAACGGGTAGATTTCTGCATTGTATTCTGGCATGTTTTTGATATGCACTTTGCAGGAAAAGGGTAGAATTCACTAATCCTTCCCCTTTATTGTGAAAAGGGAAACTTTGTAAAGTGAATTGACCTCCATTTGTCTCAGCTTCAAGCTTTCTGTCTGCATTTCAAACCAATTTATTTGTCACACCCTGTGGTGGTGGCCTTTTTTCTTTCTAAATCTGAACTGTAGCTTTGTATGATGCTAGTTTTTGCCCTGCAATAGTAGGCAGAAAGCCTAGAGGACACTGCACCCTCTTATAATCCCTTCTCTGCCCCTGCAGTCTTTCAGTGCAATATCTAGATCAACAGGGAGTTGAAAATTGAGCGGATGTGTGGCAGACAAATGGTCCTCTCTGTAGTCACGTTGTAGTCACGGTTTTTAACTGGTAAGGTCAGGATGTCCGATCCTGGTAGTAACGACTGTGGCAACCTCCATAGCAACTAGGAAACACAGGCAGCATATGGCTTCCTGCTTCAAACAGGCAAAAGGGCAAGATTTCTGCATTGGGACTAAATGCAGATTGACCAGATGTAGTGTTATCAATAGCTGGTAAGTTTGAAACACTACTGTGTTGAAGTACTTGTAGTTACCCAGAAAAAAAAATAAATCTCAAAGTGCTGGGCAATTGCCTTTGTCAGTGCCCTGTTTTATACAGAAATAGGGGACCTGGCTCTCGGCAGTAACAGCGCCGAATGGGTTTAAAATGTGCTTTAATGTAGAATTGATAGTTGTATTTCTTCACAAAATATTACTGATTCCATCTTGTTTTGGTTTATAATAGGGGAGTTTGTATAGTTGTGAAACAAGTGAATATATTGTGTTGATTTGCTGACTTAAAGACACATTTTGCAGCAGGTAATCCACTCTTCTTGCTGGGTTTGGTGTGCTAGTTTTCTGAAATTATGTATATCTGGGAGTTGTCATAAAAAGGACTCCCAGATCACATCTCTTATCTAAGAGACAAATAACATTTAAACATGAGTGCTTAAACTGTATTTTGTAAAGTAAATTAGGCACTTAAATTTTATATGTTGTTGAATGTCCATGCAAATTTTACCCTAAGCATGCTAAACATTTCTAAGCAATATTAAAAAAAAAAAAAGAGAAAAAGGAATGGAAGCTTGTCTACTACATCTTGTCTGATTACCAGAGATAGCATCACATCATCAGTCTTACCGTGACAGCCTCTGAATAGTTATCACTTGTCAAATCTGAGCATCTCATTCTTTCTCATGGCAAGCCATAATCCTACTGTTATAAAACATGACAGGACAGCTGAAAGATCAAAATATTTCCTCTTGATACATCACTATCAATAAAACAAGTAACAGGCAACTGTAATCTAACATCATGTTCAAAAACTGTGATGTTTACTCAGCTTGTCAACTTCAGCTGTAGTTTCTGTCTCAGCTTGTAAAATAGGGAAGGCTTGGCTGGGACTGTGTGCAAGGAAGCTTTAAAGGAGAATGAAGGCATAAGAAAAGAGAGCTGGATGTTACAGAGGGAAACAGAAGTTGGAGGGAGGTGAAAGCTATTGCTTTCCTGGGGATTTTCACAGCATTTCTAGTTTCCTTGGATGTTTCTGTCCCACTACCATGTTGGGATTTGGGTGACTGAAGATCCCTGAAGTCAGTGATACGGGTTCATTTGACCAAATGCCAGCCTGGATTTTTTGAATTCATTCTTTTTAAATAAAAATAAACAATTAAGAAAAGCTACCAAGTTCTTGAGGTACACTGGAAAGCATTTGCTTGTGTTGGAAAATGCCAGTACATTGTCTCTTTTCTACCAACAGATCATGACTGAGTCCTGTAGTAGCTGCTTTTGCAAGAATGGCTCATTTGGGAGGGTTCCTGCCTACGGGTCACAGGTATTGCAGTGCGATGCCAGCTCTGGACAAGTTCTCCTGCTTCAGTGTCATACCTACTGTCAACCCCTGCTGCAGGAGCTCTTTTGTAGTGCATCCCGCCTGGATCGCTGAGCCCCTCAGCCCCCAGCGGTAAAATCAAGTTCTTATTTGAGTCTGTGATTTGTTCTTTTTCATTATATCTAATAGGATAAAACAGGCTGGTGTGTCAGATTAATAAATTAGCAGCTTGAACATCATTTGAGCTTTCCCCTCCCCTGCACTGGCACTTTTTTAGATGGTATTAACTAAAGTGATTTGCTACCCTGGAGATTATGAAAAGCAAAGCCTGAGTAAACCTCCTATCGAAGAAACATTCCTTTAAAATTATTTGGATAAATAAAAGCATCTTGCATTAGCAGCTGTTTTCTGTGAAATGTTTCTAATGCTTTGTGACAGGGGATTATTTTTCCTGTTTTGAACTTGAACCTGTCATCAACCAGCAGCTTTGTTGTTTATGTTTCTACTTTTCTGTTGTTCCTTGAATGCCGCAGTGTAAACCATCAGCTACAGCGCGCTCAAGCGCACCTATGCTGTGCTCTGTGCTGGAGATGGATCCTTTCTCCTGATCTTAAGGGTTGCATTGGCTTGCTGTGTAAACAGCAATGGGGCTAGTGCACGTAATGCTGGCCCAGGATTCCAGCGTACTCCTGGCTCACTTCCTCTAAACCTAAACCCAAAGAAATCTGGTTAAAAACGGGCAGTGATGTTTTTTTTCCCCCAGAGCAAGGAATTGTCCCAGCACAAGCAGGTTTTCTGTTTCCTCCCACATGCTTTGGCCTGTGGGAGTGCTACAAAATGAGGTGGAGTGATCCAGTTCTTAAATCTTAAAAGATTTTTTTTTTCATGACCTGGGAGAAACAGCTTCTGTAGTACTGGCCCATTTTCTTTTCTTCAAGGTGCCAATGGATTAGCCACTGCCTCCCCTCCCCTGGCCCATCGTGGAGGAGGCTGAGCGCATCGGGGAGATTAGTGGGCTTAGACAGCAATGTCCCTGTGCTGGTGAGAAGGGAAAAAGATGGGTTTTATTACCATGGTACAGTAAAAGAGGAGATAGAGGTGAGTGATGGTTGCTGTGCAGTTGTTGTGGATATGTGTAATAGGGTGTCCAGTCTACCAGCAGTCCTCATGCACCACCTGAGTTTAGTGTTGCAGTTTTGATTTCAGCTGGTGCATGAATTAGAGAACAGATCACTAGGACAACTGATGCTCATCGTTATGTTGACTTATAAAACTCCCGGTATGCCTGATTCCAGGCTCTCCTCACCTCCTGCTGCCTGGCACACCGGGTGAGCCTCTTACATGCAGCACAGCCTCAGGCACCAATAAACTAATAATGATCAGATCCTTGCTCTGCTTAGCCTCCTTTACTGAGTCCATTTCTAGGAGTGAGCAGGTGTGTTTCAGGGATCGTCATCGTGTGCAGAAGGTGGGTCCCCCCCAAACTCTCAGTTTCTGGAGAGAGCAGTGTGGTTGTGCACCTTGCAAGAGCAAGTCCTCTGCTTCTGCTGACGCTGGACATTGAGCCAGGCTCAGACAGTGTGAGTGCTGTTGTGAGCAGTGTACCGGCTACTGTTGTGCGTAGACACATAACCGTGAATAGCACAGGAAAAGCGTTGGTGTTTTATGTACACACTTCCAGCTTGAGTCAGCTACAGACCAATGGCTCGGTGTCTTTTCAGAAATGTTAGTGAAAGCTTTAATTCATTAGTTTGTTAGCACTTCAAACTTCACAGAAAAAAGAGCCTATTCTTTCTCAAGAACAGGGAAGTACCTCGTTTCATTGTTGATGGAAAGCCTCTTGACAGGCCTTAACTTAAAAGAAAATAAAAATTCCCAACCAACCCCCCCAAGAAGCAGAGTTAGTGTTGTATGTAATGGGAAAGGACTTGGGCATGACTGAAGAACAGGTCTGAATGGCTTCAATATCCCTTGTTATCTGATGCACACAGTATGCTTTGTGAAATCCAGTTGCAATCTATCTATAGCTTTTTCTCTTGGGGAAGAAAATACAGGTCCTAGTGGCAATGAATCTGTACATATGCTTCACTCAGCCTGCTTTCTGGTGAGCCTCATGGAGGATTTTCTGGCTGTCTCAATGCTGGACTAACACCGCACACTATTTACTTATTGTTCAGGCTTGCTTGGTGTTTTGACCTAGCCAATAGCCACAGAATGGCCTCCTGGTGAAGGTTACATGACCTGACACATTATGGACTGTTTTTCAGAAGAACTATTATTTTGTTCCTGGTAACAGAGTGAAAGAGGCATGTTCCTGGTAGAGTTTGCCAAACCACTTGTGTCACGTGGAAGGCATCCAGCGTGTGTGCAAAAAACAGCAAAGCATGACATCCTGGAATACTTGAATGGGATGAAGCGCTCCTTACTCCCTGGAGACAAAGTGCTGGCACCCTGGGAGCCAGATATGGCCAGGTACGGCCCAGGAACCGTCCTCACAGGCATTGAGACAAGGGAGCCCTTACAAGGTAAGAAAGATGCTGTCCTCTTCTTCCTTGCCTTGCTCAGGAACATGAGTGAGACTGTCAGGATAAGCTCTTGTTGCGGTGCTACTGCCAGAGAACTACCAGTGCACAGACTACCATTTAGTGTTGCTTAAAGCTTGCAGGAGCTGATGGGACTTGCTGATGGATATCTGTGTGTAACCTCACCAGCCTGACTGTAAGGAAGTTGTGACCCATAAAAATGTCATCTTCTGTGTCCGCGGATGTGCTATTTCCTGTCTGCTTGGACAAGGCTGTGTCTACCATGTGAAGGATGGTGGCCTTTTCATGAGGGATACAAGTGAGGCAGCTCTCAGGAAGCACCCATCTGTGCTTGAATGCTCACATTTGTACTGAACGGTACATCTGGGAGTGATTTTATCACCCAAATGTAGGAGATTTCAATGGCTCATTCATTTTTCCCATGTCTGACAGTCAAGCTCCACTGACTTACCAAAATACTATTCTCAGAGCATTCATGCTACCTTTGGCAGTAACAACAAAATTTACTCAGTCAACATTTTCTTGTTAATCTGATGACAAATTGGGAGGAAAGATGCTGCGAGGCCTGTTGTCACACCAATGGTGCTCTAGCTGCCCACTCCACCCTCCACGACGTGGTGAGGTGTTACAGAGGGGGGTGATGGTTGATCCTACCGCTTGACAGGAGTAGAAAGTGCATAAAGCTGCAAAGCCTGATCTGTATGTGTGCACTGCCCAGGCAGGCCAGCTGCTTATGGCTGCTTACTTTTTCTGTCAACAGCCTCAGAAGATGAAGAAATTATGGTCCAGTTCTGGAATGACAAGACAGTGAAACTCCCGCGAGGTGTGGCTCTGTGGATCCCTCCTAGCCTGTGGGAGAGGATTGTAGAGATGATCCACATGCCCTTCACCAGCAGGGTGAAGCCCAGAGAAAGTCTGGACACTAACTCTTGTATCTTTTCCTGCAGTCCTAAAACAGCCCTGATTCCTGTTTGTGCTGTACATAGCCTTGCCAAGCACTGCTTGCTCTGCTCACCCTGCTGGCCACATTTCCGCTATCACTGTGATGGTATATGCTGTTCGTCAGCATATGTAAGGTGCGCCTGCTGCTGCCATCCCCATGTTGATGCCTGGTGGCCTCTTCCATCCAGGTCTCTGGTCTTTCAGAGCAAAACTGAAGAGGCAGAGTCCAGCAGTGAGCCCTCTCCATGCCTTCTAGAACTGAAAGGCCCAAACCAAGAAGCAGCAGCAGCTGTGGCAGCGTCTTCCCTCTCTTCTGATTTAGAGTGGGACCTGGAGCCATTCCCCACTAAGAGTACTGTGATGGACAGTGCTGTTAACTGTCGTGGTTTAACCCCACTCAGCAACTAAGCAGCACACAGCTGCTTGCTCACCCTCTCCTCCCTGGTGGGATGGGGGAGAAAATCAGAAAAAAAAGTAAAACCTGTGGATTGAGATAAAGACTGTTTAATAGTACAGCAAAGGAAGAGAAAATAATAATAATTATAAAAGAATGTACAAAACAAGTGATGCACGATGCAATTGCTCACCACCTGCTGACCGATGCCCAGCCTGTGCCCGAGCAGCTATTGCTGCACCCCGGCCAACTCTCCCTGGTTTCTATACTGAGCATGACGTCATATGGTATGGAATAGCCCTTTGGCTAGTTTGGGTCAGCTGTCCTGGCTGTGCCCCCTCCCAGCTTCTCGCTGGCAGGACATGAGAAGCTGAAAAGTCCTTGACCAGTGTAAGCCCTACTTAGCAACAACTAAAACATCAGTGTGTTATCAACATTATTCTCATACTAAATCCAAAACACAGCACTATAGCTGCTCCTAGGAAGAAAATTAACTCTGTCCCAGCCAAAGCTAGGACATTAACACAGGCTCCAGCTGTCTTGAGAAGCCCAGGCTAAAGGATTCTGCAAGACCCGAGCGGAAATACTGGAAAAGAAGCCACCCACAAGTCCCATCCCAGTAATTCAGGTACCTTTTAACACCCCCACAGGGAAGGAGCAGCCAGAAGGGAAAAAACACAAATGTGTTCTGGGCCCCCTTCATCTGTGCAGTCACTTTGCCTGTGGTTTATTGGTATAAATACTATAAATTTGCATATCAGTCTCTGATACAATACTTCCCCCTCCCCAATGTTTCTGCTGCCTCATCTTGCATGCTAGCTCTTCTTTTGGCAACCCATCCAATGGAAAAGTACCAGAACAATGAATTTCATCTGGAAGCATAGATATCCCTCTCTGAGTTTGTTCCCTGTCATTTTCCTATCCTTTTTATGATGCTAACACCTTCATTAACCTTTGTAGCTAGTCCATGAAGAATAACCTGAAAGAATTCCTTTCAGGCTTAAAGTATATTTTCCTCTCTTCCGAAACGAATGTTTCTCTGTTTCAGTTCTGGTTTCACTCTTTGATAAAATTTTACTCCTTCCCAGGACTCGGCAGTCACAGCAGCACATGTACAAAGGGCAAGCTGGTATCCAAACCCATCTCCGTTGGGGACATGTCCCATGTTGCCCTGACTAATCAGAGTGCAATGTTTGAAACCATTGAGCAGTCTCCCAGGGGGCAACTCACAATGAAAGAAATCTTAAGAGACCAAGATTTCAAGCTGTCATTGGTGGTAAGGTAATTTGTATTAATACTGTAAGCATGTGGTTTGTTTGAATGGAAGAAATATTCTTGTTAGTGGTCTGGAAGTTGGCTAGAAAAATACATCGCTTCTAACTTAACTGCTTGCTAAGGCCATCCACCCTTTTTGTGATAGGCAGGAAACTTCTCCACTAATTAAAACAAAAATCCCCAAACCCTAAGGAAGGGCTGAAGCTACTTGGTAAAATGGAAAAGATTATGCCAGTAACTGTGTGAGCCTTCAATAAGGCAGATTTCAATTCAGAAACCTGCCAAATACCCATTGACATCAACCCAAGAAGTCCTGTGGAAGTAGGGACCTGCATGAGTGTCTCTGGAAATGGACAGATGTGACTGTCAGCAGCAATAAAACACAAGAAAAGAATCAATCTGGAAAGGTGCTGGGCTCTGCCAGTCAAACTCTGATAGTCACGATCTCTATCTCTGAAAGATAAAAGCAGATTTTTTAGTAAACAGTCTTTATTGAGTATCTTCTCTTACTCCCTCACAAGAAGCAAGCAGTTTAAACAGCAGATCCCTACCCTGAAGCTAGGGGATACAGAGTAAGCAAACTGTGTCACATCTAGGAGCAAGGACAACACCCTGATTTTTTAGGCCTGGTTTCTGTTTGCCATGGTCCCCCTCCTGCTTTAGAAAAACTTGGAAAAAAAAAACAACAAACCAGACTGTGGATGCCAAAAAAGGCAAGCACAGAAAAGAGAAAGAAAAAAGCTTGCGGGAAGAAGGGGAAGATGAAGGAGTTTCCTGAGGATCTGGAGTATCTGATGCATCAGGGGTACAATGAATACATTATATATCTGAAATAAAATATTAGCTCCTCTGTACCTTCATGCTCTTGCTACTGTGAGCAGACTGCAGAGTAAAACCTTGAATGTGCTAAACTTGCATGATATTATTTAGGAGAAGATTAATCTGTTAATGGCATGTCTTAGTGAACAGAGAATATACTGGAATATATCTTGTATTCTCACAATTATACACATTAATTTTAAGCAGATGCTTACCGACTTATTAACTGTATGGTTCCTACTTTATTATTTAAATAATTGTAATTACATGCCTTTGTAATTGATTTCCTAGGAATTTTTAGGCCAGTATGGAGCTCCAGGCAGACATGCTCTATGTTAGCAAGTGTCACAGCTGTGCACTGAAGTGACATGCTTTGCCTTTTGGCAAAACTAAAAAGAAACTAGAGTGGCTTTATTTTAGCCCCAAACTGGCAGCGTGAATCACAGTAGTGGACGCAATGTGGTAATACAGAGTGTAATGACATACTTTTATTCCTGTAAAATAGCCCTTGGTGTTTTTAAACCCAGAAGATACATTGCTACTCCTTGAGACAGCTGAAACAGTTTTATCATATATTACAGACTGCATCAGAAGTAACTTGCAACAAACAAGTGAAGCTAGAGAGCAGGCTTCCCAGGTGTGCTCTCTGTGGGGCTTATGTCCTCCCACTGTAGTCACCAAAAATCCTCCTAAATCCTAAAGGAGTAAAGTTTTTGGTCAAAGCCTAACAGCCTCTGAAAAATCCTTTGGTCTTATTAAACACTTGTGTGTTTCAGCAGTAAATTTTGTACTAACACAGAAATGATACCATTATTAAAGCTACATGAGGCAGAGGTACCTATCTTACAGCCAGGAAAGCAGCAGTTACAAAGACACTGATGCTTTTTTTAGACTAGACTTCCAGGGGATTTGTTTTCTGTCCTCCAGGAAGAAGGTTTTGCAGCACCAGAAAAACAAAGATATAAAACAGCAAGAAAGAAAAAAAAAAAAAAAAAAGAGTCAGATGATAAACATAAAGTGACTTGCATAGGAGATGACAAACTTGATGATACAGACCATGTCAGAAGAGGACAGACAGAAAAAAAAACAGCAAAGAGCTCACTTGCAACAAAGCATAGAGATCAATCAGAATTCAGTAAATGTATAACTAATGAAGTTCAGGAGCTGAAATTTCAGATAAACTGCTTATACTGTATCAGTGTTACATTTACTAAGCAAATCAAGTTCTGATTTAGTTACTGTCTCTGTAGATTATCTTTATGGATAACTGCATAATTTTAATAACTGAAAAACTCTTTCCACCCACATCAAATTTCAGCATCCTCATTCTTTACTCCAAGCTGTTATATTAAATTCCTAATCATTTGGACTTGACTTTACAATTCTGGAGAGATCAGCTAAACTAGTATGAACACTGAAAGCCTGAACAGATGCACAGCAACGGTCTAATAAACCTCCAATATGCCTACAGTTCTCTGGAGTCAGCCAGAGGAATTCAACATAGTGATTTATTTTTGTAGAAAGCCAGAAGGAATGGAGAAACAATACAAGCTGACAGCTGAAAATATTTTTTTTCAGGATTAAAGCAGAAAAGAAAGTAGCCAGAGGGTAAAGGACCTGCTACTGTAGATACAAACAACAGAATGCTTAGAGATCCAGCATTCAAGTCACTGAATTTTATATTCCCATGAAAATTAACTGAAACCTTAATACCATCAGCTAGAAAAAGATTAGATACATATATATAGGTCATGTCACTAATTCTAACCGTGGAATCTGATCCTTCAGGAAAGGTAAGCATCCAGGGAGTCTCATTAGTGGGACTGCTCATGTTTAAAGCGTATGAACTTGGCCATAAGCTGCAGCGTGCAGTTGCTCAGCAGTACTTTTCCCCTGCAGGAAATATGAGACAATTCAGGGTATGCTACCACCTACTGAGAAAGGCAGCTAACTGGTGTTTAGCCTAGGTAAGAGCCTGCAAAGAGACAGGACTTGATGTGTCAATAGTTTATGTGCCTATACTGAACACCTGACACATATTCAAGCACCTTCCTGAGTTGGGGTCCTAGATAGTGAATTTCATTTGCATTTTATTTATCAGAATAATAAAAGTACAGACAGGAGAGATGCATTGTGAGCCAGCTGCTCTAAAATCAGTGCCAGCCCACAGAAGCTAATGTACATCCATATTCATACCACATGGATCATGCTTTCTGTGGTCAAGAATGTGACATGGATGTTATGTCTGAGGATAATATAAAAGAAGCTGTCATCACAAAGACTAAGTTATGTATTTTATTCCACTGATTGTATCTTTGTTTAAAGCATAAGAACCTGGAATTACACAGTCACATAATTGGATTTAAGGCACACAATGTACAAATATTTATAAAATCAGTGTACAAAGTGGGCTGCATATAATTGCATTAAGTAGAAAACAAATATACAGGCCATAAAAATGGAGTCCCAAAGAGGAGGATACTATTAAAGTGCTAAGAAGAAAAAGATATACATAGTTCATTACATGCATTAAAACAGCCTCGTATTTTATTCCTGTGATTGCCAAGAAACACCAAACATCATAGAACAAAAGTTAAATCAACACTTTGTCCTGCGTTGACATCCACCACATGGGTTTGTTGCACCATGTCCTCTGAGGTTGCTGTGACAGAATAGGTGCCAGGAGAAACTTCAATGTAGATGTCTTCAGAAGCTTGTCTGGTCTTTAGCGGGGGAAAAAAAAGTTTCATTACTGTTTAGTCATCTTAGATTTCCCACAAAAATAAA
This sequence comes from Ciconia boyciana, assembly GCF_034638445.1. Lineage (NCBI taxonomy): Eukaryota > Metazoa > Chordata > Aves > Ciconiiformes > Ciconiidae > Ciconia > Ciconia boyciana. Next base: position 13,431,658 of record NC_132939.1, read on the forward strand.
ACCTTTGAATTTGGCTTAAAAAAATTACATTTCTGCTGCTATATAAACATAAGATTTTTTCAAAATATACAGGCAGCATGGACAAAACTGTAAGCTGTTTCTGTCAATACAAAAATTACCGAGTGCCATACTCGAAAGTATTTCATCTAATGTTTCAATCAATGGAAATAATCAACATGCTGTAATCTCTGCCTCACAAAACTGAAAGTTACCAACCTAAATGGTTTTGAACATAAACCTGGAAAACATCCATACAACAAGGGTGCTCCCACTAAGTTGTACTGTGGTACAGATTCCATGTTTCTCATATTTTGTAGCTTAGAATTTCCTGAAATTGACTTGGTGAGGTGTTAGGCTTTGAAAAATAAAAAAAGTTTTCTTCTCCTTGAGGAACAAGAGTCTTCAGAGAGACTGTATGAGGGCCAAGCATAACTGGCTAAGCAACCGCCACGTGCCTTGCTGCATGCCTTTCCTCAGCCCCAGGAATGCGTCAGGAGCACAAATGAGGTGAGACTGGAGAACTGCTAGAGTATTGTTGCTGATGCAATTCACAAGAGCCCAAAGTTAATCATGGTGTTTGACATTCTGTACCAGTCCAAAATATAAAGTAGACTCTTAACTGGTTACATGCCAGAATGCCACAATCTGGTTTATAATTAATCGTGCAAGTCTCTGTATGCCCGTTCTGCTGACCACCTATACATACATTAGGATTGTGAATGCACCACTGGTTAATCTTCTGTGCTATCACCAAGTCTCCACACCTGATCACAAATTTTAACCAGCTTGATGCAAAATGATAAAGAAATGCTATAGCTCAATTTAAAAACAAAGTATTCTATAAACTTACATGTTGCTGGCAAGTTTGAGCTTGACTGGGTGCTACAGAGTCTTCAGTTATCTGGAAAGAAAAAGATACTGTTTTCTAATGATACAAAATGAAAATTCAGCGCCTGAGAGAGGGGATGCTTTGTGTCCGTGAAATTTTCCCCTCCACAAAAGGACTGATAGGACACTGATTGGTGTCCCCAGAAGTTACTCTGCCTCCCCCCCCCCCCCCCACCCCAGAAGGCTCAGATTAGTCCAGGTGTTCATATGCCCATGATGTCAAACCACATACATTAGTGTAAGCAAGTGTCACAGACACAAGGTGGATAACAGTTATCTCATGGTGAGGGAAGGAATAACCTTTAATCAAAACCAAAACCACCTACTTACTTCTTCTTCTTTGGACTCCAGCTCTCTTTCCCCTGCTTGCCTGCCATGGTATCTGCAGATGTGTTTGATTTCATGCTCTTTGCACCCACAGGCTCCCAAGAAGCTATAGTACTTCTGGACAATAGAAATGGAGAATATTATGTGGAGAAGCATAAAAGCCACGCTCACAACTACTGCAGATTTACAATTAAAAGTGGAACTGCACAGCTGCTGACCTTCTGTATTAATTGGCTGGTTTGTTCCTGTGAGAAGATGAAAACAATGCCTCGCTGTCCACAGGACATCTGCCTTCTGGTACAAAACTGTCAGCCCTGATTTTAGATGCCTGTCTCCTGACACGATATGTAGGGACTCTCTGACACCTCAGAATGGAATTCATGAAAATATCAGAAGGAATGCTCTGGAAACATCTACCTGATCAGGCTCTTCAAGAAAAGCTCTGGTGGAAGAAGGTATAGTTTATGGGTCCTTAATAGGATGTATATGCAAGCTAGCCAGTGGAGACTGGTTCTGCAGGGCATATGCAAGAGCAGTGCTATAAAAGCAGAACACATTAATACTGAAAAATGACTTGGGGAAGAAGCTAAAGTGTCTTCGAGGCTGGTACCAGTAGCATAGCAGTTTTGAGAACTGTGTTTAAGTCCACAACAGCCCTTTTCTGGCTCCACAGTAAAGGTACTTGAATCTTCCCCACTGCAAATTAAATACTTGAGTACAGCTCTGCTGCCATCTGTTGTCACAAGAGAACCCCTCCCAGGGTTACCTTTTTGATCACAAGGACCAAAAAGTTCCAAAATATCGATTTTATTTCACTTATATTTTCCTTGTCTCTGACGGTCAAGACTAAACTTAACAAAAATAAGGCCAATAGCAATTCTTATTTCCAAATCTACTGTTGTGCTTTATTACTGAGGTTATGCACACATCAACAGATTTGGTTGCTTGTGTTGTGGTTTACTGTGGAGCTACGTCCCAAAATACATCAAATACTCTGGCCTATTGCATAACGCTTCACAGAGCATCTCTGTGTCACAGGAGGTGAGCTAGATTCTTTTACATGACCTCACAGAACAAAGAAATTAAACTTTTGGTAAGAAATGTGGGTAAACTTTGGTCCCTTAGTAACTCTAAACAACTCACCTTAAATCACAATTTTAATCGTTTGCATTCAAGTGCCTAAATGGTTATATTCAGCTGTGGATTTTTGTTTGCACTTTGTAAACTTTATCCATGAACTTGTGGGTCTGAGAATTCCCCCTTCCCCCTTTTATGATTCCTCTTCCCTACAGAAGATGACTGAAGCAGTAGTGTCTTCAGCTGATGCATGAATGTGGAAGTCATCCACTGCTTGTTCCAACTCTAATGCTCCTAACAGGGCATAGGATGAGTCTCTACACAGTTATATTTTTGTTTCCTCTTGTGTAAAACTCTATTCTGCCTGAGTTGTTTTAGGATTAACTGGTTATTGTGTATGTAGTGCTTTGAAATGATAAAGGAGTTGCTTAAGAGCTAATCATCTGGTGTGTGTTGAACTACTGTTTCCTCTAATTTAATTGAAGGCTTAGCCTCTGTTATTAAGTCTGCAGACAACGAGCTCCCTGCTGCATTATGATAACAGATCCCAAAGGGCATAGACGATGTAAACTGTGATGGAGTTTTCTTTCAGTAGTCGGGCTGCAAGGCTGCATTCACAGGGACGAGCTGGCAGAGACAGACTCCCAGTCCATCCACCCAGAAGACTAATGACACCCGGCAGCCAGAGCCAACATGAAAGCAGTGGAGCTGTGCATCTGTATGCCATACCTCTCCATTTCTACTTATCACAAATAAAGATACAGTGCTGCTCAGAACTGAGCCCACACTCCTTATCTGGTAGCAACATCCCAAACTGAGTACGCTTAAATGATACAGGGGAGGTTAACTCTAAATTCAGAGCAAACGTGGGACACAAAGCAATCTCCTTCCTTGAGGTTCAAACTCTCCCTTACTTCCGCCACCCAGAACATGCTGACTCTATCAGCCAGCTTGAGCAGTTCATGTTGGCATGATGAAAACAACAGGTTACTCACTCTGTCATAAAGCCACTCCACAGCAGAGGTATCTCGCAGCACTGGGAGCAACTGTGTACATTGTGACATGTGACAAGCCTGTGCAATGGCTGACACAATGTAATTTGTGACATCATCTGACATTTCTGTCTCTCTAACCATACTGCCTTTCCACTAAGGAGTGGAGAAACCCTCTGCTAAAATCTGTACCAGCCTACTAGTACTGTCTATGGAAAATGCTCATAGAGGTGTTTATCAACTAAGCTGGTACCAGCTGGTCAGGATAACACTGGTGAAACCTACTACGTAACCTACCACGTGATGGCAAATGCCCTAAATTTCTTAGGGCCGGTGTCACAGGCTCACTGGCTAAGCTCTTGCCATGCAATGAGCAAAACTGAAGTCTAATTTTTGCAGTTTCAGCAAAAGTAGTTTTGCAGTTTCAGCAAACGGGCCTCTGCCAGGCACATCATAAACTGCCCTTTGCACGGGTCTGGGGGTAGAACCTCACCTCGCATTCCTTTGTGGCTTGATTCATCAAGTTCACAATTGAAGCGAATGCTGCACTGAGACGTTCTGAATCTTCTTCCTGCAATTAAAGACATTTTTTGTAACTCATAATGAGGTGCTCGTTGCTTAGAGGTAGAAAGTGGGAGGTGATGAAATAGCAAAACACTCGCTAGTGCCAGAGGCTGTCTCTGGGGTGAAACAGTCACGTGTGGCCCACCGCTGTGGTGCTGCGTTTTAACGCCGCGTGCACACCGGCCTTCCGACGCCGCCCACATGCAACACCGAGGCACTTGCTACACCCAAGAGGTCACCGGGTGGAGCGACTGCCTCGCTCCGCCGTCCTGCAAAGCGCTGGCAATTGATTTGGAAGGGCCCTCGACCGTTTCAGGCTGCCTTTGACTAGGTAAAACGCAGGGGGCAGTGGCCAAGTGCGAAACCGTTCTAGGTACTTTAAAATGCCTCTGGCTCATTAAAGCGCATACACGGCTCGATCCCACGCACATATACACACGCTAGGCCTCTACAGGACACAGGCTACCCTGCCACCACGGAAGGACGCGGCTCCTCGGCGCTTCTCGTTCACTCGGCTGCATTGCTGCCGGCACGGCCGCCCCCGCCCCGCCGCGCCCGCAGCACTGACCGGGGCCGAGCCCGAGGCCGAGGCCGGGAGCCGTCCCGCCGCCCGCCGCCGCCGCCGCCGCGCCCGCTCCAGCACGGCGCGCGCCAGCCCCGCCGTCCGCCCCGCGCGCGCCCCCTCCATCCCGCCGCCGCCGCCGCCGCGCGCCGTCACAGTGCGCACGCGCCGCCGCCCCGCCCCGCCCGCACCCCCTTCGCTGCCGTTAGGGGGCGCCGCCGCCCCGCCGGTGCTGCGCTGCCCCGCCCCGCCCCGCCCCGCCGCGGGTGAGTGCCGCCCCTGCCCCGCCTCGCCCCGCCCCGCCCGGTGGCACCGGGGCAGGCCCCGCCGGGCGCCCGGTCCCGCGGAGAGGTCTGGGGGCTCTGTTTTCCCCTCACGCCACCACCCTGGGGCGGGCAGCCCTCACCGCCCTGAGGTAAAGCCGCCGCCCCGGGCGGGGGAGGGGCGTCCGGACAGGCGTTCCGTGGGCTTCCCTCAGCGGCGCCGCTCCTGGTGGCGGCGGGCCTGTGAGCGGCCGGGTGCTGCTCCGCCACTGTCCCCGCCGGGCGACGACGGGGAAGAGGCGAGAGCAGCTGGAGGGTGCTGAGCCCCGGCTCGGCGGGAGGCACCGGGGGCTTTGCCCCATGGTCTCCGTAGTGGAAAGCGGTACTCCCTGGGTTTTGTTTTTTTTTAATGTATGAGGTACAAAATAATAATTACAGTATGTAGTGATGGTTGGCTGAGTGAAACAGGTATTGGTAAGAGGGCAGAGCGCCAGGTGAGCAGCTGGGTCAAACCGCCTGCAAACTATCAATGCATCTGTTCTCCAAAAGAAAGCCCTTTCACTTTGGTTAGTAAAAAGAAAGCACAAAGTGTTTTGGCCTACTGCAAGCAAGATTTGCCAAACAAGCACATTTGGTCCCTGGAAGCCGCCTCTGGCCCAGGAGGGTTTTCCAGCAGGGCAGTGCATATGTGTGAGGCCTTCAACAGCCCTACAGCGTGCGAGGCTGCAGTCGCCGCTCGGAGCTACAAACAGGCTTGGAAAGCAACTGTGGCTACATGTAAGTTAGGGCCACTCTGTGGCTTTGCTAACCTTGCTTGCACTGAGGTGACAGTAGGAAGGGCAAAATAAGCACAGAAACTTTCTTTTAAGTGCAGTATGGCCAAGGTTAACAAGTAAGCCCTGATTTTTCAAGTCCTTAATTCTTGTTTGTGGAGCTTTGCTAGCTGTAATCTGTTTGGCAAACAAGAAAAATAATCCTCTCCTACTTTACATTTTATTATCATCTTCCAGTTGCTTAACCAGAGCAGCAGCCAGCTCCTGTAATAAACAAGCCCTTCAGAGGCTGCTTGTTCATTAAAACACATTGAAGGCCCCAATTCAGTGTTCAAATACAACTTAATTTTAGGTTGGGTCTCCTGTAGTCAAAGGAAAATTTAGGCAGTTGCCAAGTTGCTTGAGGTCTGGGGGACTGAATGCAACATAAACGGGGGAGAAAAATAATATTTGATAAAAGCAATAGTAGCATGTTTAAGATGTTTGTTTGATGTGCTGGAGAAGCAGCCAGAATAGACTGCTTCCTGCTTGATTGGATGTTGAGCATCTTTCTTTGAGCATCATTCCTTGTTATCATTGATCTCCCGGAGAGGTGGATGGGTTTGCTATCTTGCTGCACTTGTGAAATATACTTGAAAAGGCCCTCCTATGTCATTTTCGTAACAGGGAAAGAAAATTGTATTCATTTTATATTCCTGCCAGGTACTTGTAGCAGTAGCTTGTTGTTCAGGAGGCAAATTATTCCTTGTGTGTTGAAATTTAAACTCCCACCATTTTTTGATGTTCGGTGACACAGTACTCCTTTTGCAGCTGAGTAAATACATCTGTCCCAAGAAGGCTGACAGCTGAAACAGCTTTTGCTTTGAAACACACATTCACATCAGAATCCAGATGAGAGTTACCCTTACTTCCTGTGCGTTCACTCTTTTGAAATATAATGGAGGTCTTTGAAATGCTGGACATTTACACCAGATTTCCTTGTCGTGTGGGATGACGGATCAGAATATCTGAAGACAATATATCTTAATTTGTTGATGAGGTGGAGAAAGCCAAGAACAGTTTATCCTGAGTACTCTGCTCAGGGTTCAGAGAAGTATCCTTGTGTAGGAAAGCTCATAAGCATTTGTCCAACGCTGAGCACCGTTTCAGTCCCATTTCTGTCAATGGAAGGAAAGTAAGCATATGCTTAAAGTTCAAGAAATGTGCAATGCTGGAATTTGTATTTCCAGTTACAGAACACACGTGTTGCTCTTCTCTTTATTTTTCTTCTGTTCCTATTATCATTTGGTTAAGATATTGTGAAGCGACTTGGTTTATAAATGCTTACGTAATACTTCAAGATTTAGGTGCAGTCTTTGTATTTGCAATACTTATGGTTCTGCTAGCAGCTAGCATCCTGCCTCTTTCGTATGGTCTGTATATCAAACCTCTTGTGCGGGTTTCTCATCTGTTACACCGGCAGCAGCACATGGACAGGCGTGCCAGGGAGCTGGCCCCCACGATGCTGTTTGTGGCCTGCGTGGAGTATGTGTGCTTTATCGCTTGTGCCACGCAGAAGCCCTCTGGTACGCGTGTTGCCCTGTGTCCTGGCGTGCGGAGGGACCCTGGCTGCGGCCTGCCTCCGAGCGGGGCACCTCGGGCTCTGCTCCCCAGGGAGCAGGGCATTGCAAAACTGCTGTCGGTACCTGGTCCGAGCAGGCTGGATTTGAACCGTGGCACCCGGAATGAAGTTCAGAGGCATGCCGCTGCCTCCCTCTCCCCCCTTCCTCCACAGGTACAGTCACTCCGAAGCTACCCTGGGAGCTTGGAAAGCGCGGGCTCCCGGCGTCCCGCCGCCCCGGGGGCTCGCCCGTCCCCGGCGCCCTGATGGAAACCATCTGCTCGGCGACCGAGCGCAGGAAGCGCCGCTCGCTCTCCTCCTTCCTTCCTTTCTTCCCCGCAAGCGGCTCCGCGCGGAGAGGAGCCCAGCACTCGTAGTTTTTTAAATAAAAAAATAAGCGGTATCGGTCCCCTGGGGTAGAGGGAGGAAGAAGATTGTCAGACGGGGGCTCGGTTCTCCCCTCCTCCTCCTCCTCCTCTGCCCATCGCATCTCCGCGCGGACCGGCCGGTCCTGCCCGGCCCCGGCGGGCTGCTCCCCTCCCTCCCGCCGAGCCAGGACCCGGGTTTGGGGCCGTGGAGGGGGGGCGGCGCCCACCCCTCCGCGGGGCCGGGGCTGGGGCCGGGGCCGGGGCCGAGCGCTGCCGGCGGGAGCGGTGGCTCGGCCGCCCGGGGCTGCCCGGCCGCGGCGGGGCTGCAGCCCGGGCCGGGCTGCGCTGGGGGAGCAGGTTTCTTTGTTGGCTGCCGGGTGACTGGTTCCCATTAATCTCCCGCACTGGCCGTGGCCGTCTCCACTTCCTGCCTTTGCATACTTCTCTCTCCCTCGATCTCAGTCCCTTCCCTCCCCCTTCCCTCCCCCCTTTCTTTCTCTCCCTCTTCCCAGCTTCTCCAAAAAAGCCACAACCGCCCGGGCTGCGGGACGGGGGCTGCAGGCGTCCGGCGGAGGGAGCGCACCCCTGCGCGCCTTGGTAAGGGCCGGGGAGCCGCGCTGCCGGGGCGGTGGTCCCCTCTGGGGACCCGGGCAGGGGAGCGGGGCTGGGGGGAGAAACGATTGATCGTGCTCCGGCTCGCCGTCCCTGTGCCCTGAGAGCTGCCCGCCTCCCGGCAGCGGGGCGGGCCGGGGATGCGCGGCGGCGGGGGCTCCCCGGGCCCGGGGGCTCCCCGGGCCCTGCGGCTCCCCGGACCGCGGAGTCCCCGCGGCAAAGGAGCCGCCGGCGGCCCTGCCGGTGCGGGCCGGCCCCGCGACCCTGGCGGGGGTCCCTGCCCTGCCCGGGGGGAGCGCAGATGGGCACACGGGCGGAGCGGGGGGTCGGTGCTCCCGTGCTGGTGCGTCCCGTGCCACCGCTGTGCCTCGCGGGACGTTTCTTCTCGCGTGGGTGGCGAGGGCAGAGGCACCCCGCAGGGACAGAGCCCAGGAGACCGCCTCGGCGAGACCGGGTTAACTATAACCGGGCTGGGGAGCCAGCCCGCCGAGCGCGGGGCTCTGATCTGGAGAGAGAAGGGGAGCTGTGGCACTTCTTTTACCCTTCCAGTGCCCACTCGCATCGTCTAACCAGCCGGCTGTAATGTTTGCATGCGTGTTGAAAAGAGTAGAGGAGCCACCTGGACTCCAGCGGAAGACTTTAGGATCCCAAGACAGATTTAGCTGAAGAGCTAAGGGAGCAGCTTCGGCCGTTCACTTGGTGGGAAAATCAGATGTACTGCTCTTGGCTTGGTACCAAGCGTTTGCTTTACTAAGGAGCAGCGGGTCACCGCAATCAAAGAGTAGTGGCTAGATATGAGAGAGCCTTCTTATGTTTACTTCAGTTTTATCACTCTAATGTACTTTGAATTTTAGTAGTCAAGCTAAATGAAGCCGGATGCATAGTATTATTGCATGGAGTATGTCAATAGCGGTGTTTTCTACACCCTTGTTTTACTGTTGCACTGACTTTGGGGAATAGGTTTTCTTTCATTTTTATTCTGAGTAGTCAGTCTTTAGTTTGGCCAGATATTGAATAATCCAGTAAAAACCACCTAGAGTGATCAAAACTTGTGGAAGATAAGGCATGAAACTGTTAGTTGTAGTCTTATTTCTGGTGATGCAGAGTAGGATGAATTGAAGTGAGGTTGATTTGCCTTTGAGACTTGGTAATGTTTTGATTATTCATGATTAATATATAGTCAGCAGATGAAAATATTCCATACAGTGGAAGGATAAGTAAGTTCACAGCGTAAAAGTGGAAGTATTTTACGTTTAAGGTGAGATTTGAGAAAATCATGTATGTTTAGGAATGTCAAAATTTAACTTTTATTTTGATGATCAGGTTATGCAGGTGGCATAGTGGAAATCTGTTGCCGGGTTGAAGGGTGAGAGTAAGATTTATGGCTCTGACCATTCATTTCCCTCTTGCTTTAAGATTAGTTATTTAAAGGAAAACTGCAACACATTTAAGCTGTTATGATTACTTTATATGATTACTTTATCAAGTTACCTAAGAATGTAGTCGAGCACCCGTTAAAGCTAGCTACGGTCTATACACTGTTAAGAGCGACTAGCCTGGCAGGAGACTGCTATCTTGCTTCTGGGGTGGAACCAGTTACCTCTGAGAGTATGGAGGAGTAGGGAGCAGGGCTCCTTGGGAAGGGGTGATAGGGTGGGTGGTGCTGGGCCTCCCTGGGGCACGGAGACTGTCGTGCTCCTAAAAGTACCTAGCATGTGTTCTCCTCTCGTATGCAGAAATAAGGGAGTCCTACCTGGCCTAGCTTTCTTCTGCTCCCTTCAGGGTGCTAAACTCCCCCAGCCAGCTTGCTCAGTGTAGTTACTGCTGTTCCTGGCGCTGGGGAGGAGAGGCGCCTTCGGTCCTCTTCTACCCTTACAGCACGTTTGTGCTGTGGCTCCCAGAATTTGCTCCAAGGAGCTCAGGACCAAGCATTGCCATTTCCCTTTAAGCAAGTGACTTTTAACATATACTGTAGCTCTTTAAGGAGCGTGTGACCCCTTATTATTGGTGACCCTGTAAACCATTGTGTAATCTGTTGACTGTAATGTACCATGCCAATTTATTCTTGGTTGGGAAGTCTTGCCAAGAACTTGATGGAATAGCATGATTTTATCCACTTTATTGTTTTCATTGTGTTTCATAAACATCTAAGACCCTCTGGGAAGAATCACTGGGGTGGCTGGGCCTCCTTTTTTTAATTGCTGGTTAAATAAAGTTGCCAGTTTAAAAAAAATAAAGTGGTATGCAGGATCTTGGAATGCCTGGAACTGCTAAGCACTCATGTTTAGGAAGCAGGACTATTTTTAGTGTAAGGGCATTTAAAGAAATGATACTAGCCCCTTGTGAAGAGGTCACTGTGAAGTGCGCTGTAGAGTCTGCTTTTAACTGGAGAGCAAAACCAAGTTTCCCACAGTTGAGTAAAGCTGGAGAACCAGGTTTGTACTTTTCCCACTTAACTGAAGAGGGAGAGGATGGACTTTTTGTTAGTTTACAGTAGTGGGAGTGAGGAGGCCCAAATTCTTATCATACAAAAAAAATACAAAATCCTGGTCTTGGTGAGTCGCTTAGCATTCTGATTCCCTCCAGTGTCTGCAATGGAGATGTAGGACTGAAAGGCATTTAACACTTTCTGAGAAGGACTGGGAACTGGCAGCTGAGAATACGGTGTATCGCTCGGGATCTGTGTTTGTGGGAGGTCACAGCTCTCTTGAATGGATCCCTGGCTGCCATCTTTATCTATAGCTAAAAGAACTGGGGTAAAACTTAAAAAACCAACCAACCAAACAGTGTGTATGTTGAGAACTCAAGGCGATTTGGGATCCTAAGTAAATTCTGAATATGGGACTGAGGTTGTTAAATAAATTGTTTTGGATCCAGAGAAGACTTTCCTCAACTCATCTGAGAAAGATGGGGACAGACTTTTTAGTAGGGCCCTTTTTAGTAGGACCTGTAGCGATAGGACAGGGGGTAATGGTTTGAAACTGAAAGAGGGTAGATTCAGACTAGATACAAGGAAGAAATGTTTTACAAGGAGGGTGGTGAAACACTGGAACAGGTTGCCCAGAGAGGCTGTAGAGGCCCCATGCCTGGAAACATTCAAGGTCAGGTTGGATGGGGCTCTGAGCAACCTGCTCTAGTTGAAGATGTCCCTGCTCACTGCAGAGGCGCTGGACTAGATGACCCTTAAAGGTCTCTTCCAACCCAAACCATTCTATGATTCAGTGATTCTATGATCTGTTTGGAAAATAGAAGTTCTTGCTTTTGATGGCTTAAGAGAATGTGGTTTAGGTCAAAGTTACCACTGTGTGCTAGACCCATCATGTCATCTATGGGGTCTTGAGTAATCTAGATATGGTTAATGTAACCCAGTCTCTTGCAGGGCAGAGGACCAAAATCTGGACTGATCAGACTTTTGAAATTTACCAAATGATAGCTGAGTCAAGTCAAGTTTCGGCCCAAACTTCACTGATGTCTTGTTTAACATAAATTCAGTTTAGATTATGAATTACTTTTTTTTTTCCCCCCAGTGCCGAGTGCTATGTGTGTTAGTTTTGTCTCTATGCTGTAAAGTGTGTGCAACTGTTGCTTTTCAGATTTTTTGGTCTGCAGTTGGGATTTAGTTGGCAGTGCAGATAGAGGCAAGTTTGGGGAACTGAATGCAAATATTTACATTCTCAATTTGGCCTAGTCCTTGTGCTTGTAAACACTCATAGTCATATTGAACTTTGGTGAGGTTATAAGTGGCTTTGCCAAGCCTTGGAGAGCCACACCCTACAAGACCTGAAATTCCCCCTTTTGAGAAGAGTTTTGGATATGTTTTTCGGGTGTATGTACATCAGCTGAGAGTTAGTACTCGTCACTTTTACCCCGAATCTGACTGCAAAATCTTTTCCTGTATCTTGCTTCTCTTTCATGTAGAAATGCCTTATGCTGGTGAGATGTGTCAAGTTAAATGCCATGGAAGAGAAGTCCTGCCCACCTACAAGGTGCCGTGCAGACTCTTAAAATCCTGGTCTCCTGTGCTGCTCTAGAGCTGTGCCCTGGTAGAGAGGGGCCGTGGTGAAGATCCTTCCTCCGTAGCTACCGTTTTCCCAGTCCTTGCTGTTTGGGTGTGCAGAAATAAAGTTCGAGGACTGATTTGAACAATGGGGATGTTTGCTCATGGAGAATCAGATTTAAGCCCTCTTTTCATTCATATAGGCTTTGAACAGCTGTCAGATTTTGTTAGAAACTTTTTATTCACTAGGGACTGAGCCTGAAAGTTTTTTTTCTGCATTAGCAATTGAACTTTCTGAAGTCCACCTTACCACAAACTGTAGAGATAGGGATCAGCTGGTACATTAACACTTCATGGCCAAACCACCCTCTTGGTTGGGTATGCCTTTCTATTTGGGTCTGTTGCTCTTAACCAGAGTTTGAAATTAGATATGATAGTTTAGTTGCAGAGAGCTTGAGCCTACAGATAGAGGTGACTGAGTTGGACTGAGTTCCTGTAGGAGTTCCTACTCATCAGTTGAGGTCTGTAACTTTGTATTCTTAGCCAACCTGCTTTGGAAGAAGACTGCATTAGCTTAATCCACAGTGAACGTGTTTAGAGTAACCTAACTTTGTTCTCTGTCTGGAGCATATACCCAGATAGTTAGAACTGTTCAGGTAAATGAATGCTACAATTCATATAGCCAGTGCTTTTGATATGTTCTGCTGCAAGCTTCTGACCTTGGAGGTGTGTTTGTTAGGTTGAGGAACACACGAAAAGAGTAGGCATTTGTTTTTACTGCCACCTTTCACCATTCTTTGGAGATATGTTTGTTTGAGCTGCATCTGTCTGCTGAAAACTTGTCAGCCGCTGCAGTGTAGCTGGGACTTCAGTGATTTTGTGCGAATGGAGAAGTCCTTAAGGACATATTGAAAGCACAGTGAGTTTTTGTCAGAAATGCACCCTGTGTGTGTTCACACGCACAGGAACGGGATGTTATTTCAGTTTAAGTGTATCTGTCTCCTAATTTCTCTTTAAAATGAAGATGTAAAAATGCTTGATGTATGAACATTTAGTGTTAGCACTGGTGCCAACACAGGAAACCAGGTCTTTGAGTTGAAACATTTAACATTATTCCCTAACTCCCACATTATTAAAAACACTCGTTGTGTAAAGTTTTAATACTATTATTCATTTCATCATTTTGATGGGGTCATCACACTGAATTAATGGTTTGCATTTTTTCCCCTTAAGAAAAAGATTAGTTGTCTTCATGGGACATACAGTCACAGGGCACAGATGCTAACCAGCTAGCATTGTGCAAAGTGCCCTGCTCGGCCTGCTATTCCAAGTATTAGGGCAGAGACCAAAGTACTTTAGGAGAGCTGCCCCGGAAGATCTCGCAATCCTTCTTCAGTGAGGAGCAGATGTTCCAGACATGGACTCTGTTCATTGTTCTGAGAAGTTCTTCAAGTCAGGAGATGGATCTGTCTCTTGACATTTTTGCTTTCAACATTGTTACTTCTTTGAGGGAGTGCAAATAGTTTTTGCAAGGCAGGGTGGAATGAATGAGGAGCTCTAATGATTTTGATCCTTTGTCCTGGTGGAAACTCTTATCACACAAGGTCATTGGAAAGGAAAATATATTTGGCCTGAAGTCATGTTTCCTTCTGTGTGGGCACAGTGTGCTAAAGAAAAATGGGGCACATTGACTCGCTGTGTGTGAAAGTGCGTCTCATTTGTGCTACAGGATTGTAATAATTGGAGTTTCCAGTTTGCCTCGTCTCTTAATCCTGGCTCTAGGCTCACAGGATACTCTTAGCCAGTGTTGTTCAAATGAGATTCATTAACCAGGAATATTGTTTTGAAGATATGACAGATCAACAAAGTGCAAAAGCATACCAAATCTCCTGTGTGATGGCAAGGTCTGATTATTTCCACTGTTAGGTTGCAAACTGGGTAGTAGTTCCACACCACAACTTACATTTTACTACCTGCTATATCCCTGCTATATTGTTAACTTTAGTCTTTGAGCATAACATCCCCCATGCCACTCAAACTGTGTAAGAAATGGTGGACTTGAAATTTCAAGAGGCAAGATCAGAGTAGGAAAGGACAGAAAGGGATCAAAAAGAAGAGGCCTAAAATAATCTGAACCTCCCTATAGGCCTTCTGTAAATATTACTTAACAGTCTCCAAAATTGTTAAAACAGCATTCGGTACTCATCAATACAATTGGTGCACCTGTAGGTTTGTACACATATTTCTGTTAGTGTTTTAGGGATGCATCCATCACCATTTCTCCTGTGGAAATGAGTAAATATCCTGAATTATTTAATTATAATGTTTAAAAAAATATTCCATGCAAGAAAAGCCAAGGACAGGCACACAGACCTCATGCTGTCTCCTACTCAGCACCTGTCTTGTCCAGAAGCCCACGTGACACTCGTGGGTGCTTCTGAGCTTTAACAGCACAACCTTGATTGTCTGTTTTTGGTATTAACAGACCTCAGGATATCTTCTAAGCCTCCTCCCCACTTCCACAGGTGTTGTGCTCAAGCTCTCCCCTCCCCAGTGCCAGGGATTGGTGCTGAGGGGTTTCCTGCTGATTGGCTCAGTGCTTTATTATCCTCTGAACCAACACCTTGAGCAGGACTCTCTGAGACTTTTGCTGCCATAGTTGTAGACCAGTCAGCAGAGGAACTGGTCTTTCTCTCCAGAGATGTCCTCAGGCCTAGGAGGTGAAGGGGGATATTGCTGGGTGGCACAGCTACCTTCTCATGCAGTGCCAAGGTGAGTTGAGGATAGTCTTCATTAGCCTGTCCTGCTTTTCCTGTGGCTATGTTAACTTGGACAACACAGGTAACTCCTTAGAAAAAATAAGTTCAAGAGAGGCAAGGGCCCTCAGACTTCTGCCATTTTACATGTAAGTAAAGCTTCATCTAAACCCCTGTGCTTTGGTGAAACTTGCCTGTTAGCTCCCAGAAAAACATTTGTCATTCTTTTCTCTTTGGCTTTTCTTAGTATGTTTCTTTCCTTCTTTCCCCTTTTAGCCCTTGAGCCTCCCTCTTGAAGCACTCCAAACCCAGCAGCTGTGCTTTAATGAACTGTATGTGTCATACCCTCTAGTTGTGCTGCTGCTGCATGCAGGCTGTATGTGGATGCAAGATCTAGATTTTGTGGGTACCACTTTAACTGTGGCTTGGCGTTCATTAGGCCCTACAAAGGGGATAAATGGTGACAGAGAGAGTCTTCATTTGCCTGTGAGTATCGGGGCTTCTTGTCTGTCTGATAGCAGCTATTTGAGCTGCAAGAAGTCAGCTGGTGACATATTCCTCTGCTTGGCCATTTTTTCTGATGTTCAGATTTGTATCTAGTGGAACACCAAGACAGATGTCAGATTGTGCTTTGCACCCTAAAACCAGTATCACAAAAGATTTGATTGAGATTCAGCTTTATTTCTGGCTTTATTTGCTATTGAGTTCTCTCCCTGCAAGACAGTTATCTCTGAGTTGGAGAAACTAACAGAGAAGTTGACGAATGTGCAGCTAAGATGATGTCTCCCAAATGAAACAGTAAGAGAGCCATGAAGCTTTCAGCGGCAAGCACATGCTTCAGAGAGAGAATAACCGTGGATGGTAAAAAGTTATGAGAAAAATACATTGTTTGTTTATCCATCCACCTCCATGAGATTGTGCCTGGTGAGGGGACACTCCAGGATATATGGCTGAAGGGAAATGATTGTCTTATCTTTTCAATTGGGTGGATCGTTGTATACTGTGATATTTCTGGCAACAGAAAAACTGGAGAGGTTAATACCTGGCATAAAAGCACAGCCTATAAGAAAGATGAGAGAATTTACTTTCTGCCCTGGGTGAAACCAACTTATCTTTTGAAGATTAATGGCTCAATCCATTATCATTACTTTTAGCGGAGAGCATAATTTTGCACATAGAGTATGAGATGAACCAGACTGTCGTTTTTGGCATACTAGTGTTGACCCAGAACTACTGTGGATAGACTGATGTGATAGAATAGGCCAGATTCTTTCTTCTTAAGTTTGGAGAGATAGTAGAGCTTTTTGACCTGCAGAAGTGTATCTGAGCTCCCAGGCTGGAGGTATGCTCTGGAAACAGAATAATTAAGTTCAGTGGCCTATTCATGTGAGAAATATGTAATGAATTTTGAGGGACATGCATATTCATGAGCCCATGGATAACAGATAAAACAGCAAGAATCCAGTCCTGGATAGCTTAGTGCTTTGTCTTGGACCAAAACTTTCTTTTCCCTTTCCCGTATGCTTTGCAGCAGAACAGGTTGGCAACCACATCTGCTTGTCCAGCCTGGACAAACATGTAGTTGGAAGGTTGGCTGGGGTGGAGACCACACAAAGCAGTGTGATTGGACCAGGTGAATTATATAGTCAGTGTCTACTCAACTCTTCCTCACCTGGCACTTTATTTCTGGCTTTGACTCTTCAAATTGTTTCTGAATCCAGCTCCACCTGTCATCTGTGTCCGTCCATCCCCTGCCCCCCCCTGGTTAGGCAAAGAGTAAAAGACAAATACATGTCAGCTGTTTTGAAAGAAAGTTTTTTTTTGTGGAGGCTTAGCATGACCCTAAATGTTGGATAGTCAATGAGATTTTTTTTTAATCCAAGACTCCTTGACATAAATGAGATTTTTTTTTTTTTCCAATATATAATAAAGGGGCTTACCTCCATAACTTCTAAAAACTGGATGCGGGAATCCTACACCTGGGGCTAATGGAGATATGTTATTTTCATGTCTGGGCTTTATCATGTGGATTTTTAAAATCTGAAGGATGAGGGCTTCTGAAGCAAATTAAGATTAGTGGTTTCTGGAGTAGGGCAAATGACAATAAAAACCAGGAGCTGAATTTGGACAATGGCAGAAAGATTATGAGATGTTGCAGCAGTGTAGCACCTTTCATTTGTAAATCTAAAAGCACTTAGCAAAATGTGAATGAATGTGAGACTGCATATAACTTCGGTAGATGAGGGAAGCATCAATACAGATGAGAAGGTTCAAAAAGGTAATCCTGGGAACAGATAAAACCTTTTCTTTCCATTTTCAGCTTAAGTCTTAGGAAAATCAGAAAAATATTGTAAGGCAAAATATTTTATTTCATCTTGAACTGTAAATAAATACCCAGAGTAGTGCTTTTGAGACAACAATACTGCTGCTGCCCTTCAGTGCTTCAAAAGGCTTTTTTTTTTTCAACTAGAAGGTGATTTCAAGTGAAGTTACTTAACTTCAAAATTTGTATGATTATGTGGTGAGACTAGCAGGATAGTTTAGGCTTTTAATACCATGTTTCTTAACTACTTAATCTCAAATATTTATTAATGGACTAATGTATATAGAGAGAGACGATGTTAATCAATTTTTTTTTCTTGAAAAGCATGAGTTCTTCTGTATCTACTTATGCTTGATTTTTGAGACTTAGTCATAACCATTATTTATGGTTACAAGGTGGCAGTTATTTTACAAGGTGGCTAACTGGGGAGGTCCCAGTTGACTGGAGATTAGCGAATGTGATGCCCATCTTCAAGAAGGGCCAGAAGGAGGACCCGGGGAACTACAGGCCTGTCAGCCTGACCTCAGTACCGGGGAAGCTGATGGAGCAGATCATCCTGAGTGCTATCACACGGCATGTAGAGGATAACCAAGGGATCAAGCCCAGCCAGCATGGGTTCAGGAAAGGCAGGTCCTGCTTGACCAACCTGATCTCCTTCTATGACAAGGTGACCCGCCTAGTGGATGAGGGGAAGGCTGTGGATGTTGTCTATCTAGACTTCAGTAAAGCCTTTGACACGGTTTCCCAGAGCATTCTCCTGGAGAAACTGGCTGCTCATGGCTTGGATGGGTGTACTCTTCACTGGGTAAAAAACTGGCTGGATGGCCGGGCCCAAAGAGTGGTGGTGAATGGAGTTTACTCCAGTTGGCGGCCGGTCATAAGTGGTGTCCCCCAGGGCTCTGTGTTGGGGCCAGTTCTGTTTAATATCTTTATCAATGATCTGTACGAGGGGATCGAGTGCACCCTCAGTAGGTTTGCAAATGACACCAAGTTGTGCGGGAGTGTTGATCTGCTTGAGGGGAGGAAGGCTCTGCAGAGGGACCTGGACAGGCTGGATCGATGGACCAAGGTCAATTGTATGGGGTTCAACGAGGCCAAGTGCAAGGTCCTGCACTTGGGCCACAGCAACCCCATGCAATGCTACAGGCTTGGGGAAGAGTGGCTGGAAAGCTGCCTGGCAGAGAAGGACCTGGGGGTGTTGGTTGACAGCCGGCTGAATATGAGCCAGCAGTGTGCCCAGGTGGCCAAGAAGGCCAATGGCATCCTGGCTTGTATCAGAAATAGTGTGGCCAGCAGGACTAGGAAAGTGATCGTGCCCCTGTACTCAGCACTGGTGAGGCTGCACCTCAAATACTGTGTTCGGTTTTGGGCCCCTCACTACAAGAGAGACATTGAGGTGCTGGAGTGTGTCCAGAGAAGGGCAGCGAAGCTGGTGAAGGGTCTGGAGAACAAGACTTATGAGGAGCAGCTGAGGGAACTGGGGTTGTTTTGCCTGGAGAAAAGGAGGCTGAGGGGAGACCTTATTGCTCTCTACAACTGCCTGAAAGGAGGTTGTAGAGAGGTGGGGGTCGGTCTCTTCTCCCAGGTAACAAATGATAGGACAAGAGGAAATGGCCTCCAGTTGCGCCGGGGAGATTTAGACTGGATATTAGGAAATTTTACTTCACTGAAAGGGTTGTCAAGCGTTGGAACAGGCTGCCCAGGGAAGTGGTTGAGTCGCCATCCCTGGAGGTATTTAAAAGATGTTTGGATGAGGTGCTTAGGGACATGGTATAGTGGTGGTCTTGGTAGTGTTAGGTTTACGGTTGGACTTGATGATCGTAAAGGTCTTTTCCAACCTATATGATTCTGTGATTTTGTATCTACTATTCCTGCCCCCCCCCCCACCCCACCCCCAATCTATGCCAAGAGGCAAAGACACACTCTCAAACATCAATGTGCATCCCAGTTTTACATCTTATGTAGAGTATATTTATCATAAGTATTCAAAAGATAGTAACTTATCCATATAGTTTCACAAATATTCCAAGCAGCATTTGTGCTGGTTTTAACTGGGATAGAATTAATGTTCTTCATAGTAGCTAGTACAAGGCTATGTTTTGGATTTGTGCTGGAAACAGTGTTAGTAACACAGGGATGTTTTTGTTATTGCTGAGCAGGGCTTACACAGAGTCAAGGCCTTTTCTGCTCCTCACACCACCCCACCAGTGAGTAGGCTGGGGGTGCACAAGAAGCTGGGAGGGGACACAGCTGGGACAGCTGACCCCAGCTGCCCAAAGGGATACTCCGTACCATATGATGTCATGCTCTGCATATAAAGCTGGGGAAGAAGAAAGAAGGGGGGACCTTCGGAGTGATGGTGTTTGTCCTCCTAAGTAACCGTTAATGTGATGGAGCCCTGCTTTCCTGGAGATGGCTGAACACCTGCCTGCGGATGGGAAGGAGTGAATGAATTCCTTGTTTTGCTTTGCTTGCGTGCACGGCTTTTGCTTTACCTATTAAACTGTCTTTATCTCAACCTACGAGTTTTCTCACTTTTACCCTTTTGATTCTCTCCCCCATCCCACTGGGGGTGGGGAGTGAGCAAGGGGCTGTGTGGTGCTCAGTTGCCAGCTGGGGTTAAACCATGACAGTATGCTGATTAAATTAGCTATAAAACCCTTTTTATTGATGTAAACAGAGGTTAGCTTTGATACACAAGCTAGCACAGCAGATGTTTCAGTTATCCCTAAACTTCATTTTGACCAGGGAGTGGAGGAGACAAAGACCCTTTCTGCCTTCACAATTTCCTATCTTAATTTATGGGTTCTCAGCTCTCTACAAAGCCTTAACCAGGCTAGATTCAAATAGAAAATCTCAGTAGAGTTGTGTAAAAAGCCAGAGCGTGTTTTATTCTAAGTCACTTATGAGAGTTAGATGCTCATTTTCCATTAAAGTCAGTTTGAACCAGATACAAAAATCCTCAGTGTGGCTTTGGCTTAATTGTTTAACAATAAAACATCCACATGCTCTTCTTAGAGGGAACTCAGGATCTTCACATTAGGAATGCGATTAAGTATTGCAAGCAAAATTCAGCAACTTATTGTTTCAATGTTTTCCTTGTATTAAAGATACTTATACGTGTCTGTATATACCTCTACTGAAACAGAAAAGTACTTCTTTCTTAAAACAATTTTACCCCAAAAGATCTGCTTTACTTTTGTTCTCAAACTCAGAAGAAAACAGCTTTCCTCTAACATCAGTGTTTTTGTACTCTTATCCCTTTGATTTTTATCCACTCTGGCCATAATCGCCCATAAAGAAGAACACGCTCATCTTTCTCCAAAAGAATAATTTCTTTTTCAGAAGCAACTACTATTAAGTACAATGTCTATAGAAAGATGTAAATCCAGGTAAAGAGACACTAGCTTGCAAATCTCTTGTCCTGTTCCCTGCTTTGTTGTTCACTCGCTCAGAGATCCTTTAAGTCAGTCCATTACCTGCAACCTCAGTTTCTTTGTGCATCTGTAAAGGAATAACTGATACCTCCCTACGTATTCCTGAGATCTGCACATTAAAGAAGCAAAAGTTACTAGATGTTTGTATTAAGCTATTTGTTATGACATGTACCTTTGCAGTTTGTTGCATTTCTTTCCTGACCTGGAAAAGATGTGATGGGCTGAAATTCCACTCTGAAGGCTGATGACAGTTTCAGTGAGCAGAAGATAGAGCCTGAAAAGTGCATGTGACTTGGGGAGCTCTGAACTTAAGAAGGCAGTACCTTGTGTTTGTTCTGCACTGACACCTCTAGCCAAGCAAAGAAAAGGTGTTGACATTGGAAGGAGCTGCAGCTGTGCTCCTTTGCTAAATATGAGGTGAAGCCCTGAAGGGAAGGAATAGCAATGATGTATGACCCAGCAAAGAGTATTCAAGACTACTCCCTTGAAGTTGCTGGGACCCTCCAAGGCACCTCAAAATTCACCAGCTGCCAGCTGGGCACTCCTGTTAGATGCTCAAAGCTTATAGGTTTTATAGGCCTATTAAAGCAGGACTGTGCAAGGGCACTGTTATGTTATTTTTTGTGATGCAGCAGAAGTTCTGACTTTCCTTTTTCTTGTCACATTTCCTGTTGTCCAGTGATTGTAGCATCTGTCAGGTTACACTTTCATTTAAACAAAATAGTACAAATATGTTTACAGTTAAACATGCCACATAAATACCTTGTTTTACTGCTTTATTCAATGTGTAACAAATCTGTTTGGCAGCCACCTAATAGGAAATGATGTATAGGTCTCTCTTGCACATTTACTGGGCTCTAAAGTTTTCAGGTTAAATTGGGTTTTAGATAACACTTTCTCTGAAAAACCTTTCAAATAACCTTATTTCTGAGGTGCCTTGGATTCTGTAGGAACTCTGTTATTTTTTTATGTATGCCACCTGCTTGAATTGCTAGAGTGACTTCAGTCCCCTGAAGCAAACCTAGCTGCAACTTTTCCAAAATACATTTTTGTACAGTGTAAATGGATTGCACATGGGTAAATTTTTTTTGAGCTATGTGGATAAAATGCAAAAGGAGGAGAATAAGCAGATAACAGGAGCCTTATTTACATCCTCAACTGTGCTTTGGTTTCTGCAGTGTCTTTTTACTCATGCTCAGTACAACAGCTTTTCTCCTGTCCCCTCTGTTGTGGAAAGGATGCAGGCAGGCTAAGTGAGCTGCTCTTTTTTTCCTCTCCCAGTAATTTTTCTGGTCCTTTTCTGCATTCATGTAGACATTTCCACAGAGCTTGGATCACAAGCTGAGTTGGCTGATCTTTCATGACAGCACTTTATTGTATTTACCAAAAGTTTCTTTCAGTACCATACTAGATTTGTTGCTACTCTGGAAACTCTCTCCTTTCCTTGTAAGCTGGTGGTGGGAGATGGTTTAAAAAAAGAGGCCAGGCTGGGTGGCAATTTCTGAGTCAGATGGGGAAAGAAGGAACACTAAGGGGACAGAAAGTGTTTTCAACTTGTGTATCGTAAGACTGAATGGAGGTGGTTTTAGTATACTTGCTGCTTGTTTTCCTCAGAGCTGTTCTATGGCTTGAGGGAATCTCTTCTGCAGTCTCCTTGGCTTAGGCAGTTTGTGACCTGCCCCCTGGCCCCACAGCTGCTCCATCCTCAGGCGGTTTGGGCATGTCTTTACACTGGGCCAAATGCCAATTGCATATTTGGGACTGAAACCCCATCTGTTTTTTTTGAGCCAGAAAAAAAATCCTGAAAATGAGTCTGTCCTTTTTATATTTTGTAAAGTATGTTGTTCAAAATAGGGGAAATAGGAGTTTAAACCTTGAACTATATAAATACTTGAGTTATCTCAGCAAAATGCAAATGCATTAAAGTGTATACAAACAGCATGATACTGTGTTAGATACTGTCTTAGAAGAGGATAGTGAAGTAGTAGAAAAAACTCTCAACAAGGTGAAAATGAAGTTAGATCTTCCCAGTGGTTTTGTTTCCCATTTGGAAACCTGATCCATTGATTGTTTTCTGTACTATGCTTAGTAGCAACAGCAAGTGAATTGAAAAACAGGGACAAACATACGTTTTTTCCATGGCTGATATGTAACAAGATCAGGGTTATATATCCTTCTCTAAGGCTGAGTGATGCCCAGTTGTTGTCCACCTGGGAGCGCAGTTGTAAGAAAACCAATGCCTTTAATACATTGGTTTTCTGCTCCATTTGTCTAGAAAGCAGCTCCTGGGGGAATTGCTGCACGGTGAGGAGCATGCTCCTGTTGGAATTTGCGATTACCACCTACAGTGCTCTTCCTTACTGTCAGGCCGAATCTCAGTCTTTTCTGCAATGATGTTTGAAAGACTGCTTAAGAAAAGTAGCCTGCATCCCACTCCCCTGCTTCTCAGAGTATTTCTTACTACACTGAATGTAAAAGGGGTGGAAAAAAAAAATAAATCCCAGTATGACAGTCTTTTACCTGTGCTTAAAGAATAATGTAAACTTTTCAGCAGGGTGGGAAGCAGTGTGGAATCTGCCTTTGAATTAAGACTAGTGGGTTTGGCAAATCAAGGCGTGTGATGGGAAACTAGTTTTTGCAAGGTCCTCTAAGACTTTCTGACTAAACAGTTTCTCATGAGCTAAACAGTACTGGGAAAGGCTTGCTATGTGGGTAGGAGACCTCCCAAGAGCACGTTTGGTTCTGTGATTCAGCATATGGCATCTGTCCCCTGAACAGAGAAGACATGTATCAGTGGTCCAGCAAGGAGCTGAGGGCAGGGTCCTGTTGGAGACCATCGTTTTCAAGTAAGATGTGGATCAGGTGCTGGATTTAAAGTGACTTAACACTTGTGCCTGTCTGCCTGAGGAGTTATTACATCTCTTAGATTTAAACAATCGTGCTAGGCACTCTGAGATCACAAGAATGTAATAATGATTGCCCTGCAACATTAAAGTGTCATCTAAAGATAACACAAGCTCAGCCCACCAACACTATTAAACAATCATAAACAGTACAGATTAAGTTAGCCAGTAAATCAAACCAGGAAAAAACTTCCCTTCTACCCTTACCAACCCCTACAGAGACTTGCTGCTTTTGACTCCTCCTTGGAAGATTACCAAATTTGGAAACATGGGATATTTCTGACCAATTTGGCATCAAGCACAGGGTGCTATTTAAATTCTGGTTTGGTTAACTGCCCTTTTGCCTCCACAAACTTCCCCTCTTGCTCTAAATGGATACAATAATATTTTTTCCTTCGTGCCCTCTATACTTCTGTGGCTTTGTACTGTTAAATGAGTATTATGCTTCGCTCCAGAGACAGCAGTAGATGAAGCAATTTGTGCGAGTGCCTACTTTTCAGTATTTATTTTTCAAAGATGTTGCAAGGTTATTAATTGTTAAATGCTTTGAAATTCTTCCTTTAAGAATATCATATGACTTGGAGCAGCATTTGAGTCAATGAAGGCATAAAGTTGTTTCTTGTATGTGTTTTGAAGTCTTCAGGTCGTATTTGTGCAAGTGGTAATACCTATCTCCAATACAGTGCTTTTCACTGCAATTCTCCAAAGTGCTTTGCAAAGCTGATCAGAGCCATTACTAGAGCTAATTGAAAGTTTTTTATTAAATGAAACATGATTAAAATACGCTATTTTGATGGTGCTGAACACTTTGTGGAATTAAGTCAATGCTAGGAGAGCTTCCTAAGGAGTCAGAGTGGGCTAGAGGCCTAACTGAAACGGAAACAAACCCAGCAACTGCTTTTTATGGGGAAAATGGATGTATCGGCACAACTGTCTTTATTGTGCAATGCAAGGTTTTTTGGTTTCATTCAAACATTAAATAAAAGCAAAGGATGAAACTGTGAATATTGTAATGTCCTTGAATGACTTTAGCCAGTATCTCCATTTTGTAGATTAAGAAATCAAAGGGGAGGAAAATAAAATTCCTTGCATGACTGGAGTTGCCTAATATGCCAAGGATGGAGCTGGGGTCTTGAGTCCTCTGGCCACAGAGCTACCTCTCTGATACTTCACCATAGTTTAACAAGGTACTTGCTTTACCACTCTTGCATAAGTACTATTATTTTCTTCCAGAAATTAAACTTAGTTCCAAGCAAAGTGTTTAGATAAATAAGGACAGTGAATTTCTCTTGTTCAAAGAAAAGGGAAGGTAGACCTGCCTTCAGCTTTAAATGCTTACGCTGTAAATGAGAACAAAACATTAAGTGTTTCACTGCTGATATATTGCAACAGTTCTGACTTTCTCAGATTAGGAGTTTGAGAGCAGAGTTGAAACTGGAATTAATTTCCTCGACTATAAAAAATAAAATGGATTATTGCTATTTCTCAGTATCTCTAACAATGTACCTGTTATGACACTACAGAATAGATAGCAGGAAAATACTAAGATATACCTGTGGCAGGATGGATTTAATGTTGAAATTTTTGAAAGTAACTGATCCAGCCAAGTAATGCTGTGCTGCCCCACTCTATCTTTTAGGTCATTCTAAAAGACAGCGCTTACTCTGCATAGCTTTGCTGTTTATGAAGTGAAAACAAGGTACTGCCTTCAAGTCAGAAAAGGCCTTCCTCTAGCAAACAGCAGAGATTCAATGCCCCATTTATTGTCTTGACATTTTGTTTTAGCGTTCCAGTTTGCAGAGCGGTCTCTGGAGGTTTCTAAAGTATGCATGAATAACAGAGAGAAATGCACTCCTATTTTCTTTTGGGAACGCTGGGGATTCTAGCTTGGAGACAGGCCTGGCTGTCTATCTAAACTCATCTCTCATTCCTATTGGCATTGGCAGGAATCCAGGTGGCATAGCACCCTCCTACCTCATCTTCTACTTCTCCTTACATTTTGTCTCTATACCTACCTTCATCGTCCATGCCATGCTGTTCACTAAACTCCATGATCTCCTCGGATGTCTTTTCCATTGGCTGACTTTTATTACCTTTATTCATATTCCAGTGTTGTCTACAAGCACCAGTTAGTGATTGAAGCCAGATTTCTTGGTCTTTCTACATGCATAAACTGTGTGTGTGTAAGCAATAACAAAGGCCCCTTTTTGATTGGAAAAAGGTAGATATAAGAAGTGGACAGGAGGAGAAATACATGTTAACCTTCATCCATTTATTGGTAGTATACAAAAAAAGTGGTCAAATGTCACCCTCTAGCAATTCTCAAAGGTTGTGGGGTGACTGGGCTCTAAGCAGGTTTATGCAGTGTTGGTCTTGAAAATTATGTATGGGAATCCCCATCGTGTATGGGAGAGAAGTTATGTTTATATCGCAGAATATAAATGAGATGCTAATTTGAATAGCTTTGTAGCGTGGAATGTCTCTTTCCTTCATAGCTGTACATAGTTCAGTGCTTCCCCTTCTTCCTGTCCTCACGCCTGAAGAATGCAGACAAATAGCTGAAAAAGGTTTGTCTCTAGTGCTGTTAGGTCATTAAGGTTCTTGGCCAAAAAATATCCCTGACCTCCCCGGTCAGAGGAAACTGCATCAGCAGCAATAGTTTTAAGGAGATTATAGCTAGTGTGTCTCAGCTGTTGTGTATGAGGCCTAAGGGGACAGAGCAAAACCTGCTGTAACTCCTGTTCTCATCCTTAAGCATGTGTCCAGTGAAAACCTTTATGCTTAATTTCACACAAGGATAATGCCTACGGAAGAAACGGAGAGGCATGCTTTCCGTGTCCATATTTTTTGTAAAACTTCAGGACACTGCCCATCAAAATCCTGAGAACAGAGGGTCTGTTGGCCTCTCCAGCTGAAGAAATTCAGCTCTTTGAAGGAGCTGGGCATCAGTTATAAAAGTGTGTAATTGGCACTGAGCTGATTGTGCCACAAGTTTTTGCCTTTCAAATTTCAGGGCAAACTACTTCCAACAAATCCATGCATGTGGACATGAAGCATTTTCATTTTTTTATCGGGGAGCAATCAGCACAGCTTTCTGCTATACGGCTAATGCCTCCAGCAAACTTTCTCTGAACTGGAGCCGCCCTGTGGCCTTGGAGCACAACTGAACCTTTGACAGGTGTGATCTGAGAGAGACTGTTTACAACAGACACTGGAAATATTGTCAAGCTGGCATCAGGGGAGCACCTGAAAAGGTCATACTTGATCAAGGAGATGCATCAAGAGCCAAATCCCAGGATCTTGAGTTCCAGCCAGCAAACGGGAATTCTGCAGGAAGCAATAGAAAAATCTTGTGGAATATTCTGTATTCTGCCTGCATTACAGCAGGCTGTTTCTATATTTCTGAATACAATCAAATATGCTAAATCATGTAAGTTGTTTGTGAAGAGGTTGATAAGAAAACAGTGGTGGCATATGCCTTATCTCTCAGTCTTCCTTGTAGTGGATGCTCCTGGTCCTTCACAGTTCTCACTGATCATTTGGAGTTGTCTCTGCAGTTATAGCTCACTGGGGTCTGTGCCCAGGTCATGTTTTAACCTTTGGGACCCAAAGCTTCTAACATTGGATTTGATGGCAAGAGGGTTCTAGGGGAACATCTCTTTGGTTCTTAAAAATTCTTCCGTTTCTGTTTTCTTGTTTGTGGCACTCCCCTTTGTATACAGACCTCTTCCAAACTGCTCCAGTTTGATTTTTTTTAAAATTATTTTTTTTCCCTTGTTTTCTGTCATCTTTCTTTTTGCCTTTGGCTTCGCACTCCTCTGAAGAATATTTTTATTCTGTCTCCACATCCTCCCAGTTCAGTTGCGTCATGCACCTGCCCTAGTTTTTCTTGTGCTATTTGTACTGTGAGTTGTTGGATTTTTTTAAATTTTATCAAGAAAGTACTTGAATCTTATTGCTGTATTAGAAAAGCTCACAGTAAAGTACTTAATTCTGTTTCTGTATGGAAGGTGGAATACACTGACTCTGTATAAACTGAGCCCTCAGTAGAGATTCCTCTGACACTGGGAATCCTTTTCCATTGTCTCTCTCAGGAACCTGGGAAGAGTAATGGAAGAACATGTATCTTAAATCCAAATCAATGTGCAATTCACATCTGTTATTTGAGAGCATAGTGCTTCACCCTTTCTGATAAAGAACCCACATATGGGGAGTTGACATAATCTTCTTCAAATGGTTAATACCTGATTAGTTTCAGAAACTTTATTTTCTTGCAGTTGTTGTTGTTCCTAGTCCCAACCTTTCCTGTGTTGTGAACCTTGTTGGGAAGGTTTGCTCGCAGGCTAATTTCACCATATCCAGAAACCTAATGATTTAAACTTCTGGATTCAGTTCCAAATGGCCTATGTTCCCATAAGGCTTGTGTTCATTGCTGAGCATTGTTTTATGTATTTTTTTATTATGTTAAAGACCTTTTGAATGTGGTCACCATTATGTACAAGTATCTGCAGAACTGAGTATCTTCTGGGGAAACTGAGTTTCGGTTCTTTGAGCAAGCATGTAGTGTTGAAATGGAGCACTGCAGATAGATGTTAGAGCCCCAAAGGTGTCCTCATGGACAGAACAGACAGGATCTCTCTTCTTCCTCCAGGTTTCCCTCCTGGAAACCTGGACTACCTGTGGGACTCCCAGGGCACCCATGCTAGCCCACTTTTGCCCTTTATTATTAACTCTCATATTGTCTTCACACAGAACATGAGTGTGTCTTTTGTAGGCATGTTGACCAGAATGACCACCAAAGGCTTGAGAGGCCAGTGTTGGTGAGCAAAGCCCCCTCTTTTTCTTCTGTGGGGGAACCCCCCCACACAACCTAACCCCAAAAAAACAAAAACCAATCCCTCAAAAACAGAATATGTAGGCAGTGACACTGCAAGACCTTTGGAAGGCTATTTACAGAGACAACACTTTTTGGGAGGTGGGGGTGGTGGTGGGGTGAGGTATACTTTACTGTGTATACTTTAG
Source organism: Ciconia boyciana (assembly GCF_034638445.1). NCBI lineage: Eukaryota > Metazoa > Chordata > Aves > Ciconiiformes > Ciconiidae > Ciconia > Ciconia boyciana. The sequence continues at coordinate 13,460,122 of NC_132939.1, forward strand.
CAAGAAAATATAAATTATCCAGATTTACCAAGGAACAGTAAAACTCCCTGGTGTCTCATGAAACCATTGTGTGTAATGACATGTAATACCTACCAGAACACAGTGTTTGAGCTGAAGTCTGTTGAAATAAGGGACTGTCATTCTAATGGTTTGAGTAAGTAGACTTTGGGTAAAGCTCTTGAGAAACAGCAATGTTGCCTGAGACTTGGAGTACAGTTTGTTTTCTTTTAATGAACAAGGCTTTCTCCATGGCTTTTCTTTTTGAAAAGCAGTGTTTGCTATGTGGGATATGAATTGTTGCAGATGGACCGGTTCATTGATTTTAAAGGTGTTGCCTCTTTACTTGACTAAGCAAGCAAAACTTTGCTACTAGCCATGTGGTGGCTGAGATTGTTACAGGCCTAACATATTTAATGAGAAATCCATATTTTTTAGCAGAGGGATATTCTAATTAAAAGGTAGAGTTTGGATTCTGCGTGTGCACGCTACTGCTAAGCACAGGAAAAGCAGTGAGGTTAGCACTCGTGTACTTTGCTAAGAGGCATGGACTTCACTGACTTTTGGGGATAACCCTATCTGAATTGGAAAAAAGGAGGGAAAATTCACCTTGGGATAACTTGTTTTTTTTCTTCTGGAAATATAACCTGAATCATTGTGTCAAATGAAATGTAATTTTTAATTTTGAAATTAAAGTCCAACTAAACTTCAAAGTACAATTTTTGTTTTGAAATGAAATCTTGATACACCTCATTTTAGAAAATGTTGCAGAAAAACATGTCCTTAATTATTTACAAAATATTTCAGTGTGGATTTTGTACCACCAAATCTTACTTTTTGATGAACAAAACATTTAAAGCAATTCAACTTGCTTGAATATTCTTGTCCATTTTAAGTCATGGAAACATCCAGATCATTTAGTCCCAATCTCCTCTAGATCCCTGTAGCATAGTGATTTTTTTTTTAAGGCAATCTCTGCTTTCTGAAAATTGAAACAAACAAAGAATGCAGGTAGGTTATTGAGAAAGTAGAGAGCTGTTTGTAAAATGGTACCTCTCCCAAAACACAATTATCTATATCCAGAAACAGTATCTTTGTTTTCTGGTGGCATATAGTATAGGAAGCCACTATGAAGGTGCCTATGCAGTTTATACCCTTTTGAAAAAAACAGATTTGAAGCTTGCATGTGCAACTTCTCTGACCATATACACCATTTCTGGCTTGTATTAGTTTTGCACATCACTACATCACTCTGCAGAACCTGCAATAACTTCTGAAAGTTCATACAGTGTGCCTGATTATTGGTGTCTTTCTTTAGCAGAAATCAACTCTCTGGATTTCTTTGCTTTTCAGAACAGAAAAGAAAAATGAATGAACAGAAAAGAAAAATTTTTTTTCCTTTGTTTGAAAGGATGGTGTGTAACGAGGAGTGAATATTCAAAACCAAAAATAAAACAGCTACAAAACCGGACTCCAGTCTTCTGCCAGTGCCTCCAGCCTGTGGTCCCAACAGGCAGAGTAACGCAAGGCCAGAGTGCTCACAAGGATTGCTGTGTATCCTGAGGAAAGCTCTCTGTTGTAGTTCTAGTTTTGCTGTGGGGCTGCAAAGAAGCTCCCTGCCACATTGCATTTAGTGAAAATGGCAGAAGCTTTTGGTAATTCGTTTCCTCAGGGATAGCAAACTTATTTTAAGTTTTTGTTTTTACCCTCAGGTTAGCTAGGAAAATCTGCATAGCTGAGAATCTTGCTAAGTGTGAACAATTGAATTTAGCCATCAGCCCTTTCTGTGAGCAGGAAATTGTATGTTTCTGTGATGCAGTATTTCTAATCAAAGGAAAGATGCTAGCTTGCAAAAGTGCCTTTCCTGTTCACTACATCTGATTGTGTAAGCAGGGATATTTTGAACTCTGCCTGAACCAGATTGGTATCTTACCCTGGGGAATTAATCACCAGGAAAATCAGTGTCCCAATTCCCCAAAGCTGCTCTGATACCAGCATAGCTGCTGCTGCTGCTTAAGTTCCTCCATGGGTCAAAAGCAAGGTGCTGAAGGCCTCTGGAAAAGATGTTCTGATACCTCCCCTTCCTCCAAAATTCACCTCTAACACCAGCCTCCCTGGCTATCCTGTGATACTTGTCCTAATCATGCTCCAGGGTCCATCAAGCCAGGGAGGATGACCAGCAAATGAAAACAGAGCGTGGTGTGTATGGTACTGTCTGGGAGCAGAGAGCAAGGGCTGTCCTGCGAGGGAGGATGAGCCAGGAGCCAAGGGTGACCACAGCACAGACAGAACAGTGCCTTTGCTGACCATGGTGCAGTCCCACAGTGCCCGAGTGAGGCCAGGTTGGTGGCAGTGACAGATTTCACTGGCAGCACAGCGATTGCTGGGCAGATGCAACAGGAAGTAGCTGGGTCCAAGTTCAATCCAGACAGCAAGTTGGGCCCAGCAAGGACAGGGCTGGGGGCAGGCAAACCTGCAGCATGGCTCAGCCTGAGCTGAAACTGTACTCCTGGGCCCTCGGGCAGCGGCAGTGTGGCTGGAGGTCCCAGGTCAGGCTGGTCAGGGCATTTAAGGGCTGTTGGTGCACTCGGGGCCCTGACAGCTGCTCTGACATGGGCCAGACACTGATGTGCTGATGGCACGTGTTATTTACCACGTAAGAAGTCCTTCTGGGCTCTGTGAGAGAGCTCAGGGAATAAAGCACTACTGAGTGAGAGTAAGGAGCAGTAGGGCTTCCTTTGTGGAGGCCAAATTGTGAGTTATGAGCCAAAGCAAGGGGGAGTCCAACATTTCACTTCCTGAGGGGCAGACTGAGAAATGGGTTGAGTCTTGGTAGGCTGGAGTTGCTGTCTTCTGCCTGTTGGTGTCCCCTGCAGTCCCACGGTAGAGCTCCTCTGCAGCTGGGGTGGGGGATCCATTCCCTTCCTCCCTCACACAGTTATCCAGGACTGCCAGCGTTCTCCACTGTTTCTGCCCACTTGAGTGGGAAAGGACATGCTGAGTTAGCAGAAGCCAGTGTCTCCTCTGTGCTTCTTGTAAAGGTATGGGTGGGCAGGGAAGGGCATTTTGCATCTTTACCCCAGCAGCTGTTCCAGCTAGTCCTTGTAATAACACTTCACACGTGCCTAAGGTTAAACCGTAAACTCCTCTGCTGGCATATAGTTGTCTGCTGAGTAATGGAGACTGCTCCTCTCTGGAGACGCTTACTAGTGCAGAATAGGCATATTCTGCCCTGCAGCTTTTTTCATTTAAAGCTTTCCAAGCATTGCTTCTGTCTGGCAAGATAAAATAAAGGCTTCCATTAAGGCAGGCTCCCTCTGTCCTGCCTGCTGTCCTGTACTGTTTTGGGGCATGGGTGGGATGATTCCTAAAGGGCCCATGTTGTGGTTTAACCCCAGCTGGCAACTGAGCACCACACAGCCACTCACTCACTCCCCACCCCCAGTGGGATGGGGGAGAGAATCAAAAGGGTAAAAGTGAGAAAACTCGTAGGTTGAGATAAAGACAGTTTAAGTAAAGCAAAAGCTGTGCACGCAAGCAAAGCAAAACAAGGAATTCATTCACTCCTTCCCATCCGCAGGCAGGTGTTCAGCCATCTCCAGGAAAGCAGGGCTCCATCATGCGTAATGGTTACTTAGGAGGACAAACGCCCTCACTCCAAAGGTCCCCCCCTTCCTTCTTCTTCCCCAGCTTTATATGCTGAGCATGATGTCATGTGGTACGGAGTATCCCTTTGGTCAGTTGGGGTCAGCTGTCCCAGCTGTGTCCCCTCCCAGCTTCTTGTGCACCCCCACCCTACTCACTGGTGGGGTGGTGTGAGGAGCAGAAAAGGCCTTGACTCTGTGTAAGCCCTGCTCAGCAATAACAAAAACATCCCTGTGTTACTAACACTGTTTCCAGCACAAATCCAAAACATAGCCTTGTACTAGCTACTATGAAGAACATTAACTCTATCCCAGCTAAAACCAGCACAGCCCACAAGACTGCCCTTGGGTGGTGGCACTGATGAACTTTATTTGTTGGACCAAATTCAACAAAGTGAAAAGCACAGTGTTGTATTTGTATTTTTGTGGCATCCTGCTGTCTTACCCTTTGTGTGCTAATTACATTTATGCATGCCAAAGAGAGGGACATTTCTGTGTTAATGAAGAGTTTGGGTGAATATAATTTTTGGAAAAGGGGAGAAAAAAATGCTTTCCCTGAATCTGTTTCTTTAGGACCACGCTAAAGTAGCATAAAAATAAATCTGGTTCAGTGTATGGTGTGTTTTGTTTTTTTTTTTTTAATGCTAAGTAGAGCTGCTGAAAAGCCCAAGTGCAGAATCCATGTGGATGAGAAAGCTTGGAGGGAGAAGTGTAATCTACGGACCCAAGCATCATCCTTTAGGTAGCCTTTCCACTCTCTGAGACCAGCTCCAACACTGGCTTTGTTGGCATGTGGCAAATTCCCAGGGAATGGTATTTCCAAGCAACACGAGCTCAGGAAACAGTGTCTGTCTCTTCCAGCTTTCTCTTGTTGGGTGTTGGATACACAGTGCTCATGAGCTGTCCTGGCAGGAAGGGCTCAGGGTGTGGTGAAATCAGGTTCCTGCTGTGGGGAGGTAACCTGCCTGCCCCGCAGCAGTACAGTGGTGCCTCAAGTGTCAACAGCCCTAGAAGGGTCCTCTTGGGCAGTCAGAGCCAATGCCCTGCTATTGGGAGGTGGATGTATCCCTTTTAAATGATGCAGCAGGTACCACTTTCACCCTGTGGTTCTGCTTGTTGGAAAGCTGTTCCAGTACTTTGCTAGTCCAGTGGTTAGAAATGTTTTTCTAATTTCTAGCCTAGGATTATTTGTGGCCAGTTTCTGTCTAATTTGTTCTCGAGTAAACGAGAAGAAAATGAATGCCGAGTGTAGTGAATGAAGTCTGCCTTGAGAGCTTGTGGAAACAGCTTGCTGAGCAGGTCACTCTCCTGGTCTTGCAGCATTAGCCTGGTAACTCTACACTTACCTGAAAATATTCAGTGCAGTTCTGATGTCCTTTAAAATGAAGGAACATGGGTCTGGTCCCAAACTTGGAGAAGCCCATGAAAAGGCCCATGTTGACTTCAGTGGTCTTGAGAATTAAGCCTTACAAGCTTTGCATAGAGTTGGTGCCAAATGCATCTCCCACCCACAGTTCAGGCAATGAACATGTGTGCACAAGGCTGGTGCAATTATGAGAGTTCAAAGGGAGCTATACAACCAAGGAGAAATATTCATAGGCTGATCTGTGCCTCAACAGTATACTTTCACACAGCTACCGTCTGTATTGTGGAACCTCTCCAGAGAAGGGAACATCAGATGCACCCTGGTCCCCCAGGATTATGAGTTGTACGCACATGTTCCCTGGGGACTGGGGTGAAGTTACTGCGTGTGGGCTTCCTGTGTGCTTATTTTGTGAAAGTCCTGATCAGGTTGTTTAGGTCAGGAGCACACAGCAGCTTGCTTGCTTGCAGTTTAATCTGGAAGAAAGGTCTTTGGTAGCATGCATTTTTGCAGTAAACATGGATATTTTTTGGGAGTGAAGCTGAAGTGTAGGCAGGACATAATGATTAATGTGGAAACAGTGCTTGCAGGAATGGCTATGGAGGGCATTACAAGTAGAGCTAGTGAATGGGAAGAAGGTGTTTTCAAACACCATAACTTGTTGAGAAAAGCCTGATGTGCAGATCAATATGCTGATATTTGCTCCAAGAAGATGCCAGAAAGTTTTGATGGTGTGAAACCTCACGCCCTGGGTTGGTGGACCCCTTCTAAGTTGTTCTTGGTTTTCATCTCCAGAAGTGCTATTTTTGGGGTATGAATTCCTCTGATTTCTCAAACACAGCAGGTGTGGGGCTGGGAAGAGTTGACCTTCAGTAGGTAGGACGTGGTGTCAGAACATGGGGTTTGTCACATCCTGAATCCCTGTCTCCCTAGGGAGACTACAGCTGTGTCACGCCCCCAACACGGTGGCAGCATTCTGCAAGAAGTAGTTGTTGGCTTTCACACAGGGAGAGAAAGCTATAATTGAAACTACAAATGGTCATCAAATGTCTCTCATTTGTGTCATTAAATGTAGCATTGCAGACATTTGGGTCAGGATGTGCTTCAAATTCCAGTCTGGTTGATTTCTCTTCACTCTTCTTGATCTTTATGCATCCTGTAAGGGCTGCCATGTTGTGGTGCACATGCTGCTGTGTTTTGCTGGCAAGTGAAGCAGTTCGTGTTTGCACACTTAAAGTGAGAGCTAGGAGTGTTTTGTCACAGTGTGCTCTTACACAGTGTGGTTGTGTGGGAGATGGTGGGTGATAAATGCAAAAGAAGAAAAAACAAATTTTCTTTCTTACTCTTGTCAACTCTACCAATTTTTATGTAGGATTTTTGTTTTATATTAGTTTGGGTTTTTTCTTCCTTCTTTTAAGTTCCCGGAGTTCAGTGATTATTAGAAATCTTGACCCTCTCTGGCTTTTATAGTTACATGAGAAAGCTTGGAAACATGAGTCCCAAAGGCTTGAAATCTGTAAAGCTAATTCAAGGAGTCCAACCTTTATTTATACCTAAAGTTTTGTGATTTGTTTAGGTAATCTCACAGCATCTCAGGGACCTGTCTCAAGGCATTGAAGTACTTAATCTCAGTAGTACAAGTTTATTTTTGTTCTCACTGTCCACTTGCTGGTGTGGTGTCGGAGGGAGAGCAGGAGGTGAGACTGTGACTCAGACTGTCTCTCAGTGAGTTGATAGGCATGACAGGAGAAAATTGCGTCTACCTGGAGTGGTGAAGCAGTTGCATTCACTGAATGGAATGGAAAGGAACCAGCACCTTGTCTTGGGGCAGGGGTGAAGTGATATCTTTCATTATCCTTAACGTGGAGAATATACAAGGGACCATCAAACCCACACCATTGTGTAACCGTTATTATTTACAGCACAGTTACTTTCCTACTGATGTCACTGGATATGTATTTAACATTGCTACCACCTCTTAGCATGGCCAAAGATCTTGCCAGAAGAGAACCTGGTAGTCCAGAATTCCAGCTGTATGTAAATAAACAAATATTTCAGTAAATCCCTGAGAATGGAAGCTGGGGGCCTTGGCATGACAAGCAAACCCATCAAAAATGCATTTTTTTTGTTTGTTTTGCATTTGATTTTAATAACAGGCAAAATTTTCTAAGCAGTAGGATTGCACATACTGTATGCAATTTGTCAAAATAATACTTTCTCTAGAAGGAGAGGGAAAAAAAAAAGAGGAGAGAAGGAATAACTTTTCAGAGAGAATCTCCTACTGCTTTTGTCTTTCATTTAAACTGAGGTGCTAACACATAAGCTGGAAGCTTTCTCCTGCATCAGGATAATGCAACCTTCTGACCATGCTCTCCACTTTGCTCCTGTTCCAGTAACTGCACTGAAGTCTGCAGTGAAGGTGAGCAGGGGTGTTTGACCAGGGCTGTTTGCTACCCAGGCACTCCCCTCCTTTAACGCCTGCTTTTCAGAGCAGGAAATCAGATGTGCAGGAAATCAGATGTGATTGTGCATTGAGTCTTTTTTTTTCCTGCCAGCCACCCAGAAGAGTCTAGTCTGATTTGCTTCCAAGGTTTTTAATTGGGAACAAAGTGTTTTGAGGTTTCATTTTCAGACCCTTGAAGGTTTGATTGGTCCTTGGCACCTTTCAATGCCTATCCAATTTTATTTTGCAGAATGCAAACAGGTTGAAAGCATTGAACTGATAAAAAATCCATCCAACCCCCCTGCCCCAAAAAACCCTTCCAGGATTTGAAGTTTCATAGAAACTTGCCTGTTGATTTAATTCAGACAGTAAGGCATGCAGGAAGAAGGTCTTTGCATCAATAATAACCAAGTGAGTGGGGTGTAGCTAGTTGCTCTGCTGCGTGGTTTTTGGATAGCCTGTTATTTGACTGCATCGTTACAGCTTTAAAACTGGGCAGATTACCAGGCTGCTGTCTCTATTTAAATGGCTGTATGCTCTGGGTCAGCTTTGGAGCCCAGCGGCTGGTATGGTGTTTGCGTTTTTGTGGACACATTAATGACAGGAGCAACTTTTTGCCTTCAAGTGTCTGTGGATAGAGTTTCTTATCAGTCATTTCAGCACCTGATTAGCAGGTGCAAACAGGTACTTGGGCATCTAAAACTTTGGCTAATTGTAGGCATGAACTGTGACTTCAAAACTAGGTACTACCCACCTAATGAAGCAGCCTCTATTGGGTAGGTGCTGTACCTTTGTAGAGAGCTGGCACGGTTTACCTTGCATTACTTTAAGGTTACAAGGTTAACCTTGTATTGTCTAATATGTGTTTGTTTTGTTTTAAAAAACTTTTACAGGGCATTAGTTGTTTCATCAATGGTCTCAGTCTGCAGGTAGTAGTCACAGCTTTATGGGCATCAGAAGAGCATTAGTCATCTACAAATGGTAACAATCTGCCTTATTAATAACTACATCATTATGATAACTCATGAATTAGGCAAACAAGTGTTATAATGCTGCACTGAAGTATTGAGATTTTGATGTAACTTTGGGTAGGTCGGTGGGACCATGTTAAAATTGAAAGCTAGGATTTGGAAGGTCTTATTCTGCCTGCGCTCTCAGCAGCAGGCAACAGGCTGCACCTACGCCAACATGATGTGCACTTGCAGGTGGGCAGCGCAAGCTGGGTGAGAATGGGGATGGCAGTGCTTGGCTCCCAGCCCCAAGCTTGCCTCTAGGTGACCTTTCTTTCTAACTGAGGATTGCAGAATCTTTTTCTTCTGGCATCTACCACTCAATGATTTTGAGGAAAAGGGGCAGCAGATCAGGACAGTTAAAGTAAGCTAAATATAACATTGTCAGAAATCAGAATGGCTTTACTTTGCCAGAGAAGAGTCATGCTTCACATGTGAATGATCTTTCTTTGACCTAAACTTAAACCATGAGTTCAGGGAGCAACCATTTATAGAATTGGTTAGGTCTGTAACTCACTGTGAATAACAGGATGGCCTGAAAGAGAAAACAAAGATCCTTGCTTCTCAGCAAAGATGCAGAATAAAGACTATCAAATTCTCTTGGGTTTTCTTGTTGTTACTGGTGTTTTTTGTGTGTGTGTTTTTTTGTGGTTTTTCTTTTTTTTTCTTTCTCTTGTGGAGCAGAATTGGTGGGGTTTCAGAAGTACTTTCAATCAGTGTAAACCATTTCCTATCGCATCTGGCAGCTGTTCTCTCAGTGTTTGCAGATGAGGGGCACAGCAACACTCCTTAAGAAACAATTGCTTGTGAAGAACAGATGAGTCTGAGGTTTGGTTAAGGGAAAACATCCCCCCATAAATTACTGCATCAATATATATAAAGACTTTTGCAGTCTGTCATTGGAGCAACCATTGAGTGGGATTCTGCATCCCACACTTGAAAATGGTCCCAGCTCAGCCAAATACTTGAGCATGTGCTTGAAAGCTAAGCATTGACTTTAGCAGCTTGCCTAAGGGCTGACTCAGGTTTCATGCTGGTCTGGAAGGCCGCTGTAGTTCTCACAACTGTTCTCATATGCTGTTTCCTCTGGTAAGAGTGGACAGCAATATTTGTGTGCTTCCTGTGCTTGTGAAATACAATGATCACTCCTCCTCCCTAGCAGTGCTAAACTCCCTCTTTTGCAATGCGAAGAAAAAACTTATTACGTGGCTGGATCACTGGGGAGGTGTCTGTGTGGATGGGTGACATCCACTGATGTGGTGGTGTTGATCTGGATTGAGTTGGCCCAGATTCACGTTTGCTCTAAGTTCACTGATTGTGAGTTACGGTGTTGCTGTGTGCATGGCACAGAGGACGAAGTTGACACGGACTGAGAAATTTATGTTAACTAGCATAGCTGCCTCCTCTTAAGGAAGGAAAGCCAAATCAAAAGATATGAAGATGATTATTCAGGATTGAATAACGCTCTTAATTTTCCATGCCACCATCTGAGACTTGTAACATGTGACTAGTCCAAAGCCTGCTAGGCAGTCTGCTGCAGGGATGATATGCCTTAGTCACAATGTCTCACCGTGAATGGGCTGAGATGTGGTATTACTGTGCTGGGTATGGATATTGCCATAATTATTCCCCTCCCTCCCCAATGTTTTTTAAGAGGAAAGGCACTAAATCAGCCTCAACATGGCCATGACTAATTGACATCCCAGAAAGTTAGTTACTCTGAAGGGTGGGAAGCTGGTGATGGTTGGGGTCTGTGCAGCTGTAGGGTAGGAGATAGACCGCAACCTATTGAGCATAGCTATGCTGACTCAGGTTTTCATACAGATTGCTGGGAGATCGGATTCACCATGCGTGTTTGTTCCTTTGGTATTGATTCAGCGTGCTAAAGTGAAGACAGTTCAATACAGAGGTAAGAAAGAGAAAAAACAAGGGCTGACAGACATTTTGTCATTTTTGGTGAAAATAAATGTACAGTATAAACCAGTTCTCAGAGCTGTACGGCCCTGCCTTTGTGTTTTGAGAGTGCACATGATTTACTGCAGAAATCAGTTTGGCATAGCATAGCTGTGCAGATTCAGCAGGACCTACCATTATCTTGTCATGTTTTTTAGCAAACTGACTTTTACAAGGCAGCAATTCAAAAACATGAAAGAGAAATGTGCTGAACAACCCATCCCTTCTTGTCCCCTCATCCAGTGTGTGCTGGCAAATCCGCCACAGCTGCACCCACGGGCATAGTGGTGCTCGGCTCCCTCGCTTGCAGGCTTTGGGCATTCTGCATGCGTAAGCTGGTGTGGGTCTTGATTTTATTATTGTGCTCTCAAACTCCCAAGCTGCTGACTTTTCAGCTCAGTATGGCAGTTCAGACATGGCTTTCTGTCATGTTTCACTTTACAGACTTAATAGGATTTCATCGGTACAGCAAGAGTAACAAACACACTGTTAGCAAAATTTTGCAAATCTTGCTGCTTTTCAGCTCTGCTCATCCACAGCCTGCAGTCTCAGACAGACGAAGAAAAATGGCCAGAAAGCAGCTAGGTTCCTGGGCTTGCCCTGACTAGTATTGCCTTTCACTGCCTCTGAAGGCAGAGTATTGAGCTAGATGCACCACTGGTCTGACCCAGAAGGGCATTTTCTGTGTTTTTAAAGTATGTCTCTATTCCAGTGTCAGCACTGAAGTAGCCATGGATACAGTATTTCTGCATTCTCAGATGTTTGGCAAACGTGCCTGGATTTTTGTTTATTTTTTAAGGGGTTAATTTAAAATGTGTAAAACTTTCCTACCTTCTGGGAATTCAGGACATTCAGTCCATTTTTGCCTCAGCAAATGGCTTCTATTTAATAACATTTTTGTACATTACCATTAAGAGATGGCTATTAATGAGAGCTAAGCTGTGGATGTGCCCAAGGGTGAAAAAAGAACAAAAAGTAAGACTGAGGGGAGAGGAGACTGGAGAAGGAAAGTTCGTTCTTTGTGCAGTTTTTTTGCAATGGATAATGTGTGTGAAGGGTAGGGGTGGAGATGCGCTAAGGAGCATTCTGAGATAACAAAATAGCTTGCTTACCTAAACAGGGTGGATTGAAATGATGGCCCTACCCGTCCTTCTCTCTCCCTCTGCTGTCGGCTAACCAGCACTCAAGCGGCGGTGTTCATGAGCTGTGCACAGCTCCTTTTCCTCTTCCCTTGGGTTTTGAGATGAAACTGCAGGGCTAGCGGTGTTTTCCCTCCAGCTTCTGAGCTTAGCAACTTTTGTGTCAAGAAAGTTAATTGGCCAATACCACTGCCTGCTCCTTGCAGCTTGACAGGTCCTCTGCCACCAGCGTGTGCCTGTGTGCCACCACACTCCATGAACCTGCTCAACAAACCCTGTCTTAAGCCACAGTGGTCATTTTCTTGAAGACATTACTATTTCCTCAACAGAACTTTCCTCTGTAGAAAGTACTTGTTTCCTTTCTTTTCCTCTGCAGAAACTATTTGTCACTCGAAAGACCCATCTGGTTTTGAAGATTAGGCAGGCAGACCAGAGATGCCAGTGAGGGAGACCCATCCTGATGCAGCAGGTTTCAGATCCCCCTGCAGCCTGTCCTTTGTGTAGATTTTACTTCCTGTCATTTAAGTAATGTCTTAAAATCTTTTGAATGGCTCACCCAATAGAAAAAACTCTACTCTGTATTAATGGTTAATGGGTCTTTCTAGCAGATGTAAAATCCAGTGAAACATATACAGTTTCTTTGGTTTTAACAGGAACAGATGATTTAATAAGCAGCTATAAATCTATTGGGAATGTACAGACATAGTCAAACAGTACAGTTCTGCCAGATTTTTCACTGACTACACTTAGAGCCTATGAGTCATAGGGGTTTGCTCCACTCTCCACCTCAATTGCCTGTTGTTGTTGTTTTGGCCTTTAGAGGTGCTCTGTGCTGCATATGGGGGTTTTTATCACTTCTCCTGTTAATGGGCTTGCTCTTTCATCCAGCAGACAGTGTTCAAGCAGTTGACTCTCATTCTCTGTGTGTGCATGACAGTGCATGAAATTTCTTTTCCATTTCTTAGCCCAGCTTGTGATTTTAAAATTGTATAGTGAAAATGTTTCTGAGGATTATATTAATACAGCCTCCTAAATGGTCTTAGTAGGGGGAATCTGGTTAAATTAAGAGAGGTGTAGTCAGCCTCTTTCTTAATATAGCAATGCTTTCCTTCCAGCAGTCTGTGGCCACCTTATGAAGTTTAATAAATTTAACTGTCATGGTTTAACCCCAGCTCTGGCAACTGAGCACCACACAGCCGCTCACTCACTCCCCGCGCCTGGTGGGATGGGGGAGAGAATCAGAAGGGTAAAAGTGAGAAAACTCGTAGGTTGAGATAAAGACAGTTTAATAAGTAAGGCAGAAGCTGTGTACGCAAGCAAAGCAAAACAAGGAATTCATTCACTCCTTCCCATCGGCAGGCAGGTGTTCAGCCATCTCCAGGAAAGCAGGGCTCCATCATGCGTAATGGTTACTTAGGAGGACAAACGCCCTCACTCCAAAGGTCCCCCCCTTCCTTCTTCTTCCCCAGCTTTATATGCAGAGCATGACATCATATGGTATGGAATAGCCCTTTGGTCAGTTGGGGTCAGCTGTCCCAGCTGTGTCCACTCCCAACTTCTTGTGCACCCCCAGCCTACTCGCTGGTGGGGTGGTGTGAGGAGCAGAAAAGGCCTTGACTCTGTGTAAGCCCTGCTCAGCAATAACAAAAACATCCCTGTGTTACTAACACTGTTTCCAGCACAAATCCAAAACATAGCCTTGTACTAGCTACTATGAAGAACATTAATTCTATCCCAGCCAAACCCTGCACATATACTAACAGTATTTCTAATATATTCAGTTATTATCAGGTCTTTACAGATAAGGAAACCAAGACAGAAAGCAGAAAGCTGTGTCTCATGTTGAATTGCAGGGGAGGGTTATATTTCCTAAAGTATCAAAGTGCCATTCCAAATGGATGTAAATTGGCACTGTGTTTTACAAATGTCTTCTTTTATATTGTGTTGGTTTGCTGGCTTTCCATAAGTGTCTTAGTTGTCTAGGAAATGGGGTTGCAAGCTCACGTTTTATTTTACAGTTGGTTCACAAGCCATGTGAAGTACCCTTGGGAGCCACTCTAGAGGAGGTGAGGTATTAGAATTGCTAAGATTTGCTCCAGGTCACACCCTGGTAAGCCAGAGATGAAACTAGTGTTAAAACATGAGGCTTTGTATGGAGCTTTTAACCACTGTGGAGGTTCTTGCAAGACAGGTGCAGTGCAGCTTATTTTGAACGCAGCTGGATGGAGGGGATTTAAAAAATGGCCCACAGCATAGTATTTTTGGTGTTTTTTTTAAATCTTGCAGTGCAAGTATCTAATATTTTAGAGTGTGACCAGATACAAAATCTTTGTCTAAGATAAATGGTGCAAAGTTCTGACTTTGTCATATGCAGGCAGGAAAAATCAGGCTCTCAATCTTTCACTGGCTCAGGACTGCATTTGCTTTTGTTGTACTCTGGGACTGTGTGAACGGTGAGGAAAGCTGCTTATTTCAGTGGTGAGGATGATGAAGAAACCCTGTTCACGTTTGGCCTTTTTCAGGCTGAAGGGAGTATCAAAAATGCATAGATGTGAAGCAGGTTAAGAAACTGGAAACAGCCTTGGAGGTTGAGTAATGTACAGAATTGTAAACGTGATCAAAGATACATATTGTTTGAAGTTTATAGTGAGATTGCAACTTACTGCATTGTTCCAATACTGCTTGCTTCTGATTTCTCAGTGCTTCAGGAAGCCGAACAGGTATTATGTTATTAGGCAAAGAAAGCTATCCAAGGTCACATAACTGGATGGTGTTAAAATCAAGAACAACATTTGATTCTTCTGACTCCTTGTTAGGTCCCTTCACATGGTGCAGGAAGCAGAGTAGAGGGTTTCAATCCTATGTAGATGTGCAAAAAAACCCCGTTCAGCTCTTTCTGGCAAACTGAGAGTGTTGCTTTATGCTTTCAGTAAGCACAGAGCTCTCATGTTTACTGATGGGACTTTCACATGTCAGGAAATTAGAAAACTGGAGTTGTGATCAGCATGTCTGTTCTTGAATGGGGAATTTTCCCCAAAGCAAGTTGTGATGCATGCTCTTAATGATTTGAATCTTACAGTTCAGACTTTCCATAAGCTGCTTCCAGCGTTGTAGGCACTAACCTGTGTTTGCAGTGAACATACACACACCCACCTGCAAGGGTAACAGCTAGAAGTTACACAATTAAATCTCGGCATAACTCTGTGTGATTAATTGGGAATTGCCAGTGCCTTTAGACGTCTACTCCTACTGTGGCGTTTAGGGCTCACGCTGTTGTGGGCCAGGTTAGGGATTAGCTAGAGATCAAGACTTTTAGTGGAGCTTTTGCTAGCACTTCTTCACTAGCAGCAAGGTCTTTTGCAAACTTTCTGGTGTGTGGTCTTTGCACACTAAATGGCTAACACTCAGCTTGTGTTGTGGGATTTCACCATTTTCGCAGTATGAACAGCAAGCAGCAGCAGTTCCAGGGAGTGAGTTGTCCATCCCCTTAAAGCAATGTACATAGCAATGGGAAACATCATGTGACTACATGGACCTTATCCAGAGTTTTAAAGGAAAAATTTCTATAACAGTGTCCTGCCCTATATAAGCTGTATAGTTTTCCCAGACTTGGAAGAAAAGCACTGGATACTTTCCCAAGTTCCGCCCTTTTCAGTTTGATGTAAAAAGATGTCAATTCTTGCTTTTCTTTTGTCTCTAAAATGGGAAATACTTTAATTAAAAGAAGAAATTATGCTTTTTCATGGCGAGAGGCAAAATCTTATCTCTGACCCATCTGTTCTGATGAGAGTAAAGCAGAATGTGTACTTTCTTTTTTTTTTTTCTTCTTAAATAATAGCTTCTACTGTTAGTGGTGAAGAGGAGACAGGTAAGTGTATGATTCCCTAGCAGCCTAAAAGGGGGTGTTGGGAGAGTTCTTCCTTGGATGTGGGGCTGTTTTCAGAGGCTTTCCCCAGCTCTGTTTGGAAGAGTGCACAGAATTGGAGGAAGAGGAATGACCTTGCTTTTAAGGCATTCATCTGGAGCTCGGGCGCTGGGAGCTGAATTCCCAGTGCTGGGACTGGCTTCCTCTGTGGTCTGCAGTATGTTGCTCAGGGGATGTCTGTGCTGCACAATGGAGCTCGGCACAGAGAGCCCTGGAGCTGACTCCAGGAGGTCTGCATGGCCCCACAGCGCAGTGGGGCACTGAGTGGAGGCATGACCTCCTTCCCAAAAAAATACAGCTGCACTAGTTCAAGCACTGCCTTGTGCTGTTGGGGCTGTGCTGCTTCCAGTTCTGGAGTTATGATGGTTGTGGCTCATTTGGGCATCTCTGTACCACACTCCATTACTAAACTTAGGAAGCACTGAGGTACCGAGAAACTAACAGAGTTCACAAAATATTTTTGAACTGTCTGCATGGTCTGGTTTTGGACTTCTTTTGTTTTGCACAAGCTCATCCCAGTCACTACACTGTCACTGACTTTGATTTCCTCCATGGCTGTGGAAACCAGCTAGAAGGAAAGCTTAATTTCAGCTGTTTCCCATGCCCAAGCAAATAGTTTTCCAGGAAGAAAAAAATTCTGATATCCCTTGGAGTTCGGCTGACCCCGACTGCCTTCCAGGTCCCAACTGTGATCTCAGGGGAGGCAGCAGAGCCTGATGCTCAGAACCCAGTTGGTCACACACTGTTTCTGAGGGGCCACTGTGCAGCCTCACACACAAAGCCACTTAACTCCTTTGTTCCAAGCAGCCATGCTTACCCGGCTTTGTAAAGCACACTGAGGGGCCACGAATGAAAGAATGAAAGAAGTTGTATATTAAAAGCACTATTTTGTTTATCTGCTCTATCCAAAATAGAGAGGAAAAAAGCTTTATTGTCTGCAGCTTGAAAAATCTGCCTGCTGTGATGATTATGGCAATATGAAAGACAAACTCATTAAATGCCTAAGAAAACACATGCTGTCACTGGCTTTGATTTCTGTAGGGGTGTAGGTGATGGGAGTACTGCTGGGCTAATGCTCACAGTACCCTTCCTCCCCAGAGATGCTAAGCAGGGCTCACAGGCATCCCCCCAGCACGTGACCAGCAGTTCACAGGGTGTCCTGGCCAACTTGGAGGTTCAAGTCATGACTAAAATAAAGCAAGCCAAGAGCAGAAGTTAGCCCACAGATAAGTCATTGCTTTTTGTCCAAAAGAACATCAGGCTGACACTTTCTTCTTAGAGTCTTCTTGGCTAATAGGCTTTGGAAGATAAGATCTATCCAGTTAGAGGGGGTTGCATAAACTTCCTGTGAACTTTCATAGTTGACCATCAAAAGGAATCACAAAACATGTTGTTATTTATTTATTTATTTATTTATTTAGAAGTTCAAAGAGTGCACAGCAATATTGGTTTTGATTTTTCTCATGTAAACAAGGTGATATCATACTGGTTGCTCAGCCTTAGGCCCTCTTATTTTCCATTTTGAGTTTAAATTTAGAGCTCTTTCACAAGGGGGGAAAAATGCCATAACCCAACTGCCACCCATGTTCTACTTCAGAAACCAGCACTGCATTATTGAATATACCTGTCCTTGTATCCATTGCTTTGCTAAGAGATGCTCTTCCCTTGATTAGCTCCGTAGAGCTAATCTAACAATAGAGATCATTCCCAAGAGCATCTTCTTCTTTGTCCCGCTACCTGAATGCAAGTACAGGAAGGGCTACCTTGACAACAATTTGAAAAGTGCCTCTTCAGGTGAGGATTTGGTTTAAAGGATCTGTCTTCCCATCATTTTTGTGCTCTGAGAAGGATTCTGCCCCTCTGTTCCCATTAAGTCAAAGCTTTGCAGCACTTGCTCAGATGCACACAAGATTTAGTCCTCCCAGAGTTATATTCTTGAGTTCTGCTTGCATTGCAATTCCAGGTGTGAGGGGATCTGTTTTTTAAATTGCCTTCTAGTCCCATGTGTAGCATCTTGTGTCGCAGGATGTGTACTGTGAACGAGGGCAACGGGAACTTGTCCTTTGCCTTTTACTTAAAAGAAACAGTAGTGAACTAAGACAAATGGAGATATCTCGCATTCATGTAGGGTCAAATCGGAATTCCTGTAGAATTTCAAGCAACTCATTGACATCTCTCCTGATATGGTTAGTTCCAAGAAGAAGCCTGCTTGTCTCATTTGCCCCTCTTCTTGGAACATAAATCCATGCTTGATGGGGATATATGCAGTAAAAAAAGGTTTAGGAAGAGACCAACACCTATAAAGGGCAAAATTTTCTTGTTTTGTCCAGAAGGACTAGTGTCCCCTTGGGGGCTTTCCCCCTCCATCAGTTTTGGTCCTACAGCTTCCTGTCTTTCCTTTTCAGGCGTGCCTGGGATACAGCACAGCCATGCACAGGAAGGGTGTTGACTGGACTGCAGATGGGTTCCAGACAGGGCTGGCTCTGGAGAGTTAAGGAGCAGAAGGACTTATTTACATGAGGTTCCCACCTTTTGGTTATCCCTGTGGCTTGGCTTGTGCCTTGGCCTGGTGCCATCTGACACAGTTTGCAGTACTGGGATGTTGAGAGCTGGCTGAATTGGCTGCCTGGGCCCAGAGCCAGTTTGTATGGCTTGTTCGGCTTTGCACCACTTTCCTAGGAGGGTGAGCTGTAATATGTGTCTCCTGCCATGAATCAGACATAGGCATGGGTAATTCTCAAACCAGGCATTTACATGAGTTAATTCCACACTGTTCAGGTTTAAAGTTGTTTTATTAAGGAATTATTCAGCTTATTGCTCAGCAGATTTTCAACCTCATTAGTGCGTTTAGCATGGGGAGCATGTCCTGGTTATATCACCAAACAAAGTCTTAAAGCTTTAATTGCCAAATAAAAACTCTTTCCATCTCTCTTTCTAAAATATACAACATTACTAAAGCACCACTTTGGTAAAATATTATAGCACATTTGGCATATTTTTACGTTCTTTTGAAGTTAATGTTTAAGTGCTTTACTGAATCAGGGCCTAAAACAATAATAGCCACAAAGTTAGGCCACTTTATTTCTGAATGAGTGTTTGCACAGGGGTTGAATGTGTGTCAGCTTCTTGTCATGATCCCCCAGGTACAGATATCCTCTTGGTTTCACTGAATCACTTAGCAGCTTTTGCAAATTGCTATCTTGCACCCAGTTGAGATGTCAGGGTCAGACCTAAGTATGGCAGGCTTTCATTTGCAGAATGAGATCAAACTGAAATGGGATATAGGGCCATAAAGGGATTGGCAGCGTCTCAAAGAGTGCACAGCTATGATTAGTCATTTCCTATATACATATAGTATGTGTGTGTATATATATATATACACACACACACTTCTTTTTTTTCTGGGTTAGTGAAATCAGTACAGTGCTTCAAACATGATCCTCACTGGGCTATTAAAGAGGTCATGGAAATTTTTAATTCTCCTGCTAGAAGAGAGAGTTGTGGAAATACTATGGGTAATGGATCTGATGCTGAAATGGGGAGAGAAAACAAGTTCATAGCTGACTGATCATAGACCTACACCTGTGCAGTCCCATTGCAACTGGGGGGCTCATATATTGGGTCAACTCCTTTGCTTTATTGTTTGCAGGGCCTTGATATACTTTTGTACTATTTACTATGATACCACAATCCTAGCAAAACATGATGCAGTGGGGCCAAATTGACGTTAATGTGCCACTGAAGTCAGTGGAAGTTTTATTCGCTTCAGTAGAATGATGCTTTTGGGGTCAGAGGTGTTATCTTGTGCCCCTTGCTCTATTGCTGTGCTTTTATGCCATTGTGTTAGAGTGTTAACAATAAAGGCCAATGCTGTGGACTGTTAATTCAAAGGAGAACTCAATGGTGTTGTGGCACTGCTCCAAAGAGTATGGTGGCTGCTGTCCTGGTTGTCGTCTTCTTGTCCCACCTGGGGGGACAGAATGCCCTATGCAAAAGTATTGAGTGCTGGGCCTCTAAATAAAGCGCAAAGAGCACAGTTTTTGTAGTGCGTGCATGCTTTACATTATGAGCTGGTTGGGGTCTTTTCCCTTATTTCCATACCTCTGCAAGTCACTGCCTGGTGATGAGGAAGTGCTGCCTAGCTCTCTGCCTCTCACAGTGAGGTCAGCAGGAGCTGCAGGCACTTGCCTTTCCACACTATTAGGTTAAAAATGTACTGGGACAGGCTACTTAAGCTTCACTTTTTGCTGTTGAGTCTTAAATTTATCTAAGTTCAAACAGATACATATCCATTGAGGTCACTGGAAAGATGGTCAGTAACTGTGGTGTAGAGGTGACATGAGAGGAAGAGAAATGAGGTGGTCATCTTCTATGGGAAAGGGGCAGAAGTCCTTCTGAAAGGCAGAAAGTTTTTTGAGGAGGGGGGAAATATCATAAATCATTTTACAAGAGTATTTTTATGTGGAACTTAATTTTATTTAAAAAATGCAAAGGAGAATGTTACTGAAGTTGG
Source organism: Ciconia boyciana (assembly GCF_034638445.1). Lineage (NCBI taxonomy): Eukaryota > Metazoa > Chordata > Aves > Ciconiiformes > Ciconiidae > Ciconia > Ciconia boyciana. The sequence goes on from NC_132939.1 coordinate 13,480,109, forward strand.
TGCAGTGATTAATCTCCGTTTACACCTACCAGAAATTTGTGCTGTTGTTGTGGGCTGCTTAGTCTGTAGCTCATCTCTGGTTTTGTCTTTTTAAATCCCAAAGTTGATGATGTGTTTTCACCTAGTGAAAGTGATAACATTTCATGAGTCGTTTAGGAGCAAATCTGATTTTTGTTTCCTCTCCTGGTGCTGATGATGGCTGCTTGATTTGGAAAGCATTCAGTAAAGAATCTCAGACCACGCATCTTGTGGAGAGAGCAGCTCATATTTCCCTTTCCAGTCTCAAGGGCACAGACGCCAGGTGTGCCCCGGTGAGGACTCTCTCGCTACATGCTCATCCTTTTCAGTGCATGTCTGCTCCTGTGCGCTTCACGTGGCTTCTGCATCCTGTGCTTGTGACCGCAGAGCGTAGGAAGGAGTGTGTTCAACCAGTCAGAAATGGGAAGTGTTATCGGAAGTGAGAAACTAAACATCAGCCATGTGTGAGTAATGGGTTGTCTGTCTCCTGCAGGGGATGAGGATACATATTCTAATGCTTTTTGATCACAGTGTAGCCATGACACTGTAATTAACCTCGTATCAGCTGTTCATCATGTCCTCTGTTTATGATACTAAACTCTGTCCTGATCCTAAATTTCGTTCTGAGGTGTTGATGTGCTCAAAGAAAAGCCCAACGAGAAAGAAGTAAAAGGTGGGAATGGTTCTTGTTTCACTGGGCCAATCTGAACAAAATATTTCACCTTTTGGCAAGGGAGTGTATTAATGAAGCTTAGAATAGAAATGTACTTGTCTAGGGTCTTCTGTGGTAGTCACCTGCCCAAGACCAAAGCTTGGGCCGTAGTTTAACTACTGTGCTTTGTACCTACATATTTTCACATGCATAATATATTCTAACGACTTCATTTATTTTGTTTTGTTTGGAACTATAAACTGTAACTGAGTGTATATGTAATGCAATGAACATTTTCAATTGTTTATAAATGCTAGCTTGCATGCTCCCCTGAGATCCTTGCCATATATGCAGATGTGGTCATCTAATGAAGTGCTACAGAGCCTTGTGATAAACTCTGGAGTGGGACATGATGCAGACGGTTGGTACATACTCCCATGCTACCAGTAATTGGGTCTGTAGAAAATCTGAGACTGATCAACCATTTTGCTGTCCATTGATCAATTCCTAGGTTGCTTTTTTATTACTTCCATGTCTTTGAGCATTCCCTTTGTAGTGATGTAGGGTAAAACATTCCTTTCTTGGGAGGAGCTACCCGTCTCCCTCTTTCCCCACTTACACTGCTGAAACTGTGCCCACTTGCAGCATGCGGTGAGTTTGACTCAGTCATACACCAAAGGGAACTTTTCAAGAGAAAAACATGTCATAATTTTTTATATTTGGCTCCTATGCTTCTGCTGGGCTTCACTGGTGCATTCTTAAGGGAAATTAGCATGAACTTGCAAGCTTAGCATGTGGTGCTTTCACGTCTAGAAAAACTATTTCATGTGATGTCATTTCAGCATCTTCTGGATTCTTGACAGCTGAAGTAGCTGTCTTTTTATATTAATCTACCTGTCTGCATGCAGTTTTTGGTAACAGTGTAAAATATGCCTCATGTATATGCCTTTGGGTAGTGTTTTTGATAGAAAGAGAGGTGGTTTAAGTGTACAGTCTGCTGGGAGCTCTGTCATTCACAAAATGTAGAGTTTTCAGAAGTACAGTCAATAATATGCTCCAGTGTAGTTTATATTTTATAATAGCTATATGGAGAGACACATGTTCCCAGAAGACATCTCAGCTATCTCACTGTCTATTTTTTTTTAATCCCGCCTTTGCTGTCATGTTACAAACACAACCAGAAGAGTAATATGTTGGAACTCTTTTATATCTCCTCATGTATAAACCTAGCTGTGTTGATTACGTAATGCGTGTACAAATTTTCTTGTGTTCAGCTCCCTAAATAACGTATAAAGGGTTGCATATGCTAATTGTATTTTAAGTTTTTAATGCAGGGTGGAATATTATAACAGCATAATGAAGTGGTTGACAGAGAAAAAAGAAATTGATTTCCTAATTAGTATGGCATAGCCAGCTTTGCAATTTTATGCCCACTAGAGGGACTGTTGCTTATACAACTCATTGCAGAAAGCAGAGTCATGCAGTCCCTTTAGTATCTTTTATGAAGTTTTAAAACTTTGAATGACTGACTCTGATTAAATCCTCTAAAGAGTAAGTCTCTAAGCTATTTCTCAAAGTGTAAAAACTTCGGGCACAGTGCTGTTCTTCTGAGTCCAAACACTTTTTACTGAATTTCCTTACTAAATGTTCTTTTTCTTTCTTTTTTTAAAAGTATTTTCTGTTTTCTTGATTTATCAGTCCAGGCGTTCCTATATGACGTTGCTGGGGATTAATTTAGAATATTTTGTCAAGGAAAAAATGTTGTGTGTCTTTATTTGTGTTTGGAATAAGTTTTGTTTTGCAACCATGGTGCCAGTGAATATGGTACATTAATCAGTTCTTGTAGTCGCAAACATCATTGAAACGGGTTTCTCCTTTAAATGGGAGATAGTGAGTTTTGGGTAAGAGGCATGTAAACTTATAGTCAGTATGAGAAAACTTCCAAATGTATCTGTTTTTTCTCGTTTGGCTGGGGGATTTTTTCTAGTTGTTTGTTAGAGTTGCATGTTCCTGACCTGCACATTTTTCTTCTTAATTACAGAAACATGAAAGAATACAGGAAGTCCTGCATGACCACCTGAATACCTGTGCTAATTAAGTCACTGGCTGGGTACTGGGAAAACAGCAAGGTAAGGAGTCAGGCCATGCCAAGCAGCATTTCTTGTAATCTGCATGATTGTATTTCAGCAAAGCCTTAGTGCTTTCAGATATCCAATTCATAACAAGTCAGCCAAAGACAAATAGCCCGCAGGTTTGAATGCAATAGATTTACTTTTAGTTCAAAGCTTTGGCAAGAAAACATCTCTCTTTTCCTTCCTGGGGGAAAAAAAGTACAAGTTCTGTGGTGGTTTTCTTTTTTTAAAAGGCAATATCTCTAATCTCAACAATCGATTCATGACCAAAGCTCAGCTTCCTGGGCTGACTCTAGGGAGGGCTTGGAGGAGGGGTGGAAAGCTTCAAAAACTTAGCTGATGAAAAGGCATGCTGTTTTGTGGATGCCTCCCAGAATTGTTTAAATCTGTATGTGTGTGTATGCGCGCGCGCGTATGAAGAGAGAGAGAGAGAGATCTCCATGACAACTGGCCCGGCCAGTCTGTGTTCTCTGCAATCATTTTAGCTGGAATCAGTGCTGCAAAAGGTCATATGAAGGAGTTGTGGGAAGCACAGCAGGTATTATACGCTAAACGACTGGTTTTCTGATTATAAGACCTCAGATAATAAGACAGAGTTTTGTCTGGGAAATACAAATCTCAGAATGGAGTGGAAAGGGAAATGCTCCACATTTCAGGTAACAAAAAATGCCTTTTTAATGTTATTTCCTCCCATTTTAAAGTTTGGTGGGTTTTTTTTTCCCCCGTGGTGTTTACTCCCAGACGAGTGTCTGAACGAGCTTGGATTCCCTAGCTCTGGGGAATGATGTCATGCGGCAACAGTTGGATTCTATTAGCCAGGGAAAGAGGAAACATCCTGCATTTGGGGGGGGGGGGGAAGAAAAAAGATACTTTGGCTGTTTGTTGAATCTTGTGCAAAGGCTGCAAGAATTATTTTTTTTTAAAAAAAAAGGTTTCTAACAAATTAATTCCCCAAAAATGTCATTTAGCACCTAGACAGCACCAAACTTTAAAACCACTGCAACAATTACTCCTATATGCAAGAAAATAATTATGGAAGTGTTACAGAATTCAGAAGACATTTCTTTCTTCTTGGATGCTCCTATATTCATCTTTAATGAGAAAATTAATTGCACTGTAATTAAGCAGAGGATTTGGAACCTCCACGCGCTTGGGATCCTTTAGCAATTGTTTGGAGAATGTGCTGCTAAAGAGTTTCTTCTGGGTTGGGCTCTGTCTCAAACTGCTGCTTACGAATAGATGATGCTGGCAGCATTGTTCTTAATAAGGTTTTCAGTCCTGGACTGTGTTTTTCATAGCTTGAAACCAGCCTTTTTGAGAGAGGGTGGTGGGGGAAGAAAGCAGAAAGCTAATAATTTTGGCAATTTGAAAGGGTCTTTTTTCCCCCCTTTCCTCAGAGACATTTGCTAAATGCTATATTCAACACTCAACATTAGGGTAGCATGCATAGCCTTTTAAGTGGAAAAATACCTAATGATTAATGTACAACTGCTATGCGCTAATGAAAAGACTTAGAAAATTCATATAATCCTACTTGCTTGAACAACACAAAAATATGCTGTACTGGTAAACGTGATGAAAAGATTATGTCACCCCTATGCTGTTTAAACTCCCCTCTAGCAGATGCTCGTTTCTACTTTTATGCTGCTTTCCTCCCTTCTGTGCATTTCAGGCATGATCCAAAGCGTGCTGGAGTCCATGGGAGTTTTCCTGTCAGCTTCAAAGGGCTTCAGATCAGCCTGTGCCTGAGAACTTCTCGGCCTCTGTTTCAGTCTTTTGACTGTAGGACCAGGCCACAGGCTCTCTGCTTTCTTTCTTGAACTTTCCAAACAGAAGGTCTTTTGTGTTCCTCCAAACAATGCCAGGCGCTGCTGACTGGCTTCAGGGTGGCTGCTAACACACGCTGGAGATAATGGTGATGCTTATTTCTCCTAAAATCGTCCTAGAAGGGGAAAGTGCAGTGAATGGAAATCGGATCCTTCTGTCCCACCTCCCCTACTCACAAGTGGCTGTTGTTTATGAGTGTGTGTGCGTGCGTGTGTGTGTGCAAATTGTCCCTTGATTAAAGGGCAGTATCATCTGCTCCAGGGAGGAGTTCGAGGAAGACTTTAGGGGGAAAACACTGTTATCTGCCAGTAGAGCACTCATGAGGGAGGAGCAGGCAATCTTTCTACAACTTGCATACAGAACTGACAGCTGTCATCTGCGAACTGAGGGCTGATCAGCACTGTCTAACACTTTGTGTCCTCCTCTTGCCTACCAGATTTGACCAGCTTGATTCTATAAATAAAATACTGCTGTTAGTGAATATCAGTTAATAACCTGGTTAAATAACTGGAAAAAATAATAATTTTTCATCTGTTTGATGGTTGGGAGCAGTTTAATAAGAAATCCTTGTGCTATTCTTCACTAGGAATGAAGTATCTGTGGAGCTGGTGTTTTAATTCGAGCCATCCCCCTCCTTAAGAAGGAACACTGTGATGATTACCCAAGTTCAAGGCTCATTTGCAGGAAAATGCTATTTGTCCCTGAAATTTCTGAGACAGAAAAAGATTATGATTTTCGAAATCAGAACCACTGCTTTTAAGTGCTTACATTTTACAGATGGTCAGCTTGAGACTCGTGAGAGATCTCTGCAAGGTGTTGCAAATTGGGCATTCCAAAGGTAATAGTTGCTTTTTGGCATTTATCTGTTGTGTGGTGTGATTGGGGGAAGCCTGGGTGAGCTCTCTCCCAGTGTTTCTGGCTCAGTGGCATTTTCCTTAATGGCCTGTTTTGTAGTATTTACATGTTACTTTGAAAAGTGATACAAGGCATCATTCCCATAGTCCTTTAATATAATTTCCATATGTCCTAGCATTCTGAATGGTTCCAAATGAAGTTTGCATATGTTATATACTATGTATACCTTACCAGTAGGAAATAATTTAAAAAAAATATAAATAAATCATAATATATTTATAACTACACTCATAACAAGATACCTTATAGCTGACCTGCTATGGTTAGGCATAAATGTAACCAACAGCACATAGGCATTGGCACACTATATTTTTTCATCCATTAAGGGAGTAAGCAACTCAAGAAGGCTGCTGCTGTACCCAGTAACACATGTGGAGTTCTTGCAGCAGTCTGTGCAGGCGTAGCAGCTCTGTGCTCAACACAGCTCCTGTGGACAGGTACTCTATGGTCCTTAGCCCAGCGTTTGCAGCCTGATGTAGTTGTCACTTTATAAGTGCATTCATTTCTGTATCTTGAAGCGAGTTGCTTTTGTTGTCCTGACATAAATCTCCTTGTTGGTCCCATGCATCCACCACATTTCTGCCAGTGGCTCTATGCTCACATTCTGTCTGTGGATAGTCAGTGGCTCTGAGTTTTCCAGAGAGCTTAATGTGTTTTTTTCATAGGATTAGTTGTGTCCTGTCTCATTGCACTTAGAAGGAAAGGGAAAGAACATGGCAGAAATCTTTTTTTGTTCTCTCTCCTTTATTATCTAATGAGTAATTTTTATATTCTGAGTTATAATGTTTTAATTTCTTGTTTTATCTTGCATAAGGTCATCTTTTGTGTAACTGCTCATACTCCCTCTATCCATAGGTTGACAGCATATGTTTCCCTGTTGTCTGTTGCAGTGATTTCCAGGTTAATTGCTAAGTTGACATATTTGTCTTTATTAATTGGAAATACACTGCTTTGTTTGCGAATGAGATGAGGCTATCTAGAAGCCTAGGACTGACTTTGTCTGTATCATTCAATACATCATTTTGCTCTTACTCTCTTCTCTAAATAACTCTAGTCCCTTTGGTTTTTCTTCTTAGGGAAAGTCTGTGAGACACTGGAAAAACACTGTAGTTGTCTCTGTTTCTGCTGTTTTCTTTGAAGGTCGAGTGATCTTCAGAGCACCTGGTGTTACAGTTGTGGACAGATGCACCATTAAATTCTTGAACATGAGATCAGTATTCTCCATCTGTAACCTTACTCTGACAATAGATGGAATTCATTGATTGAAAACGACAGTGCTGCGTATTTAGAAGAGCTGCTTATGAGGATGCTCAAATCTTTCCTTATTTTCTGTAATTTAATTTCAATTCCAGCAGTATGAACAACTAGTTCTCAAAGTTGTTTCCTCTCATGTGCTGTTTTCTGGTCATGGTGACTCTGAGTGACTTTCTAAGGTGTAAAATGTGACATGCAGAAGGATTTGTTCTGAGCAGCTCACACTGAATATGAGTGTGGCTACCTTGTAATTACAGCAAGAACCTTGAAATGATTGCACTGTCATTCTGTTCTGCAGTGCAGGCTCTCATTAGTGCTAATCAGTGATCTCTGTTCTGTTTTTGCATCTTTGACCCAGTTACTTTGCTGAACCTAACACAGTTGCTAGTGTGACACAAAGCAGACTCTTGGCACAGCCCTGATCACAGAGCAGGGAGAGATCTGGCAACTTTCACACAAATCCATTATAATTAAGGCTTCCGGTCTGGGATTTAAACTTCTTCTCTCTCTTAAAAGCCTGAGAGGCTTTTAAAAATATTTTTCAGGCTGAAAATGAACCTACTGCTGGTAGAGGCAAAGTCCCCTGATGGTACTAGCTGCAGGCAGACCTGGAAGAGACAGGTGCTGCTCTTGTTTCTTCTTCAGGCTTTGTGAACGTGCTTCCACCCTGAGCGCTTTTTGAACAGAGCCTCCCAGTTGTTCCTCAGTTTCACATGACAACAACAAAGTCCCCTAAGCAGTTAGAGGAGTGTTCCACAGTTGGCTTTCCTCCAGTGCCAGCTCTTATTCTGAGTTCAAGCCTCAGGTATCATTAATCCTTTCTGCCCACTTGGAGCCAAACTGCTGTATGCAAGGGGCTGTTCAAAGGAATCCATCGTCCATCCTGTCAGAGGCAGTGCTCCCCCCTTGAACCTTTTTTTTCCCATCCTGATGCAGTTTGATGACGAGAAGATGAATCGGACGCTAAAAATTCTGCAATGGCAAGAGCACAATTTGGCATCCCTTGTGCAGCTGGCATCCAAAGGATACAAGCCATCAAATTATCCCATGCTCCTGCTCCAGCTGAGCTTGTTGGTTCATGACCAGAACATCCCTCCCCTGTTTAAAGAGTGCTTGAAAGTTAAAAGACGTCACTAAGCATTTACCACATTATGGACATATTGAGGACAGCTGGAAAATTTTGACAGTACAAAACCTGCTCCCTGCAATGTTATTTCATACCTCCTTGGTAGAGAGCAAAAAGCAATTTGAGAGCTGCAGCAGTATGGAAACATTTGCAGCTGCACAGTTTGCATTCCCATGTTTCAGTCTCTCACAGGCCCATGCAGACCTTCTATTATTAGTTTTAAAAGGAGAATAGCTGACAGCTGATTAATTTGAATGGCGTATTCCAGAGAGAGCTGTTTTATGACCGAGTTGTCACGAGTGGCAAGCCAAGAAAGTATTGACTAAAGTTACAAAGAAAAATCTCTGATGTAGAGCACAATCCTGTTTATCCAAAAGATTCGTAGGGGACAAAACCATCTTCATACAACTCTGCTGTCAACATGTTCAAACCTGTGCTGGGGGAGGTGAGAAGCTGAACAGCTCAGCCTGTTGCGTTCATCCCCTAGCAGTTCCTGGGTGAGCTCCCTGGAGTTTCCCAGCACATTGTCGCAGGGAAGGGGACATATCGCAACTCAGTCTTCAGAAACCTGCCTAAAAAATAATTTCAAGTGACTCATTCTGGTGTTGGTTTTTGGAGAAGAGTCAAGTTGGTTTCAGAGGGAAGAGTGAAAAAAACCTCCCACTTTTGGACACTGGTTATGCTTTCTGTAATCAGCTGATGGTCTGGATTAGAGCCGCTCCACTGTGCCTGAGACTGGGTTTCACCATTGCACTGACCCTGCTACACTCATGCTCTGGGCAGCAGGGTTGGCTTTTGGGAATGTATGAAGACCTAAGGGCAAACATTGGTTTTTCAGTGCTCTTTTATTAGCAGCAGCACATGACAGTAGGTTGCAAGTCGAGTGGTATCACCCCGGGACATGCACAGGCAGCTGTCTGGCCACCCCTTTCGTTTCCTGTGGAAAGCACTGCCCTTGTGTGCCAGCTGTAAGCAAGACCCTGCTCCCAGCCTGGGCAGCTGAAGCACAGCTCTCTTTCCTTGATCTGAGGCTTTAGTGGAGAAGGAGAGCCAGTCCTGTCCCTGGAGCTGCGTATGATGCATTTAGGTCTTCCCTCTCCTACAGCAATGATCCTCTGCCATGATGCTGTAATGTCATAGGACTGTTCCCTCTGCCTGGCTTGGGATGCTCTCACGAAAGGTGAGAGCGAAGAGTGGCATGAGGCGAGAAGGCTAAACTGCCCTCTGTCACCATGGGCTGGGAGGAGACCGCATGTTTTTCAGCGCAGAGAGCTTGTGTCCTTGATGGTGATCAGCTGGGCAGGAACACTGTTCCCTTGAGCCAGGCCAGAGCTGCTGTCAAGGCATGGAGGAGGTGGTCCCAAAACACATGCAGAGTTGAGGTCCTTACAGACCCTGCCTGTTGCCATGTGCTGCCTCCACCCTCCTCATGTAGCGACCAGGGGGACAGTGGAAAGGGTAGCAATGAGAGTAGGGCTTTTTCACTTTCTATCCAGCAGTTGAGCCCAGGTTCCTTTTTCAACAGAAGTCTCCCTGGAAATGAGATTTGTTTCATGTAAATGTTGGGTGCAGGCAGGGGTTGAACCTTATTGCGTTTAGGAATGCTTACTTCATGTCCTCATGTTTGGAGCTCTGTGTGTGTGACGAGGGGGCTGCTACACAAGGTGGTTGTACAGGGGACTCCATCAGCAGGTCTCTGCTGTGCCAGGCTCAGTGGATGGTATAATATACTGCCAAATTTGGCATTTGCATTAAGATCTGTTTTCCTCTCATGTGGAGACATTATCCAGTTTTTTGCTGAGACACATCAAGAGCTAAGGTCCCTGCTGTGTTTTATTTACTATTGGCTGACATGCATGGACAGTAGAAAACAAATGTGAACATGACTCTGTGCTGTGTACTACAATAGCACAGAATTACTTACTGGGGATTTATGACCGTCTGGAAGAACAAGGGGTCCAAGGGGCAGCCCGAGGTTGTCAGCTGCAGCACCTTGTCAGCAGTTCCCCAGCGCAGTTCCTGTGCCTGTGGCACTGATGGCTCTGATAATGTGGGTGTACCTACCTATTCTAAAAATATGGCCAGATCCTCAGGCAGAGGAAGATGAAGCCAGTGGACTTATGCTGAAGGTTCCTGTAATTTGTCTGGAAAATCTGTGCAGTTCATGTTCTGGATATGGCAGACTGATTGCAAAGTGGCCATTTATCCGGAGATTTCAGGTGTCAGTCAATGGCCACTCCGGCCAGGCTGTGTGATGTCCTGAAATCCTGAACAAATGGCCACATTCCTCTTTCTCCACCTGAATAAAATTTCCGTGTGCAAAACCAGGCTGCATTAGGTGAAGCTCTCTTGTGCATCTGCCTCTTGCTGAGTTGTGTCAGGTGTGTAATGTCATTTTTGGTGGTTGTGCTGCTAGTGCGGTGTATGACCTTGCCCACAGTAGCAGTGCACGTGGGCTTACTGTCTTCTGAGATCTGGCATCACGTGCTCCTCAGGGACACAGTGATAGGACAGACTCCAAAGTGAAGCACCAGTGTTTCTGAGAAGGATGAGTTCTTGCTGCCTGTATTGGTGCCAAATGATACGCTGTCTTATGGAAGTATTAAAATGTTTACTTTTAATGAGAAAGTTTTTGTCATTAGAAAAGGAGAAATTTGTTGCTTGTAGTGAGGGAACAGTCAGCTACTCCTGAGTCTGGGTAGAAAAGGGAGATGCTAGGAATAGGTTGGAGGAAGAGTAAGGAAAACAGCCAGCTGGTTATCTGTGAAAGAGGAAAGAAAACTTCATTAAAAGGTAATTTTCGCTGAGTGGTTGGCTTCCTGCAAGGTGGGCAGAAGAGGAGCAAAGTCAAAACCCAGACTTCTGGCTCAGCATAACACTTATAATTTCAACATTTGCTTACAACCTGATTTAAAAGCAAACCAACCAACCAACCCATCATTGCAGATTCGGAATCCTGTAAAATATTTTTTTGGTAACATGGACATACGGTGTTCCCAAAATAAAACAGTCCAGGACCCTTGCAATGGCGGGGTGATGTTGAGAGCCTGCTAGGCTGTTTCACTGCTGCCCACTACTGAACAGGAGCAGCAAATCTGTCAGCTTGGACAGATTGCCCTTGTGACAGTGGCTCATTAACAGTTGTCACATCAGTTATGTTTCCGTGACAGCCTCAGGTCTGACGAATGTGCCAAAGCTGTGTGTTATCAGCAAATCTCCCAGCAAATCCCCTGCTGGCCCTAGTCATGAAAGCATACGGATAAGAGAAAATTATTCTTCCTGCTCTTTGTTACTGACTGATTCTGCTCTTTGTATGTGAACCAGCCAGCTAGGCCTAGTTGCATTCCTCTGTAATTTGCAGTACCTCCTGTATGGGGCTGAACCAGTGATGAATTAATACCTTTACCTTGTCAAGAAATTTTATCCATTGTTTCAGCAACCAAGGAAATTCTAAAGGTCAGACTGAAGTTTTGGGGAGTGGAGCAGAAGCACCAGTGTTCTGACTACTACAGGGCAGGCTTGGGCACCCTTGAATCAAACTGCCTTTTTTGCAGAAGGGTTATGGAGATTCAGATAGGTATGTTGGCCAGGGTTGAACCTGTAGGGTAAGCAGTCAGACTTGTTCTGTTGCACTTATTAAAAAAAAACCAAAAAAAGCAGGAGCATTTTCTTTATATTCAACAAATACCTCCCTTTGAAATTCCTCATTGAACACTACAAGATGAAGCAATCTGCAACTGTTTGTTATCTGTAGGTTATCTATTATATATTGTATGCCAAATCACACTCATACATAAAATGAGGAAAAAAAGGATAAAACTGTAGACATGCAGAGATCTCTTTCTAATCATGAATGTATCAATCTTGAAATCTAGCAGGATCTGTAATATAAGTATTTGCCCCTCTTATGCAGGGAATGTAAAAGAAGTGAAATACTAGTTGAATAAATTAGATAATATGACATAAATAAGAAAATGAGGAGGGCTCCAGAGCTTTGTGAAGGATAACATGATTGCACTTTCCTGGATAGAATCAGATCTGCTTACAAGCATTCAGTCCATCTCTGCAGGGAATTGCAAACAGGATGCAGCTTTGCTAATATTGGCAGGTAATGTTCTTTTTTTTTTTAACTTAAGTGATAGACCCCAGGGCTCTGTATCAGAAGGTAATGAGGTTGAATCCTGGTGCTACACACTGCTCTTGTGCAGTTTAGCTGATAGCTCTGTGTATGTGCGTATAACGTATGTATGTATGAATTACTGCTCACCTCAGCTATCTGTATTAGCAGACTCCAAGTAGTAGAACTCTCACCAGGAACATTTTATCTCCAAACCAGGTAGAAGCTTTTGTCTGGGAGATCCTAACTTTGCCTGAGAGAGATTTCCAAGAGAGTAAAGGCAAACCTACTTAGTTCAAGACTGTGTTCTGGGACTGACCTTCTCACTTGACTGCAGCAAGCCTGTGCACAGGCCGTACTGAGCAACTCCCTGGCTTGAGGTTTCCAGTATTACCTCTGAGATAGGAAATGGTGATGCTTCAGCTGCTCACTAGTGCACTGTCGTTTATAGTGCCACAGTTGTGTCATTCCAAACTCTACGTTGATGACTTTGACTGAAACACAGATAGGCAAATAAATTTATTTTAAAATGATGAGTAATAAATCTAATTATTATTTATCTGGTTACTGCTATAAATTAAGTCAATGCTTTTTCAAGCATTGTTGGAAATTCTAGACAAAGCTGCCAAGTGAAGCATGAATCCTATTTTATAGCTTGTGTCTGCTAGGTGCAGAGGGGTAAGCTGAATAAAAAGAAATAAAGGTATACCTCAGAAAGACAAAATTTGTTGTGTGCTAATGGCAAATATCTATTCTCCTGATCTCCACAGGAGCAATGGCAGAGAAAGGGAACAGATCATCTTTATGACTGATCAAGCATAGTCAGTAGGAGAATGAAAGACAAGGGATGGAAGACAAACAAGGGTTTGTTCTCAAAGAAAGCCATGTACCTCAGCATAGCTGGGTATTTTGTGAGGGAATACCTCTTGTTTTACATTTTTAAGCAAAAGCAAATCTCTATTTTGTGAAAGAGGGAAGAGACTTATTACGAAGGGAAGGCGATGCTTAATGAATGAAGTATTTATCTGCAAGATTTGAGATTCTGTTGTGTCTGTGGCATTGAAAGTAGAAGAGGTATCATTTGAGGACAGCAGATCAAAAGGAGTCGACAACAATTTTGTACTGTGTGAACTTCATGGGTAGCCTGATGGACATCAGTGTGACTGTTTCCAGAACTTCAGTCAGACTTCAGGGGAGAGCCAGTCACCAGAGCAAGGCCAGACCCAGCCATAGTGAGCCTTGCAAGGGGAACCTTTACTGTGAGCTGAAGGGCAGCTGGTGGCCGTGGTACGCAGCATCACCAATTGTATAGCATATTCTTTTTCAAAACTACAGCAAAAAGAAGCGTTAGTTGACTCATGAAGTTTACTGCAAAGTTTTCTTCCTCTCCTTGTAACAATCAGTCCCAGCAAGTTACCTCTTCCATTGCACCTTTCTGAGATGCAGTGATGGTGTAAGAAACTGTGTGAAAACATCATAGCAAACTCAGGTTGCCATAATGTTTGAAGAGAAACTACTTAAGTGAGACTAACATTTTAGGTTTTGTTTGTATAGTGTTCAGGATGCTAAGTCCTAATCTGTGGCTAAGTTTGAGGTAGTGGGTGTAACAATAACTGCGTTAATAAAGATCAGGCCTGATAAGTATCACTGTTGAATTGAGTAGAATGCTGCCTTTTTCTAGCTGTAGCTCTCCAAAAGATACACACATTTTGATTTTGAAGAGCCATTAATTTTCTTTTGGTTAAAAGGAAGGGAGAATGAGTCAATGCATATCCATTTGCTCAGTACTTACTCCCAGTCCTGTCACAAATCTGTGGCTAAAAAATGCAGTACTTACAAAATCTCTCCATCCTGTATCTCAATGGGAAGTTTGCATTTCTGTAGTGTTTCTGTAGCCAGCACATTCCTGCAGGCAGTGCAGGCAGGGAAGTAGAAAACCGGCTTCTTAGAACTGCGAAAAAGTGCTTCACCTCTTAGCTATCTGTATCCTAGTTTAGAATTTTTATTCTGCCTTTAAAATCTTCCCCCAGAAAAATGAGTTTGAAGCCCAGGCAGTATTCCCATATAAGTGACTGAGTCATCTTCCTTGGGAACTGAGGAATCACTGTCGCCTGGAGTTATGGTCTTAATGACTAAGATGAACAGATAGTTAGGAATTAATTGTAAATTTATATTATACTATTCGTTATAGTTTCTTTTGAGTGTAGTCATACAGGGAGAAAACAGACGTCATTATTCTGAGACAGGTTTTCTTTGTATTGATGTAGTAGCAGCCAAAACAAAAAATGGTGGGACTCACAAGGAATAAGAAGGAGAATTAATATTCAGGCTGTTGTAATGCTAGGTGTCTTAGTCCCTGTAGTAACATATTCTGCAGCAGCCAGAGAACAGCATAAATGTGATGACCCAGTTTGGAGGCAAAATCATTCTTCAAATTCACAAGTGCCCTCTAAAGACACACAGGATCAGTTTTCTGATGTATTTGAGCACTTGATTCCACAAGGAAATTTTAAAATTGGAAGAAGCAGTTTGAAGTTCCATTGAAATAAAAATTAATTTGGTTTGTTGATGGATGTGGCAATTCCACTAACAGTCAGGTACCTGGAAATCTCTTTACTATGCTTTTGGGGTCTGAGGACAATGTTCTCAAAAGCCCTGAGGTCCCACTGACTTCCACAAATATTGAAGTCCTGGGTGCTCTGAAAGCAGAACTCAAATCCTGTAAGCTCCTCTGCAAGGTGTTCCTGTATGCATACTCTGTGTTCCCCAATGGGCTAAAATACTGTATCTTCAAACTGTTTCTAAAGTCATTGGTCAAACAGAAATTGTATTTACTTTTTTCAGATAGTTGAAAAAAAGTTTTAAAGTTGAAAATAGTGTATTTTCAGGTCGGCAACTATGTAGCCATTTCACTACAGTGAGAAAAGTAAACAGTTTGCATTTTAGATGGAAAGAGACATTGAAACCAAGTTGTCCTGAGCTGTGCAGAAGCTGGCTCAGCAAAGGCAAAGTGGATCCATTTGGGAGTCGTGGGGCTTTGAGCAGCATTCCTTCACAGTCGTGAAACTGAAGAGCAGTGAGAAGAAAACAAGAGGTGGAAAAAGTGAAGAAAGAAAAGGGGTAAGGGGGGAGCGTCTGCACCATACCAATTAAGAGGAATGTTCAGTAGAACAACAATTGAGAGAGATTTTTATGTTTCCCTATCATCAAACCCTTCTAATTAATACACTTTTTGAAGCAGTTCATGTTTTACAGTTAAATTTAGTTTCCCCTGCTTAAACATAGCTAGGTGGATCATATAGGCTTGGGGAAGAGTGGCTGGAAAGCTGCCTGGCAGAGAAGGACCTGGCGGTGCTGGTTGACAGCCAGCTGAATATGAGCCAGCAGTGTGCCCAGGTGGCTAAGAAAGCCAATGGCATCCTGGCTTGTATCAAAAATAGTGTGTCCAGCAGGACTAGGGCAGTGATCTTGCCCCTGTACTCAGCACTGGTGAGGCCGCACCTCGAATACTGTGTTCAGTTTTGGGCCCCTCACTACAAGAGAGACATTGAGGTGCTGGAGCGTGTCCAGAGAAGGGCAATGAAGCTGGTGAAGGGTCTAGAGTGCAAGTCTTATGAGGAGCGGCTGAGGGAACTGGGGTTTTTTAGTCTGGAGAAAAGGAGGCTGAGGGGAGACCTTATCACTCTCTACAACTGCCTGAAAGGAGGTTGTAGAGAGGTGGGGGTCGGTCTCTCCTCCCATAGGACAAGAGGAAATGGCCTCAAGTTGTGCCAGGGAGGTTTAGATTGGATATTAGGAAAAATTTATTCACCGGAAGGGTTTTCAAGCATTGGAACAGGCTGCCCAGGGAAGTGGTTGAGTCACCATCCCTGGAGGTATTTAAAAGATGTTTGGATGAGGTGCTTAGGGACATGGTGTAGTGGTGGTCTTGGCAGTGCCAGGTTAATGGTTAGACTTGATGATCTTAAAGGTCTTTTCCAACCTAAACGATTCTGTGATTCTATATATTTGCAGTTTCATATCTGAGGCTATATTAATAATCCTAGATATTCAGGTAAAGGTAAATGTGACAAATATCTTTGTGAGGGAGTTAACTTGCCCCTAGATTAGGTGCAATAGATCTGTGATGTACACAAAGCAGTGGATCAGGTCTCAGAAAACTATGTCTATGAGTAGGTGACTATACAGATTTTTCTTCTTCCTCTCTCCCTAGATAAAAAGGACTATATCCAAAGGACCTGTGCAGGATATCATATTCAGTTCTCTTCTCAGTCTGAAAGCAGTTAATGGGTGGGAAAGAAATCACCTGCACTTCCAATTGTGGGAAAGGCATGAGGACAAATGCCCTGAAGGGTAAGAGGTGTGTAAGGCTGTGAAGAAATAAGGAAAGGAAAGGCTTTAAAAATAATTGAATAATTAGATCTAATTCAAGTGATGATTCATAGAACTTGGTCTTGGCTGTCATTTGGACAGAAACTTTGGAAGAAGCAGTAGCCAAGAGATGAATGAAAATGCACCACAGTTCTTTTGGCATATGGCCTTCCCAAATAGATGCTGAAGCTTCTTCTGATGGAGCTATAGCTGCTGTGCTAAAAATATTTCTTACCTCAGTCACAAACAAAGCCACTCAGAACTGAGTTTAAAAAAGATATTCTACAGTGACTGTAGTCAAAGCAGAGTTCATTTTAAATTGTCATCCATCCTGTAAAACAATTGCCCAGTGTCAGTCAAAGAGAGTTTGAAGACTTGAAGGGATCTAGACTGATTCACTGTACAGGTTATTAGGTGACCAAGTAGATAAAATGTAAGAATGCTATGCAAAGGAGATGTGGTGGTGGTTTTACACTGGACAAAACACATGCTTTTAACTTACCAAATGGAAAGCTTTTTACTGGCATGTGAAAGTTTGGTTAATAGTTAAAAAATTAATAAATTTTACTGTAGAAGAATTCTGTATCTGGTGGCTGTCATAATTTCCTTTGACTTAATTTAAAGGTTTCTGTTAACTCAAGTCTAGTTTCTACTTCTCCATGTACTGTGGAAATCTGATTTGTGGTGTGGTATGAGTATATTCTGATCAAGTTAGAGATTTCTAGTGCAATAAGCTTTGTGAGAAAAATGAATATTTAGAAATGACATATTAAATCACAGAATGGATTGCTGGATTTCATTCTTGGGCTGAAGGACCATGTTACCAATTTTAAAGAGTTTGCGCCTTTTTTTTCTTTTCTTTTCTTCCTTTTCCCCTCCCAAAGGTGGAAATTGTGCTAGCCCAGGAGTTGATGAGATTTTGTTGTAGTTATTTAAATTGCTTTTAGTTTGTGGTATCCTGGCATCAGATGCTTCCCTCATCTTTCTGTATGCAGAGAACTATTGATGAAAACTTTGCCAGCTCTGTTGCAATTTTTGGTGTGGTCTTTTTACCAGAGAAATATTTTAAGACACTGTGGAAAACTGGAGACAAATGCTACAAAAAGCAGTGAGCCTATAGATTGAAATTGGTCATAGTGACCAGTGTTGTTGGATCCCCGTTTCCCTTTAATTTGAACATCAGAGGGTAGTGACTCCCTAGAGAGCCTAGAGAGGCTCCTGAGGCAGCTCTGAAAATGTAACTGGTGTAAATAACCCTGTACCTTTGTGGCACATCTCAGCTGCAGAATATGCAATGAATGGGAAGCACTGGTTATTTACTTTGGGGTTTGAAGTTGTCAGGGAGCATTACCATGATATTACACAGGAGTAATACAGCTAGCCTCCTGTATAGACAGTCTAGCGGTGAGTTAGAGGCAGAGCTGAAGTAACTACATTTGAGATCCCACTTACGCTGTTACTAACGAAAGGACCTTTCTGATGCCTTTCCAGCTTAAACAGTTGGAGCTGTGTGTACGCAGTAGGTTTCCTTTTCTTTTAGTCATGTGGTACATAACTGGACTTGCTTCTTTGAGTCTCCGGGCAGTTGGATTCTGCTGCATTTTCCCTTTATGGATGATCCTGGTTGAGAAGTCTGCTAATCTCCATTGGACTTGACAGGCAAAAATATTAGGGATATGGTTTTGAAACTGAAAAGTGCAGCACTATAATAAATTGTGGCTCTCTGGTTGAACATGAGGATAAAATTCATTCCAGACCCTGTGTTCAAATGGAACAGTTTATGAATGGAAGCACAGCCCCTGGATTGTATTTCAGCATTAGTCTCTGGTTTGGAATTGTGCTATTTCCAACATAGACAAGGATACGTATTTTATAAGCTTTCATTCTTCCACTGTTCAGATTGTTCAAATATAAAATCTTTTGCGCTGGAGATGGCTGTGGAGTATATGCCATAGGAAAAACATTTTATTTTTTAAAAGGAACAGGTTAGTAACTGTTGTCTGCAGTTTACGTATGGAAAATACCTTTATATTTGGCTGAAGGAGAACTGGCTAATGTGCAGAGGTATCACAATTGTATTTCTGCTTTGCCTCCATTTCTCACTATCTATGTCTTGTTTTATGGTCATCACTTGTGCACCAGCTCTGTCACCTGTCAGATGGGGATAATGCTGCTAGATGGCATCACAGCCATGTGCATTGCTTACTATCATCTGATACAATCAGTTGTTTAGATGAAAGCCCCTAGCTGGAGTAAATGTAAATTAGTATTGATTATATTCAGATGGACAAGCTGGAAGACAATAATGTTGTAGTTATCAAAGAAACAAACAAATTAAAAGAAAACATGCTTAAGCAGCATGTATTAGGAAATCAGGAGTCTTGGACTGAAGTCTATAAACTTTCTAGCCCCTGCTGCAGAGAAACAGCAGCTGAGAAATAGATGCTTAAAGATGAAGAAGGAGCCAAAACCTCCTGTCAGTTAACATACTGTGGTTTCACCCACTGCTTAAAACCATTTAGTTTTAAACCTCTCAGATGGATTATGTTATAATGTTGACAGAAACAAAAATGAGATGCAAAAAGGAAAGAAAAGCTTAGGCAAAAAGTTTGAGGTGTGATTTTACATCTGTTAACTGGAAACTTAATTTTTTTTATTTATTCTTTCTCACTGTGATATTTAAAGATGCTGAGCTCCTGTAACTTTGGCTGAGAAAAGGTAAATTCTCTTTTAAGGATATATTTATGTCTTTCTTCATTCTTGCTGGTTTTGCTAGGTCATAGTTTTAAAGCATAGAAATGTCAGATTTCTTCTTTGAGCTAATAAAAATATTTTCTAAGTAACAGTGTGTGGAGTTTGGAATAAAAGCTGAGACATGGGCAAGATTTTCAAAAGCAGCTGTTTGAGTTGCACCTGAGAGAAGTGGAAGGGTAGGGACAATGCAAGCAGCTCATTTTGACCAGTTTGCTAACAGTGTCTTTATGCATATTGGGCAAGCAGAGGTAAATGACTGCTTGTATATTGGCCTCTGTTGAAGTATGGTGGCCTACCTCTGCAGAGAATTTCCCGTTTTCCTGTTGTTCTGAAAGAGGTGTTGTTGCGCATCCCAGCAAAAGCCTAGGAGTGAAGTGGTTCATCCTGTCTCACCAACTGAATTCAATGTACCTATATTGAAATCAGCTGAGTGAGTCTGCATTTAGTCCAGGCAGCTGGAAGCAGAAATTGCCTCTTTGATTTTCAGTTATACTAAACATTAGGAGCACAGATTATGATATTGTTGACAAAGATTGTTCAGAAAATGCTAATTTATTGTGGTCCATGCATCATCTTTGCAGCAAAATAAGAGAAAAATACTGCTAATAATATAGGGCCCACATGTTTATTGATGTCTAGGAATTTCTTCATCACTTAACTAACACGAGAGAATTTTGGTTTTACTTTGGCTTTAGTAATTAATAAGGAGAGGTAGAAGCTTTGGTCAAATAGAATGCTCAAGCAGTCTTTCAAAACATCAATTACTCTTATTTTTAAAATAAATGGGAAGAATTAAAAATATCTCTGTAACAATGTTTCTTATTTCAAAGAGCAAATTGTGATAGAGCTGTATCAACTATTTAGTAGCATAAGCTGGGCTGAATAGGACAGGTACCTAAATATGAAGTAGGCCTGGAATTTCCTAAAGTTAGGGACTCTAGAGCCACCAGGAATCAGTTTCTCAGGAAGGGAGTCACAGGGAATAGCCACAAAGAAGAAACAGGAAAAGGCTACAATGAAAGGAGAGAAAAACTCATGGGGAAATAGAGGTGCATTTTTGAAGTCAAGAAGCATAAATGCAAAGTGAGGACTGCCACAGGTGAAGTTGGATTAGACACTGCTAAGGATATTAAAACAAAACAAAGTAGTTTTCCCCCCAAAATTTATGAAAACAGAAGTAGGAAAGAGGCATGGGTTAGGTGGGATAGTTAACATGAGAATGAGTTAGTGACTAGTGACTGTACAGGATATGCAGAAACTAAACTATGCTCTGCCTCCATTCCCAATGGAGTGAAAGGGGGTGATGAATAATGCCGACCTGATGGATAAGATTGACCATGGAAGCAAAGAAGAAATACTAGAATAAAAGGCACGTGAAAACAGCTGGTCCAGCAACAAACCTTTAAGGCCAGGTGTGTTCTGCTATGTGCTTAGAAATTCCAAATATAGTATCTGTGTTGCAGAAGGGGAAAAACCCAGACCAGTGATTCTGGTCATGATAAACCAAACTTAGAAAGAGAGGCTATATGGAGTCTTGGAGTTTAAAAGTAAAAGGTAGATTGTGCCGACTAATCTGATAGCTCCCTCTGACAGCCCTATTCCAGAGGCAGGAAAGTGGCAGATTTGTTCTCTTTGGACTTCTGCTTGATAGTAGAACCACAGTGGAAACTACTAAGCGAGATAAATTTGGAATCAGTAGAGCAACTGGGAAGTGACTTGATAAGGATGAAAAGATAAGGCTAGTGTTGGGAGAGCAATATCATGTTGTAGGGAGGTTATTAATGAACTGCTCCATGAGCATCTTGAGACTGGTTGCCTCCATTATCTCCATTAAAACATTTATTAAAAGGAATATGCTAGTTAAATTTGCTCCTTCTCCACAGCAGAGTTGGTGATTTTTCAGACTGAAGTAACTGAAATGGCATGGCAGAGCCATCACCTGAAGATGAGGACAAGAACCTGCGTGTGCTGATTAGTGACAAAATGCAGTGAAAACAGCAAACCTGATCTAATGTGCATATTTTTGGTGGAGGGGCACAGAGGCGGCTGCCTCTGGCATGCTGTGGGCAATTCTGGTCATCCACATTCAAACAGGTCATGTTTGACTTGGAGCAAGCACAGAGAATAGCTGTCAGGATGCTCAACATCACGGAGGACCAAAAAAATGAACAGAGGAGTGGAGCTTTGCAAAAACAAAGCAAAAGGAAGGCTGGGAGGAGCTTTGATATCTCTCTGTAAATGAACTGAGGAAGAGAAGAGGGACAAGAATCAGAAGACAAGCAAACGGCAATTTAGACTGAAAACAATGTTGTCACAAGAACTAGGGGCTATCTAAGGTGGCAGACAGAGCTAGGATTACTGCACTGGCAGATCTTTTGGATTCCTTACTTTCTTTGTAAAAGGGTTACTTATACCTTTCCCTTTCAACTGATCATTATGATTTTAAATTTTGTTTATTTTCTGCTTTAGTTCAGGTTCCCTTAATACCCTTCACTGGTAAGGAGGTGTGCAGGCAGCAAAGTGGGGGAGGGTGCTGCAAGTTTTTTACTGAAGCTTTGAAAATTTTTACACAATTAAGATAAATTATGAGAACCAACATGCTTGTGAATTGTTCTCAGGAATGTTATTTTAAAACAGAGGGTAGGAATCTGGGTCAAATCCATTTGTTAAGTGGTGTTTTAAAATTCTACTATTGCCAAAGCATTAGTTTAAATAGTTACTTGTCCATACATTTCTATTTTTTGTTTCTTCATGGAAGTACCAACGTAGATCTTTTTTCATGCATTTCTGTCCATAAACCATAACTTGACTATTTTCCAAACAAAATTTTTAATCATAGCTTCTTCTGAAACTAGTTCTTAAGGATCTGTTCACTGTCTGAGAAAAGAGGTGTGGGTTTTTTTGGTTTTTTTATAGTGCCCAAACAGAACTTTAGTTTTCACACTCCCTAACCCTGACAAACCCCAAACCCCATGTTTCGCCCACGTTCTAGGGATTACTGGGGACTTTGATGAGAACAACAATGAGAAGCAACTGAGACTAAATGTGTTGTTTTAGATTGTTTTAGATTCAGTCAGTGTAAAATTGTTTCTGTCATGTCCTTTGGACTATAAACCTGATGAATTGCCTGTCTGTCTGTCCGTTGGGTCCATACAAAGCAGGCATGCTGATGTTTCTACAGCCATACCTATCTTCATTCATAACGTATGCTTAGGAAGACCCTACCTCACCTCTCCTGCCTCCCCATGTCTGTGAGGAACCTTTCATCTCCCCACAGCCCTGAATGAGGGCATATAATAAAATACCACTTGTTGGCTAAGACAAAGACTCAAATTACTTGGCCAGTCCGAACAGGGCCTTTGGATCCCTTCGTTCAAAGTCAACATTTCTTTTCGCTTCCCCAGCTCCTGTGATTGTTTTTTTGAGCTTGTAGAACTCCCTGGTGCTATTTAAAGTAAGCCTTAGAAATAAGATTCAGACTAAAATACAGCGGCCCTTGGCCTTAAGTCCAGATGCCTGAACTCCCTTTGATGCCTAGTGGAAGCTATACGGGCCCTTAATCATTCAGGCAAAACTCTACTGATGTCAGGAATAAAAGTACCTTAGGATTCAACCTGTTGGCACAAGGAGTATATTCTGTGAAAATGTTACTGTCAAATAGACAGGTGTTGAAACAGTGCACCTTTCCTACTTGCGAACTACTATTGTTCACAGAAAAACTAAGAAATACTGCTTCCAATTGCAAGTGTACTGAGCAAGCAGACTAAAATGCTTGATTTTTGAGTAAGCTGATTTCACTGAGCTTTTGGGCTGACAGCTTTATCAGTAGGTACAATTGTCTAGATCAAAAAGCAAGTAGTTCCCAACTCTCCAGACAGGGTGCTTTTCTATAACCTGGCTGTGTCCTTTCTCCATCTTCATGCCTGTGTAGCGATTGATTTCTGAAACATGAACCTGTAATCTTAAACTCAATAACTGATTAAGAAGCAAGGTGCCCTCTGTACAGCCCATTTATAGACAAGAGTATGTGTAATTTAGTCTTTGTTTATCCTTAGGTGGTTGAGTTTCCAGGTGACTGGACAAGTCAGGCAGTAGTAATAACAGAAGATGGAAGTTTTGCAGTACGCAGTGCTAGATAAAAGAACAATCAAAAGTTGATAAACTTTTTGGGTTTATGTGAAACAAGTAAAGCTCTTGACTAAATTAGAACTGAGTAAACACTTTTTACCTTGGTTTACCCTTGGCCTTACCACTGAATTTTTCAGACAGATTACTGTGTTAAATTTTCTGTATGATCCATTGACATCAAAGCAATCCTGGTGTTTAACAGCACAATGAATAACGGGGCTTGGTTGAAGCAGGGTAGCTTTGAAAGAAAAGATTTAGCTGGCAAGTAGCTTTTATTTTTTCCATGAGAAAAAGAACAGCTTTTATTGAAATAGATGTGCTTGTCCTCAGCATAGGTAAAGTACCTTGTTGACAGTGTTTTGAAAGATTTCTGTAATACATTTAAAGAGGTTACTAAGGTGTTTCCTCGTGTGGAATTGTGGCTCTGTGTTTTCTATTTTCATTGGGCATTCACTTGCGGAGTTACTCTGAAAAGGTGCTGTATTGAATGACATATACTCAAGTCTCCCTCTTGTTTCTTGTAAGAAGTGTGATTCCTTCTTGATGCCTGAAAGCCTCATTCGGTGAGGCAGGAGTGAAAAATATCTTTTGAGAAATGTGAAGCTTAGCAGATGCTCCCTCGAAGGTGCCTATGCACGTATGCCCTAGGCCGACTGCCTAGCTTAATACTTTTGCATTGAATGAATTGCCTGCTTAAAGCAGGTAACATCCAGTTTATATCAGCTGTGTTGAGAGTGATTCACCTTTTCAAAAGCACCTCAATGATTCACAGTTGCATGCTATTGACTTTCAATGATGCTTTATATCATTTTGTGTACTCATACTGAGTACACAAACCATTGCTGGGCACAGGAATAAGACTCCTGTTAAGTGTTTCTGAGAATTGTAAGAAGGTAGTGTTTGGTACTTGCCTGGAGCAGTGGTGTCTGGTAGAAGTCTGTTTTCTTTCAGCAGGAGAAGAACAGATGTTAAGCACCAAATCAAATGAGCGGGGAGGAGATAAAAGCAGGAGCAGTGAGAGGCTGGAACAAGCCTGGCTCTACTTCACCTGTAGGCAGATACATGCCCATATATGTTCCTTTAATGCCGAGCTGCTGTACTTACGTCTGGGATGTTCAGTTGCCCATGCTGTAGTTCCTGCACAGAAGGTTCATTTGGTGCTTTGCAAAACTGCCTTTGAATAGTCTTATGTGCACCCACATAGAGATTGTACCGTGTGTGTCAGCATGTTAAAGACTTCCAAGTAGTGTGCGTTTCCTTTCAGGGAGCATCTTTATGTTGGCACAGGTATACTATACCTCTCACATAGCACTGAAAATGAATGCTCATTCTAGTACTTGTATAGCACTGTTAAGTACACAAAATGCAGTGGAAACTACTCTCTCTTCCCTAGAAATTATGTGTAGGGAAAGGATGGACTGATTAATCTCGGCATAGTAAAACAGAAAATGTTGGATACATCATTGTCCATTAAATCTTCTTTAGTTACAGATTTAAGTGTTGTACTGTCATGTAAGAGTGTAGCCATAGTTAGCGTCTGAAAGAACTTGCTGTCAACAGTCTGTTCCGTTTCAGCTATGTTATTCATAAGATTCATTCCTCCCTCCAGCTGTTTCCACAAATTGGAAGACTTTATTTCAGTTTATAAATGCTATTGCCCCATTGTTCATGCCCACAGCTATTTTCCATGCCCACATATCCATCCCCCCAAGAAAAGAAATCCTGACCCTATAAAAGAAGGGAGTGGAGTGGTCCTTTGAGGAGAAAGTCCAAAATGGCACAATATTGGAGTTGCCTTCTGCAAAACTTCAACAGCTGGTGTTTCTCTGTTGTGTATCTGTGGCCGGGTGGGGATATTGGGCACAGAGCAGAATATGAGTGGGGTGTGGTTGCATTACCAAAGGGTTCTCATTTTTTGTGTTGTGGCTCCAGTTTTCTCATTAAAACTGGAAGGGCCAAAACTTGCTTCGGTGAGAACTGAGTGGAACAGTTGCTTGACGTTTTGGTGGTACAGCTACAGTTTGAGGAGAATTTGTCACTCGCAGAAACTCAAACTGTAATGTCTTTTTAATAGGAAGACTGGTCAAATGGTTAAGAAAACACAGATGTCTGGAACAGCAGAGATAATACCTTGAAACTGTGCCATAAAATTAAGCTGCAGTTTGAAAAAAAGCCCTCAAACTTCAAACTATCTTCATACATGTATTTTCTTTAGAGCCCCACCTGGAGTATAGCTGCTGTGAAGATTCAGCTAAACTGAATTTCATGTTTTTCACACCCTTAGACTTCCTAGGATCAGAAAAAGGATCCTTAGCATGACTCTTGCTTCTAAAACATAGGATAAAGAAAACCCCTTGTATATGGATGTCCCACTGTGCATTTTTCCTTCAGGTTAAACAGGAAGAGGTTTGTATGGTGAAAATGAGGTAGGAGTTCAGATTGTCACAGGTATTAGGCACACACTAGAAGAGAGATGCAGTTATTCCATCAGCAAACTGCAGGAATTTGTGCTCTATATGAACGTGTGAATCCTGGTGCATTTATAACACCTACAAATTTCAAGGCAAATTGTAAGTTAAAATACCCCAACTCCAAATCATCAGATGAGTAGATAGTCACGAAAGATATTTGAAGAGTATTCATAATCTCATAAATCATTACCTTTTGGAGTCACAAAGGCATTTATTTTGTTCTAGCAGGATGAAATCTGCTGTTAGTCAGCTTTAGCCCGCTGTGTGCTAGGAACAGGTATGAGTCTATCTGCCTCTGTAATACAAATCACTGTCCCAGCATCATAAAAAGTTTCATAGGTATTTACCTACCTTTTGGAGGACTAGGACTGGGTTTTGAATGAACTGTGGCCAAGTTTGTGGTATCAACTGGAAACCATGTGGAATTTGGTAATGTAGACTTCATGCCAGGTAAAACGGATTCATTTCTGTCTTGAATGTTTAGATTTGTTCATTAATCAAACCCAGGAAAAAATACATTCACATGAAGTTGAAACTGAAGAGTTTTTGCGTAATAGATTTTATAAGCCTCACAGGCCTTATTTGTTTTATGACGATGGAATTTTTAGTAGGAAAGCATTATTTATACTCTGTGTGTATACTTTATTCTAGCTAATTTACTTGCTGGAAGACAAGTTTTGTTTGTGAAGTTTGTTAACAAATTGTGTGTGCAGTATTGTGCATATATAACTGTGCATAACTGCAGAAACCTATGTAATTTGTCTATTTGCAGATGCACTTTTTCAATTCTCTGCTTACTGGTATTGGAAAGATCAGTGTGCATAAAAGTGAACTGAAGGAGGAACAGTGAAGGAGCAGGAGACAGGAGAGAAGTGTGGGATACGATCTCATTTCTCATCATCCTCTGTGAACACTAGCAAAGGAGTGTCTGAAACTAGAATTTAGCTGACAACTGCATAAGCATAAACTCTATGAAAGCAGAGTAGAATTCAGGTTTGCCTTTTCGCTGGGTGAACTATATGTTATGATTGATCATAACAAAATCTGTTTTGACATTTTTGTTTGTTGATGAGTTGTGTTGGGAGTAGACAGGTGTAATTCTGAACATCAGGTTGATGCAGAGTTACTTTTCTATAGTAACCACACTTTAAAAGAGATGATAAAAATATTCTTGTATAGGGAACAGATCCAAATTAGACCTCTGCTGCATTCAGCTTAAATCCATAAGAAAGAGAAAAGGAAGATGAATGCCAGCTTCAGTACCAGGGTGTACTACACTACCATTTGAAAGGTTGCTCAAATATGGACTCCCATGAGATGGGGAAAGTTTGCGTCAAACTTTGCTGTAGGCTCATTCACTTTTGGAGTGAGAGAGCACATGTGTTCCGATAATAGTTTTTACACTCTGGCCTTGTCCTGAAGAAGATATTTCCATATGGGTGCTATACTGAATTTACCCTACTGCGTGTGGAATGCTCTCTGCTTGGCGAGAGGCCAAAACATTCCCTGCAAGGGAGAAGGGGCTGAAATTGTATCTGATTTGAGTGTTAATCTATGTCCCTCAGGCTTATCTTGTGGCCATTTCTGTGTTGCAAAGGCGATGCTGGATATGCCTTTTCAATGAGATCATTGCAAAATCAAATTGCTATTAAATTTATTTTACTCACAGTTTTGAATTGAGTTAAAGTAGGAACACCAGTGCTAAAACTTTGGGTAGAAATGCTGGTGCTGGAGTGACACGCCAAATGCTGTCTGGATAAAATTAATCATTTCACACAAATATTTCAAGTTCATGTTACATGTTTTAATATTGTTAAACATAAGCGATAGCACATTATGGCACTGCAGCCAATCTGAAAACAAGAAGGAGGACCCTATTCCTGAACGCACTGGCTACTTGTTCTTCCTGGACGCATCCAGCCGAATGGAAGGGATTGGGATCACGCTTTCTTCTTGACATGTTTTTGAGGCTGCGTACTCTCATGCCCTTCTCAGCAGTACAGCTGTTAAGATGTGCAAGGTGAGCAGGGAAGTGGGATTTTGGAGGTCTGAATCAGCCATGCAAGATGCAGCGTGGGAGCAGTCTGCACGGGGCTGTGTGACAGGGTCTCGGTTGCAGGGCTCAGGGGCAGTGGTGCTGGTCTGACTGCTGCTGTGGGTCTTGGTCCTCTCCAGCGAAAGAATGAAGCGGTTACGTCTGAAATGCTGCTCTGCATCAGGTTTACTCCTGCTCTGCAGACTGTGAAAAAAGCTTGTTCCCTCAGCAGAACTCACCAGTACAGTGGGTCTATTCAAGCCCGCATCTGGGAAGATAGTTAGTGCCTTCGTTTATGAAATGCCTACCATAGAAGTGTAAGTTCTTTGGAAGAGCGGCTGCTCTCTTGAGAGGTCTCTAACATGTCATGTACACAGCAGTAAGTAAATCACTTTCATAAAAGGAAAGAGGAGAAAGCTCTTTCAAATCATCAAGTACCATCTCACAGCCTGGAAAGGTTTAAAAGATATTTGATATAATTCATGGTTTGTTTGTGGGTTTGTTTTTGTTTTGCCTCTGTCTAAAACCCCCTCGCTCCCTTCTCGCACTCTGAATGCAGCGTACACGGGAACAGAGCTAGCATGTCTGTGGCCACTGCCCGGCTTCCTTGCTCTGCTGGGAACAGCTGTTGCTCCAGGAAGCCTCAACAGAAACCCTCTGTTGGCAGGACCCACAGCCCATAGCGGTTAGGTGGCTGCAATCAGCTCCGGTAGGTGGGTGGGTGTTTCGCTGCCTCCTACTACAAGGAATGTTAAAACAGGTTTAAGTGTTTCCAGTTGTTTTTCTGTCTAGTGGTTGGAGGCCTGATGAAAGGAGATTTATAACACTTATGCTTGTGGTAGCTTGTCGAAACTTTCCTTTCATGCACATGACAAAGGTCAGTGCTGTGGGAGCTGAACTCTTTCCTTGAGAAAAGCGCCTCTTCTTCTGATGGCTGCGTACACCTGTGACTGAGCGGTAGTTGGGATGATGCTCTCTACAAATTCACAAACCAGCTTGTAGTAGTAAGAGAAGAAAGCTTATTTACACAGTTAGTTATGAAGCCAGTGGATATAACTGAGGACCATGGTACCATTTCCTTTGCAATAGATTCAGTTCTTCATCATTTTAGCTTATAAAAATATCCCTTCTAGAAAGAAACTGCTCCTTCTCTATTGGATCTTATTGGTGTTTTTTACATTTGTGAAGGGCAACTCTTGAAATTCCTTATGTTTCTTCTAATGGCTTTTCAGTGTTGATTCACACTTTCCTTTTTTGTTTTAGTGTGGAAGAGTGAAATTCCAGCAAGGCTGACTTAGTGAAAACTGAATTAGTGTTGATGGCTGGAGAGAAATGTAACTTGATCTTCTGTCTCCAGCACTTGAATCAGGAACTGAAGTAATTGTTCTAAGACCCTGGTCGAGTTGCCAGAAAATGGAGCGGTGCTTCTGCCAGATAGTCACCGCAGAAGTGCCAGACATTCCTCTCCTCTTTGAGCTTGCGAGTGTGTGTATTTGAGAAGGAAAATACACACAAGCAGCAGGGGACCAAAATGCTTTTCTCTCTGAGATGCTTGCTGAGTGTGCAGTGCAGTGCCACGCCACGGGCAGTGCCTGTAGGGATATCAGTGTGTGACGGCTGGCAAGGGGTATATGCACAGGACTCAAGTACAGGAGTTTTTTCCGATTTTCTCTGTTGAGCAGTGGCATTAGTTACTCTGTCACAGGGCTTGACAGAGGATATGAGGTAAAGCCACCAGAAATGGGACTGAAGGGCATATCACACAGCAAGAGAAGCTAGTTCAGTCCCTGAAGAAGTCGTGGCTCACTGGAAGAGATGATATTGTCTGCCAACTACTAAGCCCAGCTGCACTGGTTAATGATTCGTGCTTTTAATTGAAACCATTGTGCACTACTGTAGCCCTGCCTTGTGGGAGCTGCTGGTGCAATAAATCTTGATTTTTCCATATTAGAAAGCTGTGTTCTTTGGGGATTTTAAAAAGTCTCGGGCTTTTTTGCCCTCCCTTTTCTGTTGCTATAGCTACTATAATTTTTGTTAACAAAGGCAATAAGAAGTAGTTTATGTTATTGTGATTCTGGTATGGCTGCCAATATTCTCTCCATCCTTTCTCCTC
Organism: Ciconia boyciana; assembly: GCF_034638445.1. Taxonomy (NCBI): domain Eukaryota; kingdom Metazoa; phylum Chordata; class Aves; order Ciconiiformes; family Ciconiidae; genus Ciconia; species Ciconia boyciana. The sequence continues at coordinate 13,510,022 of NC_132939.1, forward strand.
TCCCCTCTTCGCCCCCTCTCCGCCCCCGAGTCAATTCTCTGAAGAAACTGCAGGAGTCTGGGAACTGCTAGTCTCCTGCAGTCACTACAGGGCTGTATGTGTGTGGGGGATGAGGCTTCTACCCATGAATTAGGGACTCAAAAACTTGAGTTTGGATTTGAGTTTAGGCTTGTATATTGAATGAGCAGCTACCCAGAGTTTGGACACTTCCCACACTCATGGAGTCACACCTGCTTTGCAGGACAGCAGGAGTTTCTGTCTCTTTCAGTGAAGTCTCACATCAGGTTACCACAGTATCGATCCATTTTTCTTGAAGTATCCTTGGGAAAATTCAAAGTTTATTGCATGAGGAAGATTTTAGCCATGGAATGAAAACATCCTTGAGCGTGAGGAAAGATGGTCTGCTTTCTCTGAGGGACACAGGGTGCCTTCCCAGCATGGAGGGGAAGAAGGGGAGCATATTTATCTTCCCTCCTGGTGTTTCTTATTGTCTGTTTTCCTTCTAAAATTGTTTTCACTTCCTTGTTTCCCACCTGTGTTTTTTTCTGACACAGTATGTTAGCTATCCTTCATCTCACCCTTTTTCTACTAGTCTTCAACTCTTCTGACATTTGTCTGGTCCTCACCCCTCTCCCCTTTTCTTCTTCAGTGTGCTTCCTCTGTTTCAGTGGCACAGCTAGCAGGAAGGTTAAGGTTCACTCATTTTGCTGGCACAACGCTTCTCTCCCATGTTCCCTTTCTGTCTGTTCAGTTGTCTGAGGTGGGAGAGGGAGCTTAGGCAAGCAGTGCATAGACTGCACCCTCTCAGTCAGCCTGCTCACACCCTGCTGTGGTTTATCGTCCTGGGAGCACAGGGGGCTTGGTTTTATTTGTTTTGGCTTAGAATGTGTAGAGTTTGAAGGAGAGGGAGGCAGTAGCCAAGAGGTTCATAAGCATGACGGGAATATGAATCAGAAAACCCTGTGCCCAAAACAGATGCTCATTGCCCCAAGAGATGCCAGTTTGCAGGAAGGCAGACACGAGAGGGTGGTTTTGGTGACTGCAGAAGCTGGTGAGGAATGGCTTGCCTCTGTTACTGATGTGTTTACCATTGGTGATAGCCGCATGTCTGGGCCCCACCATGTTTCTGGACAACCTGAACTTACTAAAGAACATGTCCTCACTGCTTGTATGTGAGCTAAGTCATAAAGTTACCTCTGGTTCATTGATAGAGGAACGGTATTTGGAGAGATCAAACCATAGATTTCTGAAGTAGGGTAGGAAAAATAGGAGCAGCTCTGGGAAAATGGGCCACTCAACCAGATGCCAGAATGTGGACAATGGGGTTTACTCTCTGGCACTGAATTGGAGGATCTCGCCTCTAAGCAGCTTTCCTAAGACTACAAAAGGAATCCATGTTAGAGCTCAAACACAGCTCAGAGCTCTTGCATCCTGCAGACGTTGCTTTAAGTGCAAGAACATGATTTCAAAATGTAAACAGATAGCTCTCCTGAACGGTTCTTGCACAAATCCCTAATACAAACAACAGACTTGTGTGCCATCCCATTTGCTGCTGCTAATGCCTGTGTCCAGGATCACTTCTGGATGTACTTTGGATACAGGGGAATTAAGATCTTCTCTGTGCCTTTCTACAGATTCCCTGGGTAACTGCCAAGAGCAAAAGAGACAGACCCAAGGTTGTTCTCATCTCTTTGTACAAGCCAAGACAGTTTTGGCTAATATTTTCTACTTACATCCATGAGGTCTCCAGCCAGTTCCTCATCCTCCCAGGATGCTTTTGTATCATCATATTGAGACAGTCCATCCAAAGTAATAGTTGCTTCACTAGAAGTGTTAGCATTGGCAGCTTAGGTATCACAGTATCATGCTTCTTGGAGATACTGACTCAGAACAGTAACATGATTACTAGAACATAGTGATCTAAACAGAAGGAGATTCATAGTAACACCACATATCAGTTCTTGACCTTACTGAGGCACCGGTATCAGAGATCTTCCACTGCTGCTTGAAACTTAAAACAACACTTTGTGACAATGTCATCTTGCCGTCTGCTTTTTTTTTACTGCATGGTATTAGAGAGAAGTCAAAGGACTTTTCGCGGACAGCATCAATAGTTGCCATCAGTTACTTCTGCTGAAGACCTCCATTTTTCAATCCTGCTGACACTCATGAAGCATCCATTCCACATCCTTCTCCAGATGGTCCTTGCCTCCTTCCTCTGAAGTTAGCTTTCCTGGTGACATCTGCATTGGCCAGGAGAGTTGGTTATCCTCAGACTGCTCTTTGCTGAATGCTCCTTACAGCCTTCTCTGGGAGCAAAACACTGTTTGGATCTCTGTACAGACTTGGTCCTTAAATGGTCTCAGATTTTCTTCTACTCCTGTTAGCCATCTTACCTGTTCCCTTCTGGTTAGCAGCAGGGAAAGGCAGTTACACACACTGGATGCTGATCCAGGGCTTTTGCTTTATTGCTGTGACTTGAACAATGGAACCACTTTGTTTCTCTCTTTATTTACAGCCAGTGCCAGCATACTGAAGGTCACCTAATCTCCTAGCACAGCATGCCTGAACCTGAATACTCCGTGTGGCAAATGACCTAACCTGCTTCACTGGACTTGGGAGTAACATTTTCATCAGTCCTTGTTTTATTTCTCATTTTTCTGCTTTGTTTGCTTTTCCACTAAGGCCTCCTTTTTTTTTCTTTTTTTTTCTTTTTTTTTCTTTTTTTTCCCCCCACACTAGCACATCTATTTTCCCTTTTTCCTTTCTTTTTCAGACCATTTCCTTTTTTTGCTGATCACTCTGGCAGGGGAGGACACTCAGGATGAGGTACAAATCTGTTTGTCCCTCTTCCCTCCCTGCCGTTACTGACCGTTTGTCTGTGTGGAGGTTGGAAGCAAAGTGTCTCCCTGGCCATCCTGGCCTTTCGTAGGTGTCTTTCCTCCTCTCTGCTCTCAGGAAGGGCTCTGTAGAAGGAGTCTGAGGCAAACATGCTAAAAGAAGTCTCATGGCCTTCTGAAAATAAGTTAAAATAGTGCCACCAGCTACAGTGGTCAAGCTGCCCATTTAAACCCTTCAATCTCCATGCTTTTCTCAGTGGCACTGTTTCCCACACTGTCACAAATAGTCAGCTGCAAACTGAAAGACAGTTTCAAGGGCTTTCAAGCTTTGTGAGTGTCAACTTCACTGCTGTCTCTCAGGGTATGGGAGAAGAAGCTCAAGGGCCTGTTTGTGCAGCCAGTGGGAAGCCAAGTTATTTATTTATAGCTTACTGCCTGCTCTGAGATAATTCACTGGTTATATTCTTACTCCTAAGCATGCCCTTATACAAGGTAATTTGGAAAGTGTGTTACCCACACTAAACATGTACTATGAACATCTGCATGGAGAACTCGTGTGGAGTACTTAGGATGCTGTAAATTCTCCGCCGCGTACAGACAAGTTCTGACTTGTTTCTGCTTTATAGAGTACGAATTGAGAAATGAAAATTAAGGTAATTTGTCTACACTGGAAAGTTAATTCAGGCTTAAAGTACAATATAATAGAGATCTTGTTAAGCCACCCTCTGTATGGCTGAGCGTACTTCAGACATTCCTGGGTAGCACAGCTTTCTTGTAGAAAAGATGTCCATACACAGAAGTAGTCAGGAAATAACTCAACTAGCATAACTCAAGCCATTTATCCAGTGACTCATAAGAAATGTATGGCAAAATGAAGACTGAATCCCTCTCTCTCAAGTCTCTGTGCAGCTGCATAAGATCCTCCTTCCTTCCATCACGTATTATTAAAACCTTGTACGAGGCATATAACTGCTATTAATTTTGCAGTTTGCACTCTAGTGGTGCTCTGAGTGGGAGCCACGTGTGTCTGGCAGGAAGGAAGGGAGGTGTGCTAACAATACTGGGGACAGCAGCTTGCTCTGTATTATAGCTGTGACCCGTGTTTTGCCTTGCATGATGCTCTGTTGAATCAGAACCTACAGTAGTTGCAAAGTCAGGATGTTTCTCAGCTGTCTGCCAGACTTTGTCAGTCAGGCTTGGGGTGAGGAAGGTTCAGTCATCAGTGCCAGCTCAACAGGGAAGATCCTTTTAAGACTTACTAAGACTTTCAGCTTGGTTTGTTCACTTTGTGTCTCCCCTGCAGCCTGTGCCCCCAGGCAGTCTGTACTAAGCAGTGAACTGTATTTTGAATTGTATTGTGATGTTTTTAGGGACTGGTGACGACCTGTGGGAAATACCAAAGGACAGCCTATTTTTTCATATTCTTTGTGATGCAAAAAATATTAATCAAAAAGAGTCTTTGTTCCTTAGAGCTAATCTACTCTCATTCCTTAGTCAAATTTTAATCTGTTTTTTGCGTACAAGAAAAAATTCATTATTGTGCAAATGATATTGATGTTGCAGTTAGAGGACTATAACTTCATTGAGGAATAAGCAACAGGAGCAGGTGAGCTCCTGAGACTTGAACTGGTGTTTTCATGCAAATATCCTGAGGATGAAGGGAAAGGACAAAGGAAGAATAATATTGAGGAACTGTGATATATGTTAGGCACAATTTTTAAGTAGGCTGTTTTCATAGCGATGTCTGGTCATCATGGAAATGTTTGTGTTGCAAAGGCCAAAATATATATGCCTCTGATTATTTTGTACTAAGCCTTTATTGCAAAATGCAATGACTGAGGGCTTTCAACAAACCAGTGTTCGTTAAGTTTATTATAGGGCTTGTTGAAAGGACTTATCAGATTGTGATTGACACTCAGGTACAGCAGAAGGAAACAAGAAGTCACTTTTCTGTAGTAAAGCCTAATGCAGATCTGAGGTGCACACATATTTTGCTTGCTGAAGCCACATGAGGCTAATGTGGATGCTTTACATCTAAAACCAAATTTTAGTGTATGAAATCTAAAAGTTTTTGTTACATCATATGCATGAGTTTCTGCTGCATCCATGTCAGAGAGAAAATGTCTTGATGAATGTTTTTATCCTTTTTGTCTCTTTTTGGTCTCAAAAAATTAAAAGCAAATATAGCCTGCATATTTGCAAGGCCAAAATTGTACTTTATACACTGTAGGAACATATTTATAACATTTAGAGTGCTGTCCACAATCAAAAAAATTTCTGTCTTAAAGAGAAAGCACACAAATTTAGTTTTAAGTAACACATATTTTGAAGGCACTTTTAAGGTATGTTTTCCTGACAGTCCAGAAGAACCCAAATGAATGGCTGAAAAATCATCCTTGCCAAAACAAAAAACCCCCAAACGTTTGGTTTTCAGATGAATCAGTTCCCTGAACCAGATAGCTGTATGAGTGAGATGGGGTGAGCATGTGTGGCTAGCACAGGCATGAGAAAATAAGACTGTAGTATTTTGGATTGACATCAGTTTTAAGGGCAGTGTGAGGGTGTGTTTTATGACTGGCTAAAGCTGTGTCAGTTCATACTGCCACAAAAATCTATAGTTAACATTCCTCTGAGCTTATAACAGTACCAGCTAATTGTACTGTTAAGTATTGTAAACTCTTTCTACCCTGGTGTCTCAAATCAAGATAGTTAAGCTTGAATTAGTCAATGTATTTTTTAAATGTATTTTTCTTCAACCTACACAGGGAAATGCTAACTTCTGATTCAATAGCAGCCATATATTTTTTGTTAATATCTCCTCCTCACTTCCCTGGGGAGCAGTCACTTTTAAAGGAACCTTCAGTTTATTCCAGTTTGATTTGTCAATAAATGTGAACTTGTTATATTCAGTGAGAGCTCTTTAAGCACTCATTTAGCACAAATGAGTCAGAAGAAGTCATAGTGAAGTTAATTCCCTGCTGGTACAACAATAGCTGTAATTTATCTAAATTGAAAGGAAGTCTCGTATAGACTACTAGCTAGATGAAAATCGGCTATCAGAGACTGCACTAGATGTGGCACAAATCAATACGTCTTTCCCTTATGCAGAAAAGAAGAAAGATTCAGTCTAAAGGCTGGATTCAGTCCAGCTTCTTCAGCTGAGATACAATTCCAGTGATGTGAGAGAGCAAAGCACAAACAAAACCTTAGTGGTCCTTTTTAATACTGAAGCATGCAAGATAAAGCAAACACCTTTAAGCACCAGAGAGCTCCCATAATTATATTCAAAAGTTTTTCAAATACAATGTGCCCTCGATAGTCTAAGAAGCATGGTCACCTAGTATTAATGAAAATTCCTTCATAAAAGACAAGCGAGTATGCACGGTAGCACTTGTCTCTCTGATTTTCATGTTGTTTTCCTTCCATTTTGAAGCTGTGATTGCCCTAGCAGTGCTGGAGGTAATAGAAGAGCTTAGCGCTGAATTCTTACATTTGGACACAAGTTTTGGACTGCGGTGTGTTTCAAGTGATGTCTGTTCTGTCCACCAGGTATTGCCCGTTTTCAGTTCAAGGGAAAAAACAGCTTGAGGGAAGATAAATTAAGTAATAAGAAGGTAAAGAAGGGTGAGGGGGACAGAATGAGGAAGGCATGAAATAGGCAAGTGCAAGAATATCAGAAGAAGGGGAAGGCATTTTAGTTGGTAGAAAAGTAGGACAGGGGGAGGGTGAGGGGTAAGTGGAGAGCTGTGCTTGCTCTAGGAAGTGTGCCTGCTTTTCACCTGCCTGGTTCTGCAGCCACCCAGATCTACCAACCTATGCTGAGGGGAGGTAACTTCTTTCCCCTCCAATATGTGCCATAACATCCATTTCCTAATATTATCAGTTTCAGTTCAGTGGGGATTTAACTGCTGAGAAGGTGGGTTGGCATTGCAAGGTTGCAACGACAACCCGAGTCCACCACCACTATTGATTGTACTAGGAAGTTTGTGCTGGAAGTAAACTTGTCACCTAGCTGTGAAAGCCTAGCAGAGACTTGATTGGAAACAGGCGGCTGTGGATTGTAAGGAGGGAAACTTTGGATGAGATTGTGGAGCTAATACCAGTTAAAATCTGTGCCTTTCACAGTGTCATAAAGATGAGAAGTTTGACAAACCCTGTTTCTTTGGCTCTGTTATCCACAAACAATGTCACTTGTTCTCAGTCAGGGACTTGGATATACATAGCTGTGTGAATGGCTTATCTTGTTTTCTCACTTAGAGATTACGCTAGAGCATAATATGGCTCAGGCATGTACACTTTGCTCATAGCACAAGGTCTGTTTCTCCAGTCTTTAGGACTAGCTTTGAAGGCAGTTAATTCTTGTGTCTTGCAAGAAGCCTGTTGATGTGATCATAGTTAGGCTATCTGTGTGCTGTAAAGACTAAACTTGGAATGAGATAGCTGAATTAATACTTTCTGAATATCTCCATGCCAAGTCCTTGCTGAGCAGGTCATTTAGCTCTTTATGTTATTTTGTATGGTATTGCATGGCTAAACTTACAGTGGCCCAGCTTCGAGAACAGGTATAGCTGATAAAAGCATGTAGTTCTTATAAAAATGTTCTTTGGAGTCTCTGCAGAAGCCCTCTCAAGGCAGAAATCTTTAAAGATTTTATTGGACTTTCCAGTTCATCAGAACTGACGTTGTTCTGGGAGGACATAATTATCTGTTTTACTGGAAGGGAATAGGCAAATTGCCACAATGCTAAGCTGTGGCTCTTAAACAAAAGTTTAGCTATACAACTCGAAATGTGGGCAAGATTTCCTTAAAGCACTCAGAAAAGCATATTAACGTCTTAAACTAACTTCTCAATGCCTAGAGACATTCTGCTGCAGCTACTGTTAAGAGAAAAATAAGTAGACCAAATTGGTTATTATTAATAATATATTTCTGAGAGTTTGTCTTTATTACAAGGTACTTTTTCAAAAGCATGAGTTTGTCTTAGCAGCCTGTAGTTCTTCCTTGTAATGCCTTCCTATTATGTCTCCAGGTCTCTGCCCTGTGGGGCAGAACAAAGCAGTAATATTCCCCCATATTTTCCAGATCAGTGGAATTTCAAGAGGAAAATAATCTGCCTTAAAAGGCTTCAGAACATATGCAGATCTCAAGAATCCAAATTATACCTTATAAATTATATTGATTGCAGTACAGATTGGTTTGGTCTAGGACCAAGTGTAAGTTAATCTTTGCAACACGAGACAACAAGGACTTTACATACAGTGAACTGTCACTGACAAACCTCTCAAAAATAAAAGCAGAAGTCCAGAGTAGAGAAGTCTTATGAACACACTTGACATCTCTGCTGGACATACACATTTTCTTTGTAGAATTTGCACCTGTGTTAGTGATAATGCCAGGAGAGAATTCGGCAGCCTACATTCAAAGGCTTCCTTCTGAAGTCATTAGAAACCCTGCATGTATTCTTCTTTGCCACCTTCCTAACTTCATCTGTTCTGTGCTGCAGCCTGAGTCCCAGCGAATGCTTGGCTGAGAGGGCTGGAGCCATGTACACGTTGTCTTCTGCTTGTGTGAGTTCAGCATTCATCAGTAAACAGCAGAATCTGGATGCTTCTTCATTAAGCTGCCAGAGAAACAGTGCTAGTGTTCCTGATGCTCAGAAAACTGGCTTTGAAGCATTGCAACATACTCTAAGGACTTTTTATTGGAAACGGTATATTTAATGGAAAATGCTTTAGAAATGGGTGCAGCAAATGGAGTGCAATGAATCTATTTTAAGTCTAAGTAGGGAAAAGGACCATATGGATAGGAAAAGATATTGAGCATAGTATTAAAAACAACAAAAAACCCCCAACAGACAAACAAAAGTCATGCATGTCTATTGAGTTGAAGAAATTTTGAATGAAAAGTCCTCTTTTGCTCCCTTTATACTAATGGAATGGAAGATGGAACAATTCAAATTATGAAGATGTTTTCTCTAAGACATCCGTTGATCTAATACATGTATAAGGTATCTGAACCTAGACATGAATAACTAGGCTCAATGTTATTCACCTTACACAGAAGGAGAGGAGGGAATCAGTTCTTGCAGTGCAGGAACTGGTGGATATGTTGTGGGTAAAAAAGCAGGAGGTTTTCTTGAGACCTCAGTAGGCTCTCGGTTAGTACAAATAAAGCACTCTTGATTGCTGTGACTTTTCAGGTGTTTGCTCAAGGCTAGCTCTAGCCCTGAACCACTTGTGAATGGGAGTGGGCTGAGGAACAACTAGCACTGTAATGGGACTGGGAGTGGTGCTTCCAAAGTGTTGGGATGCTTTAGGAAATTGAGAATAATTTTAAACTGCAGTGAGGAGGAGCATAGGAGTTACACCTCCTCTGCTAATACCTGTTAATGGAATTAAAGATTCAACAATGCCGTAAGGTTCACTAGCACATAGTGTGATGGTTTTCAGTGCCCCATCTGTCTGTAAAAAAGCTCCAGGCCACACTTTCATTTGTACCATTTTGGAAGTGGAAGGAAACCTTTAAGAGGGGGGAAGATGGTCCATAAGGAATATTCTGTCATCGGGGCTTCCTGCAATGATAAAAATCTGTTAGGAAATATCAGTACAGCAGCCATTTTCAGTCAGGATGATGAACCTTGCCTGGTACTAGCAGCAGATCCCACGTTGCCATCACACCATTTTTTATATTTGTCTGTCGTCTTTACTCTTTGATCCTGCCAAATGGTTTGTGGAGGTTTTAGACAAAATGGATGTAATAATGAAGAAGGTCCAGATTCTACCATCCGGGCTCATTAAATTACCCATTTGAGAGTTGTCCTAGTGAAATTAGTGAGACCACGCCTGGAGTAAAGCACAAATTATGGCTAAATAAGGGTTTCAGAATAATAATTTACATTTACAAATAAAACAGAATTCTGCATTTTTAGGCAAAGTGTAGTTAGATGGTTAACTAGGCAATGCGGAATCTATGTGACATGACTATTTTTGGATTTGTTTTTAACAGTATCTCACAATATTTGAGAGATTTTGGTTTTAATTACTTTGTGAAGAATAATTTGCAAATACTATCATGGAGAATTGCTCTCACATAAGCCCAAGGGATGTGATTCTTACCATACAATGAGTCATATAAACTTACAGGGCTGTCAGACTCGTTCAAAGCCTCTGAAATAACTTGCTACATGACCATAAAATTTAGCTTAGTTTTTTTCTCTGTCTCTGTTTTGGTTTTGGGGTAGGGGTTTTTTTCTTTGGTATTAAGCTCTTGCTTCCAGGCACCCCTGTAAATTGTTGATAGACTGTTTTTTTGCCATGTTCAAATTATTTGGATTTTCTCTGCATATGCGGGGATGATACCAGTCACCTGCAGTAAAATATTCATGCAAAATAAGTATTAAAGAAAAACTGCATGGAAAAGTCAGTTGATACCACCATATATACCAGAGCCTCAACTGCATGGGAAGAAGCACACTTATGTCACTAAATTTAACATATCTTGTGAAATTTTCTTTCAGAACTCAATTCCTCTTTTGCTTGAAAACAAACCAGTTTGGCCTATTTGACATTTAAGGTAGCTTTGAAATGTGGGGTTTAAATAATCACTTTTTTGTATATTGATCACAATGATTTTTATCAAGCTTTTGGGAAGCTGAAATTTGAGAAGAGCAAACCTCCCAAGAAAAGCAAACACCCTGATGCATATGTATGCGTACTTTTTTTTCCATTGGATTTTGGGTACGGGAAAAGTGGACTCTTAGTCTGCTTTTATGTTGCTGTTTTCTATCTTTTTTTTTTAATGTGCCAGGTCAGTATCCCATCTTTTTGAGGGTCCATTCAGCTTCTTCTGGCCTTGAACAGAAAAGCAAATCTTAGAAAATGAATGTTAACACATGCACGCTAACAGTTGTTATTCACCTTATGCCACATTTATATATCTTATTTTTCTCACCTTAATTGCTAATAAGTGGTTCAGCTTTAACACAGTAAAGGCATTGAACTGGTGAGTGGAAAACATTTAAAAAGCTGCTGGCTCCCTGTGGAATGCACAGTCCTAGAAAGCTTGGCCAGCATCAGTGGGTTTCCTTTCTTGTCCCAAGCAAGCCCTTTTCCAATCGGAACACGCAGTTCTTTACAGTCCAGTTATCTTGATAATGTAACAATAACAATAACACTGAGACACTGGAGGAATCTGGGGAGCTTCAGTGTAGAAAAAATGTTAACAACTGGGAAAAAAGATATCCACTTAATCTGGGAAAATCGATACACACAAGGCAATCAGAGAAGGACAAGTAGACCTGAAGTCTGTGGTCAGCATGATTGACTCTGCCTCTGGCGCTGCAATCCGCGGGAGATTTTCTGACCTGATTTGTGGCAGAACAGTTTGGAATAAAGTGGTTTAGAGAATGTCCTCCTCACCACGATGGGTCTGTTTGTACAAGGATTTTGTGTGTTGTCAATACCCAGCTTGCTTTTAGCATCACATTACAGTTGGCTTCTTGAGCAGTCTGGACTTACTGTGGGTTTGAGTAAACAAGAAGTTTTGTAATACTCCTTATTTTTGCATTAACTATGCCATTAATGGTTGTAAAAATTGGTAGTTCTGGTCAGACCCCGGGTGGCAGTGCTGCAAACCATGGCAGATATTTTAGCCTATAAACTAAGGAGCATCTCAGAAACCACCCAGAGCCTGTGCCAGCAGAGGTTACCACTTTTACATCCTTGGGATTACATCCTGGCCCATATCCATATCGTCATATTCTCCCTTCAGTCGCAGCACGGTGTTCCTATTAAGATAGAGTGATGAGAGCAAAATAAATTATAGTACTCGGCTGTTTCTTCGCCGGTATGCAGCAACATTACAGAAGTAAGGCCCATCTTTTGGGCACTTAACTGGATATATAGGGGTTTTACTATGGCTGAAATTAAATTTACAGCTTTTGGGTTGTTACGAAATTACTAGGAAATAACTAGAAATTAGTAATGATTCTTTATATTACCCGAGGTCTTAAAAGTGTCCTAAGACAGTTTTACTTAAAGAATCATGGGGCCAATAGAGAAAACTGCTTGTAGATATTTTCTTATCACAAGCAGATTTGAAAATTATATTCAACATATTTGCTATTGAATATATTTCACTATTAGAAAATATTTCCATAATAGAGCTGCACTTTAAAATTGCAAAAAGTTTCTTCATTCCTTGGAATACCTTTTGTGTGGCCACAATACCAGTCATAGCTATGGTATTTGCCAGTATCACACAGTGCAGTTACTGGGTTCTCCACGTATACTGATGGATGGGAGAACCATACCAAACCTGTGATATTTTGTGAATTTGGCATCCAGCTCTGTTCATCAGACATGCCACAACCTGAAGCATACACCTAATTCCCATAAGATATCTCCCTTTATAGCACTGGGCTCTGATAAACTTGGCTGTGGATGTGAAAGAGGAGCAGTAGAGAGGTAGGGTTTAGTTTTTCAGGATCATAACTAGACTGATTGCATTTTATAGAATGAAAAGCAGCCTGGAGTTCTGCCTTTACACGGCATAGTGCTTCTAGCAGTCTTGAAGGTTAATTGTCATTTGGACTTGTTGAAGCTTAATTAACTTTTCTTCTCACAGATATCCACGTTTCTAGAAAGCAGAAATGACCATGACTGCCAACAAGAATGCCAGTGTCAACAGCAGAGCTGGAGGGAGTAAAGTGCCTCAGGACACTCTGGATAGGTAAGTGGTGAACTGCAGGCTTTGTAGATTCTGAGAAAGGTTTGCCTGCATTTGGAATAAAATCTCTGTTCAAAGGTAAGCGACCTCTATTCTGACACAGAGACAGCTTTGCTGGGCTGAGAGAAGTTTTTGGTAGGGACTGGAGGAACCGAGGTATGACAAAAGGTGTGCTTCTAGCATATTTCTGTTGAGCTATTGCTGCTTACCGGCTGGTTATGATGAAAGTGATTGCAAGGAAGGACCTGTGTGGAAGGCTCCATGTAGGCCTTGGAGGTTTGAACTAAATTTCTTGGCCATATGACCGCATGTCAACTTTTCTCCATTGCCAATCTTCAGTTTGTATTTTGTATTGGTTTCTGTCACATTTTCTCTGATGTATCTGCCTGGACAGACGGTGGGCAGAGGCTGCCTCCTGTTGCAGGTCAGGCAGCAAGTGTGAAAGGGGTTCAATGTAAGGTACACGGCTCATCTCTGTTGCTTTGCTTATTTGTCCCCCTTTCTGTAGCATTAACTCATTTACAGAGTAAGTAGATCAACTTAATCATTCACAGCTAGGGGAAAAATGTAGCCAAGGACACCTTAAGTCCCCAAGCCTGGCAATCCTGAGGGAATCAGTCTGTTTAGTCTAGACCAGAAGATGAAGTGCACTTGCAAATTTGTGCATGTTTACTTGTGGCTAAGAAACACTGTCCTAATAAAGTTCCAGTCCATCAGAAGGCTGTAATGTGACTGCATGCAGTGATGCAGATGCCTGTAAATAACAGATGCCTTTCACTCATGAATTAGTACAGTGAAATGGCAAGAAGGGTAGAGTCAGTGATTGTTCCATTGTCCTTCAGTTTACACTGATCAAAGGCAGTGTTTTGAGGACAAGAAGTTTTCTTTGGGCAACTCTGCTGTGGAATATTGCTTTGGTATGCAAGTAAACAACTCACCTGCAGCCAACAGGTTCACCTATCTGTGTCAGAAGGAGTCTTGTTCTCAGCCGCAGCCTTTACAAAGTAATGCTGACTGATTCAGCCTGTGGCCTTCACATAGGACAAGCCCACCAGCTCCTCTCATTCTGGGACTGACAGTTGCAAAACCCTTACTTAAATCTGCAGTCCCACTAGGGCAGCCTTGATATGCTTTGACTGGGAAAGTTTAGACAACTGTCACATTAAAGAACCTTTATGAATTAACTGTTTGAACACAAGAACAAAGCTCTAGACTTTGGATGTCATCTTAGTGAGGTGAGTAGAAAACCACACAAACTGTGCAGGGTCTTTCTTCAAATGCATGAAGTGTCTGTTGACATATCTCTCTGTCCTTGCTGTAGCATCCAGCTCTCCAGGGGATTCTTGCATGGGTATATTGTCCTATTCTGTTTTGAAGGGCTGTTCTATACTACCTTACACAATAACATGCCAATGTCTTCGTTTTTCTTGTATTTTGGCTCAAAACAAGACTTTAACCCCATTATAAACAGCATAGAGTAGGAACGTGCCCATAACTTGCACTGACCTTATAGAGTATCTGTACTGCAGTGATACCTTTATGCTAGGTATTGGACATAGAAACAACAAAGACGCACTTTGCCTTACGAAGGTCAACATGTAACTATAAGGCATTAAGTAGGCTGCAGTAAAATGGGTCTGCCCAGAAAGGAATGTTGTCGAGGAAAAAAGCAGTGGAGGTCCTATTTATTTGTTGGACATTTTGGGATAGGAGTGTGGGTTGTACCAATGTCAGTGAAATGCTCTGATCAAATTTGGCCAGGCCAGGTGGCATCTGTTCTAGCCATACCTGACTAAGGGTACCACATCTGATAAGCTGTACCAGGGTTACTCCTAGCTGGCAGCAGTACAGTATGTGCATAGGAGGGTTATATTGGGATAACTTCGCTGTTTCAAATACATTAGTAAAGACTGTGATTCAGGTGAGTAAATCACAGAATTACAGTTTGATTTTATCCACTTGAAAATGAAATGTCAGAGGCAAAGAGTCCCTGTATTGGTAGCTGCCAGGTAGAATAGCCAGCATAGATGGAGAAGTTCAGACAGAGAAATTGAGGAGAGTTGGCTTTGATCCTAGCAGGGAGCTGTAGGTCAGCTTGAAAGTGATGTTGAATACTGGCTTGGTTTGGCATACCTGCCATTGTATTCTGAACTTTTCCAACCACAAACAATGGAAAAGGGAAAATATAAACTAAATTATGAGATTTTCAGGATGGAAGCAATGGAAGAGCTTTTTTTTAACAGTTTATTTATTTTCTGTTTTTACTTAAAGAAAACCTCTTTTTAATGACACATCTCTGTTTTGCGTTTAAACACTCTGGCTTTGTTCTCAGTTTTGGTTGTCTTTCCATATTTCATGCACGCATGGCTGCCTCTGCATTGCCTTCTGTATCTAATAACTTATTTCTCTCTTTCAGCTCCCTGCCACACCTTCCCACTTATCTACACGTATTATTGAACTGCAGTAATTCCAGGCAATTTTCCCGAGCTGGATGAAATGGCCTCATCCAGATTGCCAAGGGATAGGTTGGCCTACAAAGTAGCAGTGAATTAATAATCAAGAGCCTTAGGTAGAACCCTGACCCTAGTCCTGTCTCTGCTAGTGACCTCCTTTGAGGCATTGTCACACCCTTCCCTTGTCTAAATCTTTCATTAGGTTGATTTGCCTCTCTTCTTCCTGGTGCTGTGCTCCTTTCACTTTTTAAATTTTGCAGTTGACTAAAGATACAGATAACCAGCATCCATTCTAATGTCTTTTATTAGGCATATTATGCTGTGTTGAAGCTCAGCAGAAATGGACTTGATATCCTTGTATGCTTCCCAGTTTGTTAGTTTGTGCATTTGGCATCCCTTAGTACAAACCAGTAAAAACATAAAATAGAGGTGGGGGGGAGAGCGGCTAGAGGAATTTTGAGATATATATTCATATGTGGATATTAAAACCAGATCCCTAATGATATCTGGCATTCTCAAGTTGTTTATCATCCTTCCATCAGTGCAGACAGATTGGTGCTGGGAACTTGGGTCTAGACTTTAGTAAACTTTGGACCTACTCTTTTGTTTTAAAATCTTTTCCATTCTGAATAGCTCAGAAAGTACTGTGGGATACTAAGTTATTGGATAATAACTGTCAAATAAACTGTCTTTCCTTATCATCACCATCTGTTTTGATTAGACTTTGTCAGGAAAAGATTTTGTAAGCACAAGTATGGACCTGAAGCTAAGAAAAATCTTTGAGTTGCACTTGCGTGACAAGTGAGGAGATGAATAGGTTGTCACGCACCAGTTCTCCATCCATTATTTTGCCTTGTGTAATGTTCTTCACCTGTCTTTGTGAAACCCTGTAAGAGGATGTTATTTGAGTCAACCATGAGGATTCTTCATTTTAGTCAGACTGTAAATCAGCAGAGTAAATGCTGGCATAATAAAAGTTTAAGGCTTGTGGGATTTATTGCAAACATGTTCAAAGATCCATTTAAACTGAACAATCATTGTCTCTGTCTTAGTATGGGATTTGACTGGAGATTTGGCAATCTGCAAATGTGCTTTCCCTATAATTTGTGGGGGTAGAGTTTCATTAAGTGCTGATACTGGCATAACACAGGTGTATTAGTCTCCTGGTGGCTAAGACATCTTTTTGGTGTTATTTTCTTGTCAGTCCTAGTTTTGGTGTGGTTTGTTGTTGCAAGACACAAGGTGGGTTTCAGTGATATAGTGTCACCATCTGGTTCAACCTTTTGTGATTCTTTATGGGTCAGAAGCAAAGGTCAGTAAAGCCTATAGAAGTCTTTCTAATTACTTTGGCTGTGAATCAGACCTTCGTAGATCATGGATTTAAATTTTAATCATAAAAATCTTCAGTGGAAAGGAAGTGCCTACAAGTAAACATCTATACAACTGCATGCTTTGCAAGCATCAAGATTCGTGCAGTAACTAAGATTCCCTTGGTCATGACTGGAGTGTGGATCCATTGGCATGAGGCACCACAGCCATTTTTTCCATCAGAGCTGTGCTAATGGCAGTTTAGGAAATGAGGGAAAGACAGAGAGCAGAGTGAGGACATTATTTGGGAGGATAACCGTGAGTCTCACCTGAGAAACTGGTTGTGGGATTCACAGGCTTCTGCTGTGAGCACAGGAGGAAAAACCTTTAAATCTGAAGAAAGTGAGATTATTTACATAAACATCCACACAAATTCATTCTTTCTGAAGTTATCCAAAGTTCATTCACTACTTGTTACAAATGGACATTTTTTTGTGTCTTAGGCAAGACAAACTTGACTGCTCTGAATAGGAAAATATTGTAGAAGGATGACAAGGGTGGTCGAAGGTATGGAACATTTTCACTACAAGGCCAGAATAGATTGACTGGGACTCCTCATCCTGGAAAGGAAAGGAGTGAGGAGAAGGAGGGGTAATAGAAGTCTCTGAAATGATACATGGAACAGAGATGGTAAATAGGGAAAAAATCTCTTTCCATTTAAGAACTAATACAAATCAAGTGAAACTAGAAGACGACAGGTTGAAACTAAGTTGAAAAGAAGATACTTCTCTGCAGCATGTCTTTAAACTGTGGAACTTCCTGCTACAGGATGTTGCAATCAGACAAATTCATGGAAGAAAAATCTACCAAAGGCTTTTAGGCACAGAAGCAAAATCTGTGAGTCAACAAGTCTTTAGGCCTTTGACTGTTAATCTGGTTAAGTAGCACTGTGTGCTCATCTTGGTCTTACTCTTCTCTAGGCACCTGCTAACCATCACCATCAGTGACAGAGCCTGGACTAGGATTGCCCTTTGGTTCAAGCCAGTGGGGACATTCTGATGTTGTTTGGAACAAGAGTCAATTATAGGAAGTGAGTATTAGAGAGTTTGCAGAAGGATTGTTATACTTACAAAATGAGACTTGCTGGCTTTCGGTGAACTTCAAGGACACAACTTTAATCCTTCCTTGTGAGTCACTGATGTGAACGCCAAGGAACAGGAGGTTAGGAAAGCACCTTATGTGTAGCTGAAAGTGACTTCTGAGCAATTCTGGCAGGAAGCAGGTCTGTGAAATCTTATTAGCTCTCCAACAGGAGACAAAGTAGGCCAAAGGATGCTTGCAACTAGTGCGTGACCCCTTTGCATCAAATGACCACTTGGTTTGATTGCACTATACTTAAGAGGTGTAACTGAGGAAACCTTAAGAGAACAGAAGTAAAAGAAAAGGCATAGTGGTGTTTGCAGCGCTCTCCTCACAATGTGGCTTGCTTTCCCTTAGCAAATTATTAAATGTTTATCTGGAGTCTTTGTGATTTATGCAGAAACTTTATCTGAATTAATGAATTAATTTATAAAGTATTTGTCCTAATTTGTGTTTGCTCCAGTACAAAGGTAAATGTAGAAATGGCACTACTAGCTCTGTTTGACTTAAAAATCACCCTGACACTATACTGTATTAAAACAGGCCTATAGTTATGTTTATGAGGTCATGCTCTACTTGACAAAACATAGGTTTAAAACTTATAGTCTATTTAATCTGACAGAGAAAACGAGAAAAAAATTCTGAACAAAATAATTAATATATTAATGTGTCATTATATCTTAAAATTGCAACTTAGTTTGAGATGCTAGATGCGACAAGCTCCAGTCCAGAGCTGAAAAATCTTTAGAATAAGTGTGGCTACATAACTTCTGTAAATCATTCCTAATGTCTTCACCTCTGGCTAATATGCCATCTCTTAACTCGGGATCTCAAGGCATTTTTTATACACTTAACTTGAGCCTTATCACCTGCTGCAGCATACTACTGGAGTACAGGAAGTGTTTGTTTTTAGAGAAGCCCATCGATTTACACTTTTTTATCTGAGGGTATTGCATGAGATGTAAGTAATTTCAGAATTTGGAGATACAGACTTCATCAATGTATTTGTGACTGACAGAATTTCCCGATTCCTTCAACATCTTCTGTGGTGCAGGCTGTGCCCGACGTACAAGTCCCACCTTGCGAGCTGGATGCAGAGCTGGAAATAGTAGAACTGTGCTCCTGCCAGGTGGTGTTGCCCTGGTACAGGTGGTGTTGGAATGAGAAAGAGTATAAGTATTAAAAGACACATTTTTACTATAGGACAGGATTTTAAAATAAATTATGTAATTAAAAATATTTTAAAATATGAGCAGTATCCTTCTGCTATAAGCACAGAATATATCCCTGCAAGCAGGATTACTTAGACATTGATTTGATGTACTTTCTTGATTAATAGCTTTTGGCTAAAGTTCTGTTAATCTGGAAAAAAATTATACACATTAATATCTATTTTTGTAAATGGAATACTTAATGTAGACAAAAATAGGAAGATATTTTGATTAATTAAGCAATATATGCTTTACAAGATATCTCAGAATAATGTCATTACAGTTATTCTCAATTTCTTGACAAGCAAGTAAAGGTGATTGTCCTCTACTTTCTTACAGAACAGCACAAAGTCTATCCCATGTAAAGAGCATTTGAAATGTGTGCACACAAGTTTCACAAATCAAGACTTAGGAGCAAGCTTTTGAAAGCTTAAGCACATTTGTATCCAATTTACAGTGAACAAAAATTGAGTTTGCTGCAAGCAAGTGTTTTACTAGTGTGGTGACTTTAGTAGTATATATAGAGGGACTGCCATATTGAGCTAGAACAAACATCTTTTTAGTTTAATGTCTCTGGGCTTGATTTGGGAAGATAGCCAAAGCAGAAACCGATCCTGTGCAAAAGGACTATGTGCAAAAGGACTATGTGTCTGAGGAAAACTATTCTTGGAGACTATGTGTCTGAGGAAAACTATGTCACCGGAATCATGTGAATTTCAGCGCGGATTGGATTTTGTCGTGTGGGCTGTTGTCTTTCCACCCAATCTGCACAGGAAAGGTGTCGTCCTCACTGAGTTGGAGAATGTTCTCCAGCTGAGCAATCATGATTTAATGACATGATAAACTGAGGGTGCCGATGTCGATGGGCTGTATAGCAGGCATCAGAAATTTGTGCTAGCAAAGGATTTCGTCTGCAAATTGCTGTGAGCACAAAGTTGCAAGTTGTTAAGTTCCTAGTCTAATAACGTTCATAAAACCTCTCCTTTCTAAATACTTTTAGTTGAATCTTTGAATGAAATATGCTCTTGCTTGATTAAAACTGAAATCAGATCTCTGAGTTGCGTCTCTCTCCTTGCCTGGGAAGAACTGAGCTGAGTACCCACAAACGTCTAAATATAGGCTTTGGTTTTTATCTCCCAGCAATGTGTGAGGCCATTCCTGCTGTCACCAACGAATTGTCAGCCCCATTAGTCTAACATGCACTGAGATATGTTTGTGCTGGCTTTGTGGCTCAGACCTTCAGAATTTAAGTTAACGGGACAGAATTTTAATTGGCAGGAGCTAGCTTACCTCCAGTGAAGGCAGTGGAGATGCACCACATAAACCAAATGACTATCTGCACTAATATAACTCTAGAGGTACCTAAGAAGTGTTTCAGCTGAATTGTTTATAATTCTTTAAATATCAAATAAAATAATAACATATTTCCTAACCAAGTGAGCCCATGGGGTCGTGTTATGTCCAGCTTTATAATGATTATTTGCTGTTGTTGGTCGTAGGTAAAATCACTGTTGGAAATTCAGAGGGAAGGCTCCTCAGGCTGATGTGTTCACTTGGTGCTAGCTAAAGCAGAGGCCAGATCTGGACCTGCTTCCTCGGGGCCTCAGCTTCTGTGTAGCCGTCATCAGTCATGTAGAGGGGAGGCTAGATGCTCCCCTTTTGGAACAACAGGTCTTTGCACGTGCTCTGTGCTTGCTTCTTGCTTTGGGGTGTTACGGATGACTGCAGGAGGTGCAAGGCTGTGGAGGACTGATTCGCTGTGTTAGCAGAGCCAGCAGAGTCCTGGAGTGGTATTCTTGTATTCGGCTTCTGGTATCCACCCTGATTCTTTTGTTTGGGAACCTGGTAAATAATCACTGCATTTGCATAAGCAAACAAAACCTCTCTTGTTTATTTTAACAGCAGGGGTCTTGATGTTTGATCATGGCAGAACACAGCAAAGCTGGGCTGTGTAGGAGAAGTATTGCTTGGGTTGGTTACTAGGAGAAGTGTTGTTTTGGGCTGGTTACCTGTCCCCATCATGCACATATGTCCATGCTCAGCTACTTCATGTGCACATCAAGGTCTTGTGCTTTATTACTGCGTTTCACTGACGAAGGCAGAAACAATAAGAGCTTTAAGAAAAATCTTAGTTAAAGGAAGACTTCATGTCTGTGTTTCAGCCTTAAAAAACTGAGATGTACAATCACTTCCAAAATCAGTTCTAGTCAAGCCAAATTCATTCAGTTTTACAGCAAATATGTATGTATTTATTTAAAAGTAAAATTAATTCTTGGCCTGCATTAATAAACCCAACTGAAATACTTCGTTTCCTTTGAAGAAAAGACTATGTGGTTGTGGCCTGGGCAGAGGACTAGAAATATTTTGCCTTAGGAACTGAGACCTCGAGAATTCTTAAATAAAAGAATGTGTAGATATGTCCGGTGTTGGGGTTAAGCAGTGCTCTGCTGCTGTCAGTGCTGAAGTGTGGGTGGCGGAGGCCATTGTTCGCTCTGCTGGCCTGTCCTGGGAGTGCTCTATTCTCTTCCCTTTCCACAGTGAATTTTTCATTTTAAAGGTGATCTTGTGTCAGGAGAAAAACCTGTCTGTATAGGAAGAACTGTTGTCTTCAGAGAGGCAATGCCTGTACAGTACCTTTCTTTCATTTAGAGAGATCAGTTCATGGAGGCAACTCTAGTGCCTTTTGCTTGCTGTTACCTGATATGTAACAATATGACTTTAATTTAATTCATATAATTTCAATCTTTCTGCTATTGTAACTCCCCACCCCTAATCAAACAAAAAACCCCCAAACCAAACCAGTGCCCTTCAGCTCTATGTTAAACTGTAAACACTGTCCAAATTTATTGTCAGGTCACTCATCCAGATGTGGTCCAGTCTGCCTGCACTGACAAATGAATTATCTTGCGACTAATGCAAAAGAGCTGTGTTCACTTCCAGGGCTGGATGCCTTGGGGGGCAGATAAGGCAGGCCGACGCGGAACAGCTCTCTCACCATTACCGCAACATGGTGTGGTGAGGGAGATAACTCTGCATCTACCACGATGGAGCCCTGATCCTACTGTAAGAAAAATATTAATAGAATTGTAAGATAAACAAAATTATTTTTTTTAATTTACGTATTTCATGTAAATATAAATTTAAAGACTATGATATTTATTAAATGTCCTGAGTTTTCTAAATGGAGAGCATCGTGAAGAAAGCAGTAACTTGGAAGTCAAAGGATGCATCTTCAGCTCCCTGTGTAGTTCTAAAACAGCGAGGTTTTGGGCTTATTTGAAGCTCTAATGCGTGCAGTTTTTCCAGTAATTATTATGTGTGATTGCCATTGTCTTATCATAATTATGATAAAGTATTCTCTCATCTCTTATTCTTTCTTTGATAAGTATGTGGACAGTGTTGCTATGAGTGATAGAAAAGCTGCTTCTTTCCCTTTTGTGGATGGCTGCGTGAAAAGGTGAAAGGCTGTCTCTGCCTGGGCTCTACAGTTAATTGCATGGTTTAAAGGAGTCTCCATTGGTTATAGATAGCTATTCTATTCTTCACACTTGGGTAAAATTTTCTATGCGGATGATGTTCCCATCCATGCTTAATGGAAAGTTTAGTGGGATGCTTGGATGCCAATTCAATTTGTGTTATAATTGTATGCTATGGGAAAAAATGCTGGTGTGTTTGCTGCTGCCTCAACTGTGTGCTGAAATGCTTACCAAAACAACCAACCAAAGTGGTGTGTCTCAGTGAAAACCTTTCTCCAGAGTGAACATGCAGGTGTAGATGCAGAAAACAGTGACAGAGAGGGCAGCAGGTCTAGAAGTGGTTGATGGTTTTGCACAACTTTAGGGAGATATGTGCATGGTTTGGTAGGTTAGAGGTTGCCATTTCATGCATGTTTGGGTGTACAAGTTCTTCTTTTCAAGGGACTCTGGTGGGGGAGGAGTGAGAACAGCTTGGAAAGGAGAGTGAGCTATGTATGCCTAAAGCAGGGAGCCAAGTCTTCATTTTGCACATTTTTAAATAAAAGCTTTTGCTCCATCAGTGGCGGGGTAGCCTGGGCTAAAACAGCTCCCAGTTTTCCCAGTCAGAGCAGCCCTGAGGGACTTTGTTAGAGCATCAAGAGGCCAGTGGTGTGAATTCAGCTAATGTGCTCTCGACTTGTCCCTGCCTTGCCCCGATGAGGCAGGGCTGGGACCGCTCGCCTCCGCTGTGGGAGAGCTCCTGGCAGCTGAGCGTGGCTTAAGGCAATGACACTGTCCGCACTGAACTGCTGAGATGTATTTTCCTGCCAAAAGTATTTGCCTACTGCTCAGAAATACTAGTGAGGATCTTTTAAGCTCTTTATGAATTTGTGAAACAAACCCAGTAGAAAATGTTTGTTACTTTAAAAAAGAATCAAGTTTTAATATTTTGATAGTGAGCTTGAGAATAAGAAGAATAGTGGTTCAATAAAATTCTGCTAAAAGTAAGCAATATGCTAAGTTATTGGAACTAAGATGAGACACTTTTATTTTATTTTTTTTTTTAAACCATTGAGGTTTAGAAAATGATACAAATAAGCTTCAGCCAAACAACTGTGGAAGTCAAAGAACTGATGTGAAATCTATTAGCAAGTATTGTACTCATTCAAAAGCAGAAACAGCTTGAACTGTGCAGCTGAAAAATTTTCAGCAGGTCAGTTCCCAGCAGTGCAAAATTACACTTGGTTCAGAAAGGAATAAAAGGTGTTATTTACCCTGTGAGGTTTGAGGTGCATTTGGGCCACAGAGCTCTGGCAGTGCAACTCTGAACTGGGCCATGGGAGGCGGGAGGGCGCCTACTGTCATCAGGAGCAGAAACATCAGCAGTGGGAACAAGTCAAAGCACTGATTCAAATGACCCTGAAACTGGGAAGAGCTTGAATACAGGCTTTGACTTTATTGCTGTCTTTTATTTGGGGAAGCAGCATTGGTGGGGTGCTGATTTCTGATGGTCTGAGGCATAATGTTCCCCTCCTTCGCCCTGCTCAGCAGTGACCTTGGGGAGGTGGATCAGAGGGCATACATTTGAAATCTCTTCAGCAGGGTTGCAGAAATATTCTTGTAAGCACAGTGGTCTAGAGATGTAAGAGAAGAATGATTTATAAGAAGAGGTAACAGCTTCTAATTAGATCAAGAGACAGAATTGAAAAAATGGGCCTGCTTTTGGATACATCCTTTGGGCTTCCTCAAACAATTGGGCAGGGGGATTTTGCTATTCCATTTCTGTTGTTGGCTATTTCATTTCACTTTAATTTTAGATGTCCGTTCAGGAAGAAGCATTACTTACTTTATGTGCACTTGTCAATTAAGCAATCACTTTTTCTTAGATGGAAGTTGTATTAATATATCCCTCCCATTTGCACAGATTTTTAAGAAAAAAAACCCCAGAATTTTGATTGCATTTTGTTTCATGCAGCTTCAGATCAAGTTTGCTTTATTACTACTTGGAGGCTGCAGGAAAGTTCCCTGGCATATTATTTCCCATTGTAATTTATTCTCATGGCACTTTGAATACTTCATGCTTTTATATGCAGTAAATCATACAGCATCGTTAAAATTGCCTTTTATCTTCTATAAAGGTTTATATTTGCCAGGAACACTGGAAAGTAAGTAAAAAATGAAAAGTAACAAGTCTCTTAAAAAGCAGAGAGTTGTAGTTGACAGGTTAGACTTAAAAGTGGCATTTTTAATGCAACTGTGTTCTGTTCTAGTACAAAGACTACTTAGACTAACACTGCAATCTTTATTTGTTTAATCACTAAATTTCATTAGTGTACTCAGTAGTGCTAAGACCTGAAATAAACTGTTATATATTTTTGCAGCAAATTATTACAACAGCATGGATTTGGAAATGTTTCTGATGTCTGTCTAGTGCTTTACTGCAATGAAATGTAGTGAATAAAAGCAATGAGCAAGATACTTGCTAAAACACTTATGGGAGTCCCCATCAATGCAGTATCAGAAAATCAGAGCAGGAGTCTTATGTGAATTTGTTTTTTGAAAGAAAAGATAAGAAGTGAGACAGAAGTTTGTAGGGGATATAGCATAGAAGTCATGTGCAAAACATTTTTACATTGTAATGCCAGTATTTCAATTTTCCTGGAGGAGGTTGTTCTTCAAAATGAAAATCTATTGCCTTCTGGACCAGGAAGATGCTGGCAGTCTCACTGAAAAGATCAACAAAGATACGAGTCATAAGCATTACTAATGATGTTTCATGCTCTGTGAATATTTGTCCACTAGGAGCTGGTCTAAGGCCCCCATCTCTTTACACTTGAGCTGTTGAAAAGCCATCAGTATGGGAGAACAATTTCCGTTCTGTGCCCTAATCAGTCAGGATTTGAAACAGTGGTTTAGAAATGAAAGAGTCTGTGTTCTCTTACCAGTTTCCTGCACTGTTTAGTTATCCTAAAAAGATATTTTCCAGTTGAGCAGAACAGAGAATTAAAAGAAGACATAGCAGAATTTGTGAAGAGTAAGATTGAAAGGAAGACCTGAACATAATTAAATAAATATAAGTGAGAGAATTATTGTGTGTTTCTTCCCTGATTGGAAAAAAACAGTTTGTCCAGAAAGCCAAAGCAAGAAGTGCATTGACATAGCATCCTCACAGTCTTCTTTTCACAGACTTTATCCTCTAAATGGCATAATAACTATTCACCAGGTAATATTGTGTACAGAAACTGGGAATTAGCTAAGTGCTTGATTCAGTCTCCACATTGGGCATCACCCTTGTATTCGCACTCGAGGAACGTTAACAGCAAATGGCCTTTAAAAGCAAATGAAAATGTAAGCATTTTCCTGCAAGCAGGAAAATAGGAGCAAATGGAAATACACAGGTGCCATCCATATTATTGTGATACGTACATGCAAAAATGCCCATAGTGCCCAGAAGACTTTAAGCAAGAGATGTGTCAGTGATAGCCCTCCGTAGGAGAGCAACAGGTCTTGATTATTCTAGTGTCACTATCAGCACAGAGCCAAGGACTTGCAAAACTGTGCCTGTAGACTTTAGCTATGCATAGGACTTTTGGGTCATCCTTCTTTATCTTTTGCATTAGATGTGGCTTTTTCAAAACTTTTGTCATGATTCACATCATGCACTCTGAAATTCTTTCCATTTTGGCCAGCTTATGTATATAGAACTCACCCTAAAACGAGATCTTAAAATAGGGGTGTGCCACAAGGGAATGTAATAAACATCCACCCACTGGAGCTGTTGAACAACAGGCAGCAAGGTGCAGGCATCCTGTAGGATGAACTTCAGTATTGAAAGCACAACTAAATATAACAATTGTAAAAGACACAATGTTCCTAATAGTCAAATATCACTCTTTTTTTTATTATTCAATTATTGAGCCAATTAATAAATTTCTATTGTAGTCAGTGGGAATGTCAGTTCCTGTGACAACCTGACTGCTTTTTTGGGAGCCTAAATATCTTGCAAGTTTGTTATACTCCAGATATGGGAATTTTGTCCAGAGTGCCCAAATGTTACTCTTGAAGCACTTTGTTAAAGCAGTATAGAAAAGAGTTAAGTAAAGGGGAAAAAAAGGAAATATTTTATGATTGTCCTATTAATGATGAGCTTTAATGCATACGTGTGTTAATATTTTATTACGAGGGAGCTGTAGAAAAACCCTGGAATAAATCAAAAGAATTAGTTTGTTTTCTTCTCTCCTTAGCTATAGAGAGAAAATGTTGGGATTGCAAAGCAAGGCAACTTCTTCAGTGTAGGCTGTCCACAATAGTGTGACTGTACAGCAAGTACACCTTTATGACAAAAAAATTAACAGCAGCTAATAGATGGAAATGCTATTTTGCATTTTGGATTCATAGAATAAGCCCATTTTGCATCAGAATTTCTCAGAGGTAATCTTTTTCCAGGCAACAATGTAAGTATTTGAACTGTGAAAACAGAATTCATTGCAGTGGCAGTAGCATAGAAATGCTTTGTGTTTCAAAGTCTGCTAGCAAAACCTCAGGTCTTTTATCAGCTAATGCTGGCAGGCAGGTGGACTGCTGCTACAGGGGACATGTGTGGATTGGGATGGGCTAGTATTCATGATGTTCAGTTACGGGTAGTGTTGGTTAATCCTCCTGTTATCACAGCATAGGTAACTCCAGCTGACTCACCTTTTTCTCAGTGCAGCGGGACGCTTACTCAGGGAAGCGGCTGTACGGCTGCGCAGCAGCAGAGTCCATGAGAGGACTTGTCAGTACAGACAATTGAACAAATTCCCAGTAGTCAGACTGCTCTCACATGAAACTCTTACCCCCTTGATTTGCTGCTGATTTGGAAAACCACTTTATGTCAACATAGGCAAATAGGGGAGATGGCAGATAGCCTGTGTCTGTTTGAAACTGTTGGCAGAAACCTGAAAGCATTTTAATGTGGATTTTTAACCTCTCCCTTTCCTGTCAAACTACTGTCACCCATGTGGACCTCAAGATATGCATTGAGTCTGGCAGGCTTGTTCACTGTGCCTGCATGCATGTGGTTTGGTACCTGATACAGCTTCTATGATTTCTTTAGCAACAGGCAGCTGGATTGCCTCAGTTCAGAAATGAGTTGTAAACTGTTGCTCCCTGCAACTTTAAAATAAAAACCCAAACAAACGAAGATTTTTTCCAAGCCATTGCAACCAGGAAGAAACTTCTGGCTTGCCAGATTTCTCACATACCTGACCCTTCAAAGTCAGCATGTCAGATTGCAGAGAAAGGCTTTGCTACTGTTAGTTTTGTTAAACATTAATGCCAGTTTCCTCCCTTTAAGCACACAAAGGGACAGAGGTTTGACAAACGCACTCAGATCGTGTGTCATTTGTTGTTTGACAAGTGAAGCAGGCAGTGTTCAGGAAGCACGAAGGCTACAGCAGGGCACGAGGGACTGGGAGCAGAATTCCTCTATCTCCATTCTGCATCTTTCCAGGAGGGAAGAGCTTCTGAGTAAGTCTGGGATCGGTAGGCTGAAGTGATCACAGTTGTGTGCTTGTCAGAGTCATGAGAGGAGGAAACTAAATAAAGCAGAAGTGAAGAGCATGAAGTGCCATAGCAGTGAACTCTTTAATGTCCTTTCCTAAAACCAGTTTTGCAGTAGATGGGCTTTCTACTCATAGGCAGGAACTCAACACCAACTTTCTGCTTACTAAAGATAGCGATAGGATTAGCTCTAATTTCCAGAGTTTGCAGCTCTGGTATAGGACAAGGGACTTTGAGGGACTAAACCTCATTTTTACATCCCCTCTCTTCCCCTTGTCCTCCTACCTCTCCTGCTCTCAGACAGAACCTAATTTCTCTGCATGGCTAAATACATGTTTCTTGTCTAGTCTGATGAGACTCCTTCTTTTCCTCTTTAATTCTTAAGGGTGATTTTTAAGTTATGCAGCAGTATTCATACCCATGTACTCTGCCACTGCTCTCTACCCCCTTCCCCCTGCCCCCCCCCCCCCCCCCCCGATATGCCCCTGGATGACAGTGTGTATGAGGAATGACACCCTTTTTTCTGGCATACTTGGGGTGCATACTTTGGACATACTAAGCTAAATTTGATTTTATTGTATAGAAAGAGTTAGTCTATTAGGGAGAGGCCATACTTATTTATATGTAGGCTGAATACGGCTTACAATGACTGTGCTTTTCTAAATGTTGACCAACTGCTGAGATGGAAACCCATCATTAAATGCAGTGCTGCTAGCACACTTTTGTGTGTTGTGTTGATTTTGATGCTTGGTTTCAGGGTTTTTTTAAATATGTTTTCTAAGAAATTTACTTTCTGGGGTATGAGACAGCTTGAGGTTTTTTTTCCACTGAATAAATAGCAGAAGTCTTACAGGTTTGTGCTTTTCAAGAAAAAATCAGTATTGTGGGCCAAACTCTGGGGGACTCTGAGGGATGTAACTTAGGGTCAGAATCTGGACTTCGATTTGTTGCTTCAAATATTCATTAGTTGAGAGCCCATGGGTTACTGCAAGGAGTTTGTTGTTAGTTTTTGTAGTCTTTAGAGAGCAAATATTTTCACAGCTGATGAGCTTATTAACATTGCTAGTTGCCCTTTCTTGCTGCCTTATACACAGATGTTGATATTGCCTCATTTGCTCCGTAACATTTTCATTTTCTTGATGCTTTTGCCTGATGCTATCTATGTATCTTCCTGTAGGGACATGAGCTTTATTTTTGGCTCTGTCCTGAAAAGAAAGGATGGGTGATAGAAGAAATGTCTACTTGTTTTAGTTGCTCTACATTAAATAAAACTTGCAGTTCCTTATTATTTGGCAGCATTCCTGCTGCATGTCAGTGGTAGCAAAACGTTTTCATCCTCAGGGTTATAATACATGCAAATTCCCACATAAGATATGAAAAGTAAAAATGTATTGGCCAGCTCCTTATAAAACCTAATAGGCCAACAGAAGAGTGTAAAACTAAATCCACAGTTTTATAAGAAGCCAAGGCCTTGTGAGAATGAAATCTTTATAAAAGGATATATAAATCCCCCAGATATTATCCTGGGCTTGAGATCCCACAGCTCTTGTAGGTGTGGTGATGAAATGTGGTCTGGGAGGCACATTTCAGCTGGGTGAGTAATGTACACGTTTATGTTACCCTTGATCATGGTGAAGAAAGTGACTGGGAGTGTCTTTCCTTGACCTAACTCTGCTCCTGTTGACAGTTATGGTCAGTAAAAAGCAGAGAGAAGCCAATGTCTGAATCTTTTGGAAAGTTTCCTTTAGATCATGTTTTTGAATATTGGTGTGTGCAGTGCTCAAGCACTGCCTGATCACACTTTTGTTAATACCATTGAAACTGAATTAGGGCCAGATGTAGCCTTTAGTCAAGTTAAATTTGGCCTTATCTGGGCTCTTAGGTAAATAAGTATGATAGCAACAAGCATTGCAAGTCATAGCTTGGCTTTTTTTTTTCCTTTTTAATTTTTCTTTTTTTCTTTTTCAGTTTATGTCTGTCTGCCAACAGGTTGGGGAATAAATAGATCAAAGATTTTTTCAAAGCTGTGTTCAACTAAAAAAAACCTCAACAACTCTTGGCTGGCAAAATCTTTCATATGACACTCAGTTGTGGGTATGCCCAACACATTTCCTTATTTTCCTGGCTTGTTTAGCTAAACAAAGTAGAATGAAACATACAGTAACCAGTCAGATATAGTAACCTAATTTAATTTTCAGTGCAAATGTTATTTAGACTGAACTTTGTTTTTCATAAGTGCGCATTTGCGCCAGGTCAATGCCTTAAATCTTCCTATAACAACAAGTTTTGCATCGGTTTGCATCTTTAGGAACTTCTCTTTAGTAACTCTTGATTTGTGCTGACATAAGCCAGAAGAAAATCAAACCCTGATTCATAGATATTTAAAGAAAGTGAATGAAAAAGGGCCATCAGTGAAACTGAAAGAAAATTCCCTCTTAGATTCAAGCAAAATATTCAATTTCTTCTTAATCTGTACAAATCTATGGACACTGTAACGTGTACCAACGGTCATGTTTGTCTGTCATAGCTGGAATTTATTTTGCATTCCATAAGGTCAGAGCCACTAAAGAAAATTATGATGATAAGAGAGGCCAGGGTCGTAAACCTTCAAATCTTTCCTCCTTCAGAGGCAGGATGCAGCCTCCAAGGATGATACACTTTACATACTCAATTAACATGTACAGGGTAGACTCTTAATGTGTATTTTATGTTATTTCACCCGTAGTTATGTTCCTTTGCTCCTCTCACCATAGTGTCCATAAAACATAGAGTGTATCTGCGAATGTCAGGCGGTGCAGCTGTGGTCTGTTGTATAGGTTTGGATGGGTTGTATATGATGATATGAGGGATGTCAGCTCACAGCTTATAGGTCAGTATAGGTCATGGCAGGCAGTGGCACCTTCTGAAATGCTGTTTGTACCCTCAGTCTGTCCTGATACCAAAATTGTGCTGCAAGTCTCTACTAGCTGTTTCTTCTGAACATACGAAGTATTACATACCACTTGAGCATGTATTTCTGGTATTTGAGAAAGCAGCAAGTGTCCATGTGTTTCCTTCCCTCTCTCTTGCTTCGGCACCTCCGCGAGTCATATTTCACTTATCAACTGGTTCTTCTCTTTTCTGCTTTTTCAGGTGCTGAAAAAAAATCCTTCATCTAATTTTGTTCTTGCAGTTGTTCACATAAAAGTCACGTGTTGTGATAGATATTACTAGTGCTCTCCTCTGCTAAGTCTGTTATGAATGTTGGACTTGTTCTTAAAAAAAAAAGGTGTAACTTTTGTTAGGAAAACTGTTTTGGCCGTCTTCAAAGGTTGCAATGAATGTCAACATATGGGTGAGAGCCAGACAACTGTCGGGATGCAATCGCATAACTAAATGACTGAGAAGTTCACAGAGGAAGGTAATACCCTTTATATGGTGGAAAAATAGTCCAAGTTTTAGGCACAGAGATCATTGGAGATCTAGGCAGGTGGAAACTCACCCTTCTAAGGGACAAAGGAGAGAGGGTAAAACTTATAAAATTAAGCTAAAGATGAAGAACAAGGGCGCATTTCTCTAGTCTTATCATTGTAAGAGTAATACAGTAACAAACAAGCTGTCAGATTGCTTCATCCATATTATAGAAACATGTACAAAAAGTGCCCTTCAGAGGACAAACAAGCTTTCTTAGCATCATGTGACCTGGAGTGTGCTGATTGTATGCCATTGCTTCAGCGTTTTGCTTACAGAGGAGAAGTTTGCAGAAAGTCAAACTGAGTTGCTGCAGTTGTCTTGACGACAGGATGACATCCAGCTACTGGTCAGAGATGAGACTCTTCAGAGGCCTGAGCACTCTTTAGACAAAGTTTAAAATCAGAATTACTCCTTCTTTTCTCCTGCCTCAAATAGTCCATATTACTTATGGACTTCCTTCACAACACATGAGCTTCAAGTGCATGGCAGTCAGACAGAGTTAGGTCGGATAGGCTGTATTCAGACAGGGCTGATGTTGAGGTTGTTCTGGATTCACAGAGATAATGCAGGAGCTTCTATTCTGCTGGGATTTTAAAATTATTTTATTTATTTTGATTTTATTGTATTGTATTTTAGTTTTATTTTTATTTTAATGTTTATTTTATTTTATTTCCTATGCAGTGCAGTAACTCCAGAAGCAGCACAGACATTTTCAGATCTTTTCGATCACTTTGGTGTTACCCTGTTGTGACATACTATATTTTCTCCAGATGTCTCAGGCCTCAAACTTGTTGCATTGTGAAATTAGTAGTTGAAATGATGACAAAAATTAAGAATGCCTGTTTCATAGCAGACAGATGGATAATGGCTTTCAGTTTTATAACCTGCTCTTCTAGGATGCTTTCTCACTGTGGTAAATAAACTACTTTACAAAACCAGAAAACTGGAAAAAGCAAATCTCTGCAGAAGGACCTCACTGGACATTGGCAGCACACTGGGGACCAGAGCTAAGCTGGTGGGTCTGGAAGGAAAATGTGGATACGGGTAGGAGAGGTAAAGAATAGATTTTGTATTTATTCTGAAAGCAACTTCTCTGAGTGGATGAGATTGGGAATGGCTGTTAAAGATGGGATGGAGTCCTGAATTCCCATTCTTTTTCTGTCCCTATTAGATATTTATTCTTAGGTCTATTTGATGAGGTTTTGCATAACCTAGAAGTTGATTTATATGTAAAGCAGGGAAAGCAGACTTGGCTGTATTCTGGATTAGTGTGCAGCCAGGACTCATGACTTTTTGGCTTCCAGTTCAGTTCTTTTCCCTTTGGGTATAGAGTATTTCAGTAAAGTATACAGTGACCTCATAAGGTTTTCTGACTTGTCAGAGCAGAAAAGGGATGAACCTATTTTACAACAGCTTCTTCAAACCACAATTCCAAACTTGGAGGTCGCCAAACCCAGAATGGCCTCAGATATTTTAAAAACTAAGCATCACAATTTATAAAAATAATTTTTAACCCTTCCCAAATTGTGTGCATTTAAGCGTAGAAAACTTGCAAAGCTCTGGCAGAATTAGTTCCACAGAGTTTATTGCTTTGAGATTCCAGGGCAGATAAACAAGCATGTTGAAAAATCACCTGTGCTTTGAAAAAGCAAAGCAGAGAGCTTCCATGTGCACCGGGATTTTGAACAGTCATGTTTAGACATGCTGCTAAAGAACAAGTTTCAAGGACTGGCAGTTCTTAAATAGACAAATAAGAGCTTGTGCATTCTGCCTGATTTAAGAAAATGCTATAATTTGCTGTGTTGCCACTCTCTCTCCAATAAAACTCCCAAGATCTTGAGAAAGCAGGTGAGACTTAAACATGCTGAACCGTTTCCAGAACATAATAAAAATAAATAACAGTGGAAATATCTATTGCATAAATTATTATTCAGAGCATGTTATGGGAAAAGAGTAACTGTGAGGGAGGCTTCCATTTTTCAACTTTGAATCGTATTAATTTTTTGAGGAGAAAATGAGAGATGGTCCTATGAAACTGGTACACTGTACTTCAGTGGAAAAGAGAGAATGTCTCTCTCTGGTACTTCAGTTCTATCTTTTGATTTTTTTTTTCCATGTGCAGCCAGCTTCTGATCACTGTGACAGAAGGTACAGCACAGGTTAGTCAATCTTCTGTGCTTCAGGTAGTCATTTGTATCTGAACAGAGGGGGTGAAAAAGGCTTAAACATGGCATTGTTTAAAAACCATCCTGCACTTGCCTTGTAACAGAGCAGAAGACTGCCATCAATCTAGAGTGGCAGGGAATCTATCCCTCTCAGTCTAGATAACTTCACAATTTCCTGTTATCTTCTTCACCCTTAGAAATTTCTTGGCAAAGGCAGGTACCTAGTGCATGTTGATTGATCAACTTTATTTTACCGTCCTTCATCATTGACAGATTTTCTTGCTGTGTTTGCTTTACAGATCCAGTCTAATTCAAGTATTTAGGAACTGACTCATCACCTTTGATTTATTTGCCCTTTTTTTGTGCAGTTGTAGAGCATAGTTGCCACTTCATGTAATTTACTTTGGCAGAATGACTCCTGAGTTTCACTGGTGTAAATCAGACGTTTTGCTTCTAAGCTGTAAAAACTGACTTCAACTGCAGTCAGCTGAGTTTCTGTGTACTTCTCTTCATGAACCGACTGCAAAGACCCAGAGGTCTGGAGGGGTTTTATACACAGGAATTCACCGCAGCACTCTCACAAATGTGTACCACAATTGTTATCATTAACTCAGTACTTCTTGGGAGCACAGAAACTAGAGCTTATAAAAATGGCACACAGAACTCGATCTTTTTTTTGTTTCACAGTCCTAGTGGCCTATCATTTTGTAACTAGTTCTGAGATGGTCTCAATTTTTATTTAAATGGAAAGTATCAAAATTCCTTGGGGAAAAAAATTCAGAAGTACAAACAGAAAA
The DNA here is from genome assembly GCF_034638445.1 of Ciconia boyciana. Lineage (NCBI taxonomy): Eukaryota > Metazoa > Chordata > Aves > Ciconiiformes > Ciconiidae > Ciconia > Ciconia boyciana. The sequence continues at coordinate 13,544,111 of NC_132939.1, forward strand.
ATAATTGGTGTTTCTATTTTTGTTCTATCTTTAAACATTTGTGATATTCATCCACTTCGATTTTATTGCTTCATTCTCTCTAAATGCTGGGACTTTTCCATCACTAGCACACGTTCATGAGAGTGAGCCTATTTCAAACAGTCTTATAATGCAAATTCACTTTTAAGTTTGGAAAATATTTTCTGTCTTGTTTTTGTCACAATCCCGAAGTCAATGACAAAGGGAGGAGGTTATCTGGAATGCAGATTTTCAGGGATTTTGAGCCATACTCCTGGTGAGAGCTCAAAAATCATAAAGGGTCTGGTGGAAGAGGGGGTGTTCTGTTGCCACTTACATCACTTTCCTCTCCAAGTGAGAGGCAAGATATGACAAGCTGTACTCCTTGCTTCATTACCAAGTTGAATCAGCTCAAAAACCACCTTACTGTGTGTCCAGCACTGAGTGTGAAAAGTTTACCTCCTTTACTCACCATAAGCTCTTATTTAGATTCAAGATAATTAAATATCATCTGTATTTATCTACTTGAATTATGTAGAAAATTACAATACTGTATGCTATGCGAGAGTGCAGAATATATTGTAATAGAAAGGTTTACTGCCAAACAAAATTGGAGTTAAATTCATAGTGCAGGAGGTCCCTTTTGTCTGGTCTTAATGTTCCCATAATTCCTAGTTACAAGGAGTAACAATAACATTGATTTTTAAAGTCCTTTTTTACTCCAGGTACAATTAATACAATGAAAGATTAAATTCATCTTCTTTGATGCAGTATACAAGGCAGTTGTCCAAGCCTAGACGCTTATTTCTATTTGAGAAGAAAAAGTAAAAACTCAAAGTATCATCAATACATGGGATCCTCTTGGGCCAGCACAGCTAAGCAACAAAGCCATTTCATACCACCTATTTCAGTGATGGTTGTACCTTTGCTCGTCATGCTAACCACCTAGTAACCCAGTTGGACCAGTCTGACTACCCGCATTTGTTCCCTGAACATTCGCTGTTGCTGCCTTACAGTAATGCCTTGCTGAGTTCTTTGCAGCAGTCGCTGTTACTGCCTCTCTGTCCCCACTGGTGAGGACGCAGCTAGGGGTGAGGAAATGAAAGGAAACGGCACAGTGTCACAAGCAAATGATGCTGCCTCATTGCTTCTCTGTCCAGTGGTTTGCTTCATAACTCATCTCAAAATATAACCAAACCACTAACTGGTAGTGTTTGATAGCTAAAAGTGGACTTCTCATAGCTCTTTAGAGGAAAGCGTAGAGGAAATTATTCCTAGTTCTTGTATAGAGAGGGAATTTTTTGGGAAGTGTCCCTCAACATTGCTTCAATCAAAGTCATTAAGGGTTTTTGGCATTCTTTGAATTACTCTGCTTTTTTGTACCTGAAGAGGCATGACTGGAAGATTGCTGTACTGCAGTAGAGTGTTCAGTTTTTGTTTGTGTAAAAGTATTGATTCGTACCAGGAGCTTTCACAAGTGTGTGTCTGACAGAGGCAGAAGAGTGCTTTTCTGTTTGCTTGCTCGGTGATTTCCTGGTAGCAGTGTCCTTAGGGTGGCGTGAAACTGTACTAGTTACATGGAGCTGTCGGTACTGAACCTTTACAAAAGTGCTTGTTTTGCCCAGGTCACAGAAGTAATGACACAGAAACGTGGTTCTAATGTGAGCTTCTGTTGGTCTCTATGCATTTTCTCTCATCTGCGTACAATGTCAAATGAAGTGGAAGTTCAATGGAAATGAATACCATAGGAAGCCATTACATCTCTTCTCAGTAGTGGTACATCAAAATGTGCACAGTGCACTTGGTTCCAGTTAACAGATGAGCAGGGCGTGCTTCCCTCTCACTTTGCCTTGCTCTGGGAAGGATGGATCCCTGTATTCACACTCACGCTGACTGGCACCAAGTAGGAGCTGCTCCTAACTCAGGGGACCTTTCTGTCCCGCTGAACCACTGTTACAGTCTGACCATACAAGGCTCTGCTTTCAGGTGGACATCGTCTGCCTCTTGCTCAGTTCAAAAAATGTGCATCCTCATTTTTGTTTTTGCATCCTGAATTATGGGTAGAAGTCAAGTCTGAACCCATAATACAATCCATTCTTAGTCTGAATACAGAAATGCAAGTACAGCTTTTTAATGTGGTGAGAAGTTACACTTGCACGGGAGAAAATACCCTTTTGAAAATCCAGGGATCCAATAAGTTATTGTTCTCTGAGTTTCTTATTTCACTTGCCTTTCAACTATTTGGAGGCTTATACTGGTTGAAGATCTGGACATAGATAAGCTCATCTGTGCACACAATAAAATCCCCAGGATTTAGGGGTTTTTCACCATTCAGTTATAAAGATAATTTCAATTTTTCATCTTGAAGTCTGAACAAATCCATTTTGTTTCCTCAGTAGCTAAAAAGACTAACAAGATGCCAGCAAGTTGTGGGCTTTACCATTCTTTCCAATGGAATGTTAACAATGGATATCTGAATTAGTGCTTCAAATGATCATTTTTGTACAATCTTTTGCTTGAGAGAGAGGTTCTTTATTTAAAGAAATGAAGATCATCATTAATCCTAAAATATTATTAATTTGTAGTGTCATATGAAATAATTTGAAAGTTGGTAGCTGAGCATTTCCTAGCATTCTCTCTTACAAATTTCCTGAGAATTTTGTAGTTACATCCTCAATTACCTGAAATCACGGCAGCTTTAGGGTCCGTATTGGAGCCCTGCTGATCTCAGGATCCAGCTGAAGATGGATATTCTAACAATATAGTGAATGAAAATGTGTTTCTTCACATCTTTCTTGAGAAACATTCTGTATACTCAATTACTGATAAAATTATGGGTTTTTTTAAAAAAATCAGTTTTGCTGTTCTTGCAAGGAGAAATTTGCATTGCCTTTGTTTCAGACCTCTTTAAATGTTGGCTAGAGCAACAAGAAGTCTCTAGTCTTGTGTGGCAGGCCAAATCTGCTCAATACGGAAACTAACATGCTTATGGTCATAGCTGATTCTGATTTTATTATCATTGGTTAGGTTGTCCTGATGAAATGGCACAATGCCCTGAGAAAAATCAGGGATAAGCAGAAAACCTAAATAAAATACTAAGAAAGCAGTATTTTCCTAGCAAAAGGGAGAGAAAATCTTGAGGAATAAAAACAGCGCCGTGTGACTTTGCATGATCTCACCAAACATCAGTGTTACTGTGAAATTACGGGATCTCATCAACAGGAGCCTGGAAAGACCCAGTACCTTTTTGTCAACACGTTTCTTCCTCTTTTTTCAGTAAATGGGCTCCCAAGCATGAGCATGTTGAAGTGGGAAATTCCCTGGATCAGAGAGCCAAAAACTGTCTTATTATTCTGTAAGTGTTGGTTTAAGCAGGGCAGACAGGATTTGCAAAGCTGAAAGATCGCTGAGCAGCTTCTGCCAACTCATCTTTCCTCAGCCCAGGATGATCTGTGGAGTCACTCCTGACACTTCAGGAGAGCTAAAACAGTGCTGTGGAGTCTGAGCTGCTTAGCTCAGGAGTCAGAGCAGGGCAGAGGGAGTTAGGAGTCCTGTAACTCTTTCAAGACAAGTCACTTAACCCCCCTCCAGTCACCTTTAATACCGGGTCTGAAATGCAACTTAATATTGTTACTAGTGTTTATAAAAAGCATGTGGATCTTGGATGCGAACTCCTCAGTAAACACACATTCTTATTATCCACTGCACTCTGACTTCCAAAAGACATATAAAGGCAGCTCTTTGGCCACCATTCTGGCTGCCTCCTCTTGTTGAAAACTATCTCATGAAGCTGTGGGAGTTGTCTGCACTCTGTCTGCCATTCATTTCTCCTCTTTTCTGGAGTTAATGTTTGGCAATGGAAGCAGGCAGGAGCTGTGTATCAGCTGGATCAAAAGGCCAGGCTCACTGCTTTTGGTACTGATTTTGTATTGCTCGCTTTCAGAGTCGTCTCTAAGAATTAAATTCTCCCTCTTCTACACACAGCTGTGTTAGCACCCATAATTTGCAGGTAGGAAAAGATTGGTGTCCTGTCCAAAATCAGAGACTTTCTGACTTTGGGGTCAGATATTGGGTGAGGGCTCAGGCATTTATGGCACCAAGAACCAGCCCTTCTCCATCACCATAGATTTTTAGTACATGTCCGCTTTGCTAGAGGCCTCACAAAGAGGGCAGGAATTCAGTTTTTGCATCTTGTGCTTTGTGATGCATATAGTGCAAATTATCTCAAAGCAATGTGGCAAGTGATTCTGTTCTCTTCTTGGTGCAGATGAGATACAGCTCCACTGTTATCCATGGGTGTTCGTTGGTACTAGTGAAAGGAGATGCCTGTTGATACTAGCCTCTATCAGAGAAAATGATACGAATACATACATTGATCCATGGAAACCATATATTTATTTGAGAGCAGGCCTGGAGAATTACAGTTTCTGTAAATTAAAAGTTTTTTCTATGTTTGGGTGAGGAAAAGAGAAACTGGAGAGAAGAGACTGAATCAGAATTTAAAAAGTTGTATCTAGAGTTCAAAATCCTACAGAACGTCAATGAGATTATCAGTTTTCTCCTACTGCGGGTAATTCTGCTGATTTCTCAGGGAACAACTCACAGCAGCAAAGCTAAGCATGGTCTAGAGGGCCGGAAACCACCTCTGTCTACTCCCTTCACTGTGCAGCAACGAGTCCCACCAGAAAGGTAGTTTCAAGGTCTGTGACCTGTTTACAAGACACTGTGGGCTCCTTGGCAGGCAATTTGCCTTTGAGACTGCAATTCAGTGCTGACTTGCCACTGGTTTGAGAGCTGCTCACCTAAAGGCTGCGTGTTGGAAGAATATACCCTTATCAGATACGGAATCGGAGCAAATTATTCCAATGTGATCTGTGAAATGCTGATATTCTCAAAGAAATGTCATTGCCCAAAAGGAAGGTGCTGTTCAAGTGAACTTGTTAAGAAATCTAAACTTGATTCCATAATTTTTATTTATGCTGTTTATACATAATATCTTGAAGGTGTATGTAATGATATGCTTTGTAAGGTGCTGCATGTATCATTGTGTATGTAGAAAACGTCAATAAAAACTTCTTGCTTTAAAACCTTTGTATGGAAGATTGCAAGTTATTTAATTATTTGTCTCTGTCCAGTAATACTAGTTTTAAAGTCTGTGGAACTATTGTGCCTTCAAGAGAACATTCTTCTAATGGAAGTAGGTTTCTTGGGGAAGGACCATTTTATTATCCACTGATCAGCTTTTGGACTTTTTTTTTTTTTCATTCTGTTACTTGCCACGGTCCTCTAGAGAATGTATGCCTGAAGCAATATGGACAAAGCTTTGTTTCTCTTTCTTGTTGAATTAGTCCTATAGCTTCTATCTGGATTACTTAAATTTACATTATAATGCAATGTAAACCAGAATCTTTTTCTTAACTGTGGTATCCCAAGTACTTAACAGCATACACCTCCAGAGGGCCTGTTGCTGTGTAGCCCCAGTCTTGCACAGTGGAAGTGAGTGGGTGTTTTGTAACTGAATTCAGGGGTTTCAAAATCGAGCCTTAAGTGCAGTTACCTTACCAGGGACCTGGGATTTAAAAGAATGGCTCATATCTCTGAGAAGTAAATGTTTTGCAACTTCTGCAGGTTATGCAAATCATGCTTTTCCCCTTTTCCTCCTCTCCTGATGAGTCAACAAACCTTTTCCTGGCAATGGAAACAACTGAAAAGATATTCCTTAGAGTGTAAGGAGATGAGGGACTATGCCTGCAGTGTTTTCTATATAGTGAGTCAAAGGCAGAGAGAGGATTGTCAGCACGTCTTTCACCTCTGTTGTTCCATTACTGGTGTTAGTCCAGTCATTTTGCATTTTATTCTCGCTGTTGTTGATACAGATTATCATTTAGAATCTAATAAATAAGTTTTAACATGCTAAAGCATTCTGCATGACCTCTTTGCGCAGTCTGTCCCTATGCCCTAGCTGAATCCTGACAGTGGATTTAGCCAACATGCAGCTTCAAAGGCTGCAGTGGAGGTTGTAGTCTTTATATGTAAAATACACACTTCCACCAGGTGATTCCCCTTTCATTGAGAGAAATGTCAGTGCAGCTCTGGAGCAGGCCTGCATGACATACAGGAATTAGGAGAACAGGATCTCAAGTCTAAGCTAAAGGAGTGTTAAGAATAATACAATAGTTTGACTTTATGGCATTAAACTGAAGAGATCAAGATGAGACAGACAGGAATAATGAAGAATCAGGGCACGCCACCAACTCTGAGGAGGCTGATTTAGGTTGCATCTTCAGGCACTGTAAAGGTATGCAGGCCAAGGTGATTCTAGGTAATTCACTACAAACTCTATGCTGCAACAACCAGCCAAAACCACTTATCACCTGTCACCTGCTTTTGATCTTCTGAGATCTCTTAAGACACCTGTCTGAAGCTGTATAGAATAGCAGGAAATTTAACTTCTAGGATGAAAAGAGTATATTCTGACATGGATCCTTTCTGTCCTGAAATGAGGAAGATTTAAGCAGTTGGTAGTGGAGTATTTGCCATTGTCTTTGGCATGAGATCTCTCTTTTCCTATGGGCACGTTTATTTTTCAAAACAATGAAGAAACAGAAGTCACCAAGCAGTGCAACTTCTGTGCCAGAAAGGCTTGGTTATCACAGGACTCTGAAAAAGATATAAGTTCCCTTTTGTGATAATTTGATCATTGTCCTTTTCTGACCAGAACTTTCCTCTTTTGTGATACTTCTGAGCTTTGCTTGCAAAGTATCCACTGTAGGAAACCGGGATGAAATCTAATAATTTGGTTTGGGGATGTGTTTGAAGGAGAAGCAAATATCTCCTGTGTCAAAGTAAATTTTTCAGAAATTGCCTCAGTGCTCTGGACTTTTGTATTAATGCACAGAACTTGGCAACTGTGCCTGTAGGTATTGGCTGGCTGTTAGGGAGAAAACTGTATAGCAGCAGGGATCTTCTGAATCTTTTCTCCTTTTGCTATAGCGGAGACATTTGTTCCCATGATTTCTTTTGGTCAAATAGTTCTTCCATTTGCTTTTAAGTGTACAGGTTGGTTTATAAAAACCCCAACTTGTTGTCCACAGTCTTCGTAGAACAGGAACTTGCATATGCAAGGCATTACTTTTGGATCTTTCCTCTTCTTTCCATACTGTTTGGAATGGAAAGGTTGCTAGGGCAAAATGTCAAAGGAGTCGTTATTTCTGCTATGATTTGTATGTATGTATTGTCGCAGAGCAGTAAACCCCCTTTTTTTGACATGATTTTGGCTTAATTTTCTTATTGCTGGCTCATCAGTGATAAGCCAGCTGTTTAATGTGTTGTTTGATTTCCTTTTGTCTTTTTGTTCTTAAAAGTCTTTGCAACAACGTACAAAACCCCAGTGACAATGGCTGATTTTGCAAACCATGGCAAAAATTTGTTCTGAGGGTTTTTTCCAGGGTAACACTGAGGCCTTTCTGTATAGTTTATATTCTTCAGCATATACTGTGGGCATATTAATATGTTTTTTCAGTCTGTAATATTCTTTCGATAAGAAATTACTTCTGTTCTCTTTGATAAGGAGAATTTAATCTGTTGGCCACAACATCAGACCAAAGACAAAGCAAGTCTTCCTTTTGCTGTTTTATTTAGTTTACTGTATACATTGGGGATTTGAAATGCTGTGGCTAAAATATTGCAGCGGCTGGCCACAGAGGTACTTTGCTTCAGGTGTTACGAATTAAAAACTGACAGCTTTTTAAATTGGTTTGCTCACTGTAACCAGTGAGTAAACTGTGCTCCTTGTTAGTCAGTCTTTCCCATTTTTGTTGCAGTGGGAATCTTCTCCCTGACAATCCCCTTTTCCTCCAGAGGGAATCCTTAATCTGGGAGGCCAGGGAGCTATTCTGCTGGAGGTGGTAGACACACTCAAGGCAATGGTTTGCTGTAAGAATCTCAGCTGTCTTTAAACTCAGGAAACTTGGAAAAGCTGGGGGTCAAATAGAGGTGAGAAAACTGGCTTTGGACCTGCTGAATGCTCTGATCATCAGCTCATCACTGATATCAGTTAATTGCTGCCACACCCTGCCCCCAACTCTGTGGCTCAATGGTATTTAGTGTCGTAGTGATGCTTTGGGGTAGTTTTGCAGTGTGCAGACATCCTCTGCTTTACCTGCAGCCGCAATAAATTTGGCAAATAACTCTAGTTTCCCCAAGGACTTTATTTTTTATTTCTTTCTGCTTCTAGGTGTCAGTCAGTCTCTCCACCACCTCTTTTGTCCCCGCGAAGAAGCCCAGCCTACCCCCTCAGCGATAGTGAGGACTCTTGCCGCTCTACTCGCCTCACCAAAGTCTCCAACTCCAGACTGCGCCTCAAGGACTGGAGCAGCCGCACATCTACACTGCGAAGCACCTCCACAAGCCCATCAGACACTGACTCCCCGAGCCACCCTCTCAAAGCCATCAGTGTGGGCGCTTTGGATAAAAGGCTGTCCGTGTTCAAGGCTGAGGACCAAAAGGAGAGTCCAAAGGAGGCTCAAGATGGGGAAGCAATAGGGAGCCATCCGCTCGCCCGGAGCACTCTGTCCTTGGGCACTGCCACCAACTTGAGAAACCTCTCCCTCAGCCGGGCGAGCGTCCGCTCCCAGGCACTGGACATCAGGCAGAAGATCACAGAATGGGAGTGCCGCCGGGAGCCATCCCCCAGGATGAGTGCATGTGTGGACAAGAGGGATGCTGGGGAGAGGTCGGGCAGTGAGAGCTGCCCCAGTGTGCTGACCTCTCCCTGCAGTGAGAAGACGTTCGATTTCAAAGGGCTCAGAAGAATGAGCCGAACATTTTCTGAGTGCTCTTACCCGGAAACGGAGGAGGAGGAACTGCTGGACAGGGAATCCTGCCATCGGTTCGAAAAGAGACCAGGCAGGAGCGAGCCTCCTTCTGCTGCTTTCCTCAAGGGCCACGTGAGGAAAGAGTCCTCTGCTGTGCTCAACAGAATACAGAAGATTGAGCAGGCACTGAAAGAGCAGCCCGGCAGAGGCCTCCCCCAGTTACCAAGTAGCTGTTACAGTGTTGACAAAGGGAGGAAAAAGTCTGTGGCTCTGAGTACTGTGGAGGGACTGAATGAAACCCTAAGTGATAGCAAAGGAGGGAGTGTTATTTTGGGGAGTGAACCAGAAACATCTACTGAGGCTGAGAAAAGCAGTAAGACAAAACAGGGGGTTACTGCAAACTCTGCTGGCCCTAAACTGCTCTTCGAAAGCCCAGCTAACACCGCAGTGAATCCTGTCCCCAAGCCCAAACGCACCTTTGAATATGAAGCAGACAAAAACCATAAAAGTAAACCAAGCAATGGCCTACCTCCATCTCCTACACCTGCTGCTCCTCCTCCCCTCCCGTCTACCCCTGCACCCCCTGTGACCAGAAGACAGAAGAAAGAGTCGCGCTTTCACAGAAAATCCCAGAATAGGTAAAATTCAAGGAAATATCTTGTGCTCGATCTTCAAATAAATAAATGTGCTGTATTTTTTTAGTAACAATATTTAAATTTTCCCTCTAATGCAATGCTTTTGACCTGAGAAATGCTAGGAATTGTGTGCAAGACAAGTATTTTTAACTCTGGACTGCACTGATGGGATGTACTGGTACAATGCCTTTACATGGCTACAGTTTTGGAGTTCTCCAACCTGCATTCCTTGATCCCTGGAAAAGGCTCTAGGTCACGTGTGCTAAAGGTTATGTTGCTCATTTTGGCACATAAGCCCTTACTTGAGATTTTTAAAGGAGCATAATTTCATTATCCTCTTTTAGCAGGACCATAGCTGATCTGTCAGTCCTGTCTGCCTCTTCACTGCAAAACATACCTGCAGAGGGTTTGTGTTTCCAAAGCTTGTTACCACAGCAGTTGTGTCAGTTTTATGCATTGTTGATGATTTTATGTAACTCAGTGCTTAGAAATGTCCTAAGTTACTATTAATAGCTGTAGAGGGTTAATGCTGAGACAAATATGTTTTAGTGCAGGAAGACCTTTATATCGTTCCTGAGTTAATGATGAGCGGAGTATATGGCTACATATCCTCAGCAGTCTGTGGAGCTTGGCATTTTAATTACATAATTCCCCTTGACTTTTTGGAAATGGTACAACTTATTCTGCTCACCGCTTAGAAAATTGTAGGCATAGTTGTTGTTAAGCGTTCAAAGTACGGCATTTTTAACAAGTTCACCTATCTGTGCATGTGTATGATACACACTCTTGGTATTTAGAGGTGACCTCTGCAAGTAACTGCTAAACAGCATCTCAAATGCACACTATCAATTCAGTATCTGGTGCTTGATGTTGGCTCAATTAATTAAAAGTTTATGTCAGCACAACCTGACCTGAAGTACGCTGAAGCAGGAAAAGGAGAAGAGGAGCCTTCAGATTCTGTTCTTTACTTTCAAGAGACACCTGCTTCTGAAGTGGATCAAACAGCTCTGCTGATGTCTGTTGTTTCTCTGAGAAAGGCGGGGGAGGGGAGATGTGTTCTAATCAGAGCCAAGCTCTGATTAGCAGTGCTTACCTTTGAGTTCTGGCAATAATTGCAGTTAGAGGAAGTAAATATAGATTCTAACAAGAATTTGTGAAATAAAGCTGACCTCATTTTGTTCAGCACAGCATTTCCAATGTACAGAAGACAAACAATAATTTTTAAATGTTCTGCTATAAATGATAGCCTTTATTGGAAAATTAAGGGGCAAGTGGTAAAATGGTCTGTGTGGTGGGTGGTGCAGAGGAATGCATAACAGGAGATTATTCTTGCACAGAATCACCGTGTGACCTGCAGCCAAGTGATCAAAGTCAGTCTCCAAGTACACACTTACCCTGAATTTGAGACCATACAAGTCATCTGAGAACCACAGTATTTTGTTACAATGAGTTTGTGAGATGAAGTTTTGAAACTTCTTTCAAGAAGAGGTACAATTCATGCTTGCACCTACTGTTCTGCAGGTTCAGTCCCCTGTCATAGTGGAGTTAGACAACAGCATGGTTCAGCAATGGAGCCTCAGTCCTGGGTGGGGCTAGTAGGTACGACCCCAAAACAAAAGCAATATTTATCAATTTAAGTTGTGATTAGTGGAGTTATAAGTTGTAAGATTTACAGTGTTGTTACGTGTACCTGATGATTCTTGCAAATCAGTTTGACATTGTACAGGGTGGGTTTCCATTTGCTTGTAACAGCTTTACCCTACTGTAGTTCAGTGATTTCTCTGGATTTACCTCTGATTAATGATGATCTAAGTAAGTTTAAATCAACGTCCGAACATCGCAGGTTTGCTGGCTGACTACAAGGCTGGGTGGAAATCCTTTATAAAATCTTTATTGTCTTTGCTGCTGTCCTTCCTTTAGTTACAGTAAGGAGAATTCCAACATTTACAAAGAGCTTGAGACCATACAAGTCATCTAAGAATGGCAGTATTTTGTTAATATTACTGAAATATCAGTCCCTAAATTGTTCTCTTTTTGAGAACAGACATAATTCTTTATGTCTACAGCTTGTAACTGTGTGTTTCAGATTGAACATACGTGTGGCTTGCACTTACTGGAATGTCATGAGAATGGATGGTGGATATTTATCCTTCTAATATTTTGGTCAAAAACACTGGTTTTCTTTGTGGTGGCTAATTCAACATTATAGTAAAATGGAGGAAGTATCTCATATTTGCCTGCTAGCATACAGCCAGTCTGTATTCAGAGGACCTGGTGCCCATGGTAGCTTCTACACTTCAGATTGATGTGAGCTGGATGTTCCCTAGCAGTTGGAGATCTTCTGGCACAGAAACGGCACAGGAGAGGAGTGGCACAGGATAGGCTTGGGTCAGATGGACCACAGCTGAGTGCTGGTCCACAAAACCATTTCCATGGTCCTATGCAGTGTCACTGCACCATAGCGTTGCCTTGAATTCTATAAGAGTTGGATATTTAACTACTTTAGAAAGTCTCATTTCATACACAGGTGTGTCTTCAGTGCCTAAGCATCTTTTATAACTGCCAGTAGGTATGGAGGAGCAGATGTCTGGATCTGAAACACAAGACTTGTTTCTGCTACGATCCTGATGTGCATAACTCGGACCTGGATATTCTTAAGATTAGGGAAAGAACAGAGAGGGTGCTCCTAAGCCTGCCCCAGACCCATAAGTCTGCTCCAGCAGACAAATAGGAAATGATCTTGTCAAATGCAGTGTCTGCACGATAGTCACTGTATTGCCTGTAGGGATACTCTTGAGCCAATTAACAGGCTGAAGTATGTCTTGTGAGACTCTGCCACTGCCATATGGATATGCTGTCAACATATGTTTCACTCCAGCTGGGGAAAAGAGGAAAGAGGGTTGATGGCAGGATGATTTACTGTTCATCTAGTTTGAGTATCAATGAGTGAAGTATGGCCATCAGCACAGTCTCTGCAAGCCTTACAGCACTCTGGGATTTACACTCTGACCTGAGCCCATTTTTCACACCATTTCATCCTCACTACTAAATCAGTCAAATGAATGCTAGCCCCTGTACAGCTGGCAATGCAAACCATGCACTTCCCATCTTCAGCGTAGATGTTGCCTCAGAGAAAAGTGCTGGGCAAACTGGAGAATGGGGAGGGCTTGGGCTCCTCTTTACCCAGAGCTGCTCGGTAGCACGGGGACAGGTGTGGGTGAGAGGTGGTGAATCGCCTCTCCTTTGAGTACCTGAGTGGGAGACAAGTTGTATGGGTTCATCTGACCCAGCTGTCCTTCACCTTCCTGCCAGAAAGCCCAAACCTTCAGGCCCTCAGCCATCAGCCTGGGCTGCTCATCTACCCCAGAGAGCCTTAACTTCCTCCACGCTTTGTCCTTTGCTGCCAGTGCTTGACGCAGGGAAATGGCTGACTTTCACACGAGTCTGCCTTTGGCATTCGTATACTGACCTTTATGTGGGAACATATCTGGAGGTTCAAGACATGTGAGTGTTTTCAAACTAAGAGCTATGTCTCCCAGAGCAACTGGTGGAGGAATGCTTTCCAGAGAAATGTCTTTTTCTTGGGGAGAGACGAGCACACGTTTCTGGGGCTCCTGGCAAAAGCAAAGCAATTTCTAGTCTGAGGACTGTGCTACTAACTTACTCTTGTAACCTTTGAAAAATATCACATACTTTCTTGGTATTTTCTCCCTGTCCGCATAATGGGGATAACTATACTTCCAACCTCATAAAAGTGTCACAGATTGCTATACTAAAGACAGCTCTGAGTACAGGACTTGAGGTCCTTTAAAAGTTAGTCCTTAAAGCATGATGTGTGATTTTTTTGGTTGGTCATTTTATATATATTTCTTAACAAACAAATGCTCAGCTAAGTGTTTGAGTCATTTTGCATTCTAGTTACTAATTACTTATTGTTTTAAACTTTAGAAAATCCTTTGAGTTTGAGGATGCATCAAGTCTGCAATCCCTGTACCCTCCCTCCCCAACTGAAAATGGGACTGAGAGCCAGCATAAATTTGGATCCAAGAGCACTTTAGAAGAAAATGCCTATGAAGACATTGTAGGTAAGAACCTGCTGCAGTACCTGGGCTCACAGCGGGATGTTGAGCAGTTGTGGTCAGACCGTGTACTGTTGAACACATGTCCTGTGCAAGAAAGTTCAGTGCTGTCAGTAAAGAGAGATTAAATGGAGGGTAAACGGGTTTGATGCATCAGTGCAAACATAACTCTCAGTCTGCATGCAGGAGGTCTTGATTCCTTCAGACTTCATCAGGTGGTATTGGAAACAGACTGTTTGGTCAGCTTTTTGCCATGCTTTTCAAGAACCAAATCATTCTTTTTATCAAGGCTTTGGCTTGAAGCCTTGAGTGGTGTAAGAATGTAAAGAACTGAACTCAAGATAGCGTTTACAGAACTATCCAATAGCAAGATTAACCTCACAGGCCTTGTGTGGTCAGCCTGAGCTTTTCAGGACACCTGTGTGGACTGCCCCAAAGCAGTTGTTTGTAGCACCATTCCTGGTCTCCCCTAAGTCCCAGTTGCTGGTTAAAGAAAAATTAATTTCCTTTAGCTATACAACCATCAGGAATGTGCAACAAAAATACTGTTTAGATTAAGCTTCACAAGAAAAACATGTTTCTTTTGGTCTTAGAAGGAAATGTGTATGGCCTATGCATACATTCTTTTAACATCAAAAAAGTTGTTATAATTACCGAAAATTGGGCAGCCCTTCAGAGCACAGATTTTCCACACCAGTGATGAATATCTGCATTGTTTTTAACTCTTTCAGTGTTGTATTATTACAACAGATACAAAGGGTACTTCATTTGACTTTGGACAATGAATCTTTATCTACTGAAAACTGGAGGGCTACCAAGATAGTCAGGGGCCCTAGTGCACTTGTCCTCTGAAGAGACACTGACAGGCTGGGCTTGTTTAGTCTAGTAAAGAGGAGGACCAGAGGCACTCTAATACTGCTTACAAATGTTTGAAGGGCAAACAAAAATGGTAGAACAAAACTATTCTTGGTCATATCAGTTGATACAGCAAGGAACAGTGGCCACAAACTGCAGCTTGGGGCTCTTTGCCCTTATACCCAAATTCTGTCTTTGGCTTGTCAGCCTCAGTGAAAACAGGAATTTACTCTTTCCATTTGCAGCTGTACACTCCCTCTATGCCATTCAAACAAATGCTTTCAGAACACAAAAAAATGCTGCTGTTCAGTGTCTGTTAATAAAAATGAGAGCTTACATAGATACTAAAACGTTTTTTTCTGTGGAGAGCGTCCTTATATGATCATCAACCTTCTCCATGAACTGCCAGACTACCGTGCAATTCACACTTGAAAATATATTGTGCATTAATTACAGCGCTCATCTTTGCTCAGGACCTGTCAATGTGCTGCCAGGTGTTAGGTGGTAATGCTTCTTTTCTTTGCTTTGGTTTGTTAAATATCAAAATAAAATGTGCAGGACTGGTAAGAAGCTTTCTTCAAATTAGAAGAAATCTTGGGTTCAGTAAAACATAATAGGCTCTTCCAACTCAAGGGAACTATAAACCAGCTCCCTGCAGATTATAATCTGGGAATTTTGGCAGGGCAGTGGGAAGAGAATGCAAAATTTCAGATCTGTGGACAAACACAGAACTTCATTGTTTTGTACTGCTTTTTAACAACCTGTTTCCAAAGCACTTCATTCAATACAGGCAGTGCGGGGGGAATACCAAATCAATATAATTCTTATAAACTGTCAAGCATGATTAAAGACAAACCGAAGTAGTTTGATCTCTGGCTTTAAAGAAACTATCGTAGTTTTGTGTATCACATCTGCATAATTTATACAGGAGTGCTAGACCCCAGTCTCTAAGTAGCACTTTTGTACTCATGCAAACCAGGTGTCTGTAAGAGTGAGTTTATTTTATAGATTTACATCTGCTTCACAGCTATAAAGGATTCTGTCACTGCTGCTTTGGGTTTTCTTTGCAAACAATTGTCCTAGAGGTGGTGGTGGGTTTTTTGTCTATACCTGGTTGAATCTCCTGCCTCCCTAAAAGCTTGTAGGTAGTTAAAACATTGTCACTGTAGTAATAAACTTAATAAAGTGTTGTCCCACCCAAATTAAAACTTAATAAAGTGTGTCATGTTCCCCCTACCGAATTAAAACTTTTAATGCAAGTAAGTGTTAAAACACAAGAAAAAAAGGCTGTGAATCTTGAGCAATGCTCTAAGCACTCTACTGTGAGATGTAATCATAAAAAAAAATCAGGTTGGAAGGGATTCTGGAGTCAGCTGGTCCAACCTCTGCTCAAAGCAGGGCTAATTTCAAAGCTAGATCATGTTGCTCAGGGCTACGTCTGGCTGAGTTTTCAAAATATCTTAGGAGGGTGGTTCCACTGCATCTCTGTGCAGCTTGCTCCACTGCTTAACCTCCACTGTGAAGAATTTTTTCTTGATATCACTGTGAAGAAATTTTTCTTTCTATCCAGTCAGAATTCTCCTTGTTGCTATTTGTGACCGTTGTCTTTCATCCTTTCACTGTGCACCTCCGAGAAGCATCTGGCTCTGCCTTTTCCATAACCCCTTCTAGGTAGTGGAAGACAGCAGTTGGGTTCCTCCCCAGACTTCTCTAGGCTAACCAGTTCCAGTTCTCTCAGCCTTTTCTCATTTGTGTTGTACGCTTTAGCCCCCAACCATCTTAGTAGCCTTGCTCTAGACTATCTCCAGTCTGTTGAAGTCTCTCTGGTACTGCGAATACTCCAGATGTGGCCTTGCAAGGGCCAAATAGAGAGGAATTACCACTTCCCGTGACTTGCTGGCCACACTCTTGCTAATGCAGGCCAAGGTGTGGTTGGCCTTCCTTGCCCCAGCATGTACTGTCGCAGGGTTATTCTGACATATGCGTGGGACTGTATTTGTCTTCCTAAACTTCCCGAAGTTCCTGTCAAGCCATTCCTTCAGTTTGCTGAGGTCCCCTGGGACAGAAGCCCAGCTCTCCTGTCTGTCACCACGTCCCCCAGCCTGGTGCCCTTCAGCAGGATGTCTCTCCCTCATTGGAAAGCAGAGGAGAGCTGTGGATAAATTGTGAATTATCTATCAGAGGGTATCTTCTAAAAAGCATATTTAATGTTACATATCTACAAGATACTGTGTAGGGTACTGAGTGCTCTCACTCAGACTAGCGCAATGATCAAAATACAGCTTCTAAGCACTTAAGTGCTAGGACTAGAGTAATTGTTATTTTGGTTACTACATGACCTCCTCATGTGATGCATATGCACACTAAACCTTTGTCTTTCTCCTGGTGCCCTTACACTGTTTCCTTCTTTAATGACCAGGACAATGATGAACTGTTATGGCTAGTTTCTGTTATTTTGAGAGCTGACTTAAAAAAAAACAACAACAAAACCCCACGTTTTAAGGTACATTAAAACAAAAAATGATTGCGCTTTGAAATCCAGTGACATCATGAACCAGATGCTTTGTTTAATTTTGTAATATTTTTCTATGCTTTAATAGATGAAATATCTGCATGTTAAGTTCAAGACAGGTATTGGATTGGAACATAATGATCCATTCTGCATTAATCAAGAAGCAGTTGTATAAAGGGGTACACATTCCTAATATTAATTAGAGCTGTATTCCATGTGCAAGGAACCATGTGGACTTCATTCATCTTCTGTACTAGCACTCACAGGAATGTGGCAGCCATAGTAATCTTAACATTGTTTTGCTTCTTGTGGTTTTGAATGAGTCTTTAATCAGACCTAAATTGATGTGGCTTTATGAATCCAGTTGGGGAAACCATGCTTGGCTTTGTGCGAATTCAAGAAACTATCGTAGTATTAAGAGATGTCTGAGAGAGTTGCTTCTACTGTGTTTGTGGACAACAGTATTTCCTGTCATATGTACCATACGGTTTCAGTTTTCCAGTCTGTTCCCTTAAATGCAGTTGAGATATTTGAATATTGTTATTTAAGGTCTGGTGTCTCTGAGGCATTTTTCACCTGACATCTAGAAGAAAGTACTTGTTATCATCACCAAAAAGAGTTGAATGAGTAAAGTGAAGGCAAGGTTAAGGGCATAATATTAAGTTTAACTTGAGAAAATCTAGTAAAACCATGCAAATTATAGTTTGTGTTTGTAAGAGAAATTGCACTCACAATTCAGAAATTAAATAAAGCGGAAGAAATCTTTGACAAGGCAAGCCTTTGTACTCTGTTTGTAACTCCTCAGAGTGCTGGACACAGTAGAACAGGTGGAGCTTTCCTCTAAGAGGATACTACATAGATGTGTAGTAGACACATTGCTCAGCTGGGCTGTGTGTGTTGCGTTGTAGATTGAGAATGTTTACTTTAATGTCGCACAAATCCATTTGCCCTGTCCAAGCAAGAGCCATTTGCTCTTATAGCTGCCTGGCCAACATTTAAAACATTTTTTTCCCCAAGAAGACTGAAAGTGATTAAAATGCTTTTCCTCCCTGAAGATCTGTGACTAACAGGGTTTCTTGCTTCTCTGCTGTTTTTGAAGTCATAGGTGGACTGTTCGGCACATAGCCCAGGTGTATGAGTATCAGATTATTCATCTTCTAACGGGTGTAGTCTCTTACTGCTGCAATAAGTTTGTATAAGAATGGGTTTATTTCAGCCACATATATTACTGCAGAGAGGTCTCACCCCAGTAAGTTCCCGTCCTGTCTGAGTGGTTCACATGCAAGACTGGTACCTGCTCACTAAATTGCAATGGTCCAAAGCATTCTTAGAACTCTGTTAACTAACATGAAAGACAATACTAATGAATTAATTTATTTTAGAGTCCCCAGCTGGGATTAGGCTGTACTTTTCTTTGGGACAAGACTAGCTTGACTTTGTGGCTGGAGCTCTTTTGAGTGGTCACCATGCTGGGTTGCAGTGGACAAACCCATGCTCTGTCCAGCTTGGCCACATGCATTGGCGTGTGCCCAGCAGTTTGTTGTGATATTAGCCCTTCCTCTGCGTTGGTTGACAGGCTTCCTGCTTGGCCTTTTCCCAGTGCATAGATCTGCCACAATTGCTCCAGGGCTGAAATTGATCTTTTAGTTTATTCCTCTCCATCAGATTCCTGTGAGGAGGAACATAAGTGTCTGCTACTGCCCTGGGGAAGTTTTGGTGTTTCACTGGCAGCAGAGTCCCTAGGAACACAAAGTCTGGGGACACCAGCATATGCCAGTTATGTATAGCCAGGCCTGGTCTATGCCAGAAGTTAGGTGGCATGCCAAAGGCATGATAGGTATCAGTGCCAAAACTTGTTAGACCTGCTTGGTGGCAGGTCCCAGTGCTGTGTAGATCAGTAGGCCACGCATCTCTCCTTTAACCTTGCAGTTGATGTAGTCAGCAGCATGGGGCTCCTTTGTTCATTAAATGCAGGTATTTTTTCAACTGACATTTTAGGATATACTGTGGAAGATGGAGTCCATCAAATACCCACTGGCTGAGGAAATGCTCTTCTCAAGGACACTCCAGCAGCTGGAATGTGAACCTGAGCAGATGGATTAGCTGTTACAGAGGGACAGATAACCTGGGCAAGAGAAGGATAGTCAAAAGTGTATGGTTCAGGCACCTGGCACGAATTCCTGTGAAAAAATCTTTCCTCCAGGCAATGCCACAGTTATTATGCAAAGTTAAATCTGAAATGTTTTTGTTTTAAAGCTGGGATTCAGCAGTTGAGTTCTGGTTCTAAAAGAGCACAGGCCTTGGGGTATTGTCCATGGTGGTAGAGGCCAGCTTGCCTTGGAACTCAGTTCTGTCTTCTCCTCATTTCTCCCTATCTCCACATCACAGTTTCTCTGTGGTCCATTGAGGAGACTAGAGTCAGTCACACATATTTGATGGGGTTACAGACTTCTTCCCAGCTCAGAAATAAATGTTCAGAGGCAGAACTTGGGTTCAGGCCCATCTCTGGTTGTATTTATGTTTGTTGAGAAGTAATTGACGGAGCCAGTCAGAGTGCTCTTCTGGAGTCTGTGAAGCTCTGTCAGCAGAGTCAGGTTGTTTCAGATTGTCTTTAAATAAAAGGTGATAGTTAAGAAGTTGAGAAGCAGTTGCTGACAGCTACTGTGTCTGCTTTGACAGCTAGAGCTGAAGCAATCTAGAAAGTAAAGCAATGCCCCAGAAACATTGCTGTGGGATCTCTAAAACCAGGATGAATTTCTGAATGGGAACTTGCTGGTGGGCTCCTGTTGGGAGCGTCCTGCAATCCGTGGTCCCAGGGGCAGCTGCCCCTCCTGGGGAGGCTTTGTTATGCACCTTTCTGCTCTCTGGACCTGTTCAGTGTCACGTTTAGGAGATTTTGAGCCCTTTCAATACCTGGATACTTCTCTTGACAAATATTTTTTGCACCTTAAGAGGAGTTAGACTAGTGATAGCAACTTAATCACTGTGCTTCTGGAGGTATATAAGTGAACCTTGTTACAATTGACACCCAAGGTGACTGAAAAGTGAAACAGTGTAGTTATACACAGTTGTATAGCTGTTTTCCTCTGTCAGGTTGAGTATCTCACTTCAGTTTGGGGAGAATCAGCTTATTGTTTACTTCTGCACTGTAACAGGACAACTAGCTCTGGGTTTGCATGGCCTTCTTCACAGTCAGAGGGTTAAGTGAAACATAAATCGTTATAAAGCCCTAAACCAGTCAGATTGGTACCAGGCCTAGAAAAGTTCTTTCTTTTTATTCCTGGAGTAAAATCATATCCACATAGGTCTTGTATACAGGTTTCAGGTAATCACTCAGGGAGCAAAATGTCCTTCTTCTGGTGTAGCCATCTCACCTTGAAATTAGTGAGGGCCAGGTGGTTGTTGTCCTTGGGCAAGTACAGTCTTTTCCAGAGAGATGAGAACAGATGAATCTGGGTCGCCCAGCTATTTCCCAATACATCAGAAATCATAAGAGAGGAGCTGGAGCAATATGTCTCAAACCAGCATTACTAAGTGGAGTGTCAGGGCAGCCTATCCTGGGTGGGTGCCTGAGCAGTTGAAATAGGCAGGTGTGGACCTACAGGCAAGATCCTGAGTGTGCAAGGAATGTCGGTGGCTTAACCTTCCCCGTGGAGTCCAGAACAGCATGTCACTCCCTTTATCTCTCCTAGTAAGGGACCTCGTCTCTCCTAAACCAATTAGTTGTTTTGAATTCTGATGTAAATTGGACATAGTGCGTGTCATGTAACAAATGGGATGATTTAGCTGTTTTACTGAATCCTCCACTGTGCGTGCCAAGAGCTGCAGAAATGATGACTGAGGTCCAGTTGGAAGATGTTCCAGCTTGACATTGCTTTCAAATTAGAACATTTGCAAAGTTCTTCCAGTAAATGTGGAAAAAGGTTAGAAAGACAGCGAGCTGATCTTTCCAGTAAAATCCCATCATCGCATGCCACATTATCACCTGTTGTGCTTTCATATCACATTATTGTCTGCCATATTATCATCTCACATCAAAAGGGTTGTACAAATCTGCGAGAAACTGGAATTGCTGGGCTGCTGTGAAGCTGAAGCAAACTTGGAGAGATTGCACCTCTGCCAGCAGTGCTGTGCTAGTTGCTTATCTGAAAACATTTTGGGTTTTTGGTCAGACCCTTACCAGGAGGTCTCTGGATAGTTGTTAGTCAAAGACAGAGCTAGGATTGATACAAAATGATGGTGCAGGCAGTGATCAGGGAAACATATGTTCCTGTCTTCTTCCACGCCCCCAGTCTGCCTCTCACAATCTAAAAAGCATGTGAGTTTTTGGAAAGTGTAATAGTGGCAATTTTAATAATAGACAGTGTAGGGTAATGGCAGCCAGAGCACATTAAATCAAACAGTATCCATATGGGCTTGTCAAAGAAAGGCCAAATACTCCAGCTGTCTGATCCTATTGGTGATCAGCCTGCTGCTTTGTTGCTACATTGGGATACATAGATTTCAGTTATTTTTAATAATCATGTCATGCTTTATTTAGATCCCCATTTTTCTCTGTGGAGTCTGTCTCACAGCTATACCATCCACTACAGCTTCTTCTGACAGTGTCTATCAGCTTTATCGCCTGGTTTTCTAGTCAATGCTGCAGGTTAGTAAAACAGAGAGTAAAATGACCATGCAATTGCTCTCCCAAATCCTAGTTTAAATTCACAGAGACTGTGTTGAAGTCAGCAGGGTTAAACTTCTGTGAAGTGCAAGCACTTTAGGCATGCTGATGCTGTACTGCGCTAACAGTTGCTCATCAGATGTTTTCATGCACATGATTTTGGACTGAATGTTAAATGGATGATTTTGGGGCGTGAAATTTCTTATTCATTTATCAGCCATGCTTATTCTTCTCCATCTAATGCTTCATTATGATTACAAATCTAAGCTCTTGCAGTCCCTGCAGAGATGGCAGGGAGCTGAAAGTATCTGCAGTGTTTCTTCTGCTTATTGCAAGGCAAAGCAAAACTGGAAAAGTTTAGAAAGCACAGGCTGTTGCCTACAAACTCCATGGACCAGGAGTCAAAAGGCCGATCGCATTTTAGACTTGTCACTCTGCATGTTGCAGATGCTCTACTATTTTTCTGAGAACATGGTACTGAGCTGATACACTGGGTGGTACAATTATAAGGAAGTAACAGTCTGTAACTTAGCACTGTTCAGCAATAGCTTGTCAAAGCAGCTATAATTTGTTTTAGCTGTAATTTGATATTGAAATAGTTCCTCTTTCTACAGATTCCTGGGGTAAATTCCTTATCTGAGATGCACAGTTGCAGCTTCTCTGATGTTGAAAGAGCTCATCTATGCACTAAAGATCTAAACTCAGATACTTTATGAGAGTGTGGAGATTTTGTGGTTTTCACCCGTTTGATCTGAACATGCTCGTAAACATCCCAGTGGCTGAGTTTTCCTCCAGCACTGGCGGTGTGAATCTGAGTTTGTGTAATTTTATGAATAACGTGAGTAATGCATATGCAGAACACACCTGGATTCTCACCATTGAACAGTTCTTTGGACTTAAGTGATGTTGGGAGATGCTGGGGAGCTGCAAGTCTGCACAGCGCATGAATTCTGTGCTGTTCCCTCATGCAGTGCTTGCACTCAGAGGCTCATTCCCATTGCTTCCCCTTCAATGGCAGCAAAAGCAGAATTCCCCAACCACCCTTCTCAGCTTGCTTCTTCCTTGCCCAGCTGTATTTTATCTTAATCTTCTGCAAGGGCTTGTGTGCACCAAATGTGCGTGAGGTGGATGAATTGGGCTATATCTACAATGGAACAGAGGTCATGGGCAGAGGGCAAAAAGGTAGTTCAAGAATTTGTAGGTGCCATCAGGAGGATTATGTGTGGAAAGGAGTTGATGTTGCACCTTGTGTATGTTGTTACAGAAACACTGCAAAAAGTTCAGGGGATAGGTGCCACAAGTGTCAGAAGTTCTTACAGACTGCTTACTTGGAAGTTCTTACAGACTGCTTACTTGGAAGTTCTTACAGACTGCTTACTTGGGTACTTCTACTTGTCTGTTATTCAGTCCTCATTGTGCTTATCCAGGCCTCTTTTCCTGCCACTATTTATTGCCACTATTTCCAGCTCCTTGCCTGTGGAGGTACATGCTGCTTTTTCCCAAGTCTCTCCTGCGATGGCAGCTGAAGCTTCATCTCCCAGTTCATTATAATGTAAAATACATTAATTGCTCTATATTTTGTGCACATGCTGTAGTATGCAGGAAATATACACTTTGCCATTTGTGAGGTGCTAACTCTGCCTAACTCAGCTGTACAGCTCAGGGGCCTGGGCTTTCTATGTAGCCAGCAAAGAAGGCGGTAGGCTCTTAGCTTGGGCATTCAGCATCACCCTCTGGAGACCGTATCTCCTCTGTGAGCATTGGCTCCTAATTTAGGCACCCAAGTTAACACAAGTTGATGAGCCCTTTCCCTTACTGTATACCTGCTGTTCGATTCTTCTTGCTTCCTGGCAGTGCAAAAGGCAGGAGTTATAATCAGCAGCCAGTGAATCACTTCATTCCTCTGATAATTATTTCTCCCATCTAGAAAGAAATGATGCATTTCCCTGCTTTCTGCCATTTATAGAGAAGTGTCTGCCTGCAATTTTTTTTTCGCCTCAGCCTTACTTTTCACTCCTTTCTCAGTGTGAGACAGGCTTGCTGCGTCTGCCTCTGCTTCCCATTTGCCACGTGTGAGAGGCTGAGCAGAGGAACATTGTGTGCTGCCTCAGGACTCAGTGGGGCTGACTTGCAGAGCATCATGGAATGAGGAATTGCAACTGCTGGAGGAAACTCATCGATGCTTAAGCTTAAGGCACTGCATTCCTCAGGACTTTTTTCTAAAGATCACTGGTTATTTTATCTTTTTTTTTTTCTTTCTTTCCCCTGTGGACCAATCATTAAATTGCCTGTGAGATCTTCTGAAGATAAATGTCGTGTAGATAAATGTCCCGTGTTAACTCAGCAGTTCGGTACGTAGAATTCAAGAGATGGGGAAACTTGAAAAAAAAATGCTTATAAAGGGAACTCATCTAGAAGCAGGGGTGGTGACTAGAGACAGTCTTTGCCAAAGGCTTGCTATTTCATGTGACCATATGCATTCTGGGGGTCTGATTCAGCTTCCTTTGAAGTCAGTGATAGTCTGCTGTTGTCTTGTGTAGCAGTTGGATCAGGCTCATTAAGAGAAGCCTGGCCCCTATACTGCATAATGTTTCTCCTTTTGGCTTCCAATAGAGACAGCCATATGGAAGGAGCAAGGATGTTTCCTTGCTCTTTCATTGTAAATGTGTTTTCCTTTTGCAGCAAATCCAAATGAATGCAAAAGCACTGCAGCTTGCAGATTGTGAACATTCCTCGCCTGGGTCTTGAGACTGGAGAAGCGATGGTGTTCAGGAAAAATGCAGAGATCAAAGCTACAAACCTGAGCCAGCCCAGCTATATGGAAGCTTTCCTCATTTTTGTGCTGCAGCAACAGTAGCAGCCACCACTGCAGCCCTTCCCCAGAGCCTCCCTCCAGTGTGGGACCTACATCTGGTGGTGGCCATCGGTTCCCAGGTCTTTCTCCCATGGAAGGGAGTCACAGTGCAGAGTGATAGGGTTAAATGCTGCTCTAAGGCAGTTTGGGGTACCCTCACACATCTTTTTAGCTTGCTTGCCATCTTGAGTTTCTTGACACTTGTCCTTCCTACTCTTGGCACCCAGAAAGCAGTCTGTCTGGGCTGCCTAGTGCTCTTTTTGCACATCTGGTCTTTTGGTCTCATCCGCCAGGGAGAGCATATATACTAAAATATGGTGGTTGTCTAAAGTTTGAAAATTACTGAAGACCTAGACAAATAAATTATCTCTTTTAGTTCACTGGCTGAACCAAATACTGGGCTCAAATGCCAAATCAGGAAAACCAGGTTGTTTCAGGTGGCTGAGACTATTGCATTATCAGAGATTTGGTGGGGAAGTTTATTCTTTTAAAAAAAAAAGGATAGGTGAGGCATATTTGGTCTCAAGGCATCATTTCAAAATGGAAAAAAAACCCCTGAAATAATTTGATTTTTAAGCAAATGAGAAAAATAAAAGAAACAAGTGTTCTTGAACAGCAAGCAAACCCCTGAAATAATTTGATTTTTAAGCAAATGAGAAAAATAAAAGAAACAAGTGTTCTTGAACAGCAAGCCAGTCATCTGAAGAAACTCTCACAGCTCTATGGAAAGGGTTAAAATCCCTGTGGTGTCTCCACTGACCTCCACATTACACTGAAGAGGAATTTGGCCTGAGCTTTCTTTTGGTAGAGAATCTGAGTCAGAAAAGCAGCCTCTGCTCATGGTTCCTTGCTCCTCCCTCTCCTCTCATCCAAGACTTCTCTGGGCCTGTTTCTATACTTAATATTTTAGGTCAACATTAGCAATGTTGAGTTTAACTGGGTTCAAGCAATTCTGTTTTACATTGTGTCTTGGAAAGAGAATCACCCGAAAACTGTTAAATGCTTTACATTTTTAAAAAGGTTTCTTTTCAACTGTTGGGCTTGTTTTTTCTCAAGAGTTTGGATACTATGCAGACTAATGTAATAACATTTGTTTTCACAAGGAAGCAAATATATAAGCACTGTCTAATGTAGCTGGGTATTTTGAAATCTGTTAATCCACTCTAAAATGCTTGCTTGACCTATACTTGCCTTGGGCTTACCAGAAATTTTATTATGCTAGTACAGTCCAATTAGCTGTGACTAACCAACAGCATTTTGCAAAGTTGACCATTTATTGTTGTTATGATTATCATATCTAAAGCTCTAGAATTTACAAGGAACAGAATTAGTGTGCAATATCTATTTATTTTTCTTCTTGCAGAAGGAATCAATCAATTCCATAGTCCTCCCAGAACATTTGTAGCTTTAAATTTTTGTAGGAGTATTTGTTCCTTAAGATTTATCCTGTTCATTGCATTAATCAGAAAGTCTTTCTTCTAAGTACCCCACGCACCTGAAGGTGTTCTTTCCATGTGGTGTGCGGATTGACTATGATGATAGTGCAGCCTCTAGAATCAGATTCCCTCTGGATGAAATAATAAGCTGTGACTGCCAATTCAAACATTCTTCAAGAGCAGCAGTTATTCAGGCTTCTAATTAAAACAAAGCTAAAACATTCACTCTTGTGCTTGTATTTGACTAGAAATCTTAGTATGATGCACTACCAAAGCAAAACTGTATTTTTACTTGTATTGTGAATATGTGAACTTGCTAAGCAAAAGCTCTTATTGCTATAATTGATGAATCAAGCAGTCTCACACTTCCAGGCTTAACAATAAAGTAGAAAGCACAAACTACTTTTGTTTTCTTTTGTATCATGAGGAAATGTAATATTCGGTGTAGAACAAAAAAGCTGATAGTCAAACGAACTGGGTATTAATCCAGGCCTTGCTCTCATTGAAAATACCTATGCCTCAACTCTGTAAAAGCGGTGACTATTTTCTGTAACAGTGTGAAAAATAAACCATGCTATAGCTTTCTGTTTTCAATTCTTAATTGTTACAATAGGTAGTAAAATCTGAATTTCTTATATTTTAATAGCTTGTATTGCAATATATATTGTACTAAACCCATGAGGTTTAGAGTAATCTTTAGGTATAAAACCAAAATCAAGTTGGTTCAAAAACTTTGAACTTCCTGCATATTTCAAGTTTCTGCAAAGTCAAGTCTTGAATGTGAGTAGATCACTTTTTTGGGGATGATTTTCTGTGTAAGATGGTTGGAAAACTGGAAGGACCCTGTGTTTGAAAAACCTGAAGTTCTAAACCAGTTGCTGATTGTGAACTGTTTGAAGAAATGGATACAAAATGTTCATTTTACTGATGGCACTCATTCATCTTCATGCTGCTTAGTTCAGTGAGAGGTTTACTGAGTTCAGAAGTTTTGAGAAGACAGTGGGTTATTCCACTGGTCCTTAGGCTGCTGAAGGGTACTGGATCTCACTTAAATCTGAACTATAAATTTTGGTTCTGGCTTTCAAATGCTAAAAATTCAAAGATTGAAGCCTGCTTTTTGGTGTATCTTTCATTTATGTCATATTTAGTGATTAACTGTTCAAGCCTTTATATATTACTGGCAGGATGAGTTTCTGTCTGGAGATATTAATTTTACATAAATTGAAATGAATAGCTGCTTAATTAGAAGGCACGATGCGTTTTAAAGAACACTTTGAGGATGCAGTATGGTCAGGGCAGAAATTCTTCCCTCGTCTTTTACATTTTCCAATCTTCTCTCTTGGCACTGCTAAGCTGAAGTGTTTATTCTTTCTTTGCCTTCTCTCAGAGGAAGAGAAAAGTGAAGGTAGCATCAAATAAAAGTTGTCTTATTGTGTGTAAGGGTGGTATGTAGAGAAAAGTTATTTATTGCTATTCATTTCTCCCTGTGAGTGGCTGCTATAGATTTATAAAATCTACTGATACACTTTAAAGTAGTTATGTGCCTTAGCTTTTATATATCAATAAATTTTCCACAGCTGTGGATGCTCAGAAGCACGTCTTGTGAAATCTTTGCATTTTATTAAAAAAAAAAAAAGCCATAAAAAAACCCCAAAGAAACTTATCGACCTCATAGCCAAGTTCTCTTCCAAATACTTCCAGCTGCAGCTAGAGGGATGAGTCATGCTGAAAGCCGAGGAGCTTTTCTAAAAGCCTTTCACTTGGTTCACATGATTTTTATCTTTTTTTAACTTTACATTCCTGTCTGTTTTTCTTTTCTTAAAAAAAAAAAAAAAACAACAAAACCCAAACCAAAAACGTGAAGGCGAGTCACCCAAGGAAAATCCATATGAGGATGTGGAGCTGAAAGGCCGTCACGCAGGCCGAAAATCCCATCAGCTCTCCGAGAATTCCCTAGATTCTTTGCACAGGATGTGGACACCGCAGGACAGGAAATACACATCACCTCCCCAGGTAACAGTGTGACGGCGCCGGTCTTTCTGTGCTCGAAGCTTATTTAAAACTTTTGCAAGAAAATCAATCATGGCATAGGAGGAAGAGCAGCCATACTGAATGACAGAGGGTGTCTGGAAAAAGAGTGCGATCAAATGCATAAATCATTGCTGGGAATGCTCTCGTCAGCTGTAGCTCAGCTTCTCAGCGCTGCACTGCAGAAGCTGATGGCTCTTTGTGCTGGCTACAGCCTGATGAGTTTAAGCAGAATCCTTCTACTGGTTGTTTGTGAGCTGAACCTGGCCCTAAATTATTTATATGGCTGCACCTCTTTGTGAATTGCCTCCGTATTTGCTGCTGGGCTTTTAGTAGAAACAAGAGGGAAAAAGTCAGCTGCTTAATCTTGACCATGTATTGTTACATGAGGCCTATTGTGACTTCGCTCACGTGTAGTACGTAGTGTGGCATATTTATTGTAAAATGGATAAGTCCAAGTATGCCCCCCATAAATAAATGAATAATAAAATAATCAGAAAAACCTGAGTGTCTGCATTTAACAAGGCTGTATAAGTTGTGTTTACAGTATCAAGGAAAAGACCAGGAACTCTGCAGACTTTCCATTTTGTGGTGAATTTTCCAAAGCAGTCTGTTTTTTGTGAATGCTATGAAATGCCAGGTTGCTTTGTTGTTTATGGGATCATTGTATTCATAAGGAAATATATATATTTCATCACATACTTAATTTTGAGATTCAGAACGCCTTTTAAAGGAACTTTGTTTTGCACAGAATCAACAGAAAATTTGCAGTTGAACAAAAGGTCACAACAATTTACATTTTTGTCTTGTAAAGAGACCTAGAACAAAACTGAATACATTTTCTTTCGCTTATTTTGTGTGCATGTGAGCTTCAGAATCCAAGAGATAAAAGCAGTATCACCAGGATTCTTAGTATGCATCTAGCACATCATTTATAAAACAGGAGTGTTTTCAGCAAAGCTACTGAGAAGGGAACAAGTGGGAAGTAGAAATCAGGCAGAGTAAGGAGAAAGAGAAACTGCAGCCATGAAGATAACCTTGTAGTGAGAGACATACTATGCATAACAATTATTTTTGGCTGTCTATGTGTTAACAGAAATTGTGTAGAATCTAGAGGATCCAACAGGGTGTACCATTAGGGTAGGAATCATATAGGTCCATAGTAAGATACTGTCTGCTGTTTGCTGTTTTATACAAGGTGACCAAAGAATATACAGATTAAAATGACTTCTGTAAAGTTGCTCAGTAAATAAGTACTCTCTGGTATCTTTGTAACAGGGCTATCTTTATTCTGGTAGCTTCTTTTTGAAATACTGCCCGGACTTTCCTGCCAGGAGTCAGTCCTGCCATAATTGCGCTGTCATTGTGGTGATATATAAAGCGAAGAGACACTAAGAGCAGGTCAGCTGTGGGCCTGGGTAATTCTCCAATGACCAGAAATAGAAAAGTCTCAATTTCCTGAAGAATGGCAGCTTTGGCAATTATTTATCACTCAGTTTTTCCAGCATAGCAACGTAGCTGGATTAGCAACATGACTTTTCAGTCATGGATGATGATAAACAAGATGGAAGAGATCACAAGGTCAGCAGGCTTTCAACAATCATCTCCAAAAAGAAATCCTTTCATTAAAGTATAGACTGCTGCAGATTTTCCTGGCATACTAACCTGTGGTAAGCAGAGACCTCAGAAACACTGGCTTGTGGGCATTTTGAATCCCACTGTGTCTTCTCTTTTCCCATTCGTTACTTTCAGGTTTTGAAGTCATCAGATACAAAAAGAATGTTTTATTGATGACTTTGTATTTGTGATGCAAAATCCACATCTACAGAAACACCTATGCTTAATCCCAGATAGTATGGCACTGTAATACGTAAGCCCTCCAGGTAGAACAAATGGGACATTTATTACTGCAGGTTTATAGCTCATAATACTGCTAATAGAATATTAGCAAATGCCAACTGACAGCTGCTTGACATAATAGTACTTTGTTCTAAACATGCTGGTTAAGCTTCTTACACTGTTTGTGTTTGGGAGGAGGCCGGCCTTGCCAGCCTGCCAATTAACCTTCCTGAGAGCTGGGCAGAGCTTCTGGAAAGGCTGCTCCAAAACAGCCCCAGTTTTTTAAAGATAGCTGTTACTTGGTGCTTAATCCTGTCAGTGAGATTTTCCCTTCCCCCTGCAATGATAACAGTTTTGTGTTTTAAAGGGAACTCTTTGGGAATGCAGGACAAAGCTGTAACCACGCCTTTGCACACTGGCAGATCTTAAAACATCTTAACACCATGGAAATACAGCAAGCTTGATTTTCTACTTTCTTTCTCTAGGATAAAATAGCAACTTCAACGTAATTGCTCTTGATTGTCACTACTGCAAGTGAAAGAGACAGATCAGGCCCATGGGGTCAGTGTTCTGATGTCAGCCAAGCCTCTAAGTTAGGTTTGAAACCTCATAGAGTTGATGTGATGTGGGTGCATGGAAATGCACCAAAGCCAAAAGTACCATTGTTTTCTTTGAACTTTAAAGTCAACTTTAAAGTCTTAGATATTGACCCCGTCTCTTCATTTTGACCTTAAACCCTCTCTTCGCACATATCCCACAGAGCAGTGGCTCACCTGGCACTGATGTCCTTGTGTAGCCACCACTCACTCACAAAGAGCTGCTTCTGCACTGTTGCTGAGGAGGGGAAGAGCTCAAGCTGTTCTTGTTCCTGCAGCTACCTTCGAAGCCCAGCAGCCAGTCTCTGCGCATCGGGAACTGGTCAGAAAGGAAGAGCCACCGCTTACCACGGCTGCCCAAGCGGCACAGTCACGATGACATGCTGCTGCTGGCTCAGCTTGGCATTCCCTCCTCCCCTTCCAGCCTCAATGAGGACAGCCTGAGTACCACAAGTGAGCTGCTGTCTACACGGCGGGCCAGGAGGATCCCAAAGGTACTGGCAGGGTGATCAGGCTTATGCTGAGGATAGGTCACCTGTCTGCAAGAGCTTGCAAATTTCTGTCCAGCCTTTAGCCATCACTGAAAGCTCTTTTTGTATACTAAAGGAAAATTGAGATCAAACCAGAAACAGTAACTCTCAGGAGCGAAGACATACTCCTTTTTTACATACAGCTGTACTGTATGTTCCCTAGAAGTGGGTAACTCTGCCCTGGTCCAAGAGTAGCGAACATCTGATTGATGGCCATCTTTGCACAGAGTTGATTTTAACCCACTTCTGTTTTCCACACTTGTCTTTAAGTTCTGTGGGCCAGAGCATTGTTGTGTACCTAACTTTATGACTTTGAATGGGTGATGGCCAAGCAATTATTATTTATAACATGCAGCAGCATCTGAAGTGGTTTTTTTTCCCCATCATTTGTTTACTGGTCTCAGGAAAATAACTATTATTGGCCTAATATGTTTCCCTTCATTTACTCACAACCTACCCCATCCTGATAACCCTGTTGTCTTGATGGATTTGAAGTAAAAATTAATTTTCCGTTTTTCAAGGAGTTTTCCAATTCAAAATGGGATGTGAAAAAAACCTAAGCCACCAAACAACAACCAAAAAAACCCAACAAACCTTTTCTAGTACAGTAGCAGCAGAGAGGGGAAGAACTGCCAATATATTTATTTTTGGCTTGTGAACAAAGTTGATTTTTACTGTATATTCAGCTCTTTCCTGTTCTTATTAGAGACCGTATTTTAAAGTACATGGCTGTAAATACTGTGAGTAGAGTGAGATTTTTATGTTCCTGTCAATTAGTCTGAAATTCTGTCTAAGCAGGAAACAAGCAAAAAGGAGGAAATTAATCCTATGTCCTTAATATCTACTATATTTTTATTTTCTTGGAATATACTATTTTACTGCACAAATGAACATACATCTGTGAAGGAAGTTACAGAGTAACTTACAGAGTAGGTTACTACTTGGTTTTAAGTAAAACTTGGAAAGTTTGGCTGTTAGTTTTGTATGTACCCAACTTTTTTCTTTTTTTTTTATTTAAGGGACAGACATTCTCCTTATATGAAAATATCTTTTCAGCATATGAATGTTCATAGTTTTATCATAAATCTCGTGATAATTTCTGGTTTTGACCACTCTAGCTCCTAGAATCACATATTACTGGAGAATCTCAGGCTTTTATTGAGAAAAAGTTAATTAGAGGGAAAAACTCTAACCTGAGAAACTCCTGTTCTGTACCATCCCCAGTGATGCTTTGTGAAGCAATATCTAAATTCTTTAAATATCTGGGCTTTCCTCACCACAGTGCAGGTATTTTACCCCTGGTGAAGTAGCTCAAGCAGACAAAGTGCCAAGCAGCACAGCGAGGGGA
Source organism: Ciconia boyciana (assembly GCF_034638445.1). Taxonomy (NCBI): domain Eukaryota; kingdom Metazoa; phylum Chordata; class Aves; order Ciconiiformes; family Ciconiidae; genus Ciconia; species Ciconia boyciana. Next base: position 13,576,302 of record NC_132939.1, read on the forward strand.
GTGAAAAATCCCAGCAAGGCCCCTCACTCCTGGTTCCTGGTGCCTTGTTTAGTGCTTATGTGCAGGAGTTTTTGGGCCGGCGCATGCACTGGAGCCAGGCAGGATTTCATCCTGCTGACTCTGCCATGGTGCTGTGCAGATTCCCAGTGGGCAGAGCCAGGTGCATGGCCGCAAGCAGAAGTTCCAGCTGACCATTGCTGGTGGGTTGCACATGGCTCAGTCAGCATGTAGAGGCAAAATCCCTAATACTGCTTCAAGCAGGAGAACAAGCAAGGATTTCAACACTTCAAACTGTCTGTTCTGGGCCAGACCCTGTTCCTCTGTTGGAGGGGCTGCATGAGTTTTTGTTCCAGTCTGTGCTCTGTTACTGACTTTCTACTGTGTCTACGACGAATTAGTTTCTCTCACTGAGTTTATTTCTCCCTGCAAGCTGAGGTAAAACAGCTTTTGCAAATTGTATTATAGTTCTATGAGTAATGCTGCTATGGAATGAAATATACTATTCCTGACTCATAAAAACATTATGAAGATTAATTACTACATATTTATGACTCTCCAGAAGTTATAGTATTCTGTTTAATTACGAATTCTTATTAATCCCAACCTCTTGTTGAAGGCACTAAACACAAGTTATCTCATTAATATTTTCCATCATCTCAGATTTTTTTGGCTAGACAGTTATTATCTTCATTAACCCTTCTGAGGGAAGTCATAAAGATGATTACCAGGAGTTAAAATTCTGACTAGTGCTGCTTAAAGCCTAGTACTAGTACTAAAGTACTAGTAGCTAACTTCAAAATACTTTTGTAGATAAGGATAAGATTGGAGACAGTAGATACAGCACCTCTGAAGTACGGTAAGTACAGCACGAGTTGGAAAGGGCAGAGAGAAGTCCATATGGGCCAGATCCTCAGTTGATATGATATAGCTTCAAAGCAGCTGGTTCACCCTGTACCTGAAAAGGCTTTAAAAAGTTAGGGCCATCTCCTGTGCTTATTTGAACACACTAAAATCTCACTTCAGAGAGGTGCTAACACACATGTTACTCCTGTATTCAAAATAAGAATATGATCTTAGGGTCCATGAGAGTTTGGCAAAGTTGGATATGCCTAATGGATCACTGTTACTTAGTGCAAGTGAAGAGAGAAACAATAGCATAGAGAGAGAGGAATGAGGTGGTAGAGGATAACAGCTATCTTTGAATCCTCAGACTCATTGTACTTTTATTACAAATGTCTATGTGATTTTTGAAAATGGGATTTAGGTTTCTGAGTTATTTAATTGTTTTTTAAAATATATCCATAGGTAAAGGAGTGAGATTCAAAATAACTGATTCAAACAAATGGGATTCAAAATAAGAGAGATAAGAAATGCACTTTGAAATAGTAAAGGCTTTGGGGGGTTCAGCTGGCCTATCATCTGTGGTCAAATTCTTTGTTTGTATAGATTAATTAGAAGTCTCCTGGTAGAAAAGTATTTGGTCTTACTGGTTCCTTATTTTCTTATTTTGCAGCTTGTCCAAAGAATCAATTCCATCTACAGTGCAAAAAGAGGAAAAAAACGATTGAAGAAACTTTCTATGTCCAATATTGAGACCGCATCCCTACGAGGTATGACACAAGCATCACAGTTCAGTGAATCCATTTGAATGTTACAGGATTAACAGATTCCCTCCTTTCCTCCACATCTACCCCAGGCTCTACTTTGTTTACAACTTTCTTCTATGAACAATTATAACTTTGTGTCTGCAAGAGGAGAAAATGGGGATGAGCTAAAAATAACCAAGATTCTCAGCATTGTCTACCCTATTAATCCCATGATCACCTAGAGTTATCCAGCTTCTTCTTTAGTTCACTTTTTGAGTAATTTACATCTGTAAGTTTTGTCCAAAGTTCACAGTTTTGACCTTGTAATTCATTCATGCTTTTTCCTGGCATGTGAATATAACTCATGCTGCGCTTCAAACTGCTTCTGCAAAAGCAGGGGCCAAAAAGAAATTTAGGCCATGTTTGTAGTAGGAGTACAATAGAGCTTTAATGTGAGTACACCTCAGAAATGCATCTTGTCATAAGGTTACTTTTACATGTTACTCTCACTCAGTTTCGTGAGTTCTGGTGATTGAAAATGTTGCCCAGACAGACAAAGTTCATAAGGCTTACTTGGACTTCTCAAATGCTGCATAACTTTTTTTTTTAAAAAAATAAAGTCTGAAAAAGAAGTAGGGGGGTTAAAATCCATTTTCCAAATGGCACATTCACCACTGTAGTTTAGCATAGATGGGGGTCCAGTGCAACCAATTGCTTTAATGGAGAATTAATTTTGCACTTTCATCAAAACAAAACTCTTATTCTTAAGCAAAATTGAAACTTAATCCAGGGAAAACACAATCTAAAGGGGTCATTCAAACTGTTTATTTCAAGATGTTTTAAAACGGAGGAGAGACCATGTGTGGATCACAAGGCTCAGTGTGAGATATGATTTCTCCCAGTTTCACCACAGTAAACCAAGTTTATGTTTGCTTTGGTTTTGCATTAACTGATCCCTCTGTCTCCTGCAGATGAGAACAGCGAGAGTGAGAGTGACTCAGATGACAGGTTTAAAGGTAAGGGATCAGCCTTCAATAACTTCAAGTCAGCCACCGTCACAGACCTTATCAACATACATTCTCCTGCTACTGTACGTTGTTCCTGTCCATGGCCTATATTTTCCTTCCTGAACTATGCTAACTCCATTGCTGCAGAGCTCACAAAGTTTCCAACACAGGAGCATGAATGTGGAAAGCAAGGACAAAATGAGCTGTGAGGATCTAACAAGGATTTGGCAACTGTGTCATATAATGAAGAACAGGACCTTTGATAGTTTTGCTTTGTCAGCCACTTCACAGATGCTGATGTTTTCCAGACTGACTACTGGGTGCAAACTTAGAGGGATGAGATTGGATAAATATCCTCTCTTCTTATTCGTATACTGCATTAAGTGTCTACAGCTAGCTGCTGTTGGAGGCAAGATTCTGGGTCTGATCCAGCGTAGCGGTTCTCATACTCTTTTATAGGTCTGCAGTCTCCAAATTGTAGAAATTCCTTTATCAGTGCACAGCACCTGCACAAACTCTGCTTGATCCAGGCCAGTAAATTAGTCCCTCATTTTCAAGAGTCCTGGTACACAGAGAGAACTATAAAAAAGTTGAAGGCAGCAACAACAGATTTTATTACTAAAAACCTATTGTGTTGTTAGTAAGTAAGGGGGGAAAAAACCAAGAGTGTGGAGCTGTGGTGATAATATAAGGGGCAAGCATTCGTGTCTGTCTACTGCAGATGTCACCTGCTTACAGTTCATGCAGGAAAACTTGCTGTAAAAAATTGTCTTAGGGAAACAGTTTTGTTCCAGATAGGTGGTTGTAAGACCACCCAAAACAGGCTGTATGCAACATTGTACAGTGATGTGTGGAAAAAGACTCATTTCTCCTTTGTAGACAGGTACCAGCCCAAAAGCACTTTCAGTTCTGTTTTTCTTCGTGTCAAAAAATATAGGAGTTGCTTTTGCTCATAGCCCATGAAAGAAGACAGACGGGGCCTGGCCTCTCTCTTGTTATTGGGAGGATATTCTGATTTCACTGGAAACTAGGAAGCTTTTCCTCCCATTTTCCCCCCATTGTTGTGGAACGGAGGATCTTCATTCTGGTAGCTCACTAATCAACTGCTCCTGTGTGACCTTATATTTACATTGATGCTCTCAGGGCATCCTGAGCCAAAGATCCAGTTGTCATATGTAGCATGACAGGATTCACTGGGTCCCTGTCTGTTGGGGTGGGGTGGGCTCTTGGTTTCACCTCTTGCAAATATGAAGCACTGGCTGGCAGTGTGGGGCTATCTCAAGGCAGGACAAGGCAGGTTATTTCTTGGGATTTAGCTTCCCTAGTTGTGCAGTCACACCAAGATCCAAGTGCTTTATCAAAATAATTTTTAATTTGTGTGTTGTTGAACCAGTTGTATGATGGCTGGTCATCAAGGGGTTTCCCTTTCTTTCTGTCAATTAATTACTGCTGTGATCAAGTGCTTGTGACATCTTACTTCCCTACCACAAGGGACAGTCTGCCTTTTGCAAACTATGGGCAGTGTGATATAGTAATATATCAGTAATATATACTAATATAGCCTTAAGGGATTGACATGTGCTGCTGATAATTCATTTGCCATTGCACAGAGATCCTGGTGTGAAGAGATGGAGAAGAGCATGCAGGAAGCTGGTTTTGCTTAGCTATTTTCACTTATTGGTCTACCAGAACTGGTAATGGTGTTACTGACTAGTCTGCCATAGACGTCTAGTGACAAGTCACTGGATCAAGGCAGATGCTTGAATCAGGACTGGACGTGACCATGAATCTAAGATTGCCCCTCAATCGAATTGGCACAAGCAAAGCAATCCCACAGGAGGCAATTTGATTCCCTTCCCTTCCCTTCCCTTCCCTTCCCTTCCCTTCCCTTCCCTTCCCTTCCCTTCCCTTCCCTTCCCTTCCCTTCGCTTCCCTTCCCTTCCCTTCCCTTCCCTTCCCTTCCCTTCCCTTCCCTTCCCTTCCCTTCCCTTCCCTTCCTTCCCTTCCCTTCCCTTCCTTCCCTTCCCTTCCCTTCCCTTCCCTTCCCTTCCCTTCCCTTCCCTTCCCTTCCCTTCCCTTCCCTTCCCTTCCCTTCCCTTCCCTTCCCTTCCCTTCCCTTCCTTCCTTCCCTTCCTTCCCTTCCTTCCCTTCCCTTCCCTTCCCTTCCCTTCCCTTCCCTTCCCTTCCCTTCCCTTCCCTTCCCTTCCCTCCCCTCCCTCCCTCCCTCCCTCCCTCCCTCCCTCCCTCCTCCTCCTCCCTCCCCTCCCTCCCTCCCCTCCCCTCCTCCTCCCTCCCTCCCTTCCCCTCCCCCTTCCCCTTCCCCTTCCCCTTCCCCTTCCTTCCTTCCCCTTCCCCTCCTCCCTCCCCTCCTCCTCCTCCTCCCCTCCATCAGGCCTGAGATATGTCACCCTGAAGGCCCTAGTGCATTTGCACTCCCACTTAAGGGCTTATAATCTAGTCTTATGTGCGAAGAAAAAGCAGACCTTTGGCAGGGTAACACTTATGAACTGCAAATTATTTCAGTGACTTAGTGTTGCATCACTTCAGTACTTGGAGAGAGTTTTGATTTATGGGTGCAATTAGTGAGGGAGACTACAGTATGAGGGTTTGCTTTTGAAAGGAGAACATGCTTGGAATAATATGCTGGCAAACTGAAAGTCCTTTGTGAATGGCTGTGGCTTACACATACACATTACAGTCCCAGGTAACGATCTGTCTTTTTTTTCTTTTTTTCTTTTTTTTTTAAATGCTAGCTCATACCCAACGTCTAGTACACATCCAGTCAATGCTGAAGAGGGCTCCAAGTTATCGAACCCTGGAACTGGAGCTGATTGAATGGCAAGAACGGGAGTTATTTGAGTATTTTGTGGTAGTGTCACTGAAAAAGAAGCCCTCTAAAAACACTTACCTCCCAGAAGTGACATATCAGTTTCCCAAGGTAAAAGAAAAATTCTTACATACAGTTCATTCTAAGATCAATAAAGTGAATATGTGGGAAAATTAATAGAAATCTATTTTTTTAATGGTGTTAATCATTCAGCTTTCATAATTTTTCCAAAGTGATCTGTTACAAAGCTAAGGGCATAGAGAAGGTGACTGAAAGCTTTTCCTGTTTACAAATTTATCTTTTCCAGTGCTGGAAAGTTTGGCCTGATGGTAGGTGCTTTAAAGACTGTGTTTAAATTCAGTTTCTAAATATTTCACTTCTAACTAATTTTGGCTATATTAGGATTTGTTCCAAAACTCACTGAAGTCAATGGAAAGCCTTTTGCTGATCTATGGCATTTCTCTTGTGCTCTCGAAGCAGAAAGGAATTTGAGTTAGGACTGTGTTTTAAGTGGCCATTGTGCAACAAGGGAGTTTTGGGCAATTTAAAAAAACAAAACAAAACAAAACAAAAAAAACCCCAGCAGTGATCATTTCTATTGTACTAGCATCTATAAGCCTGTCCTGGGGTCATGCCTCACTCTGCGAAGCACAAATAAAGAACAAGCTGTTGGGCCCTTGCTCTTCAGAGCTCATTAGTAACCCCCCCTCCTGAGAGGTGCTGTGAAGCTGGCACTAAGAGTAACTGACTGAACCTCAATTTCCTCCCCCGCAGCTAGAAAGACCAACCAAGCAAATGCGTGAAGCGGAGGAGCGTCTCAAGGCTATCCCTCAGTTCTGCTTTCCTGATGCCAAGGACTGGCTCCCTGTCTCCGAATACAACAGGTAAACCCTCCAGTGGTCCTCTGCTGCACAGTGGTGATGGAGTGCATCTGGAGCAGCCACAGGCTTGCCGATGCCCAATTAAGGAAGCAGCAGTTTGAGTCTTGGCCACTTCAGGCTCAAGCAGCTGTATTTAATTTTTTTTTTTTTTTTAAGCTCTGTATTATTTTTCTTCCCTATTCTGCCTGGCTCACAGGCCTGTATGGCTGAGGGGAAGAGGTCTGAAGGTTCCTTTCAGTGCTAAACCCAAAAGCATACATAGAAGTATTTAAAATAAATCTTAAAAAGGACAGGGCCCTGCCCACCACCTGCCCTCATTTACCCCAGAATGCTTGTCTAACATTGCAGGACACCTCTTCATTTGGCTCAAAGCAATGCCGTTCTGAGAACTTTTTTGGAGCCGAGCTTTATGCTAGCAGAGGAGCCCTGTCTTCCTTCCCTTGGAGATGAATGACTACAGGAGAAGGGCAAGGGAAGGGAGAGCCAGGCTTGCATTTTCTTTTTCATTCAAAAGAAACCTCAAAAAATCTATCTTTTTTTTTCCCTGCATTGATGTGTCAGAACCTGTTCATCTGAAGGTTTAGAAGTAATAGAACAGGCCAAAGGGATAGAATCATAGAATGGTTTGGGTTGGAAGGGACCTTTACAGGTCATCTAGTCCACCCCCCTGCAGTGAGCAGGGACATCTTCAACTAGAGCGGGTTGCTCAGAGCCCCGTCCAGCCTGACCTTGAATGTTTCCAGGCATGGGGCCTCTACAACCTCTCTGGGCAACCTGTTCCAGTGTTTCACCACCCTCCTCGTAAAACATTTCTTCCTTGTATCTAGTCTGAATCTACCCTCTTTCAGTTTCAAACCATTACCCCCTGTCCTATTGCTACAGGCCCTACTAAAAAGTCTGCCCCTGTCTTTCTTATAAGCCCCCTTTAAGCATTGAAAGGCCGCAATAAGGTCTCCCCGGAGCCTTCTCTCCTCCAGGCTCAACAACCCCCACTCTCTCAGCCTGTCCTCACAGGGGAGGTGTTCCATCCCTCCGAGCATTTTTGTGGCCCTCCCTCTGGACCCGCTCCAACAGGTCCATGTCTTTGCTGTACTGAGGGCTCCAGAGCTGGAGGCAGCACTCCAGGTGGGGTCTCACCAGCGCCGGGTAGAGGGGCAGAATCACCTCCCCTGACCTGCCGGCCACGCTTCTTTTGATGCAGCCCAGGATACGGTTGGCTTTCTGGGCTGCGAGCGCACATTGCGAGCTCACGTCTGGCTTTTCTCAATCCCTTCTTCTGCCAGCCTGTCTTGATAGCAGGGCTTGCCCCGACCCAGGTGCAGGACCTCGCACTTGGCCTTGTTGAACCTCACGAGGTTCACATGGGTCCACTTCTCGAGCTTGTCCAGGTCCCTCCAAATGGCATCCCGTCCCTCAGGCGTGTCGGCCGCACCGCTCAGCTTGGAGTCATCTGCAAACTTGCTGAGGGTGCGCTCGATCCCAGTGTCTATGTCGTCGATGAAGACATTAAACAGTACTGCTCCCAGTACAGACCCCTGAGGGACACCACTCGTCACTGATCTCCATCCGGACACTGAGCCGTTGAGCACTACCCTCTGGATGCGGCCATCCAGCCAATTCCGCATCCACCGAACATCTATCCATGAAATCCATCTCTCTCCCATTAGAGAGAGGGGTGTTGTGGGGGACCGTGCCAAAGGCATTACAGAAGTCCAGATCGATGACATCCGTAGCTCTTCCCTTGTCCACTGATGCAGTCAGTCCACCATAGGAGGCCACTAGGTTGGTCAGGCAAGGCTTGCCCTTGGTGAAGCCATGCTGGCTGTCTCCAATCACTTGCCTGTCCTCCACGTGCCATAGCTCCTAGGAGGCTCTGTTCCATGGTCTTCCCAGGGACAGAGGTGAGGCTGACAGGTGTCTTTCACTGGACCATGTTGCTCAAAGGGCCAGCCAACCTGACCTTGAACACATCCAGGGATGGGGCATCCACACCTTCTCTGGGCAACCTGCTCCAGTGTCTCACCGCCCTCGAGACCAGAGGCAGTTCCCTCAGCCTGCCCTTGTGTGCCGTGTGCCCTGGCCCCTGACCGTCTCGAAGGCCCTGGTCTGGGCCCACAGCCCACGCATCGGTGTCTTTCCTGGACTGGGGAGACCAGGAGGGGACAGAGGAGTCCAGATGCAGTCGCCCAAGTACCAAAGAAGAGAGGAGGAAAGCAGTTTTACTGTTATGTTCTTGGTTTATTGGTTTGGGTTTTTTTTTAAATAGGGGGAGGGGATGTGGGATAGGAAAGAAGGGCTCACGCCACCCGTGGCAATCAACACAATAATTGTTGATGCCGGGAGATGGAACGGGTGAGCCCGCAGGACGGCCGGGCGCGGAGGCTGGGCCTGCCAGCTAATGGCAGGTGCGGCGGTGGGTCCGGGCGCTCCTGCAATGCTGGGCGCTCCTGCGCCGCCGCTGCCGTGGCGTCCCGGAGGGGAGCCCTGGCACGGTGTTGTGGTGCCAGGGGAGCCATGCTGGAGGTGCATCCACTTTCATCGGGTCTTCTGGTGGATCCACCTCCATGGGCTCCACCCCATCAGCCACGTGGTACATGTGGCTGACGGTGCCCCCCGTCTGAAGCTGCCTCCTCTTCCCCTGCGGTTCCTGCAGCCACGCCTTTTCTCTCCCCCCACGCAAGGATAAGCAGGCACCCGCTTTTCTCCTGCACCTCTTGTTTCCAGGCATCCTTGGAACTCAAGGGCCTCGAAGCTCAGTGAATTGTGGGCCGGCTGCCGGGGTCCCTGTATTTATAGGGCCCCGAACAAACAGTAGCGAGGTGGCTTGTGACAGCAGGAGGCCACTGTGATGGTGACACATGTGGCCAAATACGGCTGCTCTGGGAGTTGGGGGGCCTGTGGCCTGAAAGATGGGAGAAGGAGGAAGATGGCCTTATGTGGGAGAAGGAGGAGGGTCGGGGGGGCTGAGGGCCCCTTTCCTGGGGATCGCTCCCCTGTGCCCTTCTGCTGTCCCTTGGACACAGGGACTGCCCTCCACCTCCCCTCGTGTGCCTGGGCTCCAGCCCCCTCCTCATCCCGTGCCCGGGCTCCCCTGGACAAGATGGCGGCAGGGGTGCTGCAGGAGGGTCGGGGTCCCTCAAAGGGATGGAGGCAGGCACTGGATACAGCCCTCTAGAAGTGCATTTGTCCCTCTGCATCCGGGGATGTGCACATGATTTAACATGAACAGTCTTACTAGAAAAGGAGCTTCCAAAACTATGGCCTAGTACATGACAGCCACGCGTTCCTGCAGCCACGTGTCTTCTCTTCTCCCACGCAAAGATGGGCAGCCATCTGCTTTGCTTTTAGACCTCTTGTTTCCAGGCATTCCTTGGAACCTGAGGGCCTCAAAGCTCAGCGAATTGTGGGCCAGCTGCCAGGGTCCCTGTGTTTACAGGGCCTGGAACAAACAGCAGCGAGGTGGCTTGTACTTTCTTGTACTGAGGACTCCAGAGCTGGATGCAGTACTGCAGGTGGGGTCTCCCCGTATTCCCCTAGAATATGATATGGCTTTTTAAGATGCACGGTCTGAGACGTGTGTAAATGAAGACCTGTTCAGAGTGTGTCTAGAGGGACTTTCAATGATGACAAGGAACTAGCATTCACCTGCAGGAATTACTGTAGCCAAGAATATGTGTGGAGCTTTTTATTGGCTTACGTATGGCACATGAACATAACCATGTTATATTCTGTGTTGCTTGGCTGTATTATTCAGTACGTGGAAGCACCTGAATAGTAAGTTATTGAAAACACTGAAGGAGAAGCTGATGACTGTGTGGGCAGCATTGGTATCAGAAGCACACAGCCCTGCCTACACAGTATTTCACCTCTTCTGCTGCTGCTCTCCTAGACAGAACTTTCATGAACCCGTGTTTGTGAAACAAGATGTCCCTCCCATATACAGATATAATTATATAAACCCTGGCATTCCAGCACAAAGAAGTGTTTTATATAATGCCATTTAAAACTTGCAAAGCAGTCAGGAATGTTTCTCGGTCCAGGCACAAATTCACAGACCCAGCCCTTTACCTGTGCTGTAATTATAGCCTTAAACTGTTGGTTTACTTCTTTGTCACAAATGGTACTTATTCTAGACATGGATATAAAATGAGCTGGATTTTGGAAATCTGTGTTGTTTTTGGACTAGAAAATGATTTCTCTACTCTTAGAGAATATCTCAGGTTCTCCCTTTAAAAACAAAGGACAGACCAAAGACAGGATCTAACTAAAAAGTAAGGGAGGTACAGCATTTGAATAATGCCCTCAAAATATGATTCATGTGTTCCTTCTGCAGTACAAAGCAACTGCCATGTCACTGAAATTCAGCACCCATCTCTTCTTATAATAAGATAGCTAGGTTGTCCACAACTGTTCAGATATTTTTGCTCTACTGCTGATGGAATTTGTCCACAGAGTATGTCCAGATGATGGGCAGAGGGAGAGAAGATCCTCCAGAGGGTACAGTCTCGCACTGGATAAGGCAGTATCCCTTTCTAAATTATCTACGTTGTAGCTATGCTGTAGTTCTGATGGTAAGATCTGGGCAATTTATTTTCTTCTAGTGAGACCTTCTCTTTCATGCTGACTGGGGAAGATGGGAGCCGGCGGTTTGGTTATTGCAGGAGGCTGTTGGTAAGTACATCACCTTCACCTCAAAATGCAGAATTCTGTTAAACAATATCTCAAAAGTATAGTCTGAACTTTGAGGGTGTTTCTCATGGTTTTAAAAGAAAACACAGTTACTCTGAAATGTGGAAATATAAGGAGCTCAAGTAAAAGAAGAATTCGTAACGGCTGTCTCAATCAAATAGATCCCAAATCTTGTAGAAAATTTGTAAGAATGTGGAAAGTTTCTTTTGTGAGCATTTACTTTTTAAATTCTTTATGTTACGTGCTTTCAAGCAGAATCAGAAATACTACAACACTGCAAACAAAGGCAAATGTGGTATTTCTAAACATTTGTGAGTAGCGTTTATCTCTTGGACAGCTGCTTACATCTCCAAAGTACTCTGACAGCACTGCCTAATCAGTCTGCAGCAGGTCGGTGATGTAGGTAAATAAGCCACCCTGTCAAGTAGGAGGGAAACAACGGTGGAGAGCAGGTCACCATCACCATTTGCTCAGGACCAAGCTGATGCCAGTGCCGGGAAGTATAGGTTCTCAGGCTCCTTTTCAGTCCTCAGGATGAGGGGTGGTCAGCTGGTGGTGTGGGGACCCGACTCAGCCTACCAAACAGTTTTGTCTTATCACCTGGAAAATCACTGGTGACCTGATAAATTGAGAGCATGGCAGTGTGTGCATGTGTCGGGGGGGCAGGGCCGGGCCAAAACTGCACAAAGGCTTGCAAAGTGTATTGAGAGCAGGTGAAGCACAGTGCAAACAGGGATTTTGCTGCCCATCCTGCAGATCTGACTGGATAGCATAAAAGCATACAGCAGCACCAGCCTATATTCAACACGTCTCAGATAGGTTTGGAGCTGGTTGCGAGTGACTAGGCAGGAAGCCATGGCTCCTGTGCTGTTCATGACAGTTGCCTACACTTGGTTGGAGAGCTTATGTGGATATTGGATGCTGCAGGAGCATTTTGCATACTCTCTGTGCAAAATGAATGTCTGCAGCAGCATTGCAAACTTGCAAATAGGTACCCCCTGTCTAAGCGAAGGGAACACTGTCACTTTCCCCTTCCTTCCTTCTCTGGCATGATTTCCCATCTTTTCACACAGGGAGCACCTGCCTTCAGTAGCTTTCAGTGGCTTCCAGTAGACAGAGCAACTCACTGTCATTAGAACAGCACCCTCCATCCTGCATGCTGCCTGTACCTGACCCTGCTCTTACCCTGCCCTTTGTCTATGGCAAAGCTTCTTGTCGTGCAGACAGCAGATGCTCTGTCTGGGAGGTATTGCTGTGTGTGGTTCCTCTATTTGTAGGAAGTTTCGTTTAAACTAACATAACAGAAAACTTGTTTATCAGTTCTGTGGGCGGTATTTGCCATAGGTAGCATCACAGAGACTCTCTTACTCTGTATAATACAGTGTGTAAGTGTGGGCCACAACAAGGTTTATATGTGGAAAGGAAATGTCAATGAAAGGCTTGTGTTGCAGTAAATCTAGGGCTGGTCAGGGAGTGATTCAGAGATAAACAAGTGGGGCGCCTAGAAGGTATCCTTGCTGGTGTAAATAAGCATAACAAGATGTAGGGCAGCAGTACAATTCAATTACTTTTTTATGTGTTGTCATCCAAAAGGATAATAAAGGATATTTTGAAAAAATAACAAAACCTCAGAAAATGTTGGCTAGAATTAAATTATGGAATGTTTGCACTCTACCAGGTAAAGGTGGTTTAAGACTTTTATATTTCTGGGAATGTTAGGAAGTTTGGAATCATGCACAGGGCTTGCATTTGTGAAATGCAAAATGGTTGATACTGGACCAGGCTGAGACTGAAATAATCAGCCACAATAAAAAAGATGTATACACAGGAATGTTGAATTAGTTTGTCAATGAAGGATTAAGGTAGGCACTTTTAATCACTTAAGGCTCAGTGAAATCCAGCCTACATTAAAGGCAACATAAAAATAGAACACTGACTTTCAGCTGGTGCAGAAGATAGGTTAGCATAGTAGGAAACACTGGGAACAGAATTAAATCAATACTACACACTTTTATAAATGGTGTTTTGGGACGGCATTGGAGATTGTTTTTGTCCTCCATTGGCTATGGAAAAAATCAATCAACCAGATAGCAAAAAATAATTTAAAAAAGGGAAAAATAAGTACTGTTTTGCTAAATCTGTTTAATAATTTAAACCCAGTTATAAAGCTGATCTGCTGCTGCCCTGGGAGATCACTTAATTCAGGGTGTTTCATCTGGTTCCAAAACCTGACATGCAGAAGCTGACAAGCTGCAAAACCTGACAAGCAGTGCCTCATCCCACTGGTACAGCCTATCCAACAGAGGAAAGTGGAGCGATACCAATGTACTTTACCAGCTTATCCCTTTCTGGGGCAAATCCTGCTGTGCCTTCTGAGAGCAAAACTGGAACAGTCTGAGACTTAGAAAGAAAGAGGATTTTGGAAGCTGCAGAGAAACATCTCAGCATTTCTCTGTCTGGGGAAAGAGCAAAAGTAGCAGAGATCTGCTGTTATTTGGATCCTGCAACTTCTTTCTGTCCTGCTGGGAGAAATGGTGGAATTGGGGTTGTTAGCTGAAGTGCTTTCTCCATAGGGTTCAGCTGTGCTCACAAAGCATAACAATTTCTTGTCTCCTGCAAATGTCAGTGCATGGGTGGAACAGCCTCACTGATGTATACCTCCGTGTGATATTTCTATTCACAGTCACGTGCATACTTTCTTATTTTATATATGCAAATACAGAGTTTGTACAGGCAGCAAGGAGCAGGTAAATTCTGCAGGCACTGTTTATATGCCAGAGGCTTGGGCTCTAAAGCAGATTTTTGTATTTGGGTGTCCAATTTCCTGAGCAGTTTCTGAAACCTTCAGTCGGGGTGGCTCTGATGTCCAGGCGTGCACAGCATCTTCTCAGATTGGTCCCATTCCCGACCCACAGGTTCTGTCAAATGCAATAACCATAATTAGGGAACTACATGCAGATTTTGGCAAACATTACATAAGAGAAAGGCGGAGCAGTACTGTGTAATATAGAACCATAAGAAAACCCTAAAAGCATTATAAACTGCTCTGCTTCAAGACAAGCTAACTGCTGTGAGGCTAATTCCTTAGAAAATATTACCCCGCTGTCCTGGCAAGGCATGCTCTTGTAGTACCCAGCGAGAGGTGTCCCACACCTTCTAGAGCATTCGGCAGTCCTCGGCAGCAGGCTCCATGGCTGGATGGGCCAACCGGCCTGATCCTGTGAGGATGACTATCTGTGTCTTCTGCAGAGGTTGGTGTTACGATTCCTTTGTTTATGAAACAATTACTTTTTGTCAGCCTTGTTCTCCTTTGGCATGTTGTGATATGAACAAACTGCTCCACTTTTTCTTTTCTGCCTTCAGATTTCAGATTCTTCCAGACCCTTTTTTGGGGGGGGGGTGCTAAAACCCTGCCAAAACTACCTTAAGGGATACAGTGACAATTATGTTCTGTTTGTACTACAAATCCTGTACAGTATCCCCTTTAAATGTATTTATATTGTTTTGTTTCATTTTGGAACAGGATTAGAATGGAATGTAACCTATTGTACCACAGCAAACAATCTGCACTTCCATAGATAGCATGAAGTTTTCCAGTTACATCTTGATACCTCCAAGGCAATCGTGTAACAGCTTTCCTAGTGACTTGATGTGAGAAATATGCATCTTCACATAAAAGGAAATGGGCCAATATATAGTAGAGATACTGACTCTCACTACTATGCCCTTTTACTGCAAATAAGACATTTTTCTTTAATAACTCAGATTAATTGAACTTTATTTTCTATGCTAATTAATCCATCAACTTGGTAGGCTCTTTTCTAGAGCTGTTCTTGGGCTGTGGCTCTGCGATACACATATGTCAGCAGTGAAGATGATTTGAGCAGTTCCTGCTGAAGGCTTAGCCTCACCCAGCCGGTCACGGCCCTCTCCAGTGGACATTACAATGCCCACAGTGCTATAGGGCAGCAACCTGGGCAGGGGCAGAAGGGAGAGCAGGAGCACACGGTGGGGAAGGAACAGGGGTGAAGCTGCTGTAACATGAATCTGAGTGTACCTTGTAAAATACAGATTTTTAGTTTGGTTTAGTGTATGATTTTGTTTTACTAATTGCCTTGATTTAGTATGTTAAAAAATTGCTTTCTAAAGGGTGTGACTGAAGTCTTAGCTCTCCTCTATCTATGCAAGCCCATAGGCTTGTGCCCAGTAAGAGCACAGTGGATATACAAGGATCACAGTGGTGAAAGCAGGGACCTTCTCAGCGGGTTTCTGCTGACAGAGCCTCAGCTGCAAGACCCACCAGTACTGGAAAATCTGCAAAACTTTCCTTACTGGGAGGCCATGAACAGTCTCTGCAGCCCAGAAGAAGGGTGTAGACAGCCAGAGAGACACCAGGCCTGTATCCTTTGGGACATGCATGGATCCAGGGCAGCTCCTTGGCAGCCTGGGCTGTCAGTGGCCTTCTGGCTGGGATCCACAGCTGTGCCAACCCCTGTCCCCAGGGACAATCATGGCATGTAAGTTGCTGTTTTATGGGATCTTCACAAGCATCTTGGGCTTTACTGCCATGGGAGTTGCTGCGGATGTTGAGGGGTGCTAGTTCTAGCTAGTGGGGCAATACTGGAGTATAAAATACTGCATCCTCAAAACAATGTCCTGCGGTTCGTTGCCACAGCAGGCAGCTGGTTCATGGGAACAGTAGGAGACACACATTTCTATCATATAGAGCAGACATCTGAAAAGACCCAGTTCTCAGAGCAGAAAGCCTGATAATGTCAGGATTTCTTGCCTGGTAACTGTACTTGCAGAAATAATATGAAAACTTGCAGGGTCTGTTTCAGCCTATCCTACCTCTCTCTTCCCTCTCACATTAAAAATGCTCCTCCAGCATTTTTCTAGGCTGAGATGAGCCAGCCCCACGAGTCAGTGGAGGAGCAGATGCCTGAACATGAAGTGTGTACATTAAAACATGAAAAACAGTCGTTAGGTGGGACTAGTTCATCCTGCATTTGCTGAGGCTGGAGAGGGGAATTCATTACACTGTGAAAGCAACTTTTGTGGGATGCAGGCTAATGTTTATGGAACTGAAAAAAGCTCACTGGAAAACCTTTTCTTCCCCCTGCCTTCTTCCCTCCATCCTGCCCTCCCCCAAGCACCTTTGACAGCCCTGCGCACATTGGGTGCTCTGGCATTAAAAGTTCATGTTTCACATATAACAAGAAGACTTTAAGACAAGCTTTTGGATTTAAAACACCCACAGTTTTCTCATGGTCTGAATTTGGATTGGCCCTAACAAGGAGTCAAGAGCTGCCACAGAAGCTGGCTTGTGACTGACGTATTCATTTTAGACTCTCAACATTTGAATTGTTCTGATTCCTGACACCATTAAAGAACATCTCTGTTTCTGGGTGCATTGGCTTGCTGGTGAGGCTAGGGCTTGTGTGGCCATGAGGCTGTGATTGTGATCTGATCTGACACAATAACCTGATTTCTGCAAATCTACTTTTCAGTCTCTGTATTTGTAGGTCTGTTATTCTTTAAATTAAGCCAGCAACAAAACAGCAGACTTTCCAAGAAGGAGCCTTGCTGGGTTTTCAAGTATGTCTCTCTTTCTGAAACTGACAAGCCTTATCTAGTATATGCAGAAAAATGTTCATGGGAGGCATCTCCTCTATCTTCTTGATGTCATCCATTCAAGCTACACACCCCATCAGATTGTGTGTGGCTCTAATATAACTGAGCAGGTGAAATGTGCTGGGAGGTTATTCAGGAATACCATGTGTCCCTGTTTAAGCTTTGGATTGAATCTGCATCTTTCATTGTTCCAAGATCAAGACAGTCCTAGAGCCAGGTAGGATTAAAATAGTGTCCTTTTCAATCTCCTGCGGAAGGGAGTAAACATTACACAATGTGTGTGTGAAAATGCATTTTCATTGTAATTTAGAGTTCAATATTTCTATATACTATTGCTTTTATATGATCATTGCTTTAATTACAGCTAATTGCAATTGAAGCATCTACAGTTCTGGTCTCAAAGGGAGCCCAGGGTGTTAGAGGCTTATGCAGAACTAACGCATGTGCTTTGCAAAGGCCACTTCCTTCAGACAACTCAGCTGCTGCGGTGCATTTGTGATGGTCCTTTTTCATCTGGCCTTGGGGCAGCCCTTACTGCTTCCTCTGGTTTTCCTAATAATGCTCTCTGGGGAGTTATTCAGAAGATCTCAGGCGAGATGTCCTGTCCCATTTTGGGGAGGAAGGAGCACAGCCCTTCTGGAGTCTTCAGGTTGATGCTAGTCTATTTCTTGCTGCAGTCCTGCTGCTTTGAGATGGCAGGTAGGACTATGGTGCATGTTTCTCCTTCTTGCTGTTTGGTAGGTCTGTTTTTGCTGCCTTTCCTCTCCACACAGTGTATCTTCAGGTAGATGGGAGAAGCTGGGAGGAGAAGTGCAGGAGCAAAAATGTTGTGTTTGGTCCCCACTGCTTTGGTTCTTCTGATGTCAGCATGCTGGGACTAGCATTCTCCAGTTAGTTCTGGGACTATGAAACCAGGAGCTTTCCTGACACCCCACAGCCTCCCCAGTATCTTAAAAAACCCAAACCACGGAGTTATGTGTCTGAATGGCTGGCAAGTATGCACACTACAGGGACAGCCTGCCTTGCTTTGAAAGCAGGCGTGTGCAGTGTGTGAGAGACTCTCAGTGCTATGCCAGACTGGGAGGAGATCTCTGAAGGCTCCCCTCAATTTCAAGCACATGGGCAGGGAGGTGTGATTTGAAAGAAAAATGGCAGGCTTATTTTTTGGAGCAAAAGCCTCCTGTTTCTCCTGCCAGAGCATGTTTTGGAGTGGGCTTTAGTCAGTAAAACTTCAGATTAAACTCACTATAAAAAAGACTGTCCTGAGCCACTTGCACACCAGCTCTGATGCAGATCTCAGCTCCTCCATCTCGTAGCCAAGTTCCTGTCAGTTTATGTTCATCCTCTTGGGAAACTGTCTCGTTATCAACAAAACTCATTAACATTTTCATTTGTGATACTGGACTAAGGCTGAAAATATCCTGGGCTCCATGAAAACAAATTGAAAACAAATCAAAACCAAAACATCATCCCCTCCATCCCTCTTCTTCCAGGAGTGCAGTGCATCAAGGCAGAGTCACTCAGATGCCTCTCAGCTGTGCTACTTTACCGTGCAGCTTCCCTGAACTGGACCTATTCATCATGTGGAAGAGTGAGCCTTGGAGGACATGACTCCAAGGCTTTGTTGCTACCTTGTAGAGCACAGCCTGCAACTTTGAAGCACACTCTTCTGGGAAGAGAGGAGGTTAAACCAGTACTGTTGGCCAGACCCAGTGCCCAAGTCTACCCCTAGTGAAGAGAGGTGTGTCCAGGCAGAGAAGGGAGGAGTGTCATGTCCTATATGATGTTTTTCTGGGAAAGAAGCAAACTAAAGCACAATGAGCAGGTGTTTTAGATCCATCTTTGAGGTGTAAACTAATGGCTGAGAGGGGAGGTTATGTGAAGAGTTGCCAGTGTTAGAAATTTGAGAAGTCCTGCCCTTCAGAATGGCTCTGCCTGAGGCTCTTGCTTGCTGCCTCTTACAGATGATTTGTACGCACCTGGGAGGCTGTGCTGTTTGCAAGGAAAAGTCTCTGAAATAACAGAAAAGGACGTCCTATATGATGAGTGCAAGGATGGGAGAATCCCAGCTCTCAGAGACATGTAGCCTTTAAGACGTTTGAAAACAATGATATTTCATAAAGGAGAATCTTTGAGTAAGCACTAAGCAGTTATTGTTTCTGGTCTTATAGATGACCCAGGAATGTGATGTTTTTACTGGCACTCAGTGAGACAGCTCTTGGTTGGGAGCTATCCAAGGCTGCTGGCATGGCTTCGGCATTCCTGCAGATTTGACACAATGATTTTAACCAAAATCCCACATGCTTGATATAATCACTCAGTGCCTTTAGAAAGGGTTTTATACCTAATATGGACAAAAAAGGGCTCTGCTTTTTCAGAGATGTGACGTGTAGTGAGCAGGTTTGGATCCAGAAATAGACTCATCTGTATTCACTTAGCTTTGGTATTTTTTTGTGGTCTTTATTATAACAGGCAGGCACCTGCTGACTGTCCAAGTCTAAATTGCAATATTCAGATTTAAAAAGCACAGCTACCCCTCAGTTTCTCTTGATTGACATCTGTGTGGCATGTAAATGTCAAACACACCATGGGGAAGTTAATCACTGTATCAGCAGAGTCTAATGTTGAGACAAAGATAAAAATATACTGGCCTTCTACGTGGATACAGAGATGATCAGCCACTTTGGCTAAATGTACAAGTGGGCAGAAGCTGATGGAAACAGTGACTGAGCTCCTTTATCACAGAGTTTTTATTAATGGAGATGATTCTGTCACTGCTGCATATCAATAATGTACAGCTGCGCAAAGAGGCTAAGTGATGCCAAAGTGATTCTTTTACAGCCACTTTTCACTCCATGCAGCACAAGCACAGCTGACTCCATGAGATGCAAGGAAGTAGGCAGCCTCTCCTATTGTCTCAGACCCCACTTTCAGCTTTTTGCTGCTGGGGTACTGGGGTTTGCTAGCGTACCTGCAGCCATTCTGTGCCATGACAGACGTAGCTCCTGGATGAGGCAGCATCAGGACTTCCTTGCATTGTATCTTGGGACTACATGTGACTGCATCTGAGGTCAACAAGCTGCCTTGTTAAAATAACAGCCCCTAGGAAGTGTGTGCCTGCTGATCTGGTGAAAATAAGTTGCAACTACACAAAACTGGAATGCTGTGTCACAGCTTATTAAAAATACAGTGGGAAGCTGCTATGCATGGATGTCACTGCCATCTACGCGCATTGTACACATGCAGGACACAGGCAGACCAGTTCTCTGCTCTGAGGACCTTGACAGTGAGGATGGTTTTTCTAAAGTGCTCAGTATTGGCCTAATTCTACTTCTTTTCCAGTGAATAAGCTGAATCCAGCAAGTGGTTGTACCCTTCTTTCACACACAGTGCTGATGGGCCTTTCCCTGCAGTGATATAGGCAGGGTTGCAGAGTCCAGTATGCTAAGGGAATACACATCAGTCATGCCAATTTAAACCATTTTTTTCTCTAGGAAATATGTTCAATAGGATGATTATAGAGGATGGTCTTTATAGTTGATTGGGGTTTTTTTTTTGGGGGGGGGGGGGATTTGCATCATTGGTTTATACTTGCCACTGTTTAAGTTATTTAAATCTTTCATGTTTATCATGCATTAATCTGAGGAAGTTAATGATTTAGCTCATGCAGCTTGCCTTTGCTTAGGTCTATGAGCTTGCTTTCTGTAAGTTGAGCTCTCTTTGAACATCATGGATTGAGTTGGGAACTAAAGCCATCATAACATCCCCTAGCATTGTAGTTCTCATCTCCCAGCACATAGCCCCAGGGTGGCCCCACTCCTCGTGCCGCAGCAGGAGCAGAGGACAATGATAGCACAGGCATGAGTTACAGTCATAGTTAAATGTGCTTTTATGGCTGCAAGCTGGAGCGATACTGGAATACAGCTCCAATGCGCTGTGATTTCCAAAGTGGATAAGCACTATTTACACTTTTTAGTTTCCTGTCTTATGGAAGAAATATGATGCTTTTCCAAGAGTAGCTATTTTGATGGAGAAACGGATAGTGAAAGATGTCACATGATGGCCAACTGTGTGATCAGACAGAGAAGTGTATTTCCTTATGATTCCAAATGAATATGTAATTTCAATCTCCTTTTTACTGTTATCAGCCAAGTGGAAAAGGCCCACGCCTACCTGAAGTTTATTGTGTCATCAGCCGGCTGGGGTGCTTTGACTTATTTTCCAAGGTAAGAAGATTTTTTTTTTCAATATTGCTTTTTAATTTGATTGTTTACTGAGACACATCTGCAGTGATGAAGCAGACAAGAAGAATTTATTCCTTTGATGGGAGATAACTGTATTTTACAGTTGCTGTTTTGGATATTCCATCCCTATTATTGGGTTCATCAAAGAATGTCTTATTACTTGTGTGACTGAGGCAGAACTTGATTCAAAAAACATCTGGGTGTCTGTATGATCTGGCTGACTGAAGTTTTTTCCATTGTTTTCTAAAGCCGTTCTGTGCTGAGCTGTAATTCTTGGCATCCACAGTTTGAATGATGGGCCAGTACCACTTTTACTCCAATACCCTGTGGAATGATGAGGTTAAGAAAAAAGATTATTTGATAAGTGAGTTCTATATGCTTAACAATACTGACATGATTTTTTATCCTAGGAGGCTAGGAAAGCATGGATAATCTTTTAATTGGCCTCCACATTAATGAATCCAAAGCTGCATTGTATGCTGATGTGGTTTACCTAGGTAATACATTTCTTGACACAAGAGTTTCGAGACAATAAGCAGGGCATTGCAGCTAAACTGAGAGATTGAATAGCCGTAGAAACAGTTAACTGCCAGTCAGCTCCAGAGCCACAAGCATTCTTCTTTTGTAAGACAAAAGTTTATTAAAATTAACTATTAATAACATTTCTGAATCCATTTGATTGATGTTTGAAATATCTCTCTAGCTGCCAGTTTAGGGCCTCCTAGTCCTCTGAGAGCATGTCCTGCAAAACCCAGTGAGCACCTCAGAGTATCGTATAGCATTTGCTGGTGATCTGTGGAGAACAATGATATGTCTAATGTCAAATGGCTGCCTTCCCCTTTTCCAATTTCGATACAGTGTTCCTAGAAATGTTGGTTTAATTTGCCAGAGATTTTCACTTTGGAGATGGGCAATCTCACAGAACTTACACAGATTTTTCTTGTTCCTTTGTATAGGAATAAAGTTGAAAAGAACCTGTAAATCACTGAAGTTAACAAAAATCATAGCATTTATATAGTTCATATGATCTAATAATAATACAGAATGTTATCTTCAAAGCAGGTTTCAAGCTTTTCTAGATAAAACTTTGTTTAACACAAATCTTCTGTGAAGAAAAACAATTGGGTTGCAATAGTTAATTGCTATTCTGCTTCTGACGTCTTTCATAAAGCTCTGAAATCAAGGGTTTATAACAGTGTCTCTTAGACATAATATGTATCTAAACACAGATATCTGTGAGTGAAATGGAATGCATTGTTCTGGGAGGATAACACAGCTCACCAAACTCATGGTATGGAGAGATGTCCTGAGGCTCTTTGTTTGCTTTTATATTTTTATCTAATTTTGATAGTGCACTAATTTTCAAAGGAAAACTTGGGAGAGGGAAAAAAAGGCAAAAAAAAAAAAAAGAAGAAAATTTAAGTATCCTCCTTACAACCAAGTATCACTGCAGCTGAGGTATAAAGTCAGACAAGGAAGGTCATTGCGCCAAAACTGCAAATAATCTGCTTTCCCTGTTCAATCTGTAACTTGAAAAAAAGTGTCTGATCATCCAGCTAAAGTGAACCCAAGGTTGATGGTGAGTGTAATTTCACTGGCTTCAGGAGGGGCTGTTCCCAGGCATTGTGGCAGGCAATATGGGCCTCAAATTCTTGGTCTGTGCAGGAAGGAAGGCTCCCACTCAATTGCATAATGGGCCCTGAATGGGACTGTAACACACCTGCGCTCTTTTTCAACAACCGGGCTCATGGAGGGGCTGGGCCACAAAAGGACCCCATCGCACTGGAGCCTGGCCACAGTGGTACTGTCCTACAGAGGGCTGGTCACCTCCTGACGGTACCGGCACCAGGGTGGGAGCAGGGTGTTTGGCAGCACGTGGTGCTGACCCCAGCCCTGGGCTGGATTTAGCACAGCTCTTAAACACACACTCCAAGCACCGCATTTGGAAAGGGTTGGGGTGAAACAGCTGTTAAATGAAGGGGGAAGAGTTTGAGCCTTAGCATCCCTGTTGGTTTTGAAGACAGATGTGGTGGGGATGGAGACAGAAGTTCTTGAAAAGTGAGACAGTCTCTTTTTCCAGCCTAGTAAGAGGAACCTGGGCTGTCCTAATTGATAAATCCCGTGAAAGAGAGGAAAGCGATCATGATGGTGCACTTTGCCAAATTAGTCAAAGCAAGAAACAGTTGTCTTTAGAGAAAAATGTGAGTGATGAAAGACCATGAGATATTAAACCTTGGATATTATTTATCAAAATGCAAAAGGAGTCCTCTGTTTTAAAATGTTTATCATCCTGTTTCTGATAGCCTGCATTATTTTCATCTTCCTCAAAGCCACTATTGCTCACGATTGTAATACCTACTGCTAAGACAGACTTGAGAACCACAGATATCTTTACTTCCAGCCAGTTCATTTGGTCATGGTTTCAACAGATGTTTTTGACCATTTTATCTCCTGAGATCTTCATTCAACTTTTATCCAGTTTAAATGCTCCTTTTTATTTGTGTTGTGAAGGTTGTTGGGACAGAGATATGACACACACATGGCCCCCAACTCCAGCAACATAAAGCATCAAATAGTGACTGCAGAAAAGGAGATATGTGTTGGGCACATTACAACTGCGTGCTGGCAGTGTGCAGGAGCACTAAGGGACCTGGGGCATAGGTGTGGTTCATTACTACTTCCCGTTTGGGCAGCTGGTTTTGTTTAGTGAGGATAGTTGTTGTGCTGCAAATTACATCAAGAATGAAATTCATATCTTCATTTATGGTTATCTGCCACTTCCATGGACTGGAATGCAAGCTATGTATATAGGGTCAGCTTTGCTTTAGTTAGGTCTTTACGATGTTGCAAGGAGGAAGGGGAAACTATGCACCAGTGAATGCCTCCGTTGGCATTTGGTGTCACTAGCTATCGTTTTAAGTCACCAGCTTGTGCTTAAGTATCTTTTAATGTTCTGTTTCAGTGAAAAGCGTTTCCAAGAGAAACAAGGGAAAATGTCTGGCTCAGACCCACTAACTCTTGTATGGCCTTTTGCTCTTGAGTGGTGGTTAAAAGATCACCATTTCAGGTCAAACCACTAACTGCTTTGAAGCTTGCTTTCTCGTCTTCTTTAGGTTTATCATCTATGTGGTCTGTCTAATGTGGGAAAACTTAGCTGTGATCTAATTTATGTTGGCCCATGTGACCAAAGAGAGAAGAAAAGAATAGTCCTCTCTATCTGTAAGAAGTTCCATCTACTTATTTCAAAACTAGATTGCCTGCTCTGCATCATATCAAACAGAAAATGACCTTAATGCAGGCACCCAGTGTAAACAGCTGGGCATGCTTCATGAGGCTGCTCACGGCTGGCTCCAGCTCAGCACAGACTGCGACGTGACTGCTGCCGCCACGGCCGGGACTCTTCCAGGACCTCTTTCCTGGTGGACCTCTGCTGGTACCATAGTGTGGCACGGTTTCTTTTCTTGCTGGTCTGGCTTTTTCCTGCCCTCTCAGTTGAAATGGAAGAGATGCCCAGGGCAGAAGAAAGTGTTTCTCCTTAATACAAATTTCAAGATGTACCACTGAGATGTGATGCTGACCTGGCCTGTGATAATGAGATTTGTCTCGATCTTTCTCTTTTTCAGCTCACCCTGTTGTTCAGGCAAAATCCCAACAATATAGATCCCTTTTACCATGCTGAGTCTTCTTTCTCCTTTCCAGATTTGTTACTTCTTCCTTGTCTCTGTGTTAACTGCATTCACAAAGAGGCTCCATTTTGTAATTGGAAAACATATCATTTTTAGCATATGATCGAATCCCATGGCTTTAACAGTAGAGAAGAAATGAATGGCAGAGGAGAATTAAACTTAGATCTGCCGTGTGTTTAGGCACATGTGGGTCAAAAGATGCTTCAAAAGTGTATGTGGTGCTGACATGTTTTGTCTCTTTCTCTCTTATGTCTTACTAATGGATCAGATCCTGGATGAGGTTGAAAGGAGAAGGGGAATATCTGCTGCCTTGGTTTATCCATTTATGAGGAGTCTGATGGAATCTCCTTTTCCTGCACCTGGAAAGACAATCAAAGTCAAAACCTTTCTGCCTGGAGCTGGAAATGAGGTAAAAAGCAACTGCAAACATTAAAAGTCAAAGCCTCCTCCCTCACCACTCCAATATCAAACAGCAAAAGAAAAACAGGAGGAGACATACAGATACTGCAAGGCATGTGAGGTGGCACACCCTCAAAATGAGCGGTGCAGGAGCTGCACCAGTGTTGGTATGCTAATGCTAGTTCCCATTGATGGTTATAAGCCAATTTATTGTCATGTATTTGTTATTTTACGTTTATTAATAAGTTGTCTTTAAGAAAAAAACACAAGCAACATAAATGTCCTGGTATGCCTGGCCTAGTGTAGCTAACAGACTACAGTGTTGCTGGGCTTTATCACAGTGATAACAAGCAAGTGTAACTTTCCCATGCTGACTGTACTTGAACAGTTCAGCAGCTGGTTGTTATTGCAAACCTCATTACTGCTGGTCCTGGCCTTGGTAGGAGGAGTGACCAGCAGCATTTAAATGGCTCTTTTTGGCAATAAATACCCTTTAACTGGCCGTCAAAGAAATAGTCTATATTTGGAAAAGCATGTCATATAAAAGTTTGTGTGTGTGTGTGCGCACATATAATAGATTTCACTTCCTTTTATTACTGACTCAAGTAGCTAGAAGCCTAGCATTATATACAATATATGCCTTACTGGAAAATGGCAATATTGGTGCCTTGCTTAAAAATTTTTTTGTAACTCGAGGCTTGCTAGCCATTCGCCGTGTCCAATTCTGCTCTCTGCATGTCCCTATGTAAGTACACAGTAGCTCCACTCAGATGGGCAAGCATATAGAGGAAATACATTACTGCAGATAGGAACAGAATTTGGCCCAGTTAGTGAAAGCAGGAAAAAAATTGTCCTCTAGGGTTATTTTACACTCCTTAGGGTTAGTTTTACAGTGCTATTACTATTTTTACACTTAATCATATTTTCTCCAAGCGTAATGCCACTGACTTCAATGGAGTGGGCCTGTAATGTCACTTGGTATGAAATATAAAGTGTTCCTTGTATAAGTGACTTGCAAGGCATGTTTAAGTCACAAGCATTTTCTTATGGAGAAGCAAAGGAAACCTGAAAGGCTGATTGGTGTAACAGTGGTAAGATCTGATAATGCTTTTTTGATGAATGTATCTGGGAACCATGGATCTGCAACTTCTCTATCCTCTGCTCAAGCTTCTGAACTCTCCCAGAGAAAAACATTGAGATAATTCCAAACAAACAAACAACTCTCTTCTGGCTGAGCTTTGCTCTCTGTTATGCTAGTACAAACTCGTTATTTAAATGGAATGCATTGGCTTAATTAGGAACAGAATCTTGTCCTTCCATTGTGGCTCCTCTGGCCTAAACAAAGATGATGATTAATTGGGAAGTAGACAGTATATTTCTTTGTGATGAACGGACTGAAGCAGAAAGCTTTGCCAGGCAACAGAAAACATCCATGGCATTTGTAAAAGCTGCTGTAACTTGCATTGCTTCCTACCCCGCAGCAAGATTTTGGCATTGGAAGCTTTTCTGTAAAGCCAGCTCCTCATGATTTGGCACATAAACATGATTTGAGCTTGCAATCTCAATGCTAAGGAATGGCATGGGCACCTTTATTGAACATGAGAAAGAGGTAGGCAGGCAGCATTTCCTGAGGAGGTATTCATGGTGCACCGTCGCTCTGCAGTTTGATTCTTACTGCTATTTGGGGCAACAGCTGAGTGATGGGTATCTAATACTCTGGCACCATAATGTTTCTTTCAGGCTTAAAAAAAAAAATCTGTACACAAATACTGTTCTAACAGTGACTTTCTTTTTACAGTCCTGTGTTACTGATCACAAACAATATTACAACTAAACTGGTATGAACTGGTTTTGTTTCCAGTATCCTGTGGTCTTG
This sequence comes from Ciconia boyciana, assembly GCF_034638445.1. Taxonomy (NCBI): domain Eukaryota; kingdom Metazoa; phylum Chordata; class Aves; order Ciconiiformes; family Ciconiidae; genus Ciconia; species Ciconia boyciana. The sequence goes on from NC_132939.1 coordinate 13,603,131, forward strand.
ATCATATCCTTAAAACAGTGTGTTTGTGAGGAATTTGTTAAGGGCTACTCCAGTTTAAACCCAATACAGTATGCTCATGGAATGTGGTGTCATGTGCATGAAAACATAAAAGTGGTCTAAAGCAATAAAGTGACGGTGATTTTTGGACGTATGGAAAGAAGGAGATGTATGTATGTTCCTGTTAATATGTCTTCAGAGATTTCAACACAGCTTCAAGCTGGCCGGCTTTTCCCCTTTCCCTTCTGTTTCCTCAAATTCCTCAGTAGTTCATCATTTACTGTCTTGCACTTCATATTTTTCTCCCTCTGTTACTCTCTTCTTCATGTTATTTTTCCCTCTTCTTTTTCCTGTCCTCCGCCTTCAAGTTCCACATCTGAGCATGTCAATTGCAGAGTAAAAGGAAGATGTAATAAAGGAATCAAGCATTTGAGAAAAGGAAGGAGAGGGCCTGAGGTCATGGATGAAGTATGAAAATTAGACTTTAAAGGGATGTCACAAGTCACCATCTAAGACCTTGTCCTGACTCCCCAGTTAAGTATATATATGTACATATCTTTATGACAAAAAAAGGTTTTAAACATTATCTAGTGAGTTATGCATCATAGAAGAGTGAAAATGAAGTAAATTGGGTTTAAATTTTGCCTGGCCTTTAAGTTCAGTCTGTGGCTCCTCTCTAGATGTGAATTTGAATTGCTAGCCAAGTTTATAACCAAATTTACCTTGTCTTTATGGCTTTTTTAACCCTGTAAGCTTCCGGCTCCAGTGTTTCCAGTTTGTTACTTGCTTCATACTGTTGACTCAGCCAAGCTTTACATCTCTGACAGGGTGTTTAGAACGTAGAATTATGCTTCCCTCGGAAATGACAGCAGATTTAATGCACACAATTGTATTCTGGGAAGAAGAATGACTTGATAGTGAATTGTGTAATACGCCATTTCTCTGGAGTGCTGTGCCTCCAGCCTCAGTTTGCAAAAGAGGATGGGAATCGTTCTCTGTGTCGCCTCAACAGGAAAGCATGGAGTGCTGCTGGAGGGCCCAGGCTGGGGTGCCAGGCGCCCCTGGTGCTGTCAGCCCTGACCAGTGATGCTGACTGATATTTGCTGGATGTGTTCAGGTCATTGAGCTGCGGCGGCCAATGGACTCGCGCCTGGAACACGTGGACTTTGAATGCCTTTTCAAGTGCCTCAGTATTCGTCAGATCATCAGGATCTTTGCTTCTCTCCTGTTGGAGCGGCGTGTGATTTTTGTAGCAGATAAGCTCAGGTAAGTGGCAAAGAGACCTGAAACCATACGTTCAGGACAGTACTATCTCTGGATACAAAAAGTTTTATGAAATGTCCAGAATGGTTGTCAGATGTGAGGATCTTCTCACTGTAGGATTTAAATAATTTTTACATCAGTGGAAGTTATTTGCTTCAGGTGGGGGACACATTTGCTAGCAGTCACTGGCTACAAGCCACTTGTTCTGTCTTACTTTCCTATCTGTAAAATGGTAATACCAATACTCACGTGCTTCATAGGCAGCAAATGTTTGCACAGCGTCTTTAAGCAATATAGTCCTAGCAATATTTCATTTCAGGTTTTGGAACAGAGTACTCATAAACAGTAGCAGAGATCGTCACTGAGGTGCTTCACCTTGTGGCCGTGCAGTGCAGCCAGGCAGGGAAGTGGGGTGCTGAGAGTTCACCTGGTTTGCTCCATGCAGTACAGAGAGTTTATAATGAGGCTAGGTTTCAAATCCTGCACTACCAAACCCATCCAGTGGGAGTGTTAAGAATGCTATTACGGTTCATCACAACTAGTTAGGATATTTTTCCTGGTGCTCACAAGACCTGAAAACATTTCCGTTCCGAAGCTCCATCTTGGGCTCCTTGCTATATCCTTTCAACATACCTCTTACTTCCCTGCCCTTTGATTGCAGTCTCCCCTCCCTGGCTCATCTGAGGCATGAACTCACCCCAAGGTGTAAGGAGGGAGAGCGACAGGTCACAACTCCACATGGCCTTTACCAAGGAAATGGGACCTCTGTGTAGGCTGCACCCCTACCCCGCAGCAAAGAATCATCCCTTTTTTAGATGCTTGTGTAATCCATATAGAAAAGTGTGGACATTGTAAAGAAGACGTTCTTTGCTGTGGCATGATAAATAATAAAAGATGGCAAATAAAAATAAAGACCGTAATTTATTAGACTCAGGAACATCCAGCGTCTTTTAAAAGGACACAAAAGACTGTATGGGTGGTTAAAAACACAGATGGATCTACCCAAACAAACTCTGTTAAACACTTTATCAGCCCCGACCTCCTCTGAATGACCGCCAGAAATAATAGCTGCACTTAGTGGCCGCCAGTGTATATAATAGCAAAAATACTTTGCATAGTAAAAGCTTTACAACCTTTAGGGGAGAATTTCTTAAAGCTGCAGACCCTTCTCAGGTGATAAAGTTACTTCCTTAGCAGTCTTTTTTGTTTTCTAGAACAACAGGAACATTTTATTTCATCCCTTCCCTTGTCAGTACCCCTTAGTTTGAATGACCATTTGGGATGACTTAATTTCACATAAACTCCTGGTGAGAATTGTGTAGCTAGTCCAGGGTTTCTGCAGTACTTTAGTAGATATGTGAGTCACACCATGAATATTGGGGCAGGTGGCTTTTGAAAATACTGTTGGCATGTTCCTTCTGACTCTTTTCCACAGCATGATTAATTACATCGTTCTGTCTGTTTCTATTTTACTGTTCATTTAGCAGAATTAGTGGCACCCATAAGTCTGATTGTAACTCAGAATGACACAGGTCTGCGTTCCTTCAAATGGCACGAAGTTTTGAGTGGAAAATCACAGAAATGGTACAGAGAAAATGAGGGCTGGGCTGTGCTGCCGCCAACTGTTGCTCTGCTTTGGAGTTCCCAGTTACTCCTCTGTAATGTTGTCCTGGTTTGGCAGAGTACCCCGAGCCTCGATCTGTGGACTGCGGGCACAGTACTGCAGGGATGGCTTGCTGCAGGAGACATCCTCAGCCATGAAGGCTCAGACAGAAAGCAGCCATTCCCTGGAGCATTTCTCTGGGACAGCTGGCCTAGCCAATGTCATATAATGCTTCTGGGCACTGTTCAGAGAAAAGAAGCAACAATTAAACCTACTTTGACAGTCTTAAGGCAGCTTGGCTTGGAAAACAGTCATGTTGCCAATGCTGAGGGCTCATGGTAACCCAGGACTTCATCAGGCAACCGAGGTTTTATACACATTCCAAGCCTGACTGGAAGCTAACAGCTCAGGCTTGCCCGTGCAATTACCTTTCTCCTGATAGCTGCCTAGTCCTACAGGCCTCAGAGCAGAGGATAACAGAGTTCTGCTTACAGGCAAAGTGCTGCTGCTCTCCCTTTTGGCACACAGAAATAGGGCACCAGGACCAACAGGAACCAGAAATGTTAAAGATCCCTTTTGGTAAGCACATATCCAAACATTGCGCTCTCCTGTAAAAACTGTTCTCCAGCAAACTGTTGTTTCTGTTGTGAGAGTGAGCCATCAGGTTAGGGGCCATTGGCACATACTTTGAGAAAGGAAAGGATTCAGATGGATCCAAGAGGCTTATGAGGTTTTGTGGTTGCTCCTGTAAGAAGGGACAGAACCTTTTTTACAAAAAGGTTTATATTCATATACTTTATTATATCTGCATATACTCTTTATTATATACATACACTTTGTTTTGTTTAAAAAGAGTATGACAAAATCTGATGTGGTAGATAAGGCCCTGGATTAAGACTTGTGAATCCTGAGCTCTCCTTCTGAACCCTCCAACCTGCTGTGTGACACATGCTGGAAACGTAGCTCCTCTTTCTTATCTTTTATCTGGTCTGTCTGGGATCCTAAATGCTCCGGGATGGAGACTACTTCTTGCTCTGTGTGTGCATGCAGCTCTACTTGATACAGTGTGGCCCCTCTCAGCATGGGGATATAGGAGGTACTGTAAAATAGAAACTAATAATGAGTCCTTTGACAAAGGCCTGGAGAAAGTGACAGTGGATTTAAATTCAATACTTACTGAGGTTTTCATGGTTTAAATGGGGATGAAGTCTAAAATGAAACACTCTGGCTTTGAGCTAATAACTGTCTGTCTTGGAACCTTTGCCTTGTCTGACGTGAATTTTGTTTATGGGCATCACGGCTGAAACTGAAGGAGTTTACCAGTAATGTGGGAAAAAAAGAAGTGAAATATCTTACAGGTCCAGTCTGTGGGCCCAAAGAATGAGAGCAGGAAATTAAAAAGATTTTACAAGGGTTTGATTTCTGCATGTACCCAAAAAATAGCTTAGAAATAAATGATGTTGAGGTTTAGGCTTCAAACAATGAGATGCAATGGGCTTTTGTGGCTGCCTGTTTAACAGGTCCCCAAGCAACAAATGATTTCACACGTTATACAAGTTTGGGAAAGTCATGCCTAGTGAAGTGAGATTCATTCAATAAATTGTTATTTATGGTTCTTATAGTGCCCAGAATGTGAAAATTTATAGTCCTTGATCTTTGCACAGAAGAGGTTGCCATTTTTCAACACAGAAAGTGATGCTACCAGCAATGAGGAATAGTAAAGTTTTGAATGACAGGACTGTGAGGTTGCCTTAGACATGTACAGTTAGGTTTGGGGTTTTTTCCCCAATAAGTTGCTTATATATATTTTCTGCTTGAAATTGGGTGAATAAATCCCTGCAGCTGTTTGCTCACCTTCAAAAATGAATTTGAATCTGCCAGTGACCTTTCAGTATTTTGCTTTCCATGAACAGTCAAGAAGACAACAGAGAATAAAGATAACAATAGAGAAATTTGGAATAATAATAATAACAACTCATAAAGAGGTAACTTAAAGCTCCAATTCCTTAAACATCTGCTGCAAGCACAACTGAGATGGTATGCCCCATCCCAGTTCCAATCCCTGTCCCAGTTGGGAGCCCCTGTTTATGTTCCTGGCATTCTGCCTGTTCACCCCAACTCTGAGACAATCCCATGACTGCCAGCTGCAAAGGGAGAGCTGCTCTAGTGCAGTCCTCTGCAGTTTGAAAGGCTAGGCAGCAGATGCAAAATCAGTGGGTTCTGAGGCTCGGGGAACGTTGGCGTTGCTGCAGGCACAAAGGTAGCAACAGAAAATAAATAGAAAGCAAACATTGGAAGAAAAATATTTCTCTGCTTGTTTTAGTGTTATGCTGGAGAAACAAATTTGTGGACATGTTTGCTGAGGAAGTGATGTATCCATGCGTGTGAGAACAACCTCTTTGCCTTTTCCCCTGAATGTTTGGAGACGGGGAAAGGAAGGCCTTGGGCATCTCAACGTCCCTTTGTTATAACCCCATTTTTTAGAAATAAAAAACACTCTTGCTGTAATCCACTATATTGTGAAGGACTCTGAGCATATTTTGCTTACATTTCACTTGTGGGTCCAGTCCAACGCCAGCTGGAGTCAGTGGGAGTGTTTGGATGAGGCTTGTCTTTTGCTGGGGATCTAAGTCCTAGAATATTCCTTTCAGTGGCCTTTCTGAAGCTTTAGGGGCTGTGAAAGGCTTCTATAGAGTCCCTGCTCTTGTAAAAGACAAAATAACTTATCATTGTTGTGAATTTTGTTTTTATATGAGATATTTCAGCTACTTCTCAGTGAAGCAGGAGCATGGGCCTCAAGGCAAAGGTGGGCCAGGCACTTCTCTAAGTGGCAGTGCCAGCTCAGGAAGTCCCCCCTCCTGCTCCCCTTGTTTGCTTCTGCCCTGCGCCAAGGTCTCCCTCACCCAGGAGGCTATGCTGGCCCAGCCACAGTAGGAATTACTAATTTTTCTCCAAACAGAGTTTCTCCAAGCAGAGTTTCTCCAAACCAGATGGGCCCTTTGGCCAGGTCACACTAGGGGCTCCTGTGCTGGAACAGGGGCAGAGCAGGGTGCTGGGGCTGGGGGTGGGCAGGAGCATTGGAACGGGCACACTTCAGGGTGGTGTTGCCACTGAAAGGTGTCTATCATGCACCATCCTTAGGTGTGAGCCAGCTGAATTTACAATATCTCATGAGATATTGTAAATCTGTGAATAAACCTACAAGTTTTTACCTGTGTGCAAGGGAGATCTGAAGGAATGAGGCTGAGGCAATGTTGGATGACAGTGAACTTCAGTGCAGCTAAAGCTCCTGCACATCAGTGTCTTCCTCCCTTAGGAATGGTCACAAATGACTTTGTCTTCCCAAGGAGAATTTTTTCCCTCCATGTTTCTCTGCCCCTCTGCCAGCACACATCCCTTGGCCCAACATGGACCAGCAGTCTGTCACCTGGTGTGCTGCAGCCACCTGAAACCCTCCTCTGCAGCGCTCGCCCCATTAAGTCAAGAGGTGCTGTTGCAAGCAGAAGCTAGGCACCTGTGAGGTGGGAAGACTTTATCCTGTTAAGGATAAAAAACTTTTATCCTGTTAAGGACAAAAACCTCCCTATACCTCCCCAAAGTATTTTGGACTGCCAGGAGGAATCTGTCTTCCAGCACAACTGTAGAAAGTCCAGGCAGATCCCAGACCTGACCAAAGGTTATGGGCTCCAGACAGAAACACTGACTAATACAGGACAGAAGCATAAATATGTAAATACTGGGGGAATTCATCCCGCAGGCATGTCTCTGTTAACTTTGTGGAGCAAAAGGGGAGCAGAGTGTACTTGTATTCAAGGGCAAAGGCTTTCAGAACAAACAACGGCATTTCCCTAATCTCACGGACAGAGACAGCTTAGGGCTGTCCGTGTTATGCCTGGGATGTTCAGGAGCATTGACGCTTGTCCTCATATTTGAATCTGTTGTTTTGGGAGTCGTGAGGCCACGCTGGAAAGCAGCAGTTAGCAGCTGAGAGGCAGCCTGGTCCCTGTCTCTCAGTGCCTACCTAGAAAAACAGTATTACGGATCCTTTAATCTAGCAGACAAAATCATAGCATGATCTTGTAGCTCAAGTTAAAATATGCAAATTTAAATAGGAGATAAGTGGCAATGTTTTAGTAGTAAGAGTAAACTATTGCTCCTCAGCCCTGTAGCAAGCTCAAGTGGAAAAGCAAGAGTAGCTAAACTTTTGGGCAGATTACTAAAGTGAAAGCTCATTCCCTGTTCCCTTATTGTGTATTTTTTATTAACAAAAGTAGGATATAATTCTTACAAACTAATCACGGCAATGATAGGCCTGACTAGGTTCACCTGCTGCCTGGGAATGCTCCTTTCCAGTAGTCTGTCATATCGTAACACTTGTAAAATCTGTGAACCTGCAGGTTAAAAGATAAAAATGCGTGTGTTAGGACAAAGAGAGAAAGTCTGCTCAGTAAATAGACAGTGAACTTTGGACAGTAATAAAGATTTCCTTTACTTTCCCCTAGAACAAAAACATCCACAAAAAAAAGGTGAGAGAAATTTGACAATGAACACATACCAGAAACCAGCCTGTGAGGGAGAATTTACTGTTGCCATTCTCTAACTGGTCTGTACCATTTCTGAGCGCAGGCTACAGGAGACACAGCTATGTCTTCTCTTGGTCACATCTGGCATAGCCCTATATTGAGCTAGAAGTCCAGTTCTTTGTCTCAGGGAAAACTTTTTTTTAGTTATCAGCTGTACATTGAAGAAGAAGTTTAGAGATGCAAGCTACTGTACCTGTGGAATATGTAATGGCTCCCAGATCTTATGTCTAAACCCAGGAGAAATACGGATGGCTGACATTTCTTCTGGAATTTTTTTATCCAGAGATCTCGAAGTGCTTTCTTAATACTGTCAGGATTATTGTGCTTGTCTGGTCTGACATGGTGAACATAAGCTAGAGAATTTCTTCCACTAATTTCTGCAGTGGAAGGAATGAGCCCTCGAATAATTATCCAATATGTAATCATGAGTAGTAGACAGAATTTATTCTACAGCAAACCCATCCATTTCTCATGAAAGTAACCAGAGAGTTTCCATTTCCTCCAGTGAGAGCCAGATCAGCCCTCACTGAGGAATGATTTAGAACCTGCAGACCACCCCTGCTTTACCTAAGGGACAACAGCTTGCAACTCCCTTCATCTTTTATAAAAGAAGCATCCTCTAGAGTCTGTCTGAGTCTCTGTTACCTACCCTGCAATCGCTTTCCTTTTGTGAGACTTTGGTTTTTCTCAGTCTGCTTGCACTATGAAGCATCACTAAGTAGAAACGTATATACTTAAAAAAACCTTAAACATTCTGTAATGTATGTGATTATTTGGCCTGATGTAGCTGCAATTTCTTGATATTCTGCTTGCTTCTTTCTTTCCCACCAAATATAGCTAGTAATCTTCTTTGAGTAATATGTTTGTATGCAGCCCAGTCCTGCAAGATGCTGAGTGCCTTGTCTTACAGTTTAAATGCTAGAATTGAGGGTGTTCAATGTGATGTGAAATTGGTGGTTTAAGATAACTAGCAGAGCTGTCTCTCAAGATTTTTGAGAGAAATTTTGCACTTTATTCCCCCCTCTCAAGAGATACTTACATTTTGTACCACTTGGATTACATTTCTCTGGCACTTAGATTGTGTGATGACTGATGCCAACAAAGGAGCTGTACGTGGACAGTAGGAAAATGTGTCAGGCAGAAGAGACAGTCCAAGAAACAAAATGAACTTTCTATGTCTCTGGCTTGTTTAAGATTCTGCAGTCCCAGAGAAAAGTAATCTAATAATGACATTTTTAATATGCAGTAAACTTCAACAGCATTTTTAATATGCCATATCACAAGAAGGGTAGAGCTTGTATGATTTTCCTTTTCCTCCTTTCCTCCTGCCCTCCTTTCCAGAAGTATTTATTCATGTCACTTCAGGCTTTGGCCAATGCTCTACAGTGGGAAAACATCATTTTCCCACTTATGATTTGTGCAACAAAATTCTCTCTCCCTTTCCCTTCCCCGTGAAAAGGAATGGGATAAGAAGACGACCATGTTGTTTGGTAATTCTCTTCTGGATTACTTATTGGCACAACAGCCATAAGGCAGTAAGTCCAACTTGGCCTCTAGCTCCCTGCAACGGGATTTAGATAGATTCCCTCTTTTCAGCTTTTGAATGAGAAGGATTAGGGGGTTGGATTGTTCTACTCCTTTGTTACTACCTAGAAAAATGATTCATCCTACTTTACAGCTGTCATGTTGTTAATAGTGCAATGATTGCCTGTGAATCTGAAACCACCAGTGTGAACATTAACAAGGACTGGTGGGAGCAAAGGTCCCAGTGTGGAAAGAACAAGTAGTTAACACTCCTCTGGAGCACGTAGGCTAGAGCCACTTTTGTTATGGATTTACGCTAAGAAACTGTCCTGCGGGAAGGGCGTGGATAACTCTGTGGGTACTAAGGATAGCTTTCTACTTTGAAATGTTGGGGTTTTTTCTTGTAACCACCTGACAAAGCTTGGGCAGGTGGCTCGTGTCAAAGCAATGACGTTTTGCCAAAAATCCCATTTGCGTCAGCTTTGTGGAAAGTATGGTTGAATGCCAGTTGCTTGAAAGGCCAAATCTTCGTTCTGAAGGGCACTTTGCAGGTCTCTTTCTCCAGGGGCTTTCATGTGCCTCTCTTATGCACAAGTATTACAGGAGCAAAAAACAATGTCTTCATTAAAAACACATTCCCTTTTAATCAACTTTACTCTGCTTTCTTTTAAATTAAGTACTTCAAAGCTATTCTCCAAGTGAGAGATCTCCTGACAGTGCATTCTCTGGTCTGCAGCTCTCAGCTCCATGTGATACGACCTTGATCTGTGCCGTGAGCCAGGGTTGTGCTTTGCAGGTTATCTGTGGGACCTCAGACTGACTGTCACTCGGGTGTTCCAGGAAGGTGGGAGTTGTATTCTGAAAATGCAGCTCTTAATGAAGTAAAATAATTTACTAATTTGTGTAAAGTTATGATAACTTCTGGAAATTTTGCATAAAATATCTGTCTTCCAATATTTGAATGAAAAACAAAAAGAAAGCCTCCTGTATAGTCAAAATGAACCCTACACTTAATTATTCTTTGATAACATCCCCTAATGAGCTGTGTAATTATAAAACATTGAAAATGTGAATTACTTTAACTGACTGACAAATCCAGTGGCTTTAAAATAGGACTCCCTGAGAGCACATCATATTTCAGTCCATCTCTGTTTAGCTAAGAGACATCATACCAGCAGGATAGACAGCTCCTGGGTGCTGGCTGTTCCTGACGTTGCCTCCTGGCTGCACTACAGCATTGTAACATACCTGCTCATTCCTTAAGCCATTGACCGTAAATTGCAGTTGGGTACAGACTGCTGCAGCAACCCTCCCGCATAACAACATGCGCTACCAGGAGCACCACAGGTATAATCGTTGGTCTCTTTGTTGTCGTCTTAGAAAATACTAAAATTTAAGTGCTTTGTTCTTAGCGTGTATCTTAGTACAGTGCCCAGTATGACCTGAAGTTCTGTGTCGTTCTCTGTTCTGGTATGATGGGACATTTACATTGACAGAAAAGCTTTTCTGTCTGCATGCTTCTGAACAAACTTTCATGGGGGAGTGATGAAAGAACAGGCAAGCGCTGTGACAGACCCTCGCCCCTTCTGCTCCACATTGCTTGGCGTACTCATAACGTGCTGTGGGGACATGCTCAGGTAATTACAGTGAGGCTGCTGATGCATCCATACTGGTAGGGTAAGATAGCACAATACAGGAGAGGATGTTGCAAGCTTAAGCTAAAGGGGATGTGTTCAGAGAAGAGTTCATGGAGGAAGATGTTGCCCACTCAATTTTCTGTAAAATATGATAAGGAGGGACCAGAAAAGGGACACAGACGATGACACAAACCGTTGGGCAAGTCTGTTCCCTGAACTGTACTCGTTGACACAGCAGTGTGGCAAAGCATGGCTCCATGATTTAAAGTCAGAGAAAACAAGTCCAGAAACTGGGTTGTAACCACTGTGTTTATCATAAAAAAATCTCCTACCTGGAATCATCAGTAGCACAGAGGAATTGGTGTCTGAGCTCTCTGTATCTCACCTTCAGTAGTCACTGGAGTGTGTCCCAAAATTAACTGCATCACTGGTGCCCCACTGATAAGGAACTGCAGCACTGCTTTTGCCAGACAGGTGAGGCCATATTGTGAGTCCTTATGAGAATTTTACAAGCTTGTCTTTTCTCAGACTGCATTGTAGAAAGCACCAGATAAAACCTGAAGTGTAACTCATTTCTTGCAAAACAAGGTTTGGGTTTGTCTTGTTTTCATGGGGGAAGAAACCACCATTTGAGGGTTAAGTAGCTACACTCTTTGAGTTGTAAGCATAGTTAAAAAGATTGTGCAAAGGACAATAACTAATGATTGGGCTGATGTGATGTGGAAAATACGCACTTCCTCCTCAGTCTGTGCCCCCCTCTTCCTGCCAGTATTATGGCTGAGGCCTTGTTTGCACTCCGTGAGATATCACAAAGGTCACTTGCAGCAAACGTGTCAGCATTCAAATTAGGGCAGCCACTGTGACTAGACTGCCTTTCACCTCTGGCAAAAGCATGGTTAGGTTCTCACTTTTGCATCAGGCTGCTGCTGGCCACGTGGGGAAGCCTGGCTTAGGAGGCGAGGAAGCAGTGGATGGACCCTGGAGGCTGACGGGCACGGGGCAATAGTAGTGCTCCTGGTTTGCTAAATCAGTCACCCACCCTGGGAAACGTTCATCTCTTGAATAATATTTTTCCTTTGTCAAGCTCCTGTGCAGAGTGAGGGATTTTCACCTGCTTCTGGACTAAGAGTGAGTCGTTAGCTCACTGCTAAGACTGGATAATAAATGTTACAGTCCATAACAGACAGGGGAGATCTCTCATTTATGCATTAGAGACCTCTTTACCGAGTTGCAGAGATCAACTGTAGCAGTATTTGTTGGTGTGTGTGTAATGATTAAGTTATGAAATCTTCAGAAATCTGAGTTCAGAACTGGCTGCTCCATTTGAGTTGGCCCAAATGGACTTGGCTGACTATGATCCTCACATGCATTATACACGTTCCCCTCGGTCATGATCACATTTACACTAGGAAATTCCCTATGTTATTTAGACAAGAGGAGCAGAGCTTTCTATTGGCAGATCTCCCCTGACATCAAGAGAAAAAGTAACCTAAAATGTGCACGTACAGATTTGTCCGTATTTCCTGGAAAGAAGGGTGTCGGGTATTGATCAGAGATACAGTATTAGCTGCATACTTTAGGCCAACTACTAAAGACCTCATGTTGTGACTCTTACTTAAGTGTTTGCTTTAAAAAGTAAAATCACAATGCAAAATATTACTCTGGCTTTTACAGCCTATACTCACTAATTTTCCATGTAATATGCACCCACTACTTTGATTTTAAACATCTCATTGGTTATTCTAGAGAAAGGTCAGATTTAGTAACAGGAAATTCAGAAAGTTCAGAACCCTCCTTCAAGTCACGTATGCAACTACTCCGTCCTAAACTTCCTGCAGCTACCCAGATTTTCACAGATTTACCTGAAGGTCAGGTGAGGGGAGGGGCCTTGGCAGCGGCAGAGGAGTCCTCCTCCCTGTGTGCCCCTACATGGAGGTGGGCCCTTTACAGAAGGATTCTGCCACGGGGAATTCTCAATCCAGGAGGCTGAAATCTAATTATTTAATTAAAATTAAATTACCTTATTAAAAGCTAATAAATATATTAATACTATATTAAAATTAAATTAAAATTACTTAATAGCTTCAAAAATTACAGTCTCTACTTCCAAACCACCTTATAAAGGCTTGAAGGATTCTCTGTAGTTTGCTTTACCCCTGAAGATCTTCTAGAAAAGTAAAAAATTATTCAGATTTCAGAAGCTGAAACATGCCTTGCTGACAAGAGAGGCTAACTTTGCAGCCATTCAGACAGCACTCTTTTCCACAGCAGTCAGGGTACTCACAGCTCAAAAGGGGCCATCACGTCTTGTGTGTGTACTTGCGGGCTGATCTGATTAAAATAGAAGTGGAAAAAGAAAAGGTCTTTGAGGCTTCATTTCAGCGAAGTATTTCAGCACAATGGAAGTAAATTAAGTCTGAAACTTGTGCTGAAATACTTTGCTGAATCAAAGCCTAAAACAGTATTTTGCCTGTCCCCTCATGCTTTGTTTTAATTGGTGAAGCCAGGCATGAACTGACTATAATTCCTGCTGCTCTGTAATCATTAGAAATAATTTTTCTATCAGTGTCCAGATAAATTACTGTATTAGAATTAATTTGGGTCAAACAGCATAAGCTTAGCACAAATTCTGGTGTTTGTTTTGATCATAATCTTCCATCTCTTGCATACAGGTAAATATAACCATTGTGGAGGAAACTTGTCTTTTCAGTTTGAAAATTATTCCTGATAGAATCTGTGGTTTTGTGTCTGTCTGCTTATCAGCAGGCTGTGCATAGTGGGGCAAGGGGGAAGCAGTACAGAAGTGGCTGAAGTGTATGAGCACTGGTTATATTTGATTTGCATCTGTACCACAAGCGGGCTTCGAACCTCTGTCGCACACCTTCAGCTATGCCGGTGTCTGACCTTCCCTCCTGCAGCTGCAGCCCCTCTCAGCATCTCGGGTACCAAACGAGGATGGGTAATTGACATCAGACAGCCTCACAGTCCTTCCATCTGCCTATAGCAACAGGGAGGAACAAGTTTCACAGGGACCTAATAATTTGGATGCATGTGCATGACAGAGCTTTATCCGTGTTCATATTAAATTGTTCTCCGTGGTCCTTGTGTCGTTCAGCACAGCCAGTCCCTGTCTTGTCCCTTAGTTTTGCATCCCAGCCTCTTTGCCCTCAGTTCATGTTTCCTTTTCACCTGCTTGCCAGGCTCATTTTGTCTCCCTCCCCTCCCAGTTCTGCCTCACAGGTCTTATTTTTACCCCTTTGCATTTAATTCAGCCCCTTCCCTTTCCCCTTCCCCTTCTCCTTCCCTTCCCGATGATCTTCCTCTCCCAGCTGAGCCTCCCATTTCTCTGTGTAGCCCTGGGCTACAATGGAAAGGAACATGCTGCTTAGTGTGAACAATTTCTTCTGAAGAAATGAGCAGCTAAATAAGTCTCTTTTTAGTATGCACAAAATTACTCTTTTAAGATGGCTTCTAACGTAACCAAATCAGAGTGAGTTTAGACATCACTAGTAGAAGTCCTTGGCACACAGGCCACCCCCTCCTGCCAGCCTTCAAGTCCTTGCCACCAAAGCATGCCACCCTTTCACAGAAAAGGACAGCAAAGATGTTTTATATAACAAAATAACATTTTTTTAATCTGGCTTTGGAAGCAAACTGATCTGATGCCAAGCAAGGGGGTTGGATCAGCTGACCTCCTGAGGTCTCTTCCCACCTGAATTACTTTATGATTCTATATCATTTTGCCTGAGATTGGAAAACAAAATAGTTATCCAGAGGCAGACACACAAGCTTAAAAATTTCAGTGAAAACAAGTTAAATTTTGAATCCTGATCATGTGAAAACAGTGCCTTACAAATGAAAGCAATCCTACAAATAGGCAGGTCTCCCAGACCCATCAGTAATTGCAGGCCTTAATACATGAACACACAGAGGTATCCTTTCATCCCTAATCAGCAGTGATGTTACCCATGACAGCTTCACTTCTCAAAAAATCTCCATTTCAGCTTTGCTTCAGTATTAGTTTACAAGTACAAAGGTATTTATTGCTTTATGTTGCTCCTGGTGAGAGGGTTATCCCATACACTTCCTGCAGTTGTCTTCTGCCACGGCCCCCTCCCCACCCTCTCTGCATCCGATGCTGCGCCTCTGAATGTGCCTGTTGTTCCTGAGCGCGTGTGCTTGCACATTGCCGAACTTGGGGCTGCAGCCGTGCAGTCAGATGGCTCCACCACCATGCTCTCTTTTCCTCTAACAACAACTCACATGATTTTATTTTGAAATGTTCACAGGGTAGGTCTTCTTGCTACAAAGCTGCAAAAACATGTTATTTCTTTGGTTTGAGTCAAAAGAGAGGAACTGAAGATTTTTTTCCCTTTTAAATGTCCTAGAGTGGTAACAGAGAAACAATCAGCAATAATTTTGCATAGGAAGAAATGCTGTCATGTCTGACACACTGGCTAGAAAACTGGAGATGTCCTGCACCATTGTATCAAAGACTTTATTGAATTCTCACTTTATTCCTCCCTGCCCTATTTGGTGAGTAGTTGGTGGTATTGGGGTTAATGAAACACGTGTCCTCACAGCACAGCAGCCCCGGGAGTGAAGCACAAGCCATTTATCTGGAAGCTCTGGGTGCACACAGCCTCAGAAGAAGGGTGCCTGGGTGTCAAGGGGGGTACTGGAGCTGAGCACCCACACTGTGGAGCAGGGAGAAAGCGGTAACATCTCCCCGTTGTCAGCCAGCTCTTCCGACAGGCCAGGGATCCTCAAGGGCTTCTTTTAAAAGCTGACCTTCCACAGGAACGCTGCAGAGCTGATTGCAGCGAGACAGCTGGAGTATGGAGACTGTCACTTACAATACTGATATGGTTTCATTTATGTCTTGTCCCTGATGCTATTACTTAGTCTTATCCACTTGAATAAAAGTGCTGCTTTTATTTATTCTTATCAACCCAGAGAAACCTTTATTTTTTCAGAGCTTAGGTGTGTATTGTATCCAGCACGGCACAGTTCTGCTCTAAATTACTGCCTGCAGAGTAACAGCAATCCTACATGCACTCCCAACAACCCCTCCAAACTGTAGCAGTCTGCTACAATTTTTACTTCTGTTTTCTCTTTACCTGATGCTTTTCAAGCTTTCTGCTTTGTCCTTCCCCTCTGCCCATGCAGTTTCTGTGTGTTGGAGGGGAGATGGGCTGAGTCCTCGGTCCTGTAGCCTTTTCTCAGAGGCTTTTACAGAGTCCTCTGCAAACCTCTCAGATCATTTTATCTTGCAGTGTTGTCACAGACTTCTCCTTCTCTCTCTCAGAGACCGGAGTTAATCCAGGATCAGGGGAGGCATTGAAGGGTGTAGGAGGGACACGTCGGGCATCTGGTTTTGCTACACAGTTCATCAATGGCACAAGGGTAGGAGCTATCACAGAAGAGCACGGCCATGGCCTGTGATGAGGCACGTGGGTGTGTAATACCCACCTGAGTCAAGGTATGGCACCTGGGAAGGACGGAGCCTCCAGACTCCAACCTCAAGTGGGAGGAAGCTCTCCTGAGCAGACAAGAGGATGTGAGTCAGGGAGGTAACGGTCACAGAGCAGTTGTGGGCTGGAGCATGTATGCGTTAACACAGCAGATGAAAGAGTTCAGCAAATGTGGACAGAGTAGCAAAATTAAATCAGCAGGGAGAAATGAAAAACATGAAAAGGTTGTGGAAAAGTAAACACGGGCAGTGGAAACACTTCTTTGTGAATTTACATTTTTGGCTACATTTCTCCATCCGAGGAAGTGGAGGGACCAGATTCTGACAATCGGTCCCAGTCTTGTGCGTGGTCCAGAGCATTGGCAGAGCACAGACCTGGCACCAGCCCTGGGGTGATGGAGCCACTGTGTGGCTTGGCCTCACTCGTAAGGGGTGGTCCTCCCTCCCCTCCTGGCTGAGTAAACTTGTCTGTCCCTTGGGAGAGGAGGAGGAGGAGGAAGGGGAAGGGATGTTCTCCCCTTTCCTTCCTTCAACGTAAATGCCAAAATGACTGTGGAGATGCACAAGAGTAGCAAGGTAGGATCAGGGAGCCCTGCCAGCAAATGTTTGTCTGTGCTAGAGGCTTAGTCCTGGACTTAGGAGATGCTCAGGGTGTGAGGCTCCCTTGGGTCTGTGAGAAATTGTAGGTGGTAGAGGGGGAAGTGAGAAGGAATATAACTTTTGGCTATTATAGAGAAAATAGAATTATCAAGTGTATCTGTGGAATATTTCCAATGTGAGTAGTATGTGTAACTGAATATGACTTTAACATTTTGTGAGAGTTGGTGACTTGCAGTACGCAACGAGCCACGGGTCGTTGAAACAGACACATCCAGCACTAGCACCTGCATCGGCAGTGCTCCCCGCCAGCAGGGCAATGTCCATTCACTGTTCGACAGCGGACAATGTGTGTTTCTCAGAATATGGTAATTGTGCTGTGATTAGATATTAATATAGCTTAGACTTGGGGTTATTTGTTTGTTGACCAACCCAGAAATTTATAGCAGGCACCCTCCTATCTAAAGGACAGTAAAAGTTCTTTTTAAATCAAAGTCAAGTCACATTAATTTGGTTTTGACATGGGCCTAAACCATGTTCACAGGTAGTCCCCACAGTTCGCCTGAGTCACGGTAATGTATGAAATTCTTGTGCCTCGGCTCTTAGTCTGAGCCTTGCGTCTCCACAGCCAAGTACATTACAAGGAAAAGTTTCTATGTGGTATCATGAGAAAATGATTTGGAAAACAAAATAGCCTAGAGGAAGAGAAATCAAATTTGAGTGAGAAAGAAGCATTGTCAGCTTTTGTCTGTAACATGATAAAAGATCTCTTCTTCAAGAGATATTTTAATGATAATGTAGCCTTTCCATATTTGAAAAGATTTACCGAGTTGTATATTTGTAAATGTAAAAGAAAAATGTCTCTAATTTCCTAGAATTATTGATAGACTTATAGTGAAAATGTCAGAAATTTGTGATTAAGAATGTCTCAATAAGACTATATAAACTCATATTAATACTTTCATGGGGAAAAGGTCAAACACTGAAGTGTTTTTAATCTAGTGAATAAAAGGCACAGGAAGAACCAAAAACCTAGGCAAATTCCAAAAAAATGTTAATAATATGATAACCATGGAAAAAAAACTGGAAGGAGAAGTGGTGGATTGCCTGTATTTTGAAATCAATTGAAACTGGGTGTTTTTGTAGAAATCGTTCACTAATTTTGCTTTAGCGGAGTGCAAATTATTGGGATGAGTACAGGGTAACGGGATGAGTTCAGTGGCGTAGGCTGTGTAGTATGGCTCGATAAGAGCCTTATACATCTGTATTTAAGAAAATTCCCTTATCCCACAAAACTTGCAGACGCAGTCACCTTTTCACAGTTGGTTACTGTTAGTAGACTTACTCCGCACGTACAGTTAAATGTGTGTGCGGGACTGCCTGTAGCTGTAGCTGACAGAGCAGAGAGACACGCTGGGTTTGAGCAGAAGGCTGCCTCTTCCCATCAGCAGCTCCGCAGAGACGGAGCATTGCAGGCCAGCAGAGTAGCCCGCATCTCTGGGGCGGGATAAGAGCTTGGCGTTAGTGCTGCGGGCATGGGGCAGCAGCACTACCTGTGCATCGGAGGCACGGAGGGAGCCACACGCCAGCGCAGCGCTGGGACCTCGGGCACAGCTGGCCCCATGCCATGCGGGGGTGGCTGGAGCCCTGGGATCATCGTAGCGCGTCTCCCACTTGAGCACGACTCCAGCAGCGCTTCCCCTCTGAAGTATGTGATGTTTTATGTTCCTCGTTAGTGCGTGACTCATGCAACAGTTTGGTTTCTTGTGCCCATGTATAAAATTACCTGCATATGGGTAATATTATAAGAAGTGTTTTCCAGTAGGACGACAGCTAGAACGTTATGCAGCATTCCTGTAAAACTGCACAGACGAAATGAAAAAGCCCACTCTCAAAACCGGCTCTCTGTGTTATCAAAACTTCCCTGGACAATGAAAAGTGAAAACATTTTGAAAATCTAATTTCTTTGGCTATTCTGTTGCTTTACTTGGTGTGCTTCACACACCTTAAAGAAAATAAATCATCTGGCCTTACTTCTTATTTCTCATAAACAAGAACAGTGGGACAATGTATGGGTTGCACATCTTGAAAGGAAAAACTGGAGTGGATTTGGTTTCCCAGAGTAGGGCTTTCTTTTTAATTTACCAAACACGCTTCTCATGAATAATACCCTTTTAAAAGTATCTGAACCGTATTTTAGAGATTTAAACTGGGGGTTCCCTTACATCCATCATTTCTGAATTTGACCTTACAGAATATAAAAACCTCACACTGAAGTGAAATATGTGTATCCTTTCTAATTACAAATCTTTCCAGCTACGGAAGAGACACAGGCACTTTGTATAAGCAAGAGTTTGGTAACAGCGTGTGGGACTCCTGCTGCCCTCTGCATGAGCAGTGTCTGGGAGGGAGAGCAGCAGGCGATTCTGGGGATTGAAAGTTCGGAGCGAGTGTTTCATGGGGGTCAGCCTGAGACGTCTCACAGGGAAAGATTTTCTGAGGCTGAATTTTGAAAAACTGTGTGCAGAGCCTTAAAATGCACAGGCCAAGGTGCTGACAAGGGGGATGGTGTGACCCGCGGGACGCTGGCAGAGCAGAGCAGGGTGCTGCTGCAGGACACCCCCGCCATGGCCGCCTGCTGTGTTCAGCTGCTGCCTTGCCCCAGCCAGCTCCCAGGAAGGCTTTGGAAGAGAAACCAGTGTCCTGGGCCGGAGCCTGAAGCCTCCCCTAGCGTGGGAATAGCAGACATGAGAGGATGCAGGGGCTGATTTACGTCACAGCACTGTGTGTAAAACAACAAGTTACAAAAGGGCATTCTATAGAAAGGAAAAAAATACTAAATGAATATCAGAAGAATGTTTGTCTTCCTGCTTTTAGCTTAACATGGCTCTTTTTTTAGTCACTCAGCTAAGATAACTGAATTTGTAGTAGTTAAAAATGCCACAGAGTCGTTAAAGTGAGCTTGAGAAAGTGCTGGGAGTCTGTACCATGCTCCACGGCTCTTCTGAAACACACCACTATGCTTGCTATGGTAGACACTCGAGACCAAAATATGAGTTAATGGCAGCACTGTTGCCTGCTATAAAAAAAAAAAAAATTAGAGAAACGCTTTATTTTACAACAAACCTGTGTCAGACAACATATGTTATAAAAACATGCTATTGATAGATGTTAAAGGAAATGTCAAGTAAAAAACCCCAACAGATTATTCACAGTAGAAGGCAAGCATTTGCACTTCCCCAACCTTTTCTCTCTTTGTCCTCTAATTCTCACTTTTCCCATTCAGCAAACTTCAAAGGTTAATCACTGACAGGACCAAACAGGTGAAACCTTTCTCCTGGCCTTGGAATAACCTGCAACTAAAATTGCTCGCGAGGGTTATTTCAGTGGAGGTCTGATGCCACCTAAAGTCTTCAACAAGTCTTGCAGTAGAAGAAATCAGCATTTCCCCCAGCATTCTCAAGCAGTAACAGCTCTGAAGTTATTACTTATTTATAGTTCTTTGTGGCTACATTAAGCACAGCAGAAGTTTGGACTGTGAGAAAATTAGCTCAGTCATACTAGGCTGGGTAAAAATCCAAATTTCTGTCATCCTCAGCCTGCGAGAAGCAGACATTGTAACTCACTCCAAAATCAAAGCTCTGAAATGGAGAGCCTGTCTTTATTCCCCTGATACTAAAACTAGCTTGGTAACGATGTTCCTTTATTTTTAACATTTGGAAACCACGCGACTGTAAAAGGGAATCAGCTTCAGTAGATGGAAGGACAATGCATGCAAGACATTTTCCACGAATTCTATTAAGCCTTAGTATTTAGGGGATACCGATGTGTACGTTAGAGTATTCTACTGAGCAAGGTTAATGCCTTTATCATTAGATTTGGTCAATAAGGCCATCAAAAGGTATTGCAATAAAAGTATGCTGCTGTCACAAAAATATACAAACTTTGAAAAATGTGTTGCTTTTACTAGATTTCCTTTGAAGCAAGTATTGATTGGTGGGGGTTTTTCACATCTGATTTAGTAGGGTTTTTCTTTAGGATTTTTTTTTCACTTTTATTTTACATTTATTTTTAATTTTCCCTTGTTTGTGCATTAGCGCTCGACATAAGAACATCAGTATTATGCGTTGTTACTACTGACCTGGTTGTAACAGTTAAGAACACAAGTTGCTTTTGGATTTTAAGCATCATTCAAAGTGGCTGCTATTGAGTGCTGTTGGGAACATGAAACCTCGTCTTCTAGATCGAAGTGTCTTCTGACTGCTATAATGAAACAAAGTGATTCTAGCATTTACCTTTAGCTTCAAGTCACCTAGTGGTGGGCACGAGAGGAGCTACCACACCATGCAGTGCAGAATTGGTACAGACTGGAAGGGGACAAGGGCAGTCTGAAGTCAGAAGTGATATGTTAAAAGGCACCCGGGGAAACTGGGGCATCCCCTTGGGTGCTTGCATTTTAACATGCTAAGTTTATCAGCAGGTGGTAGGTATTGTGGATGAAGAACAAGCTCTGCTAACATGGTTGTTCCTCTCTCTCCAGCACCCTCTCGAGCTGCTCGCACGCCGTGGTGGCCCTGCTGTACCCCTTCTCCTGGCAGCACACCTTCATTCCTGTTCTGCCCTCATCCATGATTGACATTGTGTGCTGCCCTACCCCCTTCCTGGTGGGACTGCTCTCCAGCTCTCTGCCCAAACTGAAGGAGCTGCCCGTAGAGGAGGTAGGAGCTGGCACCAGAATTGTTTGCCTGGAGTAAAGCTGGCCTCACCCTGGAGAGGGCCTGCCATTTGCACATAAATCCTCACATATTTAATTTTTAATCTGCCTCTTTGTTTCTCCTCTGCCTAATTCTCATGGGCCACTGCCTCTTGGTAAAACTGCAGTAGTAGGTTTAGTCTTTATTCCTCCCCTCTTCCCATACCTGGCGCCTTGACAGTGAAGTGAATGTTAACCTGGTCAACAAGTAAATACAGTGTAAATATGCTGATTTGTTCTGATTTTGTTGTACCTGGAACAAGAAGAGGAAGACATGAAGTGCTATCTGCTATGACACCTATTAATGCTAATGGAAGTTGTGCATGAAGCCATAGCCACCACAGAAAATAAAACCTTTAAGGCTTTTTTTTTTTACTTATAAGAATTTGTTAATACTATATTGGAAATCAAATGAGAGTTGCACTTCATCAGCTCTTCCAGTAAAACACCACAAAAATACTCAAGGGCATACTCTTCTCTCTTACTCCTATTAGTTTCCTGTCATTTTTCTACGAAATTTTCTTTTCTTGTGCTCACTTTCAAGGCTCTCTGTACCTCTGGCCCATGTAAATCGCTGCTCTGTTTTCCTCCCACTTTCCTAACATTGCTCTCCCACATCTTCCCAGCTCCATCTCTCAGCTTTGCTGCTTCATTATCATTAGTATTTCACACCCTTGCCCTTCAGAAGCCCTGCTGCCTCAAATGACACCCTTTTCTTTAAACTGCTCTGAAATACTTTTCATCTGCACGTTAGCAAAAATGATTAGCAATAACTTGCTTAGGTTTAAGAAAAAAGCCTTTTAGCTTTTTTTACATACTAACCTAGTGTGAGATCTGTTGTATCTAACTATGTTAAATTAGACTTTAAGCTCTAAAGAAAAACTTCGTCTTCTTGCTTTATAAAGCACACAACCTGTTGTTTCACAGTAGGAATTTGATTCATGTTGAGGCTTGGGACCATTCAGATGGTCTTTTGCTATTAAAAGACAGACACAGATGAATTTTTTCTGTCTCTTCAGACATATTTCACTATAGTGTTTTCTTTTCTTTAGGCTTTGATGGTTAACCTGGGATCTGATCGATTCATCAGACAGGTAAAGTACAGCTTGAAATGTTGCCATACAGTCTAGCAAGATGTTTACTCCTATAGTATAATTAGGTTTCTTTGATTAGAGATATTTGGCAGGAATTGTGCAGTGGGAAAGAGATTAGGAAAAAAAAGTGCTCATTTTCTGTTTCACCTGCAAATAAGTATTACTCCTCAGGTATGCAAAAGGGATTGAGGCTGTGACTGTCAGAAGAAATCAAGAACTGTATTCACAGTGCAAAGAAAACATCTAAAGATAATAACATCATGCTAGCAAGAAAACTCACACTGTTGGAGGTGAAAAGGACAAAAATTGCAAAGAAAAGTTTCTGAGTGAGAGAAGAAAGGTGAAGAATAGTTTAATGTGGTAGGAAAAGCAGGAGCCTTGTAAACAGGGAGATTAAGGATCACCACCTCCTGATAGTAATGTGGCACTAAATAATTTCAAAAATTACAATCTGCAGGTTAGATGAGTAAACTTTCTTGTACGATTCCTTGGAAGATATGGCTGGTGAATAGTGGTTGCAGAGCTAAGATTCTTGTGTCTACTCGCTTTTGCTGAACAAGCATTAAATAAGACGAAGTTACAGAGGGAACACCCAGACAACAGGGGGAAAACCCAGAAAACAAGATATACTAGAATATAAGTAAAAACAACTGTCAAGAACCAAAGAAGGTGCCTTAAACCAAATAGAGCAGCTGTGTGTACATGTAGCTAGGCTTTGCATGATGTGTATTTAGTTAAAAACAACTACTTGGACTCTTTGTCATGTGAAGAGCCGATTCCAAGTTTGTACATGTTTACCTTGCTTTTTGGATTATAATTCCTGACTTTAATCTCATTAAGAGTGACAAGAAATTTTCTTTAGAAATATATGATAGTTGCACATAGATTTTCATTATTTTGTTTATGTAGGCATGACAGTAGCAGATACAAAATGCTTTTCTTCTAAATTTTAAACCTTGCAAAAATATTTGCTGTAGTTGCTGCATAGATTAATGTGATCTAAAGGTGTTTTTTTTTTTCCTCTGTCAGATGGATGATGAAGACACACTATTACCCAGAAAATTGCAAGCTGCTCTGGAGCAGGCTCTGGAGAGAAAGAATGAACTGATAAATCAGGATTCAGATAGTGATTCAGATGATGGTAAGTTCATTTGGAAACAGGGACTTGTATAAACCAGCATGTAGGTAGTATTGTGACTTTCCATCCAGGAGAAAGAAAGATGGGACTTTAGTACTCAAAATACCTTTTGCAACACCAAAGATAGTCTCTGAACACACAGGGAATGGGACTGATAGCATCAACCCACAGTAATACATTGTCAGCAATCTATTTAATTTCTTTGTAAATGCCATGCACTCCCATGAGTACCTCTAAACCTTTACTCAAGCAGAGGTTTGCAGTTAACTTGGCCCTAATTCAATCTAGATAACTATACATGCTTAGGGGTGTGTCTGAGTTTAGAGTTCTCTTGGTGCTCGGTATATTCAGAGGAGAGAAGCAGGTACCTCCAGAAAATAGTTTCAAGTGCAAGAGGGGCTGACTTGCCTCTGAAGGTTCATACTTCTCTCCACCAATTATAAAAACAGCCCATGGTGAATTTAAATGCCTGTGGTTAAAAGGTATGAAACAGGCCCCTATTCAGTTTTTGAAATTTATTTCTACTCATCTGTGTTACATATGTAAAACTATTTTAACATCTCAGAAATTATGAAAACCCAAATTCTATAACATACCCTTTTTGATCAGTTCTTGGTAAAGACTTATTATCCCCAGAGCAAACATTTTAATTCTGAGTCATTCAGAAGCTTCTCAAGAAAACTTATTCAAGAGTTAAAATATGAGGTATAATTTTGGTGAAGCACCCACAAAATTTTTAATTTTCTGAGCCGTTTCCTGAGGTTTTGTATTTCTCATTGACTCTTGGTTATGAAACACCAATTATGTAGACCGCCACTCTTGATTATAAAGCTGTTACCGTTTTCCCTATGCGACGTATATCCAGGGCCGCCAGGAGCCAGTACAACTCCTTTCAGTTGTTAGCACGGCATCAGTAAACTGCTAGATGACAGTACCTGGCCCCGTGTGGATGACCATGCCGAGAGCTCTGGTAGCAGCTGATTTTGGTGTCTTATTGCCACCTTGTTTTGCAGAATGTAACACCCTGAATGGATTAGTGTCTGAAGTTTTTATCCGATTCTTTGTGGAGACAGTTGGCCATTATTCCCTGTTCCTAACCCAGAATGAAAAAGGAGAGCGTGCCTTCCAAAGGGAGGCTTTCCGTAAATCTGTGGCCTCCAAAAGTATCCGCCGCTTCTTGGAAGTTTTCATGGAATCCCAAATGTTTGCTGGCTTCATCCAGGACAGAGAGCTGAGAAAATGCAGGGCAAAAGGTAAGGGTGGTTTTATTTCCTGCAATGCGGGTTGCTTGTGTTTCGCACAGGTCCTGTGGTTAGCGTCCCTGCGTAGACGCCCCTGTCAGAGCTCAGCAAATTCTGTATAGCTGTCAAATCTCCCGAAACACACTGTCTGCTTCTTGTGGGCCTAGATCATAGCCACGGTGGTGATAATACAAAGGCTTTAACCAGAATAGTCACATCTGAGTGCCTTAAATCACTCAAAACCGGGAACGAGCCTGTGAAGGCCGCTGCCCATCCCTGATGGGAAACCGCCCCAGAGGCTGCCTGCCAGTGCTCGCAGGGGAAACACGTGGAAGCATTCGTAAGATAAAGCCCAGCTAAGCAGCCGGTTAATTTAAATCGAGGTTGCTGGGCGCAGCGCTCCAAGCCGCCCCCCTTGCAGGCCGCAGCTGCCGCCCGTGCCCGCGGGTGCTGGCGCGCTCCCGCGGCAGAGCAGGGCAGGGCGGGGCGGCCGCGCACCGTACTGCACCGCACCGCCGCCTGCGGGAGCTGCGCGGGCACCGGCGGGAGTCGGGCCCGGGCCGGGCTGGGCTGGGCTCACAGGCCCCGGTGCCCGGGAGGTGCCCGGTGCCGCGGGACGGTAAGCGGTGTTTGCGGCCGTGACGGCGTCTGGCGGGGGCGGGGAGGCGCAGCGTGCCCAGCGCACCGGCCCGGGGCGCCCCGGCCTTGCTGGGGCGGCGGGCCCGCTTCCCGGGCTGCAGCGGCGGAGCAGAGCCGCGCACTTGGGCCGGCTGCCGGTGGTCCCGCTGGGCTGCGGTGCGCACGGCGGCCCGGTGCCGGCACGTCCCGGAGCGGAGGCGAGGCGGCGGAGAGCGCGGCTGATGGGAGGGCGGGCGGAGCGGGCAGCTGGCCCGGGCGAGGGCCGCCCTGCCCGCAGGGGTGCTGCGGGGCCGGCGGGGAGCGCGGGCCGCCCTCACCCCCTCGCTTTTCCGCCTCCGAATCAGGTACCCTTCACGTAAGGCCTGGGGCTCCCGATACCTGTCCCGATGCCGCGTGAAACTGAATAGCCCCGTGCCGGCAGTGACATTTTGCAGTCTTACAGAGGCAAAGGACTGTAAAAGGGAAAAGTTGGGAGTGCGCACAGGGGCCGGGGGAAACGGATTCAGCCTGGCACGGCTCACCCCAGCTCCGTTTTCTCCCGTCTTCTCCCGTCTTCCACAGGTCTCTTCGAGCAGAGGGTTGAACAGTATTTGGAGGAGCTTCCAGACACGGAACAAAGTGGAGTAAACAAGTTTCTGCGAGGCCTTGGTGAGAAAAATCTTCAGAAGTGTTTCTGAAATGAATTTTCATGTCTCTTTTTTTTATTATTTAAAAAAGCCTTGCCTGAGGTAAAATCAGATAGTCAAGCAGTTTCAGTGTGACAGGAAATATGAAAAGGAAAACAATGAAAGCATACATAAAGCTGACAAAACCAGATTTAATTATGATCCTTGTTAACACTTTCATTTTCACTTGGGGGCGGGGGAACCAAACCATAATCAGGGAGGAGAAAAGGCAGGCAGCTGACCACTCCAGATTCTGTTAGTTGGCTGTCCCTGCTGGTATTAAGTAGAAGAGTTACTCTACAGCAATTATATTACAAATTAGACCCATTTGCTAAGTAACTTTAGATTGCCCTTGGCTTCTCAGTATATGCTAGAGACTGATGGTGTGCTTTCTTTAGGAAACAAAATGAAGTTCCTGCACAAGAAGAACTAACTCCTTTCTGCTGAAATACCAACCCAAAGACTATTTATGACACTGCGCGTGAGACACCGGCAGCATTTCAGAGATTGATGCGGGAGGAGAGCGGAGCAAGCTGACTGCAGCTTTAAGTGATGACCGATGCTGTTAGACAGTGTGCCAGATGATGGCTCCTTTATGTATTTGGATAGAATTTGTACATAATGTGCTGTAAGCTTTTGTAACTGATTTTGTAATGAGCAAGGAAAACTGTGGTAAATATTTGTATATTCCTGAGAATAACAGGTGCTTTTTTTTTTCCTTTAGTATGAATTGAGTTATGCTTGGTGCAAAAATGAATAGCTGGTTATGTGCAGCTGACTGTCTCAGCAGAACCACTGACTTCACGGGATGTTTGTGAGAGCTACACTGATGCCTGAATACTGCGGGGATGAATGAACTCGGGTACGTGGGAGAGGTTGTACGCACGGGAGCCGCTTTCATGTGGCAGAGTTGGGATTTTTTTTCCTTCTAATTAATCTTAAAAGAAAGAAATAACAAAGTAACGTGATAATAAGGTACTTGGTTCACAATACAAAACTTTCACTTGGTTTGAACTCTGGTCAGTAAACTACTTGTAATCCATTCTACACTAAGACTGCTAAACCTGAGGAGATCTCAGTTCTTTGACATGCAAGCTGCAACGAGTAGGTACAGTACGTCCTTTCCTAATGTATGTATGTATGGTTTCTAATAAACTCTGTAAATACACCTGTTTGTTTACATTCATTGCAAACCTCTGCAGTTTCTGATGTTGAGTAGGTACAAAACCAGTAACTTTCCTGTGATTTTTTTAATGAATTTGTAATTAAAATATAAAATGGTTATTACGAACCTGTCTTTTAGTAGGTTTGCTATTTCATGACATGTAGTTTGATTTTTTTTTTGTCAATGTTTTTCACTAGGGCTGAGACAAGGCATTTTATATCCCTGTTCTGTTAATTGTATCCTAACAGAGGCATCTCGTAAAAAAATTTTTTTTTCTTTGCATGGGGTAGCAGCAAATTACTTTTTGTCATTGTATCATAGATACTGCTCCTGAATTGTGGTATTTTCGGGTTGGTTTTGTGCTACCTTGGTTAGATGACCAGAGTAGAATACGAGCAGCTTGCAGCCAACAGCCTTTGCCTAAATTTCTGATGAGCTGATCACCTACATTTCATGAGAATCTGCTTTTCTCTTGCATTAATTGTGGTCTGCTTAGGTGGTGTTTCCATTTCAGTGAAGGCTCTTCAGCAGGACAGGAATGGTTAGCTTCCCATGGCCTTCTGCACAGCTGTGAGCGTTGCCCAAGTACCACATCCATCTTTGATCTGGTAACAGAACTCCTGTTGAGATTCTGTAAGTTTTCCCTTAGTCTGAAGAAGAAAATATAAAATACTTGAATATATTTGCAAGTCTGACAGCTAATGAAAAATTAGCTAAAGCTTCTTGCCTTTAAAAAAACCCAAAACACAAACACCGTGTTTTTCTCCATTTGCAGTGTGATTTCTTTAGTTAGATGGGCTTTGAGGCTTGCGCAATTCCTAACCTGACAGTGGTTCTGGTTTGCTATCAGCCTCATAGAACAAAATCGAGGGATTATTCACTAAAAAGGTGAAGTTGTTTCCTTTTTGTCTTACCTCCCTCACACTTGTGTATATACAAAAGCTTCTTAAGTGTACATGAAATGTCTAAAATATCAAGTGCTTTTGATTCAATGGAAATATATTTCTTAAGAAATATATCTCTTAAGAAAATGACGGATAAACTGTCATCATCCGCTGAAGGAAGTGCTGCAGAGAAGAGTTGCTACAAAAGCAAGAAAAAGCCATGGAATGCTGACGTACAAGGATGCAGCGCTGTAAAGCCCATCTCCCACGCCAAAGCTGTTTTCCTCCATCTGCACTTTAAAAACCTAAGTAGAAAGATTTTAAACATATTACACATCAACATGTCATTCCAGTTCTTGCAATGTGAATCAGAGGAGAGTACCAGACAAGGGGAGATCATGTTTCAGAAAATTTGTAGGTGCCTTCTTGATGCTCAAACTGTGGCTATATAAAAGAATCACAGAATCATATAGGTTGGAAAAGACCTTTAAGATCATCGAGTCCAACTGCAAACCTACGCTACCAAGACCACCACTACACCATGTCCCTAAGCACCTCATCCAAATGTCTTTTAAATACCTCCAGGGATGGCGACTCAACCACTTCCCTGGGCAGCCTGTTCCAATGCTTGAAAACCCTTCTGGTGAAGTAAAATTTCCTAATTTCCAGTCTAAACCTCCCCTGGTGCAACTTGAGGCCATTTCCTCTTGTCCTATCACTTGTTATTTGGGAGAAGAGACCGACCCCCACCTCTCTACAACCTCCTTTCAGGCAGTTGTAGAGAGCAATAAGGTCTCCCCTCAGCCTCCTTTTCTCCAGGCAAAACAACCCCAGTTCCCTCAGCTGCTCCTCATAAGTCTTGTTCTCCAGACCCTTCACCAGCTTCGTTGCCCTTCTCTGGACACGCTCCAGCACCTCAATGTCTCTCTTGTAGTGAGGGGCCCAAAACTGAACACAGTATTTGAGGTGCGGCCTCACCAGTGCTGAGTACAGGGGCACGATCACTTCCCTAGTCCTGCTGGCCACGCTATTTCTGATACAAGCCAGGATGCCATTGGCTTTCTTGTCCACCTGGGCACACTGCTGGCTCATATTCAGGTGGCTGTCAACCAACACCCCCAGGTCCTTTTCTGTCAGGCAGCTTTCCAGCCACTCTTCCCCAAGCCTGTAGCGTTGCATGGGGTTGCTGTGGCCCAAGTGCAGGACCTTGCACTTGGCCTTGTTGAACCCCATACAATTGACCTTGGTCCATCGATCCAGCCTGTCCAGGTCCCTCTGCAGAGCCTTCCTCCCCTCCAGCAGATCAACACTCCCGCACAACTTGGTGTCATCTCCAAACTTACTGAGGGTGCACTCGATCCCCTCGTCCAGATCATTGATAAAGATATTAAACAGAACTGGCCCCAGCACAGAGCCCTGGGGAACACCACTTGTGACTGGCCACCAACTGGATTTAACTCCATTCACCACCAATCTTTGGGCCCGGCCATCCAGCCAGTTCTTTACCCAGTGAAGAGTATACACGTCCAAGCCATGAACAGCCAGTTTCTCCAGGAGAATGCTGTGGGAAACCATGTCAAAGGCTTTACTGAAGTCTAGATAGACAACATCCACAGCCTTCCCCTCATCCACTAGGTGGGTCACCTTGTCGTAGAAGGAGATCAGGTTGGTCAAGCAGGACCTGCCTTTCCTGAACCCATGCTGGCTGGGCTTGATCCCTTGGTTATCCTCTACATGCCGTGTGATGGCACTCAGGATGATCTGCTCCATCAGCTTCCCCGGTATCGAGGTCAGGCTGACAGGCCTGTAGTTCCCCAGATCCTCCTTCTAGCCCTTCTTGAAGATGGGCGTCACATTTGCTAACCTTCAGTCAACTGGGACCTCCCCAGTTAGCCAGGACTGCTGGTAAATGATGGAAAGGGGCTCAGTGAGCACTTCTGCCAGCTCCCTCAGTGCCCTTGGGTGGATCCCATCCAGCCCCATAGACTTGTGAGTTTCTAAGTGGTGCAGCAGGGCACTAACCATTTCCCCCTGGATTATGGGGGCTCCATTCTGGTCCCTGTCCCTATCTTCTGACTCAGGGGGCTGGGTACCCAGAGAACAATTGGCTCTACAGTTAAAGACTGAGGCAAAGAAGGCATTAAGTACCTCAGCCTTTTCCTCATCCTTGGCCACTGTGTTCCCTCCCCCATCTACTAGGGGCTGGAGATTCTCCTTAGCTCTCCTTTTGCTGCTAATGTATTTGAAGAAGTATTTTTTGTTGTCTTTTACAGCAGCAGCCAGATTGAGCTCTAGTTCAGCTTTTGCCCTTCTAATTTTCTCCCTGCACAGCCTCGCTACACCTTTGTAGTCCTCCTGGGTTGCCTGCCCCTTCTTCCAGAGGTCGTAGACTCCCCTCTTTTTCCTGAGTTCGAGCCAGAGCTCTCTATTCAGCCAGGCCGGTCTTCCCCACCGGCTCATCTTTTGGCACCTGGGAACAGCCTGCTCTTGTGCCTTTAGGACTTCCTCCTTAAAGAACGTCCAGCCTTCCTGGACTCCTTTGCCCTTTAGGGCTGCCTCCCAGGGGACTCTGTCGACCAGTCTCCTAAACAGGCCAAAGTCTGCCCTCCGGAAGTCTAAGGTGGCAGTTTTGCTGACCCCCCTCGCCGCTTCTCCACATATCAAAAACTCTATCATTTCGTGATCACTCTGCCCAAGACGGCCTCCAACCATCACATCGCTCACAAGTCCTTCTCTGTTCATGAACAAGAGGTCCAGCGGGGCACCTTCCCTAGTTGGCTCACTCACCAGCTGTGTCAGGAAGTTATCTGCCACACACTCCAGGAACCTCCTAGACTGTTTCCTCTCTGCTGTATTGTCTTTCCAGCAGACATCTGGAAGGTTGAAGTCCCCCATGAGAACAAGGGCTAGTGATCGTAATGCTTCTCCCAGCTGCTTATAGAATAGTTCGTCAGTCTCCTCATCCTGGTTGGGTGGTCTGTAACAGACTCCCACCACAATATCTGCCTTGTTGGCCTTCCCCCTGATTCTTACACATAGACACTCCACCCTATCATCACCATCATCAAGCTCTAAACTATCCAGACACTCCCTAATGTATAGGGCTACCCCACCGCCTCTCCTGCCTCGCCTATCCTTCCTGAAGAGTTTATAGCCATCCATCGCCGCACTCCAGTTGTGCGAGTCATCCCACCACGTTTCCGTGATGGCAACCATATCATAGTTTTCCTGGTGTACAATGGCTTCCAGCTCCTCCTGCTTGTTGCCCATGCTGCGTGCATTGGTGTAGAGGCACTTCAGCTGGGCTGTCGACCGTGTTTCCTTCATACAGGAGCACCCCCCGTGTGCTTTGAGATATTTCACTGGCATTTCCCTCTTGGCTCCTATTGCCTCAGTATCCCCGAGCTCAACTCTGTTCAACTTCAGCTGTGCCCCAGTGTACCCTGCACATCTCAGAGACATAGGCCGAGTGCCCTCGCTGCCACCCGCTCCCTCTAACCATGGCACGTCGTCCCTCAGCTTCTCACAGGCAAGCCTGATATTACTCCCCTCCCCCTTCGAGTCTAGTTTAAAGCTCTGTCGATGAGCCCTGCAAGCTCCTGAGCAAAGATTCTCTCTCCCCTTTGAGAAAGACAAATCGCATCAGACGCCAGCAAACCTGGTGCTGTGCAGGCCATCCCGTTATCAAAAAAACCAAAACCATGGCGATGACATCAGCCACGGAGCCATGAGTTGATAGATTGGGTGCCTCTGTTCCTTCTAGTGTCACTGCCCACAACTGGAAGGAGAGAGGAGAAAATAACCTGTGGTCCGGAGTCCCTTACTAGCCGTCCCAAGGCCCTGAAGTCTCTTTTGATTGCCCTAGGACTTCGTGTTGCAGCTTCATCGCCCCCCACATGGAAGAGCAGTAGGGGGTAATAGTCCGAGGGCCGTACCAGGCTAGGGAGTATCCTCGTGACATCCTTCACCCGGCCCCAGGGAGGCAGCAGACTTCCCTAAGAGGAGGGTCTGTCCGGCATATCGGACCCTTGGTTCCTCTCAGAAAGGAGTCACCCACAACTATAACCCGTCTTCTCTTCCTTGTGGAGGTGGTGTTAATACAAGAGGTACGCTTTTCTGACCTAGGCGACACCTCTGGTGTAGATGGACTGTCATCCCCATCCTCCATTGACTGGCCTTCCACCTCCAGGGCCTCATACCTGTTGTACAGAGGCACCTGGGGAGGCGAGGTGGGCAGGGAGGGCATTCGCCTGCTACCACAAGCATGGACTTGCCTCCATTCACTCTCCTCCTTTGAGCTGCTGCCTTCAGCCCGGTGTGGGGGGATACAGGATCCCCTCGATCGTGGGTTCTTGCTGGTGGCTGCTGCTGCTCCTGTTCCTGTCTCCGGGGGGCAGAGCATGGCACCACCAGTCGATCTCCTTCTCAGCCTCCCTGATGCTCTTTAACCTTTCTACCTCCTCCCGTAGCTCTGCCACCATGCAGAGCAAATCATCCGCCTGATCGCACCTCACACAGCTGTCCACACGGCTGCCATGCGTGAACAGCGAGAGGCCCAGGCACTCCCTGCAGCCCGAGCCCTGGGTGGCCGCGTGTTTTCGTGGGAGCTCCGTCTGGGCAGCCACATCCACTCTGGCGAGCACAGGGGGCATCGCTTTCTGACGAGTGAAGACCGTAGCCGAGTTTCTTCTGGAAGGATGGGGACTACCGAATGAACGCACTTTTCACAGCTCCTCTTGAGCTGCTAGGGTGCCTTCGCCTTCCCCACGCGTTATCCTAGCGTTACCCAGCGGTCTGTGTCTGAAAGGATCAGATGAATGAAAAACAGCAAGTGTACTATTTTGCCTTCTCTATTAGTTGTTAAGACTAATGGTGTTCCTGAGCATGGAACATTACTAGCGTGCTATTTAACTGAGAAGGAAATCCTGAAGGAAAACACATCCAGTGCCGAGACCCATGTTTTAAATTGGTAAAGATTTATTTAAAGTCTCATGGTATAAAATACATAAAAAACAAGCTTGAGAAACAGTAATCCTCTCCAGGAATTGTTACGCTAGCGTGGCAGATGATAGTTGTGTTTAAGTACACAGTTATTTCTTTTCCCCTTGTTATCGATGTTTAATAAAGTGACCAAGCTTGCAAATTTTCCCAAATTCTGCTCAAAACCCTGCTTTCTCTACAGATCATAGAGGGAAGAGGAAGCAAGTTGTGCCTGTAATTAAGATGGAGCAGTTCTTAACGCCGTCTGCCTGCTAAATTCAACCCGCCGGTGAGGGCAGCGCGCCCCAGCGGCAGGCGCGGGGGCCCGGCAGGGAGCTGCGGCAGGGAGCTGGTGCGGTGGCAGCAGCCCGGGGACACACGGGACCGGTGCGTCCCCTCTGGAAGCCGCGGGTGACCGGCGAGCCGTGCCGGCGATACGGCGTGAGCGATCACAGGGCACGGCACGGCGGGGCGCCGCGCTTCCAGACTGCTCCCGCTTCAGAAACCGCCTGGAAGGCCGCCGAAACGCAAGTCGGCTCGTCCTGACTGGCTGCCGGCGCCTGTCTCGCCACGGCGACTCTGCCGCCTTTAAAGTCGCGCTGTTTCCCGCTCACCACCACCACCACCCCCCCCCATCCCATCCCATCCCATCCCTTCCCTTCCCGGCCCGGCCCGGCCCGGCCCGGCCCCTCGGCGCCGGTGGGTAACGGGCGCCCCCGCCGCGCGCCGGATGTCGCGAGCCTGAGCCCCCGCTGCGGGCGCCTCAGCGAAGCCTCGCGAGAGCTCAGCCCCGCTTCCGCCCCCGCCCCCGCGCCTTTCCCCGCTCTCGCGAGCGCCGCGCTCTTTCTCTCCCCTCGCGCACGCCGACAAGATGGTGGGTGCCGCCGCCGGGGCTGCGCTGGGCCGGGCCGGGCCGGGCCGGGCAGGGGGGGCCCGCGGCCGCCGCCCCTCGCTCCCGCGGCGGGACGTGGCTGGGGAGTAGCAGGGGGTGCTGGGGAGGCGCTTCGCCGAGCCCGCGGCCTGCTCAGGGCGCGGCGGGGGAGAGCGGTGCGGTGAGGCCGCTCGGGCCTTCCCTCGTCGGGCCCGGGCGGCCGTGGCGCCTGGCTGCACGGCCACCGAGGGGACTGCGGCCTC